>NC_139047.1:6554950-7223945 GCF_965140915.1 Aythya marila | reverse complement strand
AAGTGTATCCCTAACTAGGGCTTGTCCACCACACTAATGCCTCACACATCAGGGGCTAGATCCAAGTAAGAAAATGGCTGTGGGAATTTTTCTGATACTGGCAAATGAACATGTTTGATCAATAGAAATGGGGCTTCAGGCAGGTAGCCAGCAAGCATTAAAAAAAAAAAAAAGTTTTGTTTTAAAGGTTTTCCCTGATGCAGATACTTAGCTTAAACAGAACCCTTTTTAAATAAAGGAAGATAATAGGCACCATCATCTCCATCCCGATGTTCTAGCAAGAAGTTTATAAGGGAAAGCTTGACTGTGTTATCTCCCATCCTTACAAACTGAGGAAGTGTGTATTCTAGCTTGGGTATGTTTCTTGTGTGGATATTGTTTTTGAAAACTTGTTTTTTGTTTTTTTTTCTGAAGTGGAGTGTTCTCAGGGAGCTTATTTATTTTCTGAAGCAGTGGTCTTTTTTTTTCATTTGTCTCAATTTTAGACCTTCAAATGAAGCAAAATCAGAAACAAAGTAGTTATGAAGAACAGATCTTGTAATCTAAAAATGAGCATTTTGTCAGTAGCAAAACACATGATAATAAAAGGTTTTATTTTGATTTACCTCCAAAAATCAGCATTTCCTCGGTGAGGAAGAGGTCAGTTCTGAGCAGCACTAATAGATACAAATACAGCCTCTGTGCTGTTGATGTTACAGCAGTTCAAGGTCCACAGGGCATTTTAAGATGGTTCCAAAAACACAATCTCAAAATGATGATCTCTGCATGGAGACATTGATTTGCAGCCTCTATAATTCTCAGTAAAATCTGTTAGCATGTGATACAGAGCTAAAGTTAAAAGGCTGAAAGCAGGACCATGGGACATTGGCAAGTGGAAGTCCAGGGGATGTTGTGGTATTTGGGCTTCCCAAAGCTCTTCAGGATTATTTTCCCAGTAATACTCAAACTGGCTGCGACAGACTAATGACAGTCCTGTGCCCTCCCTGCTTTGTCCCTGGGATAGGAAGCATTGCTTGGAGCTAGGTGCTTTCTGCACTTCTGCTGCCCTGTCCATCTGTCATTCTTTCTGCTTTTCCCAAAATGAGCCAGGAGATATTTGCAGCATATATGGATGGCTGTCAGTAGGTGTTAACGCGGCACTTGCTATTAGTCATCAAGGGGAATGTGGTAGCCCTCCCTGAGGCAGGTGGGCTACCACATCTTGCTGGCATCGGTGAGACATTTGTCATCATTTAATTCTTTGGATTTTGGATTCAGTTAGGAAACCTGATGTGCATGTTTCTCCCCGTTACCTCATACAGCTCATGTGACTTGTTTCATTCATGTGATCTCTTTTTATGTATCCATCATTCCATTTTTCTCTCTTATTAGAGTGAAATTGGACACAGCCCTCCTCCTGCCTACACCCCTATGTCAGGAGTAAGTATTTCACATTCAACCTTCATCCTTTAGGTTTTCGTCCTTCCTTCACCACCTGTTGTCTGTTTCCAGCTCCTTATTCCTACACACACAGCTCAAAAGCCAACAGTGAATGCAGTGTGGGTGTGTAAGCCATCAAATAGTCAGGGGTCTCTGAACTCCGCCTGGATTCATCCACAAGCTCTATGGACCCACACGCAAAATGACTGCCAACATTTCTTGAAAAAGCATTTAGGAAACACACGTGGATGAATCTGTCCATTTTTCCTTCTTATTTATAGGTCACAATGTCAAAATTTCCTTGCACACCCCTGCTGACAAGCAATATGGTAGGTGGCATCAAACCATTGCATCGAGGTGCCAGTGAGAGCACAGCTCACCAGCCCGAAATGCCCTGCCTGATGGGATTACATAGTGTTTGGGTGGTGACTGGTGCTGCAGGACACCCTAAAAGTAGCCCCCTGGGAATAAACAGGTCAACGATGGTGTCCTCTATCCCTGGCCCCCTTTGCAGAATATTTCCGTACCATAAGGTTAAAGGTTTTTGTTCTGGGATGCTGCCAAAATAATAGAAGAGGAGAAACTGCGTTTGCCTCTTGCAGCTGTTCATCTCCAACCTCCACGTCTGGGTAGGAGACAAGTTTTCTAGCCCCATTTCCAGCCAGCTCACTTCCCTGCTGCCCTTGCTGCAGTGGTGGTGCCTCCCTGGGGGGAAGCCAGCTCAGCAGCACTGGGCAGGCAGATGCTTTGCTGGCCTGCAGTGGAGCCTGTGCTGCTGCTGGCCCCGCAGCGCTGGAAATGCAGCAGCCTGCAGGATGGATGGGGCTTCTCCTGCCTGGTGAAATGCGTCACTGGGCAGGAAGGCCACGGGAGCTGCAGACACGACTTGCTGTTGAATCTTCCTTCCCTTCGGAGCCTCCTTTCTCATGCTGTCTTTTCTTTTCCTACAGAACCAGTTTGTGTATAGAGATGGCGGCTATGCTGCAGAGCAAGGAGTGCCGATGCCATACAGAGCTCCTGGCTGCATAATCCCAGAAGCCCCAGTTGCTCAAGGGGCCACAGCAGAGATCTTTGAAGACAGCTGCTGTAACGGCACGCTGCGAAAACAAGTGGCCACCCTGGCAAAAGAGGACAGCAGCACCCAGAGGTACAGCGCTGATCCCACAGTCTTCATACCTGAGCGGGTCATCCGGGGAGAGCTGGATGAGGATGGGTACATGACGCCGATGCGAGACAAACCTAAAACAGGTAAAAATGTGTCTTTCCAGAAAAGATCCTAGTCTAGCCTGAATATATTTTCTGTTTTTCTGTATCAGGACCTTCTCACCAAAAAAATGGATTTATCAACTAACCCAGCAAGACTGAAACGTTCTGATCTGGTGAATGTTTCTTTGCAGGGGGATTCCATTTTCTTTGCTTAATTTTCAACTTAGAAAGACTGAACTGTGCTATAATGTTAGCTTTGGTATTTCCCCCTTTATACTTTGTTTCTGGGAAGGAACGAGAGAGGAACGAGGAAGAATTTAAAAACAAAAAACAAATAACAAACCCACTTCTTATCCAAGAACAAATATTTGGTTATCTCCAAGAGAAGAATCTTTCTTTGGCCAGCCATAGTCTCCACGTTGCTTTGTTTATTGATCTTCTTTATCTTCATGGCATTGTGCTTGGTAAATGTCATGTTGAACATATCACAGAACCAATACACACAGTTGGCATTTTATACCCAGGGGAAGTTTAGGATTGAAAGAACATGATGTGCTTCAGAGAGACCATCACTGCAAGGTGAAGTTTGCCTACATCTGTGCCAGCTCGGAGTGTTACACTTCTCACTTGGCCTTCATTCATTTCTGTCTTTGTAAATAGTGACAGCAGTCATTTTGCTGTAAGGGGATGTGTCATTAGTAATTTGCTTTCAAACATTTGCATTAGCTTTAAAGAAATTAATTAATGCAAATGTAAATGCCAAGTAACTACTGCTTCAGAATTTGGAAGCCACATTATGTTACATGGTGGAAATAGAGGGAGTTTTGGGACTGACCCAGGGCAGTAGCAATTGGAGTGCACTCATGGCTCTGCACTTCAGCAGTCGGCCTTGCAATAAGGGACTGGATGCCTGAGTTTGTTGCAGCATCAGCGTACGCAGGTGGTGGTGTACACAGAGCATAACATTTCACAGGAGCTGCCCAAGCCCCAGGGAGGCAGTAGTGGCGGCCCAGGAGAAAGCAACTCCTTCCTGTCTCACCGGGCACAAACTCAGGGATGTCACGGTGTGGTCATGATGCTGCATACACTCTGCCATTTGGGAGACTCAGATGAAAGCACAACGTGGTTGGCATTGCTTCAGAGTTCCTACTGCACTGTTAGCAAGCCGTATGTGCCTGTTCCCCCTTACTGATTCAGCAAAGTTTTAGCTACATGTTCAAAATAATCTTGCTGAGCCTTGAACATTGGCATTTAATGTTTCTGGCCCCTTCCTGGATAAAACCAGAGTTGAAGTGAAGACCACAGCCACCTTCTCATCTCCATGCAGTACAGCAGCGCTGTATGTAGAAGGGGAGTACTGTCACCTCTGTCCTTTCTCAGGCGTTTCCTTGACCCTCTGGCCACAGTAGCTGCAGGCAGGGGTCCATTTCCTTACAGGGCAGGGCACTGTGTGGACCTGTCTCCAGAGCTTTTTGTGGTATTAATCCACAGCAAGTGCTCTGAAGGAGCTGTATGTAACCTGCTCCAGCTCTTCTTCTGGAGCTGATGTCGCTCTTATACCCTTTCCAGGACCCATCTGAATCATTTTTTTCATAATGCTTCAAGGCCCTTTGTCCT
This sequence comes from Aythya marila, assembly GCF_965140915.1. NCBI lineage: Eukaryota > Metazoa > Chordata > Aves > Anseriformes > Anatidae > Aythya > Aythya marila. Next base: position 7,219,703 of record NC_139047.1, on the reverse strand, counting down.
TCAGGAATGGAAGGTTTTTAATCAGGCAAATTGTTCTGTTAGAAATGAAGCGGTCTTAGAAGTTAGCCCTTGGAGATGCTCTTTGTGCAGAGAGGCTTAACTAAGATTTCTGTACAGCTTTCTGGACGGAAGACATATCCTAAGCTTCATGGAGAGTCAGCCACAAAGACGAAGTGTCTCTGCATGTTTGGCTCTGTAGTTCTTACTCGGACAGGAAGGCCAGGATCAGATGAGGCATGGGCTCTGGCTCAGCACGAGCTGTAGTTCAGTTTCCAGCTTTGTAAGTCATTTTGATGAGTCACTCCATCTTCCAGGGTCCTGGATCTTCACTTTAACCCATATTGTCTGTTTAGGTTGTAAATTTTTCACTTCTAGCAAGTATGTGTTTAACATAGTTGGTGCCTGATGTCATCTGTTGTTGGAGGGATGGCTGGGTGGAAGGATGCGCTAGTCCCCAGGCTTCTTCCTGTGCAGTCTCACAGTTATATAAAAATGTGGCTTGCTACATGGATGGACAACTCTCCCTCTTTGCTTATTGATTTTTTTTATCTTTCCTCAGATTACCTAAACCCAGTGGAAGAGAACCCATTTGTCTCCCGACGAAAGAACGGAGATCTCCAAGCTGTGGACAACCCAGAGTACCACAACACTCCAAACGGGCAGCCCAAAGCTGAGGATGAGTACGTGAATGAGCCATTGTACCTCAACACTTTTGCAAACACCTTGGAAAACGCTGAGTACCTGAAGAACAATTTGCCAGAGAAAGCCAAGAAGGCCTTTGACAACCCAGACTACTGGAATCACAGCCTGCCCCCTCGAAGCACCCTCCACCACCCGGACTACCTGCAAGAGTACAGCACAAAATACTTTTACAAACAGAATGGACGGATCCGGCCCATTGTGGCAGAGAATCCTGAATACCTCTCCGAGTTCTCCCTGAAGCCTGGCACTGTGCTGCCCCCGCCACCCTACAGACACAGAAATACAGTGGTGTAGTAACCACGGTCTTACAGAAGTGGAAAGGCAACCCCTTCTAGCTGCCTCACTCTTTTTCTCTCTCCTTTTCCCTTCTCCCCTCCCTACCTCCCTTTCTTTCTCCCATGAGCTTCCTCTACTTGCCAGTTCACTCATTTTTGATATTTCCAAGTCAAAGGATGTCTTGGAGTCATTTGCAGATTGGGTTGGGAACCTGAAAGGAAAGAAGGAAAGAGACTGAAAGGAGGAGTGTACAGCCTGGCGCTTCTCGCTTCCTGCAGATCTGAGGGTCAGACGGTCGGAGAAAGCCAGGCGGTACCGTAAGGGCAGTGGCAGCGTTCCCACTGTCGTGCTGGTTCTCAGTGATTCAGCCCAGCCACTGCAGGGAAAGCCGCAGAGAAGCTGTCTCTGTCAGGAGGAACTGATGAGAGTCTGTACAGCATTCCTGGAAATTTCAATGCAGTTTCCATTGGGGGAAAAAACGGACATTTTTTATATCATGTGTGGTAGCATAGTAATTGAGATTGAGAATCCAGTTTCTTTCTCTAACACTTTCTATCCCAGCGACCAGAAATGGCTAACCTGGCTTTTCATAATCATTCAGATCTTCACTGTGGCTTTCCAAGAAATGATGATGTGACTCTAATAGCCGGCTAAACCCTTATTCTGAGCCACACCATGATTTTGTGCCACTTCGGTAACCACAGGGACTCCAGCTCAGAACTGGTGCATGACATGACCATTTTTGTATATCTGCCAACAGGACAAATGTTTTAAAGAGAAAAATCCTTTCAGAAAGGAGTAAGAAGACCCCATCTCCAACCTGTTCTTCTTGAAGTTAAAAGACAGGCCACAGAAATCAAGATTTGTATGTAAAAAGTTTTGTTTTCCTGTTTATACCTGCTGAACATAGGTACGTAAACAGACCCAAACAAATTCTTCCCTCTTTTTCTTCTTCACGATCATGACGGGAGTAGGGGATGCTGTCAGGCAACACTGAGGACCAGATGGAGAACTGGAGAGTTTGGTGTGGGTCACGAAGCCTGCTGGTGTTCTGTGGGGTGGTGGTGGGAAGGGTCCTTCAAACTGGAAGAAAGACACTGGACTGGAGAAAACGCACATAGCAGTTCACTGGAAAGTTAGTTTGCACTTAAGCTCCGATTTTATTTGAACTGTTTTCTGGATTTTGAATGAAGCAATATGGAAGTGACCAGCAAAATACAAAATAATAATTTTAAGTTAAAAAAAAAAAGTGAATTATATGTAAAGGATGACTGTGGAAATGCCAAAATGAAGCAAACCGAGTCTTTGGAACAATGTCCACCAGTTCTGAGAGGCCATTGCATTGACTGCTTCAGAGAATACAGTGACAGAGCAACCACCTTACTGCTGCCAAGTGACAGCAGAGCAAGCCCTGAAAGGGATCGGTGGAGATGAATGCCTTGCTCCGGCTTGCAGTACAGCACAGAATGCTTTTTTCTAACAGGAGGCTTACTCTTGCACAGAAGAAAGCGCATACGAGGTTTGAGAAGTCAAAATGTGCATGACTTGCAGAGCTTTCAGTCAAAAAGTGTAAATAAGTATAATTCAGTCTCCTTGCACTTAGATCTGCTTTCATCAGCCTCAGTTTTTAGGCAGACACCCCGCACACACACCCTCCTCTGTTTGGAAATAACTTTCAGCCACAGTCCTGGATGTTTTTAGCGACCTGAGGCAGATGGAGCTGGGAAGGGTGCAGAAGGGGCCAGTGACACTGATGGCTGGCTCCTGATGTGCCGAGACCTGTGCATAAGAGTATTTGCATACCTAGTTCCCACTGAAAACCTTAAGGACATATTAAGTACCCCTGTAGATCTGTCTGTGTCTCTATCCGTTAAGGCTTTTAAAGGGGAAGAAATAATACCTGTTGGAGGGCAATCTTAAGCGAATAATACCAGTTGGAGAGCAGTGTTAAATGATGCAACAGTATTTCAGTTTATGCACTTCACTACTATTAAAGTCAAGACCTTGGGGTAATCTGGAAACAAAACCAGCAATATCTGGTGGTCTGGGAATTGTACCAAGTTCCTCTAGAATCCTGCCATATGAACAGCTTGCCACCTTTAACCATAAGGGAGCAGAGGAAGGAGTAAGAGACATGCACTATTTACCCAAATCTTGGTGGCTCAGGGTCAGCTTGATAAAGGTATGAAGAGATTTCAAACCTGGGTTGGTTGGTAGGCTTGGAGGTGGAAAGCAAATGTATGTCATCAGTCAGGGTTGGTTCTGCCAACAACCTGCTTCTGTGCCACGTGTGTTGAGGCCAGCTCGAGCCAGCTGAGCTGCACTCCAGCTGCAGAGCAGGTGCTAGACCTGTAAATGCAGTAAGGAGCTGGGGAGCCCAAAAACTGCAAGGGCAAGTATGGGGCTTTGAAGCTATTGGAAGGAGATGTTGGGTCAGGTGCTACCAAGGCGGTGCGTGGTGGTGGAACAAAGTGACCCGCAGAGCACTGAGGTGGGATCGATGGTCTGTGAGCATCACGCATCCCAGAGGCCTCGTCTCCTCCCAGCGCCCTCCCGTAACCACTCATTATTTGTGATAGGAGACAGAGGCAGGGGCTGGGTGGCAGAGGTGTGGCATGAAGTCCTGCAGATGTCACTCCCAGAAGGTTTGCTGGTAGTGCTCATGGTGTCATCTGAAGTACGGCCAAAGGTACAGGAGATTGGGCAACAATTGCCAAGCTGCTTGGGGACAAGGACCGGCATTAGCACGGATGCCTGGCAGTGCAGCAACAGCTTAGGTGATATAGGTGGGTGGAGTAGAGGAGAGAAGGCACGGGATGGTTTGTCCCTCAGCAAGAGTAACTCCTAATGGAGAAAGAACCTGGTGGTAAGCTTGTGTCTGAATTCAAAGAGGGGCATGCAAAGGCTACTGGGAAGACGTGCTCAAATCCCCAAAACCCGACAGGATGGTGCTAGGGTGTAGCTGCTAATGGAAGGTGAAGGCCTGCTTGTTTCTTGGGTAATTAAGTAATACCGCTATTAGAATAGTCAATATGTAAATAATTGTGTTCTTTAACAATTTAACATGTCTTAGAAAACTTGAATTATTTATTCAATTTAATCATTGACTGTGGGTATGATGTAGTGTATTAGGTAGTGTGGAAACACAGCGGTTCCTTGAAGTGAGGCTGAGTAGTGCTCGATGCAGAGGGCACACAAGGGATCAATGAACACAGCAGTCTGTGATGATGGAAAACTCAACACGCTGCAGCGTAACAAATGGGCATTCTTTTTCCAAGCTTTTGGTTTGAGTTGCAATTACCAAAAATGTTCCTTGCATTTCCTGCTGCGCCTATAGTTGTCCTTTGTTGCAGTGTATGGACGTGCATGGTGCTGAGCACCTGGTTAACCATTTTCTTCCTCCCACTAAGAATAACACAGCCCCTAAGCATATGCCTGTCCATTGAAACGGGAGTTCCTCAGAACTGGTAGGTTTTTGTCCCTTTGCCAAAAATTGCGTTGAACCATAGTTAAAGGAGAAACAGCTAAACTAAGAGCAAAACTGTCTTTTTTAATCTAAACAGCAAAAATACCCACCTGGCCGTAACTCGTGTGTTTGCATTAGTGGTTATAGCTGCCATTTTGGAGCAAGGAACTCAGACAAATATACGTGAAAAATCAGGGCAAATATTCAACTATTACATTGTGAAAGATGAAGTTCAGGCTTTGTAAGGAATATTCACACGTTTGTGGGAAGAAACGGGGTATTTTCAGCCACAAACTGCATTTTGTCAGCACAAAGCAGTAGGTGAGAGCATGGGCAGAATTATTTTCTCCAGCTCTGATAAATTCTCTGGTTCTATAATGGTATCTATACACACCACTGTCAGTTTTTATGGATTTTATAATGCAGACACCTATTTATAAATGTTTTCCTTTCGCTTATCATAGCACGTACAATGGAAGAGCAGTGAATAACTTTTCAAGAGTAGATACCTGCATGTGTATCAGCCTTTGTCCAAGGCACAAAGCACACGTGCTAAATGAAGGAGAACAACAGCTTATTTTACCTAATCTCTTGCAGTGATACTTGTCTTAGATGTTACCTGCCTAGCTGAGGGCTATTTCAAACAGATGTGGAAGCTGGATTGATCTGCTGTAACGTAATTGACTGAAATCAACTTCTCCTAACTTCCTTTTTCAGTTCTTTTTCAAATTTTTCTGTACAATAGCTAAGGAGATGTGCTTACATGGCCATTTGCTCAGATGTAGCAGAGTATTTACAACTTGTTTTCAAACAGGTCATCCCTCCCAGGTAGCAAGCAATGGAAATAAATCTGAGTGTGTATCAGCGGTAGGAGCTACCACATGGATCTGTGTCAGGTACCTTAAGCTCAGCCCAGAGATCTTTCTACAGAAAAAAAAAAGTTGTGTTGACCCTGTTTTTTTTTTTTACCACTTAGTAGAAAATGCATTCTTGGCTGTGGGAGTTGTATGCAGTGATCTCATTTCTTGTGTTTCTCTGGGTTAATGAGGAGAGGTGTTCCCTTCCTGTCCAAAGGGCAACTTCTGGTAAGCCCAGAAATTGGGTGTGAGGGGCAGTTGTGTTTATGTGCTGCGGGGGCCAGGCAGCCTGCACACATGCAGGCTTATTTCCAATTGAGATTTGGGTTGGAATTACACAGGAGAATTCCTCTGCCCTCAGCCACCACCACGCCCAGCCTCGACACAAGGAAAACAGCAGCTCTGAAAGACCAGCGTGGCCCCGACTGCTCCAAAACCTGCTGGAGCCGGGCAGTCCAGGTGGGGAGTGCCAGCTGTGACATGGGCCTGGAAATAAAGCTTGGGGTGGGTTTTTTGGTGCATATGTTCTTGATTGTTTCTTGTCTTTTTTTTTTTTTTTTTTTTTTTGAGGCTAGACCTACATGGGAAACTCAGGTGTTAACAAAAAATCTGGTATTGTTTTTCTGATGGGGTGTCTGTGGAGGTGTGGTGTCCTGTGTCACGGTGGTGGTGCAAACAAAGGGCCTACGTGGGCTCTGTTGGGCTGTGAAGGAGATGAGGCTTTGCTACAAGGCAGCGCTAGGTTCTCCTGGTCCTGCAATTCCCAAGGCAACAAAGCCTGGCTGCCTCGAGGAGCCCTGTGCACCCTGGGCAGGAATCTCTCCAGAAACCAACAGCCACTGTGGCACACACGTCTGTCCATCCACCCTTTTGGTGGCAGGGAGTGGGAATTAATGTCACTGCCCCAAGGACCAGCAGCTGGGGCATCTGCTTCAGCGTGAAGGGGCACCACTCTCCTGCCAGGCTCTATTCTCCCTTGTTCTGCACAAGTGGGGAATCAGGTTTTCCACCCAATCAGATTTCAAAATTCGGAAGCTCAAGTAGGTGTTCTGCTTCGAAGGCTCTTTAGCATGAGGGGGACTGGTACAAAATAGGTTTTAGCAAGAACCGGAGTCAGGCCTCAGGTTATTGGTAACCTCTTTGGCTCTTAAAGATCACCTTAAAGGAGACAGCATCACCCAGAGTTCTTCTGTATTTTCTACAAGATGTTTTTACATGCAATAACATAAAAAGACTGTTCATTTCTAGATCTGTCAGTTGTAATGTTCCCATTACCCTGGATTGTAAACCTCTGCTGCTGACAAAACAGCTCGTCTGTTACACATCCTGGATTTGGGTTCGGATGTTGCTTCAGAAAGCCAGGGCTGTGCATGGGCAGGGCTTGGGGGGCTGCAGGGTTCACGCTTCCTCACGGGGCAGGAAGCACAGTCATCCACCAGGGCAGCCTCTGCAGCTTGGCTGCTTGGAGCATGCCCCCACTTCATTTTTTTCTCTTTTGCTAAGTGGTATGCGAGTAGAAATGGCCACCGTTACAAACCAGGAATAAATAGCGAAGTCCCACAGTTAGAAGCACCGCTTTGAAATGTGCAAAAATGATTTGTGTCCACCCGCATTTTATTTTAGCACAAGGTCATACTCCTGCCATTCTGTGCATTGGGACCTGATGCTGCTAGTAGGCTCACTGCTCTTGGGGAGAGGACTGAAGGTAAGGCTGTCTGCATTGCCCTGTGGCGTCAGCTGGGATCAGTGTGTAGGTCTGGGCAATGCAGAGCATCTTCTGGGGAAGCTGGCAGGTGTTAAAGCCCAACTGGCGGTGCTGGGACACGGTGGGACTTACCTGAACTGCAGGCAGGCACCTCTCGTGACCAGCACCAGGCTGAAGAAGCGGTCCCACCCGAGCATCCTCCAGTTAGGGGCTGTGCTGAGAAAGAAGGAGGAGGTGTGAGAGCAGCTAAGGTTCCTTCCCCAATGAGGAAGTGAGAGCAGTCAGTGCTATGTTTTTTTTCTCCTTTATTTTGAGAGAGCCCTTTGGACCTTGGTAGAGAGGGGTTTTAAAGAGAGGCTTGTAAGGTATTACACCATGTGAGTAGTTACGTCCCAGTTCTTTCCCCTCCCCAGTAAAAAAAAAAAAAAGCCATGAAGTTGTGCTCCAAGCGCATCGTGCACGAAGCCACCGGGGCAGAGGCGCACCTTGCACAGCACCCTCTTGCTGACAGCTCAGTGCGGTTGCTGCAACCAGGGCACATGTGTGTACATCCAGCTTCGGCTGCCACCGCAGCGCCACTGTCCCCACGCCCTGCCCAGGCTTTGAGCCCTCTTAGGGATAAAAGCACTGTATTGTCCATAGCACTCCGAAGACTAACCCTTTTGGGATAACCACAGTAAGAAACTGTGAATGGTATTTTATAAGTAAGTGTAGATATGTATGCCGTTCTTTTGAGGTAAGGTACTATGACATATGTAGCATAAACTGGTACTGTTGTTAAATGGGTCGATTATTAACTGAGCAGCTGTGTAAGGGGTAGCTAACTTTGAATGCACTACAACCAATGTTCCTTTGGAGACGGGGGCTGAAGGTATTTGCTGGGTACGTGTCTTCATGGTGGGGTATGTTGAGGAGAAAATGCAGATCAAAGAAAAATCACAGTTATTTAATAGCATTTCGTGTTGGAAATTGGTGCACATTCCGTACATTATCCACAGTGGTTTTCACCTATTTTTTTTGGCCCAGTTTTTGAAATTTCCCCAACATCCTAAGTTGGAATTTCTAAAGAGGTAGCGGCCCTAGTGTATGGAGGGGAAACTGAGGGGAAAAAGAAGTCTGTTTCTAAGAACAGACTATCCAAAACAACCTATCCAAAATAGATTTCTTTACCTTGCAGTCTCAAACTACGTATTCCTCCTGGTGAGGCTCAAATTCCCAAGCCTGGAGGACGACACTGCTGCCCCCTCAAAATCCAAGGCTGGGCCCGGTCTGGGAGGCGAACCAGGAGGAGCACAGGGTTCCTGCAAGGTGGGCGCCCCTCGCAGCGCCTCCCAAACCAGCACAGCTGCCTGCCAGAAGGTAGGCGAGGCAGGGGTGAGGAGGGTTTTTAGGCAATTCTCCATGTGTTTATAGTGCACAGAGGTGTTACACACTAACTACTTCTGCCTTATGAAGTACCTTTGGAAGAAGAGAAGCATCAGCATGTTGGGGAAGACACTCATTTCGTGCAGAGTGATGCATTCAGAGTTAGCTGCCTTTCTGAAACAAAAATACAAAAACTACTGTATGTTACTTTGAAAATGTGAATAGTATTTTTATAGCTTGTTAAAGACACAGCTAGTTGCATTTGTAAATAAGGATAATGTTGCTTTTATTTTCCTTGTGGACACCATTATTTGGAACATAATTGTCCTTAGGGTTGATTTGTATATAGGTAATTTGCTTGTGATTTATGCCGCTCCTCCCATTTTCTTTCTTTCCCTTCCCACCCTCTGGTTTTGATTAGAAATACCATTTTTGGCATTCTGTGTGATTCTGTGTTTTAGCACTATTGTGGTGTGTTCAGACTTTCTGCACTTGCTTACACAGTAGGGTATGCCAATTGTGTGTGGCGTAATGTTACTTTAACCTTTTGTTTCTCATATTTTAGCTATTGAGGATTACGCACTGTTAAAATACTTACTGACCTGGGTTAATATTAGGTACATATTTTAGCATAATTTCCCTTCTTTTCATGGTTTCTTGTTTTTTCTTTTTTTTCCCCTTCCCTCCCCTTTTGTCTTGTTTGGAGGCTGGGGAGAAGCCTGTGGATCTTCTCTTTTGTGTGGTTATACTTTTTCCCCCCGTGTGCAGTCCCGAGTTTCTCCTCATGGTCCTTGGGGTAGAGCTTTATCTGTTTGTTAAGGCAAATGTAGACTGCGACCCACCTTGCATCAACCCACGCTCATCCCAGCTGAACAATTTGAAAACTGTTCTGCCTTTTTGTTACATGAATCTGTCAGAAATATATTTTTAATTTAATATAAATGAAATTCAATAAAATATGAAACAAAACGCCTCTGTGTCCGTGTGGAATTTCTTCCCAGGGATGGAGCACTTCCAGCAACACGACCCCCGCGCCCGTCCTGGCCTCGCGTGCTGAAACCTTGCGCAGGGCACCTGGGCTGAGGCAGCCCCGTCCCTACCTGCAGGCGGCACTGCCTGGGGGGCTGCTGGGAGCTCGGGGCTACCCCTGGCAAAATGGAAAGGCACCCGCACACGGGATGGCCCGGAGCCAGGTGAAGGCCAGCAAGCTTCGGGGCAGCCTCTACAGCTGCAGGCAGGGACCATCTCCAGCAGCAACCCCCTTCTTCCCTGCTGCTCGGTGCCAAGAACACCGACACCCCCTTGTTATGTCGCAGGGCTCTGTGCTGTGACCATCGTGGGATGTGCACAAAGCCTGTGAATGGTTTCAGTCCTGCTGCCCCGTGTGCCAGCTCACCTGCATGGGGTCCTGCTGCGGCTCCTCAACCCCAGGGCAGCCCCAGCCAGGGTCAGGTTGGTGTACAGCTTCGCTGGGGGCTGGGGTGCAGTTTACTATAACACAAAACCCCAACATGAGGGGCTGACCCGAGGCACACCCCCAGCCAAGCCCCACCCCGTAGGGTCCCACGGCCTGTTCCCAGCACCTTGCCTGCTGCGAGTGCCGGGGTTAATCCCTCGGGTTCTGGCACACACCCCACATCAAAACGCTCTCACTGCCCTGGATCTGCCTCTCTGGCTAACCGTGTTACCGGGACTCCAGAGAGCGTTTTAAATTTAGTGCGAAACAGTAAAGGTCACTTGGCTCTTTGAGGCACATTTTAAAATACTCCAGTCTCCCTGGATTGCAACTATTTGTTTCAGGAATGACCTCAACATTTTATACCCAGTAGTCTGGAAAGGTCATTTCACAGCCACGTACAATTCTCTTTGCTGTGCCGGGTGTGCACGTGGAGCCCCTCTGAATGGTCACAAAGGCAGACGAAGGCTTCAGCTGGAGAGCATCAGGAACACAGCTCAGTACCAGCGCTGTTTGCTGCAAAGCTGCCAGTTTGATGTTATTAAGCACGCATGCTCCACGAATTATGAGGGATTATGACCCGCATTTTCGGCAGGGACAGATGAAGTCTGGCTCCCCAGCAGACAGGTGTGCTGCCACAGGCCCCTGCCTTCCCAGGGGGGCTCTGGAGACAGGGTGGCCTCCTGGCACCCAGCGGGGCTCCAGCACCAAGCCCTGGCTGCTGCAGCAGCACCGAGTCCTTTCTGCACACCAGGACGTGCACCGACACAGACTGCAGCTGAGCTAATACGGCGCGGAGGAAATGGTGTCTGATGCGAAGTCTGAGATATGGCACTAAAAACTCCTGATATCATTGCTGTAAAACTTTAGCGATGCTTCAGCACAAATAAATTCCAGACACGAGACAGACAAGAGAAGCGTGCTATTAAATACACCCTCCCCACCCCAATTCACTGTCCCCAGGTGGGTTTGATTTACCTGCCCCCTCCCCCCCCCCCAAAAAAAAAAGAAAAAAAAGGATTAATCAACCAGCTATTTTCCTGTGAAACAATATTAATTTAAAGCCCTCTGCCACTCATTCAGACAAGCCCTGCAAAGGCTATTAAATTCAGGTGTTTAAGCTGCTGCTGAAAAGCACAATTCAGCTTTTGCAGGCAGTTTCATGCTGCACGAGGTTATCTGTGTCTTTCATGAAACAGATGGGCAAGTGCATATGAAATTATTCAGACATGAAGACTCATTTCAGAATAAAGGTTGATCGTGCCGTAAAAGAAAAGAAAAAAAAACTATCTGCAGGGCTGGATGACCCACCACAACCACAGCAGCAGCAGGCTTTGGAGCTCTGCCCAGCGGGTGGCTGGGGCTTGCAGCAGCAGCAGCATTTTGTCCCAGCAGGGCTCAGCTGCACCCCTGGGTGCTGAGCGCAGGCGGGCGGTGCGCTGCCGATCTTTGGGCTCGCCAAGAGCAAAGCGAGCAGCAGCTGCAGGCCCCGTACCACCACTGGTAAAGTCTGGGACCACGTAGGCAGGAGAGGTTGGGTCAACATTTCAGTAGCCATGGAGCAGCCCCAGAAGTCAGACAAAGCTCTTTAAAGCTTGCACTCAATTTACAAAATATACAACTGGAAAGCTGCAAAGAAGTCACTGAATATCCCATTTAAAACAAAGAAAACACTCCTCATGTACAGAAGATTATACCAAGTAAAAAAACCATCAGAAGCCTTTTTTGAAAAATAAACAGCAGCACTGAAGTCACAGCAGCTACTGCTAAGTCACGGGGCTGAATACATCTCATGTAGATCTCTGAGTGGCCCAGGAAATATTTTGTACATTGCTGCCTGACGCTAGAAAAAGTCAAGCCAGAAGAGCAGAGGGCAGCAAATGAACTGCCCCTTGGCTACTTTAATCTGCCCATAATGCTCTCTCAACTAAATTCCTCTGCCAGGATTACAGAGTGCCTACCACACAGGCAGATTCAGGCTGTGCAAAGCACTCACTCCCAGGAAATGCCTCAGCTCTTCAGCTTTTAACCAGCCTCAAATGCCAGCGCCTCCAGTGTTCAGTGAAGGCTGGGGGTGCTACCCAGAGCTGGACCTGGGATGGGGAGCATGGGCGCCTTGTGGGGCCCAGTGGCACAGTGGACCCCAGGAGCTGACGCTTCCTGAGCCAGAGCCTGAAGCTGACGCTTCCCAGGAGCCTGAGCCTCCCACGTATGTTTGTATTTAACCAAGAGGCTACAGTGCCTTGGTGGTTGGTGGCGGTGGCCAAACAGCTCTGGCCTTTGCTCCTTACTGATCTCTGGTGCTCACCTGCTGAGTGCTGTTTCCAAACCTGACCCCCAGCTCAGCCACCAGGCCAGGGGTCACTATGTAACACCCAGATTGGCATGGGGACAGCCTCAACTTGTCCCAGCAACCAGAGAAACAGCAGCTGGAGGAACGAAGCGGGAGAAGGGGGTTACAGCATGATGAGGTTAAACCGAATTGCACGGGCAGAGCCTTGAATGCCCCTGAGAGCAATGATGTGCCCCTGGAAGAGCCCCAGGACCACAGGGGGACTGTGCATCTTCCCAGAGGGGATGCTGCCAAAAACAGGCAGCTGGGTGCAGCCTCTGATGCACTTAGCCCAGCTCAGGGAGCCAACCTGAGTCTTTGTGTGTCTCTATTTAAAAATGATCACATGGCAAGACTTAAAAACCTTTTTCCATGTTATCTGCAACTGTCGACTCAAACCTGTCTTCCCCTTACTTTTGCAAAGCAACAGCATGGGCCAGAGCAGGGCACAGCTGGGTTTAACCCCAGCTGACAGAGCACCTGCTGAGGTCCTCGTTTCAGGGAGCACCTCCAGAAGGGATGCCCACTCTGTGCCACCGACCTCCTGTGTGTGCTCACCTCTCCGGGGGGAACAGCTGACAAACACCCAACACAACTGCAAAAGCCTCGTTTCAGTGCAGAAAATGGCCAGGCTGAGATGGAGGCAGCAAGGTGAGGCTACAGAAACACAAGAGACACCAAGAGCATGTTAAACCTGACCTTTAACCTGGGCCTACTTTCTTCCAAGTATTTGCCAAAAAAATAAACCCAAACCACCAACACCAAGCCAAGACATGCAGCAGCCCAGCCTTAGCAAAGCCCAGCTGCTGTCCTCTCTCCCTGCTATCTCCTGCCATGGGCCAGCAGAGAAATGAGTTTAACACTGCCTTTGAGCCTCCAGCCCTTCACCTCAAGCCCTCTGTCACACTGCATCACGGCCCTGACACTGGGAGACAACATTAAGGAAGCAGAAACTGAAGATTTCATTTGGCATAAATGGCATGAACAGCATAAACGGTTTCAGGCAAGCCTGCGTTCGTCTCTGTGATAAATTCTCGCCCGGTTTTTCCCTATTTTGTTTGTGGTTTGTTTTTCTTTTACCACGAAAAGCCTTTACTATTGTTATGCAAAAGAAACCTGTATGAATTGCTTCCTGCAAAGCACAGCAAGTAAACAAGATTGTAGCAACAAGGGAACAAGTCACGGTTTCTTTTCAGGCATCCCCACAGTAATCTGCTTTTGTCTCCATTATACAGGGCGTGTGTCGCAGTGCCCCATGTGAGGGCCTTGCACAGAGCTGAACAGAGGAATTATAACAAAGGAAACCCTTTGGTCCCACAGAATGGAAATGGCCCTGATTTTTCAGACTTTTCTACCAAAGTGTGCTCCTGGCAAGGCAGGGACAGGGACTGGGGAGGGGACAGACCCAGGGGAGGACAGGAGGGATAAAGAAACAGCTGTACCGCGTGAAGAGCCAGCTGATCTCTTTCAGCTGATCTGCTCCAATACTGCTTTGGTGAGCGGTGAGCAGTCCTGAGCAGGCTCTGAGGAGCGTGGAGCAGCACTGGGTATAGAGAGACCTGGCCAGGAAAGCACAGCCTGCCCAGGGCACACCACACCGGTCTCTGGGCTTGGTGCTGTGCCATGAGCCATCTGCAGCAGGAGGGCGCTGGATACCTCCCAGTGCAAAGTGGTGGCCCACGCTACTGCTGCAGGAGCTGGGGAACATGCAGACTGGCCCATCTTTATGGCACTTAACGGGTGACTTGCAGGGCAGCTTACCATACTACTTTTATGCGCTCTGTGCCTCTGCTACATATGGAACAGCTTCTGCAGGTGTTTGCTCTCCTTCCTCCATTACTTTTTAGCATAGCAGTTGGTAGGGTTGGGCTGCCCGTCGTTAGCTGCACTGAATGCCACATCGCTGCTTGAAGTTTCAAACAAGAGTTGTGGCACCCCAGAGTCCTGTCAAACCAAGGAAAATGAACGTAAGGACTGCGTGCTGAATGTGGTTTAAGGCTGAGTAGAAACAAGCCCGCTATGATTCTATAGGAAATACAGGATTTCCTATAGCAGCAGGAAAGGGGTAATTGTTCAAGACTTTCCTGTCTGAATTTGCTGATTTGCTAAAACTGGTGTTTGATGGGGTGGTGATGGCTTCCAACCAGGAACAGGGAGTTGGGCAGGAACCGGGGGCTGCGACACCTCCCAGGACCCCAACAGAGGTGACACTACAGCAAGACAGACATGAGATGTTTGCGTATCTGGGGCAGGCAGATTGAGTGGCCTGCCATTAGACAGAATGCTTTTGCCAGAAAAGAGAAATGAGCTAAGAACTTTCCTTCCCTACCATTTTATCTGCTCTGTGCAGGATTGCCAGATTATGCAGAAATACTGAGCAGCAGACAGTGAAATGTTTGCGTTGCATTTGCATTGTTTACAAAGAGGAGTAAAACACGCTCGTTTTGATTGAACGTATTTATAACTGCAAGGGAGAAAATGATCGTGCATGGAAGGCAGGAGTAACGACTGGGGGATTTTCCAGTGCTGATCGAATGCAGACTTACTATGGCTTGAGCTGCCCCCAGGTCCTTCGGGAAATCAGGAGGGCTACAAGGCAGCCCCTGCTTGCTCTCAGCAAAACACCTACAGGTGCTCGGTGACTTCAGGAACAGGGCCCGGGCAGATGTATCAGTACGCCATGCCGAACGGAGCGTGGCTGGCTGGATGAACCTTTGGTGGGTGAAATACTGCATGCTGCTGAGCTGGGAGAGATGGAGGTGAGGATCATTTTAGCTGGGAGTGGCTCAGGAATGCCAAGCTCTGCCACTGCACAGTTGGAGCTGTCTGTCATCTCACTCCTCCATCCACAGCCCCGGGGACTCAGCAGATTAGCTTTTAGCCCAACAGCGTTTCAGTATTGAAGCTGGTGAGGTCCTACAGCACTTGCAGTCGTGTGAGCAGCAAGAACAATTCAGTTTCAGCAACATCACTGTTCCTGCATCATAGAAAGGCATGGGAGCAAGGATTTTCATTTCAGCCCTGGGGCATGAGCCATGCCCGGGGATGGGGCCATGGGATGAGCCTCGCCAGGCACAGCAGGGCTCAGAAGGCTTCACTTCGAGTGCTGCAAATCTGGAGCTTTCCATTTTTATTTCCTTACCACATCTGTTGTCCATGACCTCTGGCTAAAAGGGTGGCAGAGAGTATGTCCTGGTAGGCAGCAAGGATCTCAAAGCATCTGACCGCCAAACACAGAAGAGAGGAGGAAGTTTATCTCCTAATTGCCTACAATGATTGCATTTTGTACTTTAACAGAATCCATGTATTGTTTGGGGTCTCTGTTAGCTGAGAGGGTAAAACCACATCAAGCTTTAATGGCCTGCAAGAACTCTACAAGGCAGCCGAGACAGCAATAGTTAAAATAAGTTAGGCTCCAACCTGTACAGGGCCCAGAATAGCAAAGCATTCAGAGGTGGGTATGTCTGTGCAGGCAAGCAGCTTCACTTCAGTCAAATATAGTGGCGAAACAATGGAGGATGTTTCCTGTCACATTAGAAATATTCTATAGCTTTTAATAAGGACAAAAAGAGGAGGAGGAGGAGGTGAATATTTTAGAAGCTATTGTTTGGATATTGTAGTTTTAAATGGTACCTACAGTAACTTGGGGCTAATTTTGAGGATTAGGGTCCCTAAAATGATGATGGGGCTACGTCTCTTGTTCCTGTTCGCCATTTGGTATAGCAGAGGAAGTCAAAGGCCTTGGATGGTACAACGGGCTCAGCCATCCCGAGCTTCAGCGCTCCTCTCAACAAGTCACCGTGCTTTTGACGTCACCAGCAGAGTGCGGACAAAAGGGAAGCCAGTGCCAGAGCTGCTCGATAAATCCCGGCCTCCCGATGGCCAGGCCAGGTCCTGCCGAGTGAGTGCCACCCTGTACTGCAGCAAAAGGTGCCACCGCAGCCCGGGGGCTTTGCTCATCACCCGTGCAGGAGACGGAGATGTTGCTCGTGCCCTACAACCCTCATCAGCCCAGCGCAGAGTGCTTTGACTCAAGGATGCCAGAGACAGCATTAATATTCAAAGATCTGCCAGGAGAATGTGAAAGGGTGAGAAATAGGTTTTCTACACTGCTAAGAAGTTATTCCAGCACAAAGGAGAAGAAACAATGCGAAATTCAGACCTCTTCATGTGCCATCCTATTGTGCTTACGTTCCCTATTGTGAGCCACGATAGCTGGCTGAGAACAGATGTCAGATTACCCTGGATGTTACTTTTTTACAAACTCACTCAATGCCACAGATACGTTGTCAGTTTTCAGACCATTTTGACAAATCGTGCCTGCTGTGCCACGCTCCTTGACAAACCTGCAGCCAGCCCCAGAAGGCTGTGCTGGGGTGACAGACAGCAACTGAGCCACCACCATCCCCAGGATGCTGCACCAGCGAAGCTGTGCCCCCTCGCCCCCTCCAGGCTGGTTTCCCACCCGGAGACCTTCAGCACGCTGCTCGTGTTTCCTGGGAAGCTCCTAAGTGAAACAGCCCAAAGACTGGAGGAGGGACAAGCGCAGATGGGGAAGGCAAGGCAGGACACTGAAGCAAGTCAGTGGCAGGGAAAGGGCTCGGTCTGCAACAGCCTGGGCCGTGCCATCTTGCCCATCCTGCTCTTGTGCTGCTGGGAGAGGACTCAGACCTCTCTGGAGCACCCCAGAATGGTTTTGTTAGATCCCAGGCTTTGGAAAAGGGTGGAGGTGCTAATTCCAGGCCTGTTAATTTGGACATGGAGACAGGAGAAGGTCACAGCCACAGCCCCTGTCCAGCTGGAGACCAGGACCAGTGAGGATTTCTCTCAAACATTTGTTCTTCATCTCTAATGGCAACAGGCACTTTACATTTATTCTTACCTTTCTCTGGACGTAGACAGCCTCTGAAACCATCCGATCAGAGAGCTCTTCTTGTGGTTGTCACTGGCACAGCTTCGCCGTATCTGCAAAACACATCGTGGCCAACTCGTTTCCTCCCAGGGGCCTCTGAGGACGCTGCCGCTCCACAGCACCGCTGGAGGCTTTTCTTCAAATACCAAGAAATGCATTTTTCAAGGCCACCGGTGTATGGGACATTACCCCAAATGAGAATTTCTGCAAGGTAGTGCCCGGCGCATTGGAGGGCCTCCAGGGTGAGCTGGAATACAATCTCTCCCCAGCGGCACAGCACAAGTGCTCGGACTTGCTTGGTGACAGCGGAGGTCACCGTGGGCACCCGGGGAGGAAGAGGAGTGACTTTGTGGGGCCCCCGGCGTCCTGCTGCCCGGCCGCACCACCCGGCTGCAGCACATTTATCCTCACTGTGAGAGGGGAACACACCAGGAGCAGAGAGGCTGAACAAAACCTGCCTGCACATGGCACACACCAGCCTGAGGAGGGGATAAAGGGGTGGGGATCAGCAGTCCCACGAAGCTGAATTACCTTGAGCTGGCTGGTGACTCCCCCACCTTCCCCAGATCCATGCTGTGTACACCGCATGCTCACGGCCACATTCCTGAGCCTCTCCCCAAGCCGTGGCCCTGGCACTGCCCTGCACATGTCACACGTACACATGGATAGCATACGTGCCTGCTGTGCAGCACAGAGCTACGCATGAAGGGCAAAAACATGTTTAGGGAGCCTGACACAAAACTAGAAGCTTTCTGGTCAGACAAATTCACCGACAGCTCAGGCAGAGGAGGGGAGAGCAGAGAAAACCAACCTAACAGAGATTTTGTGCCCCCTTGCTATGCTTGTGTGGTCCCACCGTGCCTATACGGGTCCCTCAATCACCTTTCTTTTAAGGCAGGTCCAGGATCGCCCTGGCAGGATGCTTCCCCACCATGAAGTCAACAAAAAGCCCTCTGTAAGGGCAGGAGAGGGACAGGAGAGGGAGAATCTCAACCCCAAAGTTCATCCAGACCTAGACTTCTTTTGACTGGAAAGCAGTGATTGCTGGATGGAAAAAAAAAATTAAAAAAAGGCACATCAGGCCTACTGGGAGGCAAAGGGCAGCCTATGAAAGCCATGCTTTCTCTCTGCAGACATAAACAAGGACACCAGAAGCCAAAGCCTGTGACATTTATGTTACAAAAAAGCAAAGGTGTCTATTTTCCTCTGTGCCCCACACTACGCAGTCTGAAAAAGAGGCAGAGCTGACTTTTCAACTTAATTGCTAATGCGAAACCTGAGAGGGGGGCGAGCTGCGCAGAATCCAGGAGGAGAGAGATTGCAAAGAGACGAATTTGCTGATAACACAGTACTTGCAAAACAAGCTTCTGCTATTCCCCTCTTGACACAGCGTCTGTTGCCTACCAGGGCAATCATATCCAAGTGTAATTGTCTAACAATTGTTCCGCACTGAGAAAATAGTTCTGATTACAGACATTAACACGTTTAGGCATTAAGCTTCCTCACTGTAATTACCCTTGAGCTTAGTCTCACAAATGAATTAATGTGCTGATCGCCTGGACTAATAGAACCAGCAAAAGGGTGATGAATTGCTTCCAAATCAGATAAAATCAAGCGTGACATCATTTAATTAATTTCAAGGCTTGGGGGGAGGAGAAAGGGGGTCAGCATGATGCTGGTAAGAAATGTATCTCTCCTTTAGTGATTTCTTTGTAACCAGAGAAAGGCAAACAGGAGGCTGGGGATGGGAAAGATGCACACCAGGTGCGAACGGGGCTGTGTATGAGCGTGCAGCGCCCTGTGGCCGTGGGTGCATGACCAGTTCAGAAGAGCTGACATAGGTGCAATGGATGGCACTTCGTCTGGGTAGGAGCTGATGCTCTGCCCACCTCGCTGTTACACTGAGAAATTCTCCAAGGATCGGGGCCCATGCGTGAGCCCTGCTCCCTCCTCAGACTGGGAGCCCACTCTCGGCCCCCCTGGGGTCACTGCTTCACTGTGAGAGCCGCGTGCCTGAGAGTGGCATTCCCCCAGCACTACAAAAGGCTTCCCAATATATTTTTTTTTTCAGAAAGAAACAAAAGGGGTCAATGGAAAGGACATGGCAGGGCTCTGGACCACTACTATTAAGTACAGAGTTTCAAATTAAAGTCTCCCCTCAGATGGCTGCCACCTGTCAAATAAAACGGCGCTGCACAAGGAGCTTGTACCCGACGGGGCGACACGTGGTGCTCTCTCCTTGCAGGCTGGCAGATAACAATCCATCACCAATTTCAGATTTCGCCTCGCACGGAAATCCTACGCAAAGAGCCACCAAGAGAGAAGGTCTTATGAATCAAAGGCCTCCAGTACAGCTCACATCTAGAGCTGGCTCCTGCGGTTGGAGAACAGGCTGGCTTTTCAGGTACACACGCAGGGATACAGGCTTCATGAAGACGCATGGGCCTGGCCTGATGCCAGTTTAAACATATGGTAGCAGTGCACGTACACACACATATATGCATATGTGCACAGACCTACATGTATGTATATGTATTTGCTGTCTAGAGATTAACAGATACTCGTCTCCTTTAAGTGCACATACCTGCATCATAAGCACATGCAGCACACAGTGCACGTGCATGGACACACACGAAGAGTGTTATAACAATGCCCAGCCACAGCGTGCAAGCACGTGCCCCACGTCATGGCATTTCAGCAACAAGGAGCTCTCTCTGTCACGGCTGATTTCAGCAGGAACCGCATTGGGCCCTCTGTATTTTGCCGTGTGTTCTGAACTGTATTTTGTTTTGCTGAATTTTGGAGCAGCGGAGGGAAGGAGGCAGTGAGACCTGTGAAAGCTAAATTTCGAGACGTAAAGCTTTTCATTCTCTACAGCATGGCGAGAGGCAGCACGCTGTACCACAGAGCGTGGCTGCCACTTGGATAGAAAAGGCAGAGGAGAAGGGAATTCGGTCCCCACCCAGTGCTGAGAGTGGTAACTCTGGAGTCCCTGTGTGACAAGGCTGTTTCTTGGGCTTTGCCAGAGACCACAGGTCTGGCAGCCCAATATCAACACCCTTTGGCAGCATTCGTCATTGTCTTGGATGTTTTAATTCATCCAGGCGCCTTGGGGCTGGTGCAGCTTATGACTCCATTTGTTTGATGCAGCCTTACAATAAATCCGGTTAGTGGAGCGGAGAGTGCAGATGACAGTCAATGTGATATAAAGTCCTTTCCTTGTTCTCAGAACCTGATCTTGCAAGGAATCAGGCATCTCCTGAGACAGTGCTAGCTCTGATTATTTGCTCTCCTCTATAAATGACAACCAGCAAACAACAGCAAAGAGCACCGCTAGCCAGGCAGTAACTTTCACACGTGCAATGAGTTTGAAGGTCGTGAATTTCCTTTCCTGGTGGTGACCTACCAGATCACTGCGTCCCACCCCTGCACCCTCACAGGCAGTCAGAGGAGAAGCCAGCCCTGGAGAAGCCCCTGGCCCTACCCTGCGATCCAGTTCATCACAGCGCTGCTGGTTCTGCTCTGACAGCTCTGGCCACGCCGAGCTGTGGGCATTACTCTGCTCTACTTCACTCCTCGCTAAGAAGAGTAGCTCATGACACTTGGTTTTCTTCTATTGTAACGAAAACATGGTGTGCTTGCCGTGAACAATTACTTTAAAAACAAGAACCAAAATAAAGCAAAACAAACACTAGATCCAAATGGTGCCAGATGTTCAAGTAACTGGCACTGATGGCTTGTGGAAATCTGGCTGTGTGTTGCTGGAGCTCCAGCTCTGTGTTTGATGGGCGAGCCAGCTTTAGGGCTGCAGAGAGCTGGAAGGGGAAGCAACAAAGTGGTCGGGTGGTTAAAGATTGATGTTTAAGGGCAATTAAACTTCCAGCATAACCCTCTAGTCAGACGCATCCTGAAAGTCAGGTGTGCTGAACTTCGGGCTTGGTCACAGGAGATTTATGCACCTGAAGACCTTAAGGGATCTGCGGCTTGTTCCATCCTTTGGTTCTCCAGCAGGAAAAAAAGTGGGAATAAAATAATCTCCTCATCCCCGACAGACGCTTTGGTGTAGAAAGGTTTATGAAATGCTCACAAACCGTGCTACAGGGAAGGGGCCCCTGTAAGCATCTTGCAGGGACTCCTTGGCAGCACGAGAATGTCACGGTATTCTGGAAGTGCAAGAGAGGGATTTGCTTTTACAGTGTGACATTTGCCAAACAATTAAGGTGAAGAGCAATGTGCTATAATCGCTTTTAGTATTAAACACACACAGTAAATGTTTAAAAGGCATGGGCTTTTTTTTGTGTTGTTTTTTTACAAGAATGGGGCTTGTTGTTTTGCACCTTACTGTAAGAATCCTTGCTGCTAGGATCATAAGCTTCAATTCAAAACTGCATAATTATTGCCAGGGACCTGCTTCTTCTCCCATTAAGTATTAACTGCACCTAGGAGATCCGGAAATGAAAGGATCCGAGCTCTCCTAACTTAACGGTTGTTTGGAGGATTTGCTGTGTGGGTTTCTTATTTTACTTCCATCATAATTTAAAATGGTCTGAGAGATTAAAACAGATAAATAAAAATGCATTGTACACTTACTGCCCAGTGTCTTAGAAATCTGCATTAAACTCATGAACTATAGGGACAGAAAGGAAATCACTTCATGCTTCCCATAGCTCCTTCTATATTCACAGGTCTCCTTTAATCACTTCCCAGCCTACAAGTAAGGCTCTGGAGGCAGCTTCCCCTACCGATGCTACACAAATGGAAACCCCAGCAGTTGCCAGCAAACCAAAGGGAACACAAAAAATGATGTCCCAGGCCAAGCAGAGAGGCAGGTTGGTCCATCTGCAGCGGGAAAACCAGCCTCCTGGTTCTGCCTGCAAACCAAAGCACGGCCTGGCTGCCCAGCAGAACTAGCTCCCCGAGGCAAAACCCTGTTGGCAAACAGGCTCTGGCACCACCACCCTTGGGATCCACGCAGAAGCTCAGCTGGGTGAGGTGCTGGCAGTACTACGAAGGAACTGGGTTTGTGTGCAAGCCCTGCCTGTGTAAGGCTACGAGGAAGTGTCCCCAGAAGATGTGAAAGCCCTTGGGCTGGTGTCACGCTGGATGCAAGGTCCTAGCCCTGCCCATGTTGCCAACGGTGTTTGCATTTTTGCATGCGGCACGTGAATATTCATGTGTTTGTGTGCTGCCAGCCCTGGGAGCACGCAGACGTCCTCTAATGGCAATTTCAGCCTGGTCAAGGTGACTGACCTCTTCCATTAAGTGCTTCCAAATTTCCAATCTAGCCACGAATGTGAAAAATCTGTGCTAATTACAGGCCTGTCGGGAGGCCAAAAGTGCAGAGGGGAAATAAGGGGATCTCTGAACATCATTTAAAGGCACAGCACCGACTCACCAGGGTTTCTGGCTTGTGCTAACACGCTGTCCTGGTCTCTGCTAACCAGGCAGGGTCTTTGAAAAACAGGGCCCAAAATCTGGGAGAGGCTGCAGTACTGGGAGCTGCCACTGCCTCTGACCCCTCTGGTCTTTGTCCCAGCTTATTCTGCATGCTGAACATCTGGTACCCATGTGCACGGTGTCCTAACACCCCAAACTGTGTGCGCGTTGCTTACAAATAGTGTTTAAAACATAATGGCTTATTAATATAACACATAACATTTGAGAAGCGATACGAGCTCTCTCCCTTTTATATCCTTTTTAATAAAGCACATTTTGAAATTCACTGACCTTTTTTCCTTTTCCTTTTTTTTTTTTTTTTTTGAAGTTCCCTGGCTTTATGTAGAAAGACCCCATCAGTGTGAAGTGGAATATAATGTAGTTTATTACCACTAACAAGGAAATGGCCCATAATTCTAAAGAGACAAAGCCTCAAGTGAGCTATGAAGGTCATTTTCTTGCATCCAGAAAGAAAATGTAATACTGACTGTCTCATGCTTCCCATTTCAGAGACAATGTGGGCTGCTTTCAGTTTTATTGTATTAAAGAGTAAAAATGAAGATTTTTTTTCTTTCAGATCACATTTCAGACATTCAGTCCTCCCCGCCTTGGAGGGAATGAAGACAACTATTTGTCTACATTTTTCAGTGTTATTTATACTTCTCTGGATTCGATGGTTGGTATGTTCTCAAGTCTTTAGGAGACACAAATCCCACATTGCACACCCAGCCGCTGCTTCTCCCTACCAGGCATGTTCAGGCACCTCAGGGGGTGCAGGCTCAAACAGCAAACTCCCAGGCTCACTCAGTACCACAGTTACCTCCGGAGCTTTCCAGTAATGCTGTTTCAGGTTTTGGAAATCAGGCCTTCCTGTGATACCCTCATCCCTTCTTCTTGCATGATCCTAAAAGCAATGTTAGAAGACAGCAATGCTGCGTTAAAGCCAATGTGGCTTCAGCAGGTCACTGGAGGGACCAGGCTGTAGCTCGTATAATGGACAGGTGTACAAGGCCGAAGAAGAGGATTCAAGCCTGGGGTAACAAGTGAAAGTAAACACCAGCCTCCTTCTCCAGCTGTTCCTGTATCAGAGGCAGGTCAGAGCCCTGCCGTAGCAAATGCTTGGCAAAAGCACCAATGCTGCTCTCCAAAAATGTACCTTTTCTGTTTTGTCTCTGGAGCAAACACATTTGTGTACTGTCACAGCTCTCAAGTCAATGATAACTGGGCTGTGACTGAGATGAAATACACTTTTCCGTATTCCCATTCCCTGGTCCACCTCTCCCCAAGCATCCTGGGGTAGGAGATGGATGGCACCTTCCTTCTCCTCTGCCTCAGTCCCGTGAGTTTATTTCGGCTGTGCTAAATGGCTCAGGTTTTGTGCTCTACACCTGTAGTAACTGGCAACATTACCCTTGGGTTTCAAACGCAGTATCTTCCTTGGGGAAATGATGCCACAAACCAAAACCGAGTGCTTTTCCTCACATAACCACCTTCCCTTCCAGTTTCAAATGGTGTCACATTGAAAGGAGTCTGAACGTGCTGTGGCACTACCTGCAGCTGCTCTCTGTTTTCTAAATGAAGGTAACAAAACACAGTTGATTTTGAAGCTTGTGGTCTCCTTATGCGGGGTAGGAAGAGAGGGGCATGTAAACCCACCAGTAGGCTCGAAGGAGAAAAGCGCACAGCAAACAGACGCTGAAATGCACGTTGGGTCCTTGGGCTGTGAGGGAGCAGTGAGCTCTGCCTCCGTGCACGTGGCAGCCTGCAGGGAGTCAGCACTGAACACACTGCATATTCACAGCTAAGTCACTCCTCTGTAGACTCTGGTCTTGCTGCTAACATATCAGGAAATAAATACTCTTTGGAGGTACAGAGCAGGTAAATTGCCTTAACCCCACTTACTTAAGTCAACAGAGGTGTGCTGAGGTGGACGGGTAAAGGATTTGACCTTATCCATTTGCTTTGGATACTACCCAAACATCTGAGCATCCATTTCTTATCACTACCTAGTTCATCACTAACTGATGAACATTTAGCAGCTTCGCCAAAGACTGCAATTTGTCTTTCCTACTTGAAGTGTCAAATGTCATCCTAGCAATGCATAAGCAACAAAACCCAGGGAGCATCCTCAAGATTGATATTTAATGATGCAAAGAAAATGCTGGAGCTTGTGAACCCTGCCCCTGAACTCTGAGGCATTCTTTCAAGACCTGCTTGGCACATACTCCCACATGCCATTCCACTCCATCAACTGGAAAAGATAACGTTTTTTAATCTCCACGTGAGAGGGAAGAGATGATCCACACTGTCCACTTCAAGCCAAGAAAGCCATTTTGGAAGAACCAGCCCTCGTTTCACGGTAATCATGGCCAGAAGACACAGAGGCATGTGCTAGGGCTAACACCCCCCTCAGCTTCATTAGTGTACACAAAGCCAGGGAGGGGGGAACAGAAACTGCTCTGGATCACTGCTTCTGTGCTTTCCTGGAAGACCTGATCCAGTGAATCTGGGTTTGAACAAATTCTTCTTGTGTGAGGACTGGCAAGAGGCAAGACACAACTCCAGGCTCTGAATAACATCCCCAGAGTGTCCCAGCTTGCCAGCCCAGAGCCGCACGACAGTGATTATTTGGCTTGTGTACATGAGGAGAATAATGCTGTCAGCGGTGCTAATTATCCAGAGGCTTGGACAAAAGCTAGGCCTGCTGAAGGCAGCAGCAGCACTCCCTCCGGCAGGCTGGGGCCAGGACTGCGCTGAAGAAATGCAAGCAGCACAATGCTCTGCCAGCTCCTCAGCTTTGGCCTTTCCTTCCCTGCTTGGCCACATCCCTCACCCACGCTGTGCCTTGGGCTGCTCTGAGCAGTGACTGTTTTCGAAAGGAAAAGGAAATGCTACAGAAACTACGCTGGGTTTCTAACTACGCAACCCTGTCACCGAGTGCAAAACAATTTTGTTCCTGGCATCCCCAGACCCTCCCTCCCTTCAGAAACCACTGTGCCTTGCTAGGAGCTCCCTGGGATTTCCCTGCTCTGTGCCAGTCCTGGCTGGGATCTAATTTTGCAGCAATATAATACAGAAAAAAAAAAAAAAAAAGCATTTTCTTCCTACAGAATGTGGCTTGTTATGGGTACTAACCTGCCACCGCTCTGAAGCAGGCACAGGAAATATTCCCAGTACTAAACAATAATGCCAGCATTAACTTATCAACCTGCCAAAGCTGTGTATTTCATACGCTTGCTTTTATACAATGATACCCAGTGACTTTTAGACTTAAGTCTATACCCGCACTTCTATCTGCCTGCAGGAAAGTCCCTAAGCAAAGTACTGATCTGCTGCTGAAAATTTGCTTTTTTTCTCCCAGTTCTCCTTTCTTAGTCATAAACTGAATTGATGGCCTTTGGGGCTAGCGGGGAAATTTCAGCTACAAATGTGAAGGGGAAAGACAACAGTTATTAGCCCTGCTTCCCATGCAGCTGGCCCTGCAGTACAAATGCTCCCTGGCTGACTGGTTCATCCCATTGGTGCTTTTCCTTTTAATTCCCTTAAATTACTGCTAAGCGACCCTGCAAACTGTCTGATGCCGAGTTTCTCCCGTTCCTCCAAGGGAAGGCAGTGGGAGTTTCATTGATAGGGTTCTCAAAGGAGCTCGGAACTGGGACAATCACACCAAGCACTGCAACCGGTGTCCCTTGGGTCATGACAGGTCCCAGACAGATCTGGAGAGCACGTGTATTTGCATTTCTGTACAAGACCAATTAAGCATTGACATCACCCTTTTTGACTGACTGCCCTGCGATCTCACGGACCGAATGCAAGCTGCGCGTATTTGGGGAGAGGGGCCTCCACCTCCCCTCGCTGCCCCCACGCTGCTCCCCAGCACCAGCCCACACCAGGGCATGATGCCAGCTCTGGAGGGCACCAGAGCAGGACGAGCGCCCCAAGATCCTGCGCCAGCCTCTAAAGCTGTGCATCAGCTTCAGGTGAGGGAGCGGGTGGCCATGCAGAGCAAACCAGGGCACAGGCACTCGGATTTGGCCTCCAGTAAAGCCGTACTTTTCAGAAGACTTTGTCTAAGGACTCCGCAGCCATCCAATATTCATTCTGTTCGCAGATGTCATTTCTTTTTAATCCTATCTCCTTGGAAATTTTGCATCCATGTGGGATTCTGTGCCCAAATACAGGCTTTGCTGTGTCATCAAGGGAAACGTTTTATATTCAAACAGCGAAAGAGAACTAGAGTTTAACATCAAGGCAAGAAAGCAAACACCACGACATTCAGAAAATCCCCATGCAGGTGCAGATAGTGTGCAAGCGTGGATGGGAGCAGGTGGAGTGAGAGAAGAGGGGGACAGAGGAGCACAGAGGCAGACAGACAGCATCTGAAGGATGCTCACCACCAGGACATATTGCCACCAGCAAGGTGGGACTCAAACACTGAGCGCTGTGAGCTGCTCTGCTTGCCACTACACCCCATGGCTCTTCTCATACCCAGCAAATACCGCAGGAGCTCCGGGCAGCTTTCCTGCCCGACCTACAGCAGGTTACATTCTCTGCCTGTTTTGTTTGTTTGTTTGTTTTCTTTTTTTCCTTCTTTCTCTCTAGGTCTTAAGAGATCATACGTGAGATGCAGAGCCACTATTATTTAAATGTGTACCATCGCCCCACATTGGCTTAAGCTACCCGAGCGCGGTGCCCCGGTGCTGTAAATCCAGCCTTATTTACTTACACACGGCATTTCCCTGACTATTACCACTCCGAACCACCCAAATCTGTCAATCTAATGGAGATATATGGACAGTAAAAACATGCACTGGAAAACTACTGGTAGGTTGTGCAAAATGATCAGATTTAATCAGCTGATAAATTATTCACTCCAATTGAGAGTCAAACATACTATTTGAGCCTATTTATGGATGTCCGATTAGCGCAAGTAATTTTCCATCGCTTTATTATGTTTGCTAATACATGACGAAATCCGTGCTGCGATAATGGTCTTACTTCAGTCATTTCGTGGAATGAGCAAATACCAGAAAGCTCGTTCCACCCAAGGCCGGGGACACGTTCCAGTGGGCAACACTCAGTCACACACCGCTGCACTATTTCCAAGGGTTTCTGCAAAGAACAAGCTGCCAACAGAATGGGAATTGCATTCAAGGAAAGCCGTTGCACTGCCAGGCTCCTGCCGTGGGACCAGCACCTAGTGCAGCACGTTGCCCACTCGAGTCCTTGAGGCTACGGGCAGACGTTGAAGCCAAAAGAAAGCACGACAGACCGTCACGTCCAACTACTCATATGAGTGGCCTGAGCATTTCATCCCATTAGCTTGCACAAAAAAAGCAGCAACTACAGGCAGCGTGAGGGAAAAAATCCATGGCTCCAACACTTCACAGTGCTCCACGCCCACCACTTGTCTAGAAGCAAGGTTTGCACCCCAGCATGCCCCAAATCAATAGTTTTGGGAGTTCAGGTGTTGCTTCAAAGGTATGTAGCAACACGTCACATCTGCAGAGCCACAAGTACCCTGCCCTGGGCAGTGACACATTTTGGGAAAGGACCAGGCAGGAAAGAAGCCAGAACCCGAGAAGAGCTGGATGGCAGAGGTCTAACTGCCTCCAAGCTCATCCTGGTGCGTGATCGCAGGGAACAGGACTGGGTGGGCACTGAACAGTCGTATCAATGCCCCATGTCCTAAGACCCCCACGGCAGTACCGTCCCCTGCCACCGGCCTGACCCTGCCCTGTCCTCCCGGCCGCTTTCCCCACAGCACAGAGCCCCCAGCCCCAGCACGCCTCCCTTCTCTGCAGCCCACGGAAAGCACCAGCTGCTGGAACTGCAAGAGCTGTGCCAGGAACCAGCAGGTAGTTATAAATTACAGCCACTGGAGCAGGCAGAAGGCAAGGAGCCTGAGTTCAGCCTGTTCTTGGGTCAGGCTGGAGGCAATCACTTCCCTGCAGCAGGACAGGGTGGAGCCCTGCTACATGGGCAGTGCAGGTTACTCGCTGCTCAGCTCTGCCAGAAGGGCTTGCAGGTGGATCCAGCCCAGTTTTAACCTTGCAGTGGCACCGTGGCACTGAAAAATTCCACGTAAGACTGGGCAGAAAAGGCAGAGATGTGCCCAGGACCAGGGCCAGCTGGAGGCACCAGCAAGACAGGGACCCACACACTCCCTAATTCCTCCAATTAAGCAGGGCTTTTGGGGCACTGTTTTATTGTAGCCATTTTCCCCTCCCGGCTTCTGGATGCGCATTAAAGCAGTCAGATCCAGCCGTGCCATGAATGGGGATGGGGCAGATTCGGCTGGCCACACTTCAGGTAGATGCAGCTCCCCTTTCCCAGCTACATCACTGCTATGGTGCCGTGCCTGGTTTTTCGAGCTTGTGAAAGGTGCCAGACTGGCAGACACCTTTTTCGGACCCTCAGGACCCACGCTCACACACCTCCTTCGTTTACCAGGAACCGACCCGATGAAGGTGAGAGGCAGCTCAGCTCCCGTGAGAGACAGGCAGATGAAAGTGCACGTACAGCCCTGCAGCAAAGGGACAGGGAGCTTTGTCCCTGCCAGCATGATGCCTCCAGCAACTGCTTCCAGCCCCGGGAAGTTTGGGGTCCCCAGAATCGTGACCTGCCAGCTGCCACGCTCCCCTCTCGCAGGTCAGATCCAAAGCCCCCTCTCAACATCATGCAAATGCCATTAAAGGAAGAAGGGAGGTGGTGGGAGTGGGGAGGGAGGGGGGAACCTTTTGTTAAGACTGCGGAAATTTTCAGTAAAATGAAAACAAATTGCTCTAAGTAAACCATTTGTCACAGTCTGATTACTCTGCTGCCACTCTGGGAACACCAATTTGTCATGCTAGATCAGGATAACAGCAGGCTGACTGTACGAAATGGCACGCTGCCTTCTGGCTTTCTGCTTGCAACTGGTGAGGACAGTGGGGATCTCCCGCAGCGCCTTCCCAGCATCTCGTCCCTCCTGGCAGCACAGGCACACACACCCTGCGCCCTGCGGCCGGCATCGCGCTGCTGATGACCCCTGAACTCCCAGCAAGTGCCTCCATATCCCAGTACTGCAGCTCCACCTGTCTAATACACTCCCTTCACATATTCATCCCAAAGCACCTACCTAGAGTACGAGGTGTCCACAAGAGGGACTAATTCTTGCACTCCTGCTGGGCACAACACTGCCCTGAACTGAATTTTGGCCCCAAGTGCCATGGCAATGCATCTAACATTCATAATTTCCCTTTACTTTCACTTGTGTCCAGTTTGCTACGACTTCAGGAATGCCACAGATGAGCCAGCAGCACTTGCTACCCATTCCTGATCCCTGCCTCCCTCTCCTTGAAGATACCTCAGTTTCACCAGCTTGCATTTGGAGCAATAAAAATAAGCACAGAGAAAACAAAAAAATGCTGCATGGTTCACAATTAAACCATAGGCAGTGTTACAGCAGGTACTTAAAGAGGGAAGGTTAGTGCAAGGGAGCAAGAAACAGAGATTAGCCAAAACGCATAAAGCATGGGAAAATAGCTGAAAAAAAATCCCAGTCTAAGAATTAATTCCCTCAGCTTCAGTGTCCATAGCTAATAAACAATTATCGGAGTCTCCCCTGCTTGCGTCTCTCTGGAATTAGGCAGCAGTCTGTAATGCTGAAACAAAACAATTAACTCCAGCCCAAACAAGAATGATCTTTCAGCCAACCAAAGGAAAAAAAAATACACCTCAAAATGTCATTTTGGGTAAAATGCTCCATTCAGTCCAATGCAAAATCCTTCATCTATATTTCAAATTATTGATCTTTTTTTCTAAACCTCTTCTCCTTGTAAATCGGTAGGTCAATATTTAAATAAAGAAATGCTCTTTCTGAAAGGAAAGCAAAACAATGAACAGCTTCTGTTTGCAAACCAAATGAATTGGCTGGGCTTTTCCTATTTCTTTAACAGTAATCAATAAAAAGGGGAATATCAGAAAGACCTGAAATTTCAAAAAATTCTCCTTCCCTTTTTGGGGCTTGCCAGGTCCCCACTGAACCAGTAAATGATGTCAGTTCTCTTCCTGCAGCTACTCCGGGCAGTCTCTGGCCAGCAGCAGCAGGACCACACAGATCTGCCACCCACCGCCCACCTCTGATGCACAGTCCTGGTCCGATTTCCTCCTGAAAGCCCTAAAAGCTGGGCAAGGAGGTGAAAAGGGATGTTATGAGCACATCACCTCTACAGAACAGCAGAAGCCAAACCTTCCTTTCACAGCCACCAGAGTTCTCAGTGAAAGAACCAATGTTAAAAAAAAATAAATAAATTAAGTATTTTAAGGGTTCAGGAATATTCCATGCTAAGAGAAGGCAGCATGTCCCCAAATTGATTAAAAGCCTCCTCATTCTCTTTCACAGTGCTTGGAGCCCCCAGGACTGGCACTGAGACCGTAACCACAGCAATCTGCTCTGCCACACGGGTCCCCGTGCCGCTGAGCCATGGGGAGGATGAAGCAGTTAATGGAAAACAAGCTCAGCGCGGAGACTGGCGGCACTGGTTGCAGTGCACAATGCCACCACTGGCCATTCAAAGCCCTTTCTTCCTCTGCTTCTAAAAACTGCAATGTATCTTCAATTTTAAAACCTTCTGTTCCCACTGGAGGGATAGGCTTTAAAAATAACCTTTCGTTGAGAAAACCTGAGAGCTGTCACCATGCCTAGCAACCTCTCACACAAAGAAGCGTTGCCCATGCCAGGCACAGTGCTGCTTATGTAGCTCTGCACCCCACCTTGACACTCAACCTACATGGAAACAGGCTGACTAGCAGCAGTGGGAACCACCCAAATCCACTTCCACATTCTTGGGAAGAAACTAGCACATGGGGTATAGGGGGAGAGACGTGCTCAGCTCGCCAAAAAGAATGCTCACAGTTATGTTATGAGGATGGAGACCTGACCCCATCCAAGAACAGATGCTGTGGTTATTCTGAATGCAACAGAAAGTGGATTCTGCTGTTTTGTGGTGCAGCTTAACCACTTAACTTCAGTTCCTTATTTCGCTATCCCTCCATGATCTCAGTCACAAGAGGCAGCCAGAAACACACAGGCTATGTTCTCTCAAGCTATCCAGCCAGTCACTGTAAGGGGTCTCAGGGATAACACCCTCAGGATATAAGGTGGGGCTCCAGCCCTTGCCCAGTTAGCTGTGCTCCACCACGGCGTGTGTCTGCGTGACCCTGGGAGTGCGGCGATGGAGCCGGCTGCACGCTCCTGCAGATGGAGTGATGACTGAAACTCCCGAGTAAGTAAGGAGGGTCCTGGGCTGGTTGCTGCCACCTGGCCTAGTGAAGGTGAAGCCACGTTGTGCACCCCTCTGAGACATGAAGAGCTGGAGTTTCCAGTCTTGTTTTTCCTCCCGTTACTTGGCATAGCTGATCAGAGCAAGGGTACCTCAGACTGGGTATCTCGAGGTACCCAAAGGCCCCACTGAGGGCTGCCTTGCAGATGCGCATCCCTCTGGGTAGCTGAGGAGGGCTGGAGGGAGATGGGGCTGCTGGGCAGCACTGAGCCACAGCCAGGGCGCACGAAGCAGGGCAGCACACAGTGGCACTACGCGTCTCCCCAGCCAACAGCTCACTGCAGACACAGGTACATAAAGCGAACGTCCCCAAAGCTGTGCCTGAGATGTTCGGCTAAACCCTGCCAAGGGGTCCGGACAATACCACAGCCCACCAGGAACATTACAGGGAATAGCATTGCACAAGGTGGGAAGTGTGAGGCTGAACAGAGCAGAGATGAGGCAGCATCACCCAGAGACCCAGTGATATTCTGGGACTTCCATGTCAGGACATTTTTTGACACACACACACGTACAAGTGAGATACAAAGCTAATTAGACATGCAACAGGGCTCTGCTGTAGCAAGACAGGCTTGTGTGGGATGTGATTCCTGCTGTAGCATTTTGGATTCAGGGCAGGCAACACGGGCAGAGTACATTTATCTAAGGGCTTCCAGGGGCTGTAAACATCAGCTTTATCTTTAAGAAGGAAGACAGCGAGATTTAAATTTTTAACTTGTCTTAGGAAAAACCTGACAGCAGCTCTACAGCATAAACTGTCCTCTCTGCCAAGCATGTGCTTGGGGTGGGAAGGGGACCAGGCAAAACCCAGAGCATTTTGCTGCTTCAGGAGGGCCCTGAGACACAATTCAGCATTAAGCCATCTGACATCTCCCGTGTTCTAAAAGCATGACCCAGCCCACTGGGATTTATCCAGAGGCAAACACAACATCCTAAAGAAAAGTGCATGAACAACTCGATCTGCTCTTGCAAGCTGAACTAACTAAGTAGCCGTGGCTTCACTTTGTGCAGGGCAGAAAGGTGGTCAGCGCTGTGCAAAACGAAACACTGATACCACAGCAAACACAGACTGGGACTTGCCTCCTCCCCCAGCCTCCTACAGGGCTATGCCACACCACTCGGGACATATAAAATTGTCATCACCACCCTTTGACGTTGCCATAAATGAGCTCATTTGCACGTCACCTCACCTTAAGGCATTCCACGGGGGTTTCTCAGCTTGCTGGTTAAACGCAGGCAGAGCGGGGCCGCACAGTCCCTCGGGCTGCTCATGGGTGCTGAGTTCTTTCACAGCTCCTTGAGTGTTAAGCCCGGACAGGCGGTGACAAACAAAGTAACCCATTCCTCATGGTTTCACAGCTGAGCAAAGGCACTTGCTCAACACCAGGATTCACAGCCCAGCCCAGGAGCCCCTGGTTCATGCTGTAAGAGCTGTGATTCCCCCCATGCTGACAGGAGGAATGAAGGGGAATTTGAAAAGCTAGGGAACAACCTCTTGTGCCACATTATTTGTTTTATAGAGTGGAGATTTCACTCCTTGCACATGAAAGGGACAAATCTGTAGCTGTAAGTTCCAGCTAGATATTGCATCATAGTAGCAATAATGAAGTACTGAATTACTTGTTATGGCAATTGTACAAGTTGCATGCATTGTGCTTCAATGGATGGGCCAACAAACACTGAAACCACTCCTAATGAACCCATGAGAAGAAAGTAAAGAAAGGTGATCTCTACAGCAGTCAAAGCACTTCACATTTCCAAATGGGTCCACACTGCACATTACAAACAATTTTCAGGGCTCAACAACAAGTAAACCCTTACTGATTTAAGCACCGATATTACTGATTGCAAGGCAGCAATACCTACCAAGGGGATTCATAATTTCCTAAAACTTAATGGCTTTCTTAAGCCATTTTTACAAAGCTTTAAGTTGGCACTTCTTGGTCATAGGGATGAACATGAGCGATTACTGCAGCTGAGCCTTTTGTCTTACAGGAAGGAAGGTAGCTAATTACCAATAGTTGTGTAAGTCCTGACAAAACAGCAGTGGCTGGTTTCCTCATTCCACTTCTAGGTCAATTCTAGAAGACCACACATTCAAACCAACACAAGCGAAATGCTGGTGAAGCTGAGGGAGTATATCACAGCAGTGGGAGATCAAGCTATAAAGGGGATTTCTTTTCCTCCACAGAGACCATTAGCTATATCATGTTAGTCACCAGCCTAAGCCATCAATTCACCTTCATCATATTAGCCACAAGCATCTGTCAACAGCTGAGCACAGACAGCTCTTGCAGTGAACACACCGCAAGGTAATGGAGAGAGAAGTGCTCATAATTCAAAAGGCAAGTTCAGTGTGTGCTTCTCTAGTTGAAAGGGTGTGGAAATTTTCCTCTTCATTGTGGCCCTGCAAATTCCAATTGATCTGAAACCAACTTGCATTTTCTAAATGCTGCTGCTGTGTTTGAACTTCAGTGAAAAATCCATTTGCTAGAAATGAAGGTTGCCAATTAAAATCGGTCTGTTTATGTTGCTTTGGGGAGCCGAGGGGGAGAGAGAGAAAGAAAGGAAAAGCCAAATAATTCATTAAGTGATCTATATTGTGCCACCACGGTTAGCAATTATAATTATCCTAATAAGACTTTCCCGCTTATATAAGCCCTTCCATTCAGGGATCTCAAAACACTTTGCAACCATTAATGATGTTAGCTTCATAACATTCCTGACCTCGTTTACAGGGGAGGGAATTGAGGAAAAGAGAGAAAACAGCACCATTTTCTGTAACAGATAGCTTTCATTTTGTAACTGCCTGTGAAGTTTATACCTGAAACTAAATCACACTTAAAAATCAGGGTCAGTTTTGAGTTCTTGTGCTGGTAGTCCTTGACTCACAGTTTGAGTGTGAAAAAAAAAAAAAAAAAAAAAAAAGAAAATGCTAGCGAGAATTGTGTGAGCAGGGGAGGCTATCTGCGAACCTTCTGCAAAGAGCCTTAGGTCACTCAGATTTGTCACCCATGAAATGTGGTAAACTCATACAGAGAGCTTCTACCTCAGGCCCTTGCACAAAACCATCCCTTTTCCTACCTCAAACAGCACTGACGTGTGGGACAGGCGTTGTCAGCATCCATTCCTCCAAATCCTTGATTTTGGCTCCTTCTCTGAAAGGAAAAATGACATAGAAGTAACATGAAATCCTGGGAAAAGAAAATGAAAAACCAAACTGGAATAAACAGTTGAACACATTGCACTGTATGTACCTAGGAGAAAGAAGGACTTGGGTAGCAGCCACCATGGGTTTCTAAAGAACAAATTGTGTCAAAACAATGTAATTTCTTCCTGTGAGAGGGTGATAGGTTTTGTAGATAGAAGAACAGCAGCAGATGTCATATATCCTAACTTTAGACACTGTTTTTTAAAGCATTCTCATAGCTGAATTAAAGAAGCTAGGGAGTTTCACACTGCTGAAGAATGCAAAAGTGGTTGGGAAGCAGTACATGGAAAGCTGTTACCAGTGTTTCACTGACGAAACAGCGGGATGGACCTGTGTTCCACGGGGAGCTGCCCTGGGTCTAGGACTATTCAACACTTCCACTAATGATCTGGATGATAAAACAGAGTGTGCTTATTAAGTCTGCAGATGATGCCAATCGAGGAAGAGCAACACATCCTTTGGAGAACAGACCTGGAATTGAAAATGATTTAACAAATGAGAGCTCTAGTCCCAAACACCAGAATGCTCTTTAACAGGAATGAGGGTTTGTTTTGCCTGTGAGGTACATGAAGCAATCCTTCTGCTCTCGCCAGCAGCGTGAAAGCACTGGCTGAAGCACCAGATTTGGGCTCTGCATTTCTAGCAAATAGGATGCCACCTGGGAGTGCCAAGCAAGATTAAGAGGTCCAGGAAAAAATACAGGAAAAAAAATAAATATATATATACTTTTACTATATACTATATATATATATATACTTTTATATATTTTTATATATATATATATATATATATATATATACACGTTTTTCCTTTCCTTCAGAGGAAAGGACTGCTAGAATTTGAACAGCTTACCCTAAAAGGGGGAAACAAAGGCAGGATGCATTAACAGATGCAAAAAGCCTGTTTTCTACTGTGAGGGATGGGACAAGGCCTTTCAGAGCAGGGCTGAGAATGGACAGGAGAGGCTCTGGCACTGGACTAACATGGTAACTACTGACCCAGGAACCAGTCCCCTCTGGGCTCCCCAGGGAGAGCCCACGTTTTGCACTGTGGGTGGGAGCTGAAAGGAGAACCCAAGGAACAAAGGCCAGGGAAAGGAGTTCGTTGTTTAATGCCAGAGAGCCATAATGTGCCATATTTGCTAACTGCTGTTTAAAAAAACATTGAAAACAGTTGCCAGGCACGTCACAGGAAGCCAGATGTCCATTGAGGGCAGTGGGGACAGCGACACAAAGCAGCCATGAAACACAAAAACAGCTGCCCAGTCAGTTTGGGAAGCTCCAGAAAGAGCTGCTGTGATCCAGCAGGGACCACTTGAAAGCTGCTGCACTCATTTGTGCTGTGGTTCAGGAGAAACTGAGGCAGGGCATGGCTTGGCCCTTCCATCACCATTCATCTGAAGTCTCTAAACAGCCTACAAAAATGCGCTTCTTTCAGCAGCTTAAACTTAAACATTGAGCTTGCTGGGGTTGTCCAAAACTCATCTTCTACAAAAAGAAAAGAATTGTAGACCACTCATGAAACTGTTGGAGAGAAGACTGATCCCATAAATTCTCCTTTGCGTGGCTCTTCACCCAGTAATATCCTTTTAAAAATGAAATTAACTTTCTTGCTCATATCATTGAAATTCCCTTCACAACCTGATAGCCAAATAATGTTAATACTAATTTTAATTCTGAAAAGCATACAAAAAGGGGAAATTTTCTCATTATTAATGGAAGAAAAAACCTATTTAGCATATCTAAATGAAAAGTGTAAGATCTATAACCCGTACAATAGCAATCACGAAAAAGCTACAAGATGGAATTATTCTCTCAGGGCTTTTATCAAGGTGGTTATCGTAAGTTAAATGTGAAATCCACCCAGAAATCACTCAGAGAATTCAGTATTCACACACTTCTCCACTGTAAATAATCCCCCATGCAATACTAAAAGTTCTCTGTTTATGACTCCATAATTCAGGTTGTGTCAGCAATTAGCACTGGAAGTTATCGCACTCTGCTGCATTCTTTAAGAGTTAGAGGAAGCTGGGTACTGCGGGCAGCCAGACCACTGCCTCATTTACCCGTGAGGCTGGAAAGGAGGCCAGCAAGTGCCTCCCAGACTGACGGACAGCAGGACAGCACGATGTGGGCCTTCACATTCCCTCTTATCACCTCCTCAGCCCCAGCAGGTCCCTACTGACCGCCAGCGAAATGAAGGCACGAAGCTTCCCACAGGGAAAACACCGCTGCACGCATCAGGGCTATTAGGATAAGACTTCCCCATGGAAGTTGAAAGGCGGCGAAGCCTGTCCCACAGTAACACCTTTGTCAGAGGGTGGTGGGGAGCAGCAGGCATTTTATGGCTCCTAATTCAGAAGTTCTTGTAATTAGGCATTACGATGCGTTTTTCATTGTGAAGCAGCCATTTTAATTACTCCTAACCCTCACTGGGGGGAACTACTGCTGTGCAGAAAGCAAATGGGCCTGCTCTTGCCTCATATCCACGATGGCAGAAGATGCTAAAAATACACGGTGGTATTTATCTGCTGGTCTACAAGTAAGGTGCCACACAGAAGGTCCAGTGAGCTCGAGGGTGCAAAATATCCTCCCGCATATATATCTATATATCTATATATCTATATATATCTTGCAACCCTGGCTTGCACTCTAGTAACTCAGTACCTTCAGAGGCAGCATGCTGCCTGAGAGAGGACAGAAGCAAATCTTTTTTCCCTGCCTGTCCCTGCCTCTCACTCATCTCATTTTTCCTTTGTTTCCGGATACT
This sequence comes from Aythya marila, assembly GCF_965140915.1. NCBI lineage: Eukaryota > Metazoa > Chordata > Aves > Anseriformes > Anatidae > Aythya > Aythya marila. The sequence continues at coordinate 7,181,890 of NC_139047.1, read as the reverse complement.
TGGATATGATCTAAATTGGATATGATCTAAAATTTGTCTGACCCCTCCATGCCCAACACGAAGCTGTACTTCCTAAGAGATGTATTTGCAGGTGATATATTTGTGTCCAATTTGGGCCCAAATTTCAATCTAGCTGACCATTTTCGAATTGTGGAAATGGAGAAAAAGCACTTTATGCTTTTTCATGTGAAAGACGAGCCTCCCCAAAGATGAGTTGGAGGCACTGAGAGTGAAGCCAGGCATAAAACTCAATAAATATGAATATCTGAATAGGAACAGGCTTGAGTACTGCCACCAAAGGCAGTACCATATGCAGGGACCATCCTTTGACATTTGTTAATTGCATTAGCAGACAACACGAGTGTAGCAGGAGACGGGCACTGATACCCTCGGACTGGTTTGTGGGGAGCTAGCAAGACAGAACAGCTGTAAGGTTCAGCTTGGCTCTGTGGGTCAGACTGAAGCTGTTCCAATCATTTAATGCTATACATTTACCAAAGAAACCACAAGAGTGAAAAACAGAAGAGAGAATAAGTTGGGCAGATAACACATCTATTATCTACTTCCAAAAAGTGCAGAAGTCTGACACCAGAAGTCTGCATTAAATAAATATGTTTCCATATTCATTAAGACAACTGCTATTTTCATTGCACTAATGAGGTGAATTCATTACTACTGCACAGCGTCTCTGTATGTTCCCATGAACTGATTTTAGGAAATTGTTATTTGTAGCTGAATTAGAGATAACAGGCAAATGAAATCCCCAAACAAGCTATGACAATCCTGTCTGGAGTAGACCCTGACATTCTTGTTTAGGGTTTATTTTGGATGACACGAGTTTAAATTCTGTCTCCAGCCATGTTTGTGGTTGTCATTAATTCGACCTGCAGGGCCAGAGGTGGCTGAAGCCAATGGAAACAAGGGTTTGGGTGGAATTCAGCCAGGTAAACACAGGCTGCATAAACAACTTTAAGGCTGTATAGCCTGTTGTCTTGGGAGACATAAACGTTGGTAAGAAAGCCACAACTGAAACCTAAAAGCTTAACCAAATCTTGCTGGTCTCTAACCAACCATCCAGGGGGAACATTTCAGACACCAGCAATTCCGTAACCTAGCACACAAAGACATAAAAAGGTCCAGTGGGCAGGGGATGATGCCACATAAATTCAGGCCTCATTAAGCATTATCTTCCTTTAATAGTGAGGAGTAATTAAGCATTGAAAAAATTGGACTAGGGACTTGATACAATCACCTGATGTCTTTAAAACTAGGTGGGGCATCTGCCTGTTAAAAGCTCCGTGGTATCTCAGAAAAGGTTATCAGCTCGACACAGGAATGAGCACAGGACAAAATGCTACGTGCTGCTTTGTCCTCCAGGTCACTCTAAAGCCACAGGGCACCACTGGTACGAGCTGTCTTTTCTGACGCCGCATGAGGTCCTTCCGTTCTCCTGCAACTGGTCGTCCTCTAGCAACAGATGAAGTGTGCTGAAGATTTATTTCAAAGGTCTCAGATTTTCGGAAGGAACACAAGCCATCCCCATTACATATTCGCAGCTGATTTTGCAAACCACAAGGGCAGATCCTCAGCTATAATATATCGGTGCAGTTCCACTGAAGTAAGTGGAGTTTGATCAGCTGTCATGAGATGAAAAATCTCAGTCCCTTATCTCAGGCGCCTATGTAATTCCCAGTTTTCCCACATTATTCACTTAAATCTCCCCTTGATTTCCAGCTAAGACTAATAGCTGTGTACAGACATCTCTCTCTCCCTCCCTCAGCATCTTCGGTGCTGTGTCCTGGACTTTCTCTAGCATTTCCTTGATAATTCTGTTTATCCAAATTTTGCCGTGTGTACACCTTGTTTTCAGCATGTTTTGTCAGTACTTAAAGGAAATAATCAAGCCTAGTGCTAATCAGCAAATAAATAGACTTAGTGGGGTTATGGCAACAGGATAAACAGGATTAGCACTTCAGGGGGACAAAACGAATACAGATGGGCACTCAACGGGCAGGTTTCGCCATCAAGCCAAGAGTGCCGTGCTAAGTAGGGACAGGGGAGCTCTTAAGGCTTTTGTTTCTAGCCAGAGATCTTTAGGAAACTACAACACTACATTGTGGAAGCTGCGTGTTTATAAATATTTACACAGCCAGTGAATTCATTAGGAGTGATGATAATATTGCTTTAAGATCTTACATGTATTTGCCTTTGCTCAAGGGCTGTAACCATTGTCTAAAGCATGCATTACGGTAATGTGCAGCGCACTCACTGCATGCAGCCAAGTGAGCACGGAGCAATTCAGGTTGGAAGGGGCCTCCGGAGGTCTCCAGTCAAACCTCTGCTTGGAGCAGGGCTAACTTCAGACCGGGACCAGACTGCTCAGCACCTCCTCTGGACGAGTACTCAAAATCTGCGATGGAAGTCGCAGCAGGTAGGGGAACTGGGACCAACAGGTACAACAACCTGCTCCCTTGCCTAACCACTCCCGCTGTGAACAGCTTTCTCACTGACCCAACGAGCATTGCTCTTGCTGCAACCTGTGCCTGCTGCCTCTTGTAGTGGGTTTACATGGCAAGGTTTTGGTAGCAGGGGGCCATAGGGGTGGTTTCTGTGAGAAGGATCTAGAAGCTGCTCTAGCTTGGCAACAGCTCTCTTGTGATCTCCAAACCAGACGTCCCCATACAGACCAATTTCTGATGGTGCTTCTCAAGGATGGCTGAAACATCAAATACCCAAACACGTGGGTGAGACACCTCATGATCTTTCATTGTCAAACCCAAAACTCACCAACTCGACCCAACAAAAGGTGAGAAATTCAAATAATTCTCTGCCAGTCCTAATTAATTGCTGTCTACATTTTCAAATCCTATGACTCATCTTTCTACCTGCCTAGGAGAGGAAATTTGCCACATGCTAAAGGATTTAAGATACAGAATTTACGGGCTCATCTGGGAATGTGCTCTTTGAGAAGCATGTCCCAAAGCCATGTGTTGCCTTTGTGACTACCACACACAAAATGAATACAGATCTCACCTGTTCCATGTTGGAATACAGAGGTTGGGATAGGGTAGGGTAGGTACTAGAAAATAATACATCTTTCCTTGAGCAGGAGAAGGGCTTAAGCAAAAGCAAAATTAGGTTCAAAGAATGAATTATTAACCCGTCCACTAAGAACAGGATTCCTTTTGCCAAAAAAAAGAGGAGCAGGGTTGTTCACCCAAAGGATCCAGTGGGATTCTTCTGTTATGTGCCAAGCATCTGAACCAATTCAGAGGCATTTTCAGGCAAGTGGGACTCTCTATTGCCACATCTTCACCCAGAACCAAAGGGGAGAATCCCTTGGCAGAAGTGCTCTCCCCTTTAACTTCACAACTGTCCCAAGGAATGTGAAAGGAGCACTTAATTAGAAGAAAACATGAGGCACTAAGGGACTCTTTTAACTAATGGTAAAAGGTAGAACAACGATCTGGAGTTTGAAACACCTAATTCAAACGGTAAAGAAACATATCTTTAGAACTTACAATATTTACTATAAGAAACACCTGGGGTAAGCACTGAGTGGTCTTTCTGTTTTTTAATGTTTTCCAATTAATGATCAGCATCTTCTTGCAAAATACTTGGGAGCACAACACAGAGCACATTATAGAGCTGCAGCCTTCCTATAGCCTATTTTTTAATTACAGAGAAAGGATCCACTCCTACCCCAATGTTCTCCAAGTTGACAGCCTCACTGACAGCAGGAGGAAAAGCAGAAGGAATATCCTTACACCCGTAGATTTCCATATGGAAACTAAAACAACCAGCAGAAATGCTAAAGTGAGAGCATTTCTTCACACTTCATGGGAAAGAGAGGGAAAGGGAAAGAGAAAATAAGCACTTCTGGTGCACTAAGTGATCATTTATCTTTGTTTCTTAGTAGCCTTTGTGAATGCAATTGCTGTACTGAACTTGGCACACTGCCTGTAATATTTGAGGACTTTGCTGCCTTAGCAAAGTGTCTCTCCTGAATTCATTCCATTCACAGGTTGTTGCCGAACAAAGGAGTCTGTCCTTTTTTATTGTTGTCATCTAAGGAAGTTCACAAGATAATAGGTGCAGAGCCCTTAGCCTTTGAAACAAGCTTTTGTAAATAACTTCTACCCTCCACTTGGGAAATACTGTAACTGCAACACATTTTGATACTGCCATAAAGGCATTTGCATCTGATTTTTAAATTTAAAAAAAAAAAAATAAAATCCTTTGGCTTACTGTCTTTGCTTGATGCCCTAATAAAAACTGAAATCTTAATGCAGGCACTGGTGCTGAAATCACCATGTCAAGGCACAGCTAATGAAGGCTCTCTTCACACTAAGGAGGAAAAAAAAATGGACTTGCTTTCCCTTCTCCAGTACATACATAATTGAGGGCACAGTATTTAGTGATAATACAGTCAAACCTGTGAGCCTGATCTCCCTCTGCTTCCTGTGCTGCTGGCTGCCACAAGTAACTGAATCTATTTCTTACCCTTACACTTCTAAAGCTCAGCTCACCCATATCATAAGAACCACATGGAGAAAGGCTTCAGCTGTGCCTCCCTGTCCCGTGTGGCACGAGGGGCTGACCACGTCTCAGCTTGGAGAAATCCCATTCCCTGCACAGCCACCCTTGATGACAGAGCAGCTCCTTTGCACTGGTGACAGAACAGCCTCCAGTCACCCCGTTGTCCTTCCCATTTGTGGCTTTTCCCAGCTGTTCTCTGGGAGATGGTTTCTCATGACGGGAGCAGCACCGAGAGAAAATGGCCGGTTTATATCCTTCAAAGAGCTACAAGCACAGCCTCCGTTCTCAGCTGGCACTATCTGCTGTGATGGAAGTCAAGAGAGCAGCCATTGTTAACATCAGCTGGGCTCTCGCTAATGTCCAAATTCCTCTCCTTTACCCAAGCTGCCTAGGCCTAGGGAGAAGAAAAATATTATTATTCTCTATATACATCAAAATTTTTCATCTTCCCGGTGCATTCTCCTCTCTCCCCTGGAAAGCAGACGAGTATTCGAGCTTTACTGAAAGCAGAGGAGGCCCGGGCTCCCCCCGACATGCTGCTTTCCCTCCTAGTGTGTCCAGGCCGCTCTGTTCAACCCAGATTCATCAGGTGCTGGACACGTCTGGAAGATGGTTTATATACTACTGGGTATCTCTTATATACACAGAGCTCAAAAGTAAAGTGATCTCCTGCCTTTATTTCAAACCATTTCAAGAGTATTCCTCAATCCTGAGAAGTACCCCCTTCAGGTTTAAACTAATGAGAGGAGTTGGTACTAGCTGAAGTAAGATCAAGAAACATAGGAAATCCTTTGATGCTGCCAAATAGGCAAACTACTGCTGTTTATCTAAGTATTTGGTAAATTACACTTCATAAGAAAGTATGTGCTTTAGTCAAGGCTATTTTGCATAGGCAGATGGGTTTTGATTTATTTTGGTTAGCCTTTGTGTTTCAAGACTTGCTGGTTTCCTTTTTATTTTAATTGTTTGTAGGGAAACTGTCTCAAGCCATTTGGAGAAAGGCACTTTAAAGGCATCTCAGTAAAGGAAAGAAAAGGATAATTTCTTTCTTCTCACAGTTCTAAACTAGACTTTGGCAGAGGACTGTATGGCTCTCATGGTGCTGTTTCAGAGTCAGGAAGAAGCAGGTAAAACAGCCCTCTTCACACCACCAAAATACTGGATATCGAATTTAGCTGCAGCAGTATTTCCACATTGTGATGCTGGGAACAGACTGTGATAGAAACGGGTTTTAATAGCTTTGTCTCACATATGGCACAAAAAAAAAAAAAGATACATGCAGCCTTAGAAACCCTGTAGACCTTTCAGTACCACATCCTGTCGTAACAAATACTGCAAATACAGTTCTGAAAGAAGCTCTGCATTAGCTCCTTAACCTAAGCACCACTACTCATGAACTCTGGGACCAGCTCTCACACATATATTCTCATCTTGGGGCCTAAAATAATTCACTCTACTTTTGCCAAGCCTGTACACAAAATGCAAACACTTCTACAACACACTGACCCCTTCTCTAAAATGTCTCAGGTCTTGCAGGGTAAATCTGTTTCCTGGAAAACGGCCTTTTTCTACTTTTTCCCCTCAAAATGAGCAGGCCTGCAAGAAAACCAGAGGAACAGAATCATACTGGCTTGCTGAATCCCTCCTCATCTTTTCCAAAATGCCTCTCTATGTCTTCCAAAATAAATCATGATAAAAACAGATGGAATTAAAAATATGGCCTGATGAAGAAGTGAGGGGGATTGGCCTTTTCGGATCATCCAAAACAATAAAGTTCACCAAGAATTCAAAGTGTTCCCCCTCCCTGCCCAGCTCCACTGCAGTTACTGACCTAGCCAGGAGATTCCCTGAACAATCCCAGGTACTCAGGTGATAATTGGTGTAGTTCCCATCAAGTACTGGCAAAAAGCTGCTTTAACAATGGTGCAGCATGGGGGCATTTCCAGCAGACAGCGAAGGAGGTAGGAATAGAAAGAACTGTTCTGGCCACAAACAAAGACCTTATATTGGTCTTTTAAATGAGAAAACTTACCTCAATCTTTGTACTATGCTCCAGAGGTCATGCTGAAAAAAAAAGCCCACCTGGATTCAGAGAATAAAATGAAATACTTTCCAGAGACAGTCCCCTTAGGCTGCTATTATACTGTGGACCAAAACTCGATGGATTCAAGAGCAGTGACAAAGATGAAGAAGATGAGGTTGCCCATATAACTGCTGGGCAGTAAGGGGCCACCTGGCAGGGCTAAGGAGCTTCTTAAACATCCATCCATTTCAGTCACACTTTGCGTTAAACCTACACATTCCCTCACACAGGCTTGGTTTTGAGGTCACCTTACCTTAAAATAAGACACAAAACACTGCATTAGAAAATGTTGTGGTGCCCACTGTCACTGTGGTATTTTTCCTGTGATCACCCGGTGTGCAGCTAGCCCTTATTTCAGCTCTCTGTTAACCCAGCGCGATAGATAGCACAACTTCAGAATACAAGCGGTATGACAAGTTTTCAAAATTGTCTAAATTTATAGCTAGCCCACCGGCTGTTTATTGCAGCATGTCAAGTTTCATCTCTCCGCGAGACAGAATTTCCCCCCTCAAAAAGGAAAACCAGAACAAACACTAATACTTAAAATAAGAAAAAAAAAACCCACACACAAAATGAAAGACAAATATACCTTCCCAGCACTTCCTGCGACAGCAAAGGCACCTGTATAGCCCAGATGCAGGGTCTGGGGAAATAGGGTGGCTTCTGACGATGGGGGCTCCGCCACAGGAGGGGCACAAGAATATTTCCTCTCCCTGCCTCTGGCTGCCTATCAGCCTGCTGTGCAGGCTGCCTTCATGAGGGGGCAGAGTGGGGATTTATCCAACTAAACATCACCCTCTTCTCCCACCAAAGGCTCCCTGAAGCTGGATGTCTCTCCTCACAAGGCGGGCTGCCAGCAGTGGGGCAGGCACAGCACTGTCCTGGGGCAGGCGGCAGGCTGTGCCCGGAGCACTCGGAGACCCACTTAGCACCTTCGAGCCTGGGTAAGCCTCAGGATCTAACATCCAGGTTGCTAAGGAAAGAGGATTTTTCAAGACCTCATGACCCTTTTTCATGACCTCCATACCCCTTTTTTCATATCTTTCTCCCAAAGTCCCCCAGTGGAAACTATGCACACCTCCAAAGCAGGCAGGTAGTACTGACTCCAGTGCCAACCCCACTTACACTGATAAAACAAACAAACAGGATCCGTGCTCAAGTTTTACAGGAACTGCAGCTTTACTGCGTGCAAACGAGAAGGTCATTTCCCAGGGTAGATGAGCTGTGTTGGTGCTGGCTGCTTCCAAGGCCCTACAGTCCAAGGGGATCTTGGACGAACCATCTTTTGGCTATTGTGTGAGCCCCAGGCTTAATGCAAATCTAGGAACAGACGTATAAACTGTATGAGTGTGTTAGAATACAAACATACATGCTAACCAGTAAGATTCTTGTTGTATCATGTATTATCAGTATTTCAGAGCAATAACGCCTCACTGCCTTCAAAAGGCTGCTATCTGTCTACACCCACCATGTCTATGGGAACAACACGTGCTACAAAAGGAGGTGCAGGCAAGGAGGTTGTCTTTTCACCCAGGTTTTGGTGGTCTGGTTCACAGCACAGCCTCACAACTCACCGTATCAGCACAGCAGAGCAAGGGGAAACAAGCCCTCATGGGGGATAAACATCTGTCTGGCCCCCAGGAAGAGAACCGTATAGAACAGAATATTTATTTTAATCCTCAGAACCAAAGTCTTGTGAGTGCTACAGCCATTTCCAGCCCAAGGAGGTGAATTCAAACTCCAAAGCACTGCAGCTCAGCAGCACTTCCCAACCCCTCTGCACAGTGCAGCCAACTGGTTGCAGTCAAACCCCGTTCCCAGCACCTCCCTGCCTGCCTCATTTCCACCCCAAACCACTAGAAGGCACAAACACGCAAAGAATAACCAACCTCAGAGCAGCACTCAACCTGCAAGAGGCAGGAGCACACAAGGGGGTTTGTGTGGCTGCAATGAGCACGAGTGGCAGATCTCTTACCCCAGACCAAGCATGGGGTGCTCATCATGCCAGGAGTTTTGCATGTCATGGGAGAGATTTCTTCACTCTTTCCTTCTCAAGACATTTGCTGAAATCCTGCATGAAACACGCTGTGGGCACCAAACGCACAAATACAGTGTAGTGCGTTTGTGACCATACCCTGACACCCAGACTGGCGTCAGAAGACCAGCAGCATTTCAATGTCCATACAGCTGCTGGTGTGTAGAAAGATTCAGGAAACCTTATCCTCACTCAGTGATCAAATTGATGTCCAAATTCTATTCCCTTTAACCTCAATGTAATCGACTACACAAAGAATGATTTCTATTAAACACGCACTGCCCAAATACTCCTGCTTGCTGATCTTCCCTTGTGGATGACACGTTTTTTTTCCTAAATTAATTAGCTTTCATTGAATAAATCAAAATTTCTCCGAACAAGAGGAAAAAAGGACCAAAAAATGTATATTGTGGAGAAAATACAGTACATATGTATTGAAAAGCCAAAAAATAACGACATGTCCAGAGACTATGGTCATTTAAAAGCTCTGAAATGTAATTTTGAAAATGGCTTCACTGAGTTAATAAAAAGAGAGCCACTGTAAAAACACGTATAGATTTGTTAAGTTTCATTTCCCTATTTTTTCCCAATTGCTGAAGGTCAGAGCTACGTCTTATTTGCCAGTAAAAGATTTTCTAGGACTCTTCAGGTACATATCACAGATCACTTACCCAAATGATCATAGCCAAATGAGAAATCTCTGAAGCAGAACTGGCTGTACATACGACTAATGCATTTTGTTACTGGTAAGCAGTACCTTCCAGTAATTCAAGAAGCATCTAAAAGAGTTCTCCATCCAGAAATAAAATATATTTACCCCTCCACAAAGATGTGGTCAGATGGTACGTGCTGAAGCAGGATGTGGCGCCGCTAACAAAACAGAGCCTCATCTGTGTGTGCCCTGAAGAAGGAAATGGTGCAAAAAGACTAAGAAAGCGCAGTGTGGGGAACAGGGGGAGGTGAAGTGTCCCCGAGTGCCCTGTACTGGGGACAGTGAACAGCTCTGCTCAGGGAAGGCTCCCTGTGGAGTTCACCAGCCCCTGGAGCAGCAAGCCGGGCTGCTGCTGGGTCGCTGCCCTCCAGGCTTGTCTTTTGTCCCCACAGCACTGCTCTTATAAGAACATTCCACTTAGAAAAGCACAAGGTGCTTTCCAGATGTGTGGAAAAAATAAAATCATAAAGCTCTTTTCTTCCATCATTGTTCCTGCCCTTCTCAGCCTTAAAGAAGGGACTTCAATTCACACAGGTATGATTTTACAAAACCCTGGCCAGGCTCAAAAGGAAAATAACACCAATCAATATTACCCAAAATAACATCCAACTAGAAACCTCTACAGAAAACCAACTGCATACACTACACAAAACCACAGACAGATTTATCTGCCTTGCTCACGTGCTTTTCGGAACAGTCCTTGCAAATTCCCATAAAACGCATAAAAAAAAGATTAAGAGAACTTTGTTGCAGTAAAGGCTGCAGATGGATTCAGCATTTTTTGCAATACCTAGCAGATCCACCATAGGGCTACTTCTAACAGGAATCTCACCCAGTACAATGTGAAAGGAGGCTGAGGGCTCTCTTTCAGACCTGGCCTGTATGTCCGACACTTTGTCTCTAAACTCCTTGCTCAGATGGTTCCCCTTCAGAGATAATTTTGCAATGCTATTTGCCTCCTGCCAGCTGTTGTGGTATAGCAGGATGTAGCTGGCAGGCGAGTCCACTGCTTAGCTCCATCCTTAAGAGCCTCTCTGACCTCCAAGGGATGACGAGGACTGCTCTGATAGCTTTCTGACTCAGTCTCTATATTTCTGGGCAGGCCACGTGCCTACACTGCTGCATTGTGCAGGGCTGCCAACCTCATACACACCACATCTGTCTCTGCTTTTTTCTGTCTCTGAGGCATTTATTTCTCACCTTCACTGCCCCTCTGAATGAATCTGTATATGCTTTAATTCATGCAAAACTGAATCGTCGGCTCGGCTCTGGGAAGTCTTCCAAAGGGGAAACTGTTGTCATTTCCTTCTGAAACAGGGCATAACGTTACCTTTACAACATTTATTTTTGAAATGACAAGCTCTACTGCTGCTGAGCTCCAGCAGCTTCCATTAAAAATGACCAGCATTTGTGAGAGCTCTGGATATCACAGGCTTTGTCCCCAAACCACCCTGCCCTTCCTTGCTGTAGCTCTTGCTACCTCCCTGGGCTGACACATCTGCTGCTGCTCAGTTACTGCTATTTTTTTAATGATCTCATTTCACTCCAGCACATCTCGGTGCTACTCTGCTGTAATCACGGGGATTAGGACAGGGGTGAACTCAGCTGCTTCACTGGCTTTGTTCATTGATGGACTTTTAGAAATCTGCTGCCAATGTGGAAGCTTTACTGCCTTTAAGCCTTTAAGCATAGCTGTGATGGCAAGACAGTCTGCAAGGTCTCACACAGTCCCTGCTCAAGTGTGTTAGGAGTTACTAAGCCACACTACCCCATTAATAACCCTAGAGCCAATTACATTCTAGTAAATGTCCTGGAATGAGCCCCTGGGTGCAACCATGCCACATTGCTATCGTATTTTCTATTCTCTGGGCTTTGCCTTTAGCTTATAGAGCAACTTCTTAGTGACTCTTCATAACCTCCTCTCTGCACAGTGTTTCTGGATGCTGCATGCTCCTACCAGCCTTCATCATGCCACTGAGCTTGCAGGGCCACACAGAGCTCACCTGCTTTTCTGTCACTTTAGGACTCCACGATAGCAGGGCAACCCCCACCCCAATGCTTCCTCCAGACAGTATTAAGAAAGACACGGGGCAAACACAGTGAGTCTGACCCCTGGGTCTCACTTAGAGTACGACTCGGCTTTCTGGGGAGAAGGGGTCATTCCCTGGCCCGGTGCTCCTGGTTCTCTACGTGCCTTGGTTGCCCAGCCTTCAGAGATGCCTGAAAGCCTCAAGCACTATGGCTTTCCTTGGAAACATACCAGCTTGGTTTTCCTCCTCTTGCCTTTTCTCTCAAAGGTGATCTGCTTCAGTCAGATGGAGGTGCCACAAACTGCAGTGCAACAGTGGGACTTACAAAAAATATAGGTGCTCCCTTAGTCCTGTTCTGCTCTGAAATAACCCCAAATCCTCAAGCACATATTCAACAGAATGCACTGGGAGAAGCTTTCTACCAAACAGCCTATCCCATACAAGAAGCAGCAGGAAACCAGAGTTTTCTTTTATTGTTTCTAGGACCTAAATCCTATGATACTTTTAAACCTGGCTGGCTGATATTTACTTCAAATGAAGTAAATGCCATTTACCCTGTGAACAGTGGTCCTTATCTGAACTGGGTGGAACGCTCAACTCTAAGAAAATGAAGTTTTCCCTGCCCCCTTTCTGAAACTCCAATGTCAATCATAAACTTGGAATAAGAAGTATGGCTCACAGAGCTGAATCAAAACTATTCATTTCTTCCAATACAATTTTTCATTCCAACCATCTTCAATATTTGCTTTTCATAGTGTTACAGGTTAATGAATGTAACCTAAATCCTGAGGAAAACAAAACTTAAGTAACTACAGTTTGCCAAAAACATCACCTCGTTCAGAACTGGTACCTGCTGTGGGTCAAACAGCATCAGTGGAGAACCATTCTCCTAATTGATTCTTTCTGAAACCTGACATCTATCCTGAAGTTTGACCAAAATATACCTGCATGGATAGTACACATAATAAAGAAAGAATATCTATTCAACCCTACAAAGCATTGTTCTGCATTCTAACAACCAGAGTACAAAAAAATGTAAGAGGAAAATTGCATGAAGATTCCCTTCTGAAATCCTAACCTGATGTGTGTGAAACTTAATGAAAGCAAACCTAAACTAAACAGTGCCTACACCAATATGAATACAAAGCCATGCACTCCTACAGATGTGCTCCCTGTCTATGAATCTATATAGACCATAAAAGAATTTTCAAGCACTTGCTACAGCTAAGAGGTCCTTTTCTAAGACCAGAAAGCTAATGCAAGCCAAGCAAACCAAAACCACAACAGTTTTGCCCCAGCAGAATGACGAAACCATTCCTGTATCTGTCCCTTTCTCTCCTCTCTCTAAGCACCAGGGCAATTCACCATTTGCTCCTAGAAGTCCTCTTGATCCAATTCCAACAGTGGCAGAAGAAAAATACTCTCCTGACTCCTTCCCTTTGGAAACCCCTACCCTGTGTCAGCAGAGCTCCTACAAAACCCTGGGCACAGCAGAAGTCACGGAAGATCACCTTTCTCTCAGAAAGCTGCACTCCACTGCAATCCCCAAGAAAACCATACTCAGTTATGCAGTCCCTGCATCAAAACTAATCTGAGGCTGCTTGCTCCTACCAAACACCATTTTTCTCCCTAATTCCATGGGCCATAAAATAATCAGTAGGAAACGTCACACCTCATTGCTTTCCTTCTAAATCCCTGGCAAAAAACATATCCAGGTAAGGAGTGCCCCCACAAAAAATAATATAAATGCATTTAATCCTACAAGGATTGCTCTTTCTCTAAATCGTACCATGCATATATGAAAACTGCTCCACACATCACATTATTTTAAAAAACTTATTTCTAATTACAGTGAAAAATGTATTCGCAATAGCAATATATGTATCTAGACCAACAGAAATCTATTTGATATTATTTGGTGACAACAGGATCTGTAGACAATGATCTCATCTGCTTTCATTCTAAATCCCTAACCATAACCCTAGGAAAAAAAAAATCTGGGCTGGCATTGCCTCTACAAAAACATCTAAGTCTTTCCCTTCCATAAGTGTGTTTTTTTTGTGCTATCTTCACAGCTGGTAAACTCACCTCTAGCAGCACTCTTTGTGTGCCTTGCTGGAGGAGCAACTCTCCTCTTCATCCTTATCTTCGACTACATCGTGACAGACAGCCTCTGAAACAACAGCAAGAAAAATGTTCCAGAAAAATGGCCCTTCTCATCGCAACTCTAAAGACTAAATGCATACCTATAAATATATATTTATGTATGCTTGAAATACATATATAGAGAGAGAATTCCATATAGAAGTACAAACATACATATACGGAATAAAAATGTGCTGTTTTCTTTTAGAAATCCCACCCAAGACCTTAAAACGAGGTAAATTGCACCTAAGTGAACAGTCCTGTTTGACAATTTACTTCATATAAAGCCATACTCTCTCAAAAATGTCATTTCCCAGCTTAGCTTTTAGGGTCACAGAAAAAATTACTCACAATTTTTTTTCTCATTTCTTTCTTTTAGAAACCCTAGCCTTACCATGAGGGACACATGGAAAACAAGTGTCTGCCATAACTTTAGAAAAAGCCTGTCTCTCATCGCTGTGGGCTATGACAGATTCAGAAGAAAACTATTCTCTTCGGTCCTTCCCTTCTGGAATCATAAATTTACCATACTCCTAAATCTGAAATATCTTCATGATCTACTTTCCACTGCAACACTAATCTCAAGAGATTTCCCCTTACACAGATTCAGCCTTACTGTTGGTTGCTGGACCCATTTAACAGAATTGGAAACCTTTTACTGAAATCTGACTTGAATGACATAAACTATGTCAGCCAAGTGCTACCTCCACCACAACGGTCCCAAGGCTGCTCCTTCCCCCAATATTCTTCATCCATTCTCATGTCCTGGCAGCAATTAAGACGAAACATCTATTAACACTGCCTTGTTCATAAAACTTCAAACTAAAATAATTACATGTTCTGCTGCAATGTTAAAGGTGAGCCAACCATCATCTACGCTGACACCAGCTCAGTCTATTTTGGCTCGGAGATGTCTGATGAAAACTGGAAGTCTGCACCTCGTGCTTGCCATGCAGAGGAGAAAGATAACGGGAAGCACAGGTACGTGCACCTTGGACATTTTAAACAGTCAGAAGTTCTCAGAGGCTTTTACGTGCTAAAAACAGTGTTCCTGTTAAAAGTATTTGATTTATACACTGTATGTGAGATTAAGGAAAATTAAGTTTCCTGCGTTAGTTTTATGGCCTTTGTGAATATAAAAACATGGGAATTTGTGTTGCCCATAAGTAATTTGTGGTATTCAAATTTTCCAGTAACTCATAAAAACATCTTTAATAGTCAACATTTTTTACTTACTTAGGTTTTATTCCTCATCTCCACACAGGGTCGAAAGGCCCTGAGAGATCTTTCTCTGTTCTCTTCCTCCCAATTTATTAGATTTAAAAAATCGATACCAGAAAAACAAAAAAGCAAAACCCAACTCTTCAACGGAATCATTTTATTTTCTTCAGGACTACAATCCAGCTGCAATTACTCCTGCATGCTCTGTGAATCAGGTGTCTATTGAGTTTTTGAGGAACTGGTTTGCATATGCACATCAATCTTCAAAGGTACTGGGTTCCTATCCCACTCTGGAAAATCCTCTTTGCTCATCTCAGATAGGAGCAAATCTTGTGCTGAAACCTGAAAAATATTTTCCTAGACTAGCGAAGAAAACAGGTAAAAGATCCCATACAGCTGTATAACAGCCTATTTTACTGTAAGTCTATGTCTGGTGGTTAAAATTTTTGATGCCTATGAAGAAAAGGGCTCTATCCTGAACTTTTCTCATGGTTACTAACTCCTGGATGCCTATGAGGAATTTGCACTGCAACCATTTTTTTTTTCAGTGGAGGACACTTCTTTCCTCATCCAGCTATTTATATTCATTATGCTTGTAAGAATATTATGTTTTGAGGCTTCTGATTCCTGGGAAAATGTCACTGAAGCTGGACCATTTCAGAAGTTACTGTGCAACGAACAATGTGTACGACAGACTCCGTCATACGCACAGGCATTTTACACAAGAAGCCAGGCTAAAAGGGCAGGAAGAGATTTGCTATGATTCCATATAAAATTGGAAAGCAGAGTTAAGAGAGCGTGACTTCAAGACCTTCCCTGAATCCTCAGGAAGACTGCATGCAGGTGTTCGAAGCTGGGCCTGGTCTCGTTAACAGAACTGAGAAGTCAGATTTACATTTGGGACCACTTCTCTGCTTAGGAAAATGTCATTTCTTGTCTGCTGCTTCACTGATGTTTAATGGACATTGGACACAAAACGGTTACACTTAACTGAAGGCTAAGCAACAAGGCAAGCCAGTGTATTGACTATATAGTCAATCCGTATATGAATATTAAATGCATTTTCCCTCTTTAGACCTCTTATTTTCACTTGGGTTTTGCCAAGGGGCATTGTAGATTGGATATTCAGATACATATCAATTCCATAATGGTTTTGTAGTTGAAGTCATGCATAAAAGGATGGAAAACAGCACGCTTTACTGAAATAAGACCCTGTGAGCATTGAGGAGTTATTTTTAATATTCCTAACACATGAAGCCTATGCTACAAGGCATTTATGTAACTCTTCTTTGTTTAGTACCACCTCCATCAGAACATAAGTATTTGCAGCTCTCTGAAAGCAGCTCTCTTGCAAAAGCATAACCTACCTTGAACACATTGTGGAATCTGTAAAAACTTCCCAGTTATTTAAAGAAAGAATCAAAGATCTGACCTCACCTGAAATAAATTAAACAAATGCCTCAATGTAAATGATTTCTTTTTATCAGAATTTGTAACCTTGGTAGACCTTGGTAAGATGCATACTTTGCCTTTTTTTTTTTTTCTCTACCTATAAATCATTCCTTTAATGTAGTCAATGTAACGTAACAAGTACTAAGCACTTTTTTTTTTTTTTTTTTTTTTGTAACATAACAGGGCTTCTTCTGAGGCAGAGAACCTCCTTGTTTGGTGCCGTGTACCACACACCCTAGGAGCCCCCAGGCCTGGTGAACTCATGGCCGGTTTAGTTTCTGGGGAACATAAAACTGGCCTGGTATAGGCTGTGCAGAGCACTGTGCAGAACTGTACTGCAGATACTTCCTATCACTCACACTCTGATTCCGTTTGATAAATTGAGCATTTCACATAGAAAGTTCTGTTGCAAGCAGGCAGCCTCTCGCTGCCAATCACAACAGGAGTGCCTGCATTCCTTACCGATGGGCTAATAAGACATCGAAACATCTCATTCAAGAAAGAGAGGCACAGACAAGCGCAGCATCTTGGCAGCAGGTAGTTATCTTACTTTCAAGCTCATCACATCTACAGCCCTGTCCACTAGAGATCCCAGCTGGCCACTTCATATTAAAATTCGTCTCATATGGAGTCTTCAGCTGATGGTGTAAGCAAACAGAGCCAAGGAAGTTACAGTTGGTCAATGTGAGGTCTATTAGCAACTTTATAAAGGCTGGCTTTACTCCCAGTGAAACCAACAGCAATTTACAGCAAACGCCTTTATGTCCCAAGGACATGAGTTTATGCGTGAACAGTTGCCACAGGAGGTGCTCAGCTCTGCCCTTACGACAGCTGATGGACTTCTGCTGCTAACAGCAATCTCTGCTGGCTCCTTTGGAAATCTTGCTTTGGAAATTCTGCTTGTCAGGCAATGACAGATAAAGCTGTACCTGGCTGATTGTCTCCAGACCGGATTACCACACAGGGAATTTCACAATCACACTAGATTCCGATTATTTTTCTCCTTATTCTGGGTAAGAATTCAATTTTCTTCTGTATGACAAAATATTGCCAGTACATCTTTCTTGTCTAAGCTGAAGTCGGCTTCACTAGATTGCCTCTGCTAGAGGCCCTTCTCCTACGTGCAGTGCTCTTCGCAGTGAACTTGTTTCTTCTTCAGCAGCTCTTTTCTCCAAGCTGTCCCCGAGATCCTGCAGCTTCTTTCCATATTGCACAACGCCCGCCATTTGAGCCGCCTGTCATGATCAGACTTCCATGCTGCTGACAGGTTTCCTCTGTCTTTTTTTTTTCCATGCTAGTCAATAATGTGTTAATTTCAATAACACAGCTCTTGGATGTAATGCTATTCACAGGTCTGCATCAACTCCTAGGGCTGCATTCTTGAAATTACCCACTCCAGCTACACCTGTTAATTTCCCATGAAGTTTAAGAGTTCTCCATGTGTTATGCCTCTAACACAGAGCCACTTCCCATCACTTTTCTAAGCACCTTCTCCTCCAGTTCATCTCAAAATTCAAACAAAATGTTTCTTGAAATGTATTTTACTTTCCAGCTATTTCACACTTGGGATGTGAGCAGGCAGTGTTTCCACTCTTTTAGAGGCGGTGCTCACTTGCAAGCAGAGCCAGGCTTACTTAAGAGATTCAAGCAGTACAAGGAAATCTTTTCATGAGACTGATCTGAATTTTGATCATCTAATAAAAGGTGGAACAGGAGACAAAATTGGTTTGATTTGATTTACAGTCTCTGAACCATGCTGCAAATGTAGCCCTCCTTTTATGCTCTCAAACTGGTTCCAATTTATTCCTGTGTGTTATTTATGCAGATACATTTACTGAATAGTTTATCAAGTGATTTTCAGATTGGGCTTGTTGATTATTTTACATAAATTGATCACCAGCTACTGGTTTATTAACCTGTTTAGTATACATGCTACAAGGAGGAAGATCTCCTAAAACACACAGTATTATTTCTGCTCCATCAGGTCCTCACAGGAGACATCATACTGTCAGAAGAAAAATGAAGAGCAAACACTGAAATCCCAGAAAGATAATTCTTAATAATAATCAAGGAGTCATAGCCAAGTTTGTGAAATTTGTGTCAGTTACCCATGCATAGCAGGTTTTATATTATGACATAAGAAAGTGAAATCAAAATCAGGAGAAACTGTGGTAGGCACTATAGAGGAGCAAGCTGTTCCTCAGAGAACTCAGCATCTCCATTTGCAAAATGCTGGGCATGGAAGTGTGGAGACATGAGATGGCAATATCCAAGGGTGGTCCCCGAGTGCCAGGAGATGCCAAGCCTTTTCAGCATCTTCCATGGCTGGACTCCCAGTCCCGGCAACTTGGCACTGCTGAAATCCAAAGGGGGAAAGGCACCGCCCAGCCCTGGGATCAAGAGGGGGCAGACACCACTTTACAGGACACTCCTCCAACCCCAAGACAGTCCCTAGAAAGATCCTGAGAGGAAAAGCAGAATCCTTCTCAAAGTTGTTAATCTAAGAGTAGTATTTTAATTACTCAAATTTTAAGAAATACAGAAGGCAAAATACTACAGAGGTGACTCTGAAAAATATCAGCTTCTAACTCCGAAATATACAGTAAGGAACAATACCATAATAAGCTCTGAGGAGATACAATGAAAACTATTACAGCTCCAGGAAAGACACATAAAGATGAGCATAACAATTACCTGCCTGACAGAGAAAAAGGAAGAAAGGTACATAATTTAGAGTACTGCTGTTACTGGCTTTAAGACAGATATATAATGAAGAGTATTGCAGTTACCTAGTTCTGACAGAGATATAATGGCAATCATTAGTTATCTAGCTGTAAGGAGGACATGTAATGTGTAGTATTATTGTTACCTGTCCCTAAAAGAGAGCAAGAAAGAGGGGGAGAGAAAGGGGATGAGAAACCTGGACCGTTACCTGGCTTTGGAAGGCAGAAATTATGGAAAGATTTGCTGCTGCCCATAGCTGTGCTTTACGGCTACTAATTCACGCAGGGAGAGGCAGGGGAGAATGGAAAGCAGTCTGAGTTATACCGTGGTTATCTGGTACAAGGCCAGGCCTCCAGCTGGCTGCAGCTGATAAAACTCACTCACATTTGTTGCAGCTACGCTGACTTTGGGCCTGCGGAGAAGGAGAGGATGGGGGATCCGGGGCCTGCCCCAGGAGAAACAAGCACCTCATCCCTCCCTGAGTAAGCACGAACCACAAAAGTTTTCCCAGGGTGCTCCATCACCCCACAGACCCCACTCAGCTGCCTGGCAGCAGCCACCTCCCAGACTGAGCCCACAGCATTTCCCTGTGCACTCCCAGGAGCAGGCAGGAGGCCCCAGGTGACAGTGAAGGGCAAGCGAAAGGCATGGCAAAAAAGAGGGGCTGTAAAGAATGGAAACATGGTCTTTGAGATCTCCAAGCCACACAACAGAGAGGTGCAGTGTATCTGTACTTCTACAGAGAGAGACAGATGCGTGGAGCTCTCTGTAGACTTCAGTGTCTGTCTCTTCCCTGGATGAACGATGTCTATCAACCCTACCTTCAGATCAAAAGAACAACTGAAAAAAAAATAAATCTGGATGCAAAAGAGGGTAATAACATACAGAAGAAAGGGTGGGTGAGTTAACTAAGACTACAGGAATGAAGGGAAACCATAAACATTGTCATAACAAGTAGTAATGGCACAGACATTGAGGCCTACCTCTCCAATTTCTACAGTGCTCCTCCTGTTTGTCCTCAGACTCAGGCTCCAAATTTCATTTACAAGGGTGCAATAATGCCAGGGCTTGAGGACAACTCAAGCGAAGTCAGTGTTTCATGTCAGCTCACTGAGTTTTCAGTCTGGTCCCTGATTAAATTCTAGGTGAAGGAATGTAGGAGAAACTTCAGTGAGAGTCAAACTAATCTTTTTATTCCTGTTTTGACCATTATTTGCTATCCATGAAGTGGAAAGATGTGAAGTTCAGCTGAAATCATTGAATCTTGCAGCGATTAATTTGTAATGTTCCAAGAAGAAAGATGTTCCAGAAACCCCACTGTTCTTCACAAACTGCATGGCTGCTCAGTCAAAGTGCTTCTCTAACACCAGCCTCAGTTAAGAGGCGGAGAGAAAGGAATGGGGACAAAGAAAGAAAAGCAAGGAACAGGGCTCTGAATGGGGAGGGAGTACTTGTCTATTTAACCTGCATTCAGAGTAATCAGCACTGTCAATACTACCGAGAGAAGGTTTCCACCCCTTCCTCTAATAACACAGTTCAAACTTGCGTACTCCGAGGCAGCAGAAGCACGTATCGCTGAGATTTCTAGGCAGGAGCTGTCACCCTGGATCACTACACACCATCCCGACCAACATCCCTCTGCAGTGCCTCTGCCCTCTCCTCCAGCAATGCCTAACACAGACAGGAGACTCTCACTTAGCAGAAAGAAAGCCCCTGGTGCTGAAAGCCATTTGTTTCTCTTGGACGAAGACAACTGGACACAAGCAACCAGGCTAATTCATAACTGACCTCAACTTTCACTTGGAAGTCTGGAATTAGACAGATCAGTAGTGTGTTTTTTTTTAACACGTACCTCTCTGAGTCCCACTAGTGACCTGAACTGGAAAGGATGACTTGCTGAAACGGGCTCTGCTCTTCCGACACGGCCCTGTGTGGAGGCTGACAGCAACCTCTCCTGGGGACATTTTAAGTGAGAGACCTCAAGACGTGCAGATCCACAAATACCCATCCTGGGCACTGAATTCCTGCCCTTAATGCTATTTTACACTCTGCCAGGCTGACGTAGAGAACATCTGGCTTAAACTCCATCTGAAGTTGCTTCCCGCACCCGTATTGTGTGGATCTGAGTAACTTTGAGGGCTGCTACACTCTCCCAGGTTGATGTAAACAGACCTTACACTCAGTGAGAAGCAACTTCAGTAAAACTGTTCACCTGCTGCAAGTGAAGTGGCAGGATCCAGCCATCATTTATTAATAAAAAATAAATATATATGATAAATATCTGCTTTGACTATGACTTGAAAAGGTACAATATGCGGAACTGAACTTCTCTGGATTCCTTCTGGGAATACCACGCTGTTCTTTCACAGACTGTTTTGCCTAACACTGAATATTAATTTTCAAAAAAGCTCTGTTACCTCTCTCTCATCTTTCCTCAGACTTTGTTTTTTTCTCAGTAAACTTTGCTTTCTACTTTTTGTCTTTCACTGTTCTTTTCCTTTTAACCAGTAGACTTGGCTAGATGATAGGATTTCTGGTCTGTCGAGTATCTTGATATGTCAACATTTCCTTTCTTTCCCATACAGATTGAAAACAAACACATCCAAAGATTATGAGCTTCAGAATAACATGCTTCTCCTTCACGTCTGTATTTATACATGCATTCTACAAAATATACACAACCATTACTGGCATGTTTTACTGGAATGAAATGATGCTCTATTTAAATAATTCTCTTTAAAACAATTTTTGGCAGCTACTACTTAAATATTTCAATCATCACTAAATTCCAACTCTCTACAGAGAGCTGAAAATAAAAATACATCAATTCTATTACGCTATGACACAAAGTAATGTATGACTACCTAAAAAACACACAAGAAATAAGTAAAAGACAAATTTCTAAGCTTTCTGGTTCAACTCCCAACCCTTCCTCAGCAGAGGCTCTGTAAAACTGTAGTTGCACATGCTTTACATTTTAAAGTAAGCCTGAATACAGCCAGCGAGAAGAGCCCATGCTCAACTTCACAGTAAACAAATACTCCTGCCACCATCAACATGAGCTATTTATTATTATCTGCTTGGTTGTTTTTCTGGACTGATGTCTTTGACTCTGGAATATCATTAACAATACCAGGAATGAGGTGATTATTTGCCTCTCTTCCTCCTCCTCCAAGCAAAAAGAAAAAATTAAAACACCACCCACACTCACTTTGGTGCCATCACCTCCACAGCCCTACCCTAATGTTACCGTCCACCGCAGGCTGCTGCCCTTCCTACATGAGTCTCTGTGCACAGGTCCTGCAGGATCGTGTGGAGGCACTGACACTTCATTGAGAAAGAAATGCTGAGCTTCTGTTCATTTCAGTTCATACTTTTTTGAGCTCAATGACTTGAGAGTCTGCAAAACGTTTTGTGGTTTTGCCCCTAATTACTTCTCCATTTCTTTGGCACCAAAAACTAGTAAAATGATGTTAGTTCAATGCAAAGTGTTTGGCTTCAGGGAAAAAAAATCATACCAGCTTCTTTCGAGTTGCTGCACTCCCACATATTGCCCAAGCAGTACACTGCTCCCTCATACAAATGGGGTAGGAAACAACAAAGAGGGGAGCCTGAATGACCTTGTAGAAGTAGGGGGGGAAAGAAAAATTCAGGCACTTTTTGCAGCTTTTGAAATATAAGAACAGACGCCGCTTTGGAGACAACTGAATTAATTCATACACAAATGTTCCTCTTGCATCTTTGTTTTCATTTATTTCCTGCTTGGTTCCAGCAACAGCAATACTAAAAACTAGTGCATGACAAAACAATCAAATGAGATATTTGGCGCAATGGCTAATTTGTACTCTGTAAGCCTCCCCTACAAATTCTATTAACTGTTCTTCCTGCTTTGCTGATGCTTTTTTTTTTTTTTTTTTCCTTGAGAGCACAGTGAGTCCTAAAGCCCAAGAAACATTTCAGTCTCTTTCCTCTCCCCTGTGACTGCCATGCCTTAAGCCCCAGCACTACCCACGTGGGCAGCCCCAGCGAGGAAGCCAAGGGGAATATTGTTTTGCATTTTTTTGAAGGGTGCCAGCTACTACTTAGCAAAGCCTATTGCACAGCAGGCAAAAGGAGGAGGTCAGAGGAGGATGTTGGATCTATGATTCGAAAACATAAAAGGCAGTAATAAACTTGTTTTCAGCTTCCTTTCAAAGCGGCATGGCCAGAAGAGAGAGAGATTTGCAGTCTTTGCTTTTGACCCTGACAGTAGGGAGACAGAGACAGCAGCATTCATGCTATGGATGGACGCCCCAGTGGGCAGCAGGTTTTGAGGCAGAGGGCCTGAGCGCTGGGAGGCTGGGCGAGGAACTCCAGGTGAAACAAATCCCCCACAACTGCCCTAACTTGGAGGATAACTCAGGAACAGCACTTATCTTCCCTTTGAAAAGCCTTTGAAATCACTTGAAAGAAAGCAACAAAAGGAAAATTCCAGAAAATATAAAAAAGGCACAAGACTTTCTGCACCCCACACTTCCTTCAGTGTCGGCTTAACTATCACTTTAATTACTTCAGCTTCCAACTTTTTTTTTTCTCTTTTATTTAGGCCACACTGGAAATTCAGGCACATTATGGATGGTTCCCTCAAAGCCACCTGAATAAGGATTCAAATGGAAATACCCGAGACCTGTGAACATTCACTGCTGGCCTCATCACAGAGTGCATTCAGTATTCTTAACACCTCATATTGCTATTTACTTGAAAACAGAATCTTCCAGATTTCTGCCGTATGTTTGTGGAAGACTTTCAGAGAGTAAGATAGGTGTAAAGTCACAGTGAAGTTCAAGAACAACCCCCCATGCAAATTGACATGCTTCCACGCAGAATACATCAAGTTCTGCTGTGCCAAAGGCTAATGAGGATCTAATTATGACAGAGATTCCCCTCTTGCCCAACAGCAGAGAGGGATGGCTCCTGACAGCCCCGGCCCATGCAGGATGGACAAACCAGGAGGTGCTTTTCACCTCCACCTTGCCAGGCGTACCGCACCCTTGCACAGGCTGTGTGGTACGGAGAGCATTCCCCATTATAGCAATCACTTCACACAGAATGTCCAGAGTGAGTCTAGTCTCTGTTAAGGGTTAAGATAAAATTCTGAGGGAGCAAGCAACACGTTTCTCCTTGTTTCCTTAGGTTAGCTCCCTCTGCAGCAGCCCGTCAGCAGCTGGGGCAGTACAACAGAGAAATTGTGACTTATACCTCAGCCCAGCTGGTATGACCGTGCTCCCATGCCACAGGACACGGAGGGCCCGTGGTGGTGTACAGCTGCCCCCCTGAAATCACTAACATTACACAGCAGCCAAGGATCGACCCCGTGACTCCTGGAGGTGTGTTTTTTCATGGAGAAGGGCAAAGACAGGGAGTGAGTCAGAGCCTCCTGCAGGCAGTCACCAGGGGAAGAGAGAGTGAAAAGGCAATGGAGCACCAGAGGACCCCAAGGGAAGGCATACCGGATAGGCTCCAGGATCTCATCCAGGAGTGAATGGGTATTGCTGCCCCTAGAGCGTATTTTGACCATCAGATGCACAGAAAACCTGTTGAGGGGTACTTTGGCCATTTCCATGTGCAAATACTCATCACAACAAAAATCACAGCTTCTACAGGAGACATCAGTTAATATTACACTATTAGTCACAACCAAACTCTGAGAAAAAGAAGCACTTCAAACTGACCCACTGTTTAGTGCCAACAGAAGCAGAGGACTCCCAGAGGCTAAAGATGTGTGAAGGGGGTCCCTGCTTTCATCAGGCTGCAGAGATCATGGCTTATGCAATGGCATTGGACCTGTATCTTAAAGCAGTAACAATGAGCCTCACAAACAGCCCATTACCTCACTTGTTCCTCCTCAGCTGCATCTTCTTACCATCTCTTGGAAATGGCTACAGTTTCATTCTTGGAATTTCTGCTTCAAGCACGCTACGGTCTTCTCATCAGATTATGCCAGCATGTTTCAAAGGTTCCTATAACCAAGTAAATTGTAGTTAAAGAGAATACAATGGCATTACAAAAATACTGTGTTTAATTAAATAACATAAGGTAGAAATCCAATATGTCACCTTAAAAATTAGTTTGACATTCTGGTCCTTTTTAACTCTTTAAAATGGACCATTCCCCAAAGTTTTATTTCATTCACTGCATACACATGCTGCACTAAAATGGAAACTGAAGGCCCCTTTCACAGAAAATGTTCTCTGGGACAGCTTGCTGCCGGCACATTTTCTTTGAACCACTCTGTTCTGCTACTTGTCTTCCTTGTAGAAGAAACAACCCAGATGTATGTGGCTAATATATAATGAGATGTTTTATCATCTGTGCTTCTTTACGCCCAAAAGAACTCCGCTGGAGTATATGGAGAGCAACAGTAACACACACACAGTGCACAAGCAGTCCTTCAATAAATGGTTTACGAAGAGGTAACACATGCTTAATAAATGTTTTAATAAATGCTTAATCAATTGTTACAGACCAGGCGATTGCTTAAAACCATTTAATTCTCAGAGCTGTTGGACAGAGGACAAGAGGGAACAGAGCACTGTAAATACCAATTGTCAATGGCAACTTCCACAACCCCCTCCATCGTACTCACCACGGCCAACATCTACCCAGCTGTGTGGTCAATGTATGGCAGCCTTTGGATGCTCAGAGGAACTCTGTAATACTGATACATCTCCTACATGCTATTCCTGCTAGTCCTGAGGGTTTGATTCTCAGTATACATGCAAAATGCAGAGCATGAGCCCTGGACCTACTTGCTCTGCCACTTTACTTGGGTTAAGTAGTCCTTTACTGCTCTGTTACGTTGCCAGTTTTGTCTATCATTCACCCCAAGAGATTTGCAGGACAGACTGTATTACAGGAAAGGAACATATTCACTCCCTGATGTTTGGCCTTCATTTTAACCCTATTCCTTCTGAACTGAGGCTGCCTGATTAAGAAAAGGGCATCTTGCCTGTCATGCGAATTCAAAGCCCAGGCAGTCCCCCTAGTTTGGAAAGACAATGCTGTTGCTTGGTGGTCATTTTCCAGTGGATAGATGGCCAATTCCAGGCTGACTGGCAGGGAACACAGCATTACACCCACCCAAATTTAGTGAGGCAATCACTGAAATATAGAGGATTGCAGAAAAAGATTTTACCTCTGCTGAATATACAGCATGGACTACATACTCTAACACCTCACAAAGCTTCTTTGTGGATTAAAGTTACTGGTCTCCTTTTCGTCTCCCTCCTTAGCATGTCTTGTAAATATTCATGTCTTACCTGAACTTCTCTTCTTCATACCTCTGACACTTTTTTTGCAGTCTCCTCTTTCTATCTGGCCGGCCGATGTGGTACAAAACCCCTGCACTGACTGCAAGAGCTAATCCGTCAGCACCGAGGGGAAGGTCGGGCTGAGGAAGCTGTTCAGCTGTGCCAGCAGAGGTTCAATACATGCCAATTTGCTTTGTGAAGGAGCTCGCAGCATAACCACCTCTCTTGTGTTTTAAAAATTAATTCCAGCTTGCAACAAATGATGGTCCTTCACATAGGAGATTCCCTTTCCCTGATGCCAGCTAATGCTGTTCATCTGTTCCTTGTTGCTACAGTATCTGGAGGTCTGGCTATATGAAACCTATTTATTTCTGAAGTGCTCCAAGAAGGTGGGAGCAGAGTCCTCTTACAGAGATGAGTGGGGCTATATAATGCCCACATCACTGCTGTCTGCCTATCTGTGACAATTTGGATCTGCATCACCTGTCCAAGATCAAGCAGGAGGTTTGCAGCTGCAGGAGAATATCATCTGGTCACCCTAGTCAGGCTGTAATACTGAAATGACTAACAGTCTATTATCTTTATAGTCCAGCCTTTCTAGTCTTAGTCTTTGAACTCCTCGGGGCAGAGCTTTTTCCCATGCCAGGAAAGCATTCGAGCTTCACAGACAAACAAATACCATGCTTGGTAAATAACTGTACTACTAGCACACAGAGAATCTGAGACAGAGAAAGGCTTCGAGACAAGTCTGACAAATAATACAGGCCTGAAAGGGGAAATAGGCTGAAAATATGAAGAACATGAGAACTTTGAGAAAGTCACACTTGTTCCTGGGAAATGTCACTTTATTTGGCTATTCAGAAAAAAAAAAGAAAAAAAGAAAAAAAAAGGTTTGGAAGCACATGTTATGTTAGTCAAAGAATGCTAGTTCAAAAATAAAATTCTTATTTTCCACGCCGACAGATGCCACCCATTTCATTAGCAGGACTTTAAGCTGAGCCATTCAAAGCTGCCAACCAGAGTCTCTCTTCCCCTCTCCCACTTTCCTTTCCAATGAACAGAACGTGGCCATTTGAGTTCACAGCGGGCTTTGAGCCTCTCCATCTTGAAATAACATGCTTGCCTTTGAGGCATTGCTTTGCACTGTATCCCAGAGAGACGATTTTCCAGTCCCAAAGCAAATGAGGACCTTTATAGGAGCTCTGGTCTACAGTAATTAGTGTAGCAGGCATCCACACAATGCAACAGGACAGCGCTGGTACAGATAGGACAAGACGAGACACTGATGCAGCCCCAGGGAACACTCTCTTGGAGGACTGCCCTCACCTCAGCTTCCCTGTCAGCAAGTTTGCAATAGCTAGTGGAGGAGCTGCATTAACTTTGGCCAGAGGCTGGCAAGGAGTATGGGCTGAATTGCCAGGGGCACAGAGCAGCCAGTGAACACACGACTTTTCCTCAAATACCTGCTTTTCTAGTAAAGAGAGCCAGACGCCCTGTTGCTTTGAGAACTGAAATAGTGTTACCACCGCACAATAGGCAAATAAAACAAAAAAGATGCATTTTAGACAATAAGACAAAGATGCATTACTAGAATTGTGTTATACATAAGACATTAAACGCAGGTATTCTAGAAAGGATTGTGTAAATCCTGGTGATCATCACGGAACATCCAGCACTCCACTGGACACGTTTAGCCAGCATCAATGTCCTTAAAACAAAGCTGTACAGGGGATGAAACAGCAACCTGTGTGCAGGCAGCCTGAGCTTCCCCGCCACACAGCAGGGATGACCCCTGCCAGCCTACATGACGAGCATGTTGTGCAAATGCTTCCAGTGTAAAGAAGGAAACAAGCAGTATGTTGACCTGACTGGCTCTCTACCTGGAACGAGATGGGGATAACCATCCCAAGACACGTGTGTTTATACTGTGAGAATCCCGTCCATGGCACTTTTAGTATTATATGCATCAGGCTGAACGCTTTGCAGCACTTTCCTGCAGACAGGCCTGTAAGCCAAGGCAATGTACTTACTAAAAACTCCAGTGGGAACTCTGTCTACCTTCACCCAGCCTGAGCTCAGCTTTTAATGTGTTTTGAAAAAGGATTTAAACACATAAATCTGTGGGAACTACAAGAATCATTGTAAAACAGCACGGAATTGAATGGGATTGATCTGGGGAAGTCTGCGAGCTTGTCTAGACTGCAACCCATAATGCTCAGTTCCAAGCGGCAGTTAATAGTGTTATGCTGGGGCTTTTTTTATTATTGACCAACTCTATAAAACACTGTTTTTCAGGGAGCTCAGTACACTCTAAATAGGCCAGTTTGTAGTCCCAGGCCTCCAGCCCCTTGTTTTCAGTTACGAAGAAATCCTGTTCTCACATGCAGCAACGCTGACAGCCATGGTTTTCAGCTGCCTGGGAGTGGAACTTGGGGTAGGACCAGGTTACTTCTAAGAAGGTCACAAAAAACAGTTACTAGGTTGTAAGTGTCAAGGGACAGGTCAGAAAACTGGCCAATTTTCTAAAAGCTGAAAAAATCTATTTTCAATATATCTGTTTGCTCAAAACAGAAATGGATGCTACTGTTACGGCTGGGATTAATGACCGCCCTTCTCCACCACGCAGCCACCCAACACCCCCTGAGCCCTTCCAACGCGGGGCACTTGCAGGGAGGAGCAGGGTGACGGTCTCCTTCCCCTCCAGTCCCTAATGCCCAGGGAAGGGCTTCTGGACCAGCACCAGTGGGGCTGGAGGACGCTGCCCAGGAAGTGCCAGCAGCCCACCAGCCTCTCCAAGCACCTCATGCAGGGGCACAACGCAGCCCACCCTTGTCCTGCCATCCTCCAGGCAGAAACACTCAGAGGGACACCTGCCTGGCCTCTGCTACAGCTGTGTTGTGTATTTGGACGTGGCCATTTCCAGCAGAAAGAGAACCAAGACCCAGGCAGCAGAACTCCTGCACCTGCATGCTAAGTGGGGGATTAAGACTGTTTGTACCGTGTGGTGTGTTAAACAAGGACTGGGACTACTTAACTGGACGGAAGCCCTGCACATGTCAACACTTCAGCTCCACCGTAGTGATTTTCACCCAGCTCTTAGCATATGACCACTGCCCTCTGTGCAATTCTAAGATGGTCCTTGTCCAAAGAGCTGTACAGATCATGAGAAAACGGGTGCCGAGAAATACAGAGGGGGAGAAAGTTACAGCAAAACAACCTTACCAGTGCAGAAAGCAGAGTTATCTCCATCGTTACTTTGCTATTACCAGCACACGCCGCAGGGCTGGGAAGCCAGCACAAAGCTGCAAGTGACGGACTAATTGATAAGAGAGATCTCCTGGCGCGCCAGCAGATGCAGAGATTATTGCTTCTGCCACATCAAGCCAGTGCTGTCCTCGATAGGGTTTCTGAGAGAAAATCCTCGCTTTTGATGTCTGCTAGTATCATCCAACAGATCAGATGACAGAGGAATGAAGAATACTAAGCATCACCAGATAAAGCAGTCAAGAAAATACACGGAGAATGCAGGACAAACTGACGGCGGGCTTCCTAGCCGGTTAGTTTACAGTTAAACATCAGGCAGCTCTTGTCATTTCTCTTTCTCCCAGTAATTAACTGGGAGAGGGAAATGGGCTAGCAGAGCTCCTCGCAGAGGGCCTCTGGCTGCTCCCTTCTCAGGGGAGGCAGGACCAAGTCCTACCACTTCAGCCCTCTGCCCGGCTAGGTAACAGGACTGCGCAGAGAACCACCTTCACCTCCTTGCAAGGACTGGCCGAAACCTGCTCAGTTCTCATTTCATCTGGCAAAAATTGATGGGCCTTGATCCAATAAGCAATCCCAATGTTTACAAATCACTACAGCATGCCGTGAAAGTAAAGCACATCGATCACAAAGCCAGTGAGTTCACATGAGAGGACAGAATCTTTACGAATCCTTTTATTTTTACAACCTTTCAGTAGTAAACCCTTCCCACTAGGCTTACAAACTTGCGCCCAGCATTTTATATGAAGCCAACAGATATGCAAACCACATTGGAAAGGAAATGGTCTCTCTTACTTCACACTGAAATAACGTTGTACGCTTCTTTTCAAGCTTGAAACCATGAAGAAAGGCTACAAGAGTCTGTAAACGCCATTTGCTCAGCCGCATGCTTTCTGCAGACAGGGATTTTTGTTTTCTCTGGTCTGCTGTTATCCAAGAGGCCCTGAACAAATTCAGACTCAATTTTCCCTGGGTGCAGCTTTGCTACCCTATACAGAATGGGACTCCCAGGGAAGGAGCCTGCTGCAGGCAAGGGATCCCTCCCTAAGAGGTCATGAATGGCTAAGGGACTCTGCAGGCCAGCAAGGCACATGGCAAACAGCGGTAGACAGTGTTATGGATGGGTTTAGGGACACAACAACTACAAATTTGAATACTGTGGCCCTTTACTGATAGTCCTCAGAGATACTTATAAAAAGTAGCTGCACTCTCATTAAGTGTCATACAGACAGGAAAAAAAAAAAAAAAAAACAACTTCAGATGTGTTTTAACACCCCAGTTAGCTCATATTGGGCCAGGCTATTTATCTAAAACTTTAATAAATAGGATTTATTATACAGGTGATGTTTAATCCTTTTAATGTTTTATCTGACATGCGTTGCTGGATCTGATTATCTTCTTTTCTCTTTTTTTCCCTTTCATTACTTAGAGATGTAACGTTTGCACTTCATAACATTTACAGTTTTGCAGCAAAATGGTGTTTGAGCAGCTTATTTGTGAAGGCTGTATTGAAAATATCAAATGCTTATGACTGTCATTACATTTGTTCTGTGGTTCTCTTTGAAGATGCCAGATTTTTAATAACATTTCTGCATGTATCCTACTCTAGTAGCAGATAAACTACTCTGACAACTAGGTGATGATAGCATTTACTGAGCAGAAAGCTGTATTAATTTTTAGAGCCACAAAATAGAGAACTGAGCTATACAGATTATGAACTGTTATTATTCAGCACAATAATGCACAAGAGCCACATACTGTATTGATCAGCAGTTACTGAATCCAGATAATCAGTGGTTGGACCTAGACCTGAGCAGTAACTATAGTACCCCGGAGATTTGGAGTTGCCTAAAATGATGAAAACATTACTGAGAATTTTGCTACTTTGAATTTTTTTCAAATCTTTTGAGACCCTCATTCAAGAAGCTTTTTAAACAGAGAAGTTTTTAAATAGTGAAACTGAGAGGACACATTGAGAGCTCTTTTCGAAAATTTAGCCCCTTGACGTTGCCTCTATTACAGCAGTCCTAAAATTCTTAGTAAAACCGTAGGCCTGACCATGCTAAAATACTCCAAGTTTTGCTTTTAATTCATATCTGAGTTTATGGGCTAAGAGCCACCTCAGTTTAAGCCAGTTTCATACCTTCTTGTGTTACAAATGCTGCCTGTCTTCCAGCTGGTAGCAGACACGGTTCTGCGAACAGAGATACAGCACAGCAGACTCCTCACACACAAACACGTTACACGACTACACCAGCCCACATTTCCAACCACATACAAGCCAGTCTTTCTTTGAAGAAACTTCAGCCCATACCAGTGTTTGCCTCTCCTGGGATAACCTCATCTTAAAAACAAACTACAGCCAGAACAAGCAGCACTCCTGCTGTTCACACAGGCCTGTATCTCCCAAAGCTGTAACCCAAAGCCAACAAGGCAGCACTGCTTCCCAGGAGTCACAGCC
Source organism: Aythya marila (assembly GCF_965140915.1). Classification (NCBI taxonomy): domain Eukaryota; kingdom Metazoa; phylum Chordata; class Aves; order Anseriformes; family Anatidae; genus Aythya; species Aythya marila. The sequence goes on along the minus strand of NC_139047.1, from coordinate 7,149,938 downwards.
TGCTCACACACTCAGAAAAACAAATGTAAAAACAAAGTAAAAACACCAGTTGGTGGCATACACCCAGACAGCACTAATCCTCCCATACGGCACAGCACAAATGTTTGGAAGCCGCAGGACATTTCTGCTTTCTTTTATATTTGAAGAATTTGTTTCCTCTCTTTCCGAAAAAGCAGCTTACAGTACCAGATGACAGTCTGAGCAAGTGAGAGTGGGGAGCTGCAGCCAGAGAGCTGGAGGAGTCACCCAAAGAAAAGCACTGTCTGGTGTCAGAGACCAAGTCCTGGCCTGGAGCAGCATCCACCTTTAGTGTCTGCTCACACAGAACTCTCTCCTGCTAACCATCTCATATCATACATTAAACCAGTTTTACACTTGCCTTTACTATCCTCTGCGAGCCACTGTTTTGGTACAGGTAATATAATTTTTTCCAGTAACAATTTTTGTCCCAGATGGATGAAGCATCACTCAAATTCTGCAGGCTGTGTCTTTCTGGGGTACCTCTGATCTGTCCCAGTCCAGCTGCTGTTACAATTTCCCACTTTTTGTCCCTGTACCCTCAGAGCCAGCAGATCTGAAACTTGTCTTTGCTCTAAGTATTTCACATCCACTGAATAGAAAGAAAATCCTTTGGCACTTCAGTTGATCTCCCTGGTATATCAGAGACTAGAGCATGATCTTGCACAACTGGCCCCTCTATCAGTTCAGATCTCCATGAGTTTTCACAGAGCTCCCACTTCCTCTGTTTGTTCCCAAAATTATGAATTCTGCTACTCTGGAAAATCCTGACTGTGCCTATGGGTGACATTAGAGTTTTTGAGCTTTCAGCTCCTCACGGGCAAAATATCTCATTCAGATAACTGTTAATTTCACTCACCTCAAAATCTTTTCTGCAAGAAGCCATTAAATTGCTGACCTTCATTTTATCACTGATATTTGTCTTCAGTCCACAACGGCAAGGAGAATAGAATCAGTGAAGATTTTATTAAGAACACATATACACAAACAAGCACGTATTTAGCCAAGACTTTTCTACTGAGTCAGCTCTAGGGTCAAGAAACCAATAAATGTTTTCCTCTACCTACATTAGGAACTGCGTCCTTCTGCATGTTACCTCAAGACAGTTGCTCCTGAGCTTCTATTCTCCTGTGTTTTTATCCCATAAAAACAGATTATTAACATACTATTATTTGCTTCTGTAACTAAATTTTAATGTAACGAGAAGGGAATAGAAAGTACGGTTATTAATCTCCAAGTGAAATGAAACCACTGATGATAGCTTTCCTTCACTAAACCTGCCCATTACCTTCACTTGGACACTGCAGTAGCAACCACTCCCTAAGGGACAGCCAAACTGTTTACCATGTTTATTTAATACCACTCCCACTCTTATTTATGTTTTAAATAATTAAGTTAGCATTCATAAGAGCACAGAAAGCTGAAGCAGTCTCATTAGCTCATTTTGCTGAGGAAAGTGTAAGCAAGCATCAGCAGCACAATATTTTCTACAGTAGCAATCTCCATGGACTACCTTTCTACCACAGGCTTTTGAAGGGTGCTGTTCATACAGGTTTCTAAACATGACCACTTATTTGAAATACTCCTTCTGAGACAACGTATCTGACACGCTGCATCACAAGGTTTGTCCTTTTGTTTTCTTTAATGTTTAAATATGCCTTGAAAAGCATTTCAAGAATTCCTTTTACGGCACTTTAGATACTTTAATTAGATTAGAAATTGAAATTAACATATAGAACAACAGAATCTCCAAGAAATTTAACGAACTCATTTACTGCTTTTTCTAATTTCAGAATAATGCAGATCCCTCGAATGGGCAATTCCCTGAAATCTATTCATAGCTCTGCATGAACAATTTAACTTCTTGGGTGGTGGGGGGAGCTCTTCTTCCTTTCCTTTCTCTTTCCTTTATTACTGGTTATTTCTGCTATGTATTTCCCTTTTTAAAACACCTGCCATGGATCTGAAAAGAGTTAGTGAAGTTAACACATCTTCAGCGCCAGTTTTGTGCACTGGAAACATCCTGACCCTTGGGAAACCCTGCAAATAATAACCAGGTACGCCGTGATTTGAGGGCAGTCTAACACCAGCCCATCTCCGCTGCCCCTGTGGCCTGGCCACCGCAGGACACGGACACGTTCCCCACAGGCCAGCACAGGGTGCTCCAGCAGCGCCAGCTCTACCCAGTCCTTCACCATGCTCCCAAAGGAGGAAACAGAGCTCATCTTCTTGGGCATCTCTTCTCCATCTTCTCTAGGTGGGAGGCAATAGGAAATGAGAGCATTTTCAGGAGTGTAAGGTAACTTTCATTTTATTAGAAGTAAAAAACACAGCCTTTTAGGAGGCCTCTTTAAAACCTCTAGAGAAAGCATAGTTTAAAAGGCATCTTTAAAAACAGATAATTGTGCGCTATTAAAATTACATCCCATGACTTGAAAGGGACTCAAAATCTGATTAACACTAAGAAATTTTTTTTCCCTGTTGCAGGAGCAAGATTGCCTACCTGCAAGGGGCACCACTCCTCTTCCAAGTAAGAGGACAGAGGCAATGAAGAGGGCACAAGTCTGGCACAGTCTCACTCCCCTTTCCCAGATGGCACAGAAGTCCAGGGGAAGCTGCACAACCACCCTTTCCCAGGTCCGGGTCATACAGGGATGTTTTCTTGTGGCAAAAAGCTAGCCAAGGCTGCATTTTAACTAAGAGTACCCAGTGGTACTACTGGCTGATTTTTATAAAGAATTGGCCTCAGGGCTTTAGTGCAACTGGAGCCAAATTGCACAGCAGCGGTGAGGGAGATGCAAGTATTGAACTGTATGAGACTGGGAAAAAGCCAGGGGTAAAGGGAAGTGACAGCACCACTAAGCCCGAGGCGCTGCTGATTTTAAAGGTCTAGCAGAATCTGTACATCAGTGACCCTGGGTGAAAAGCATTATACAGACTTCAGAAATTTTCATTGGCCATGAAATTGTGTAAAAATAACCATAAATGCATTTTTGTTACTGCCTTCTGCCTGGTGTTTAGGCTGCAGCCCCCAAACCATACCCCTTGCCACTCTGAATCAAGTTAATATGGCAAAGAGAGAAAGCACAGAGAGCTAGGTTGTGCCCCCAGCTGCTCTGAGTCAACACGTTCCTCTGAGGTCAGGCATCCTCGCAGCAGTTAGAGATGCTGGTGATGCAGCTGGCCTGTGCAGCACTCGCTCCCTCGCAAGAAATTTGTGTTCATTTACATTTTGGGAGACGCAAGCAGTGGGAGAAAACAGAGACGTGATCCAGTCTGTGGAAGCAGGGAGAGGGCGAGTGCTGATGGATGCTTGGGAGGCTCATGCCTGCACCTTTGTCAAGGAAGGCAAGACGTCCTGTCACGTGCAGCGTCCTCCACACTCAAGCTACCACTACGGGTTCTGTCCTAACAACATCCTGACCTGAAAACACAATTAAATATTCTGAAGATTTGAAAAAAACAAAGATTTAAAGGAGTTGGCCAAGAGTGATACACTACAGCCTCAGATGGCTGTTTTTCTTCCTTGGCTGCTCTACTTAATATGAAACATTAAAAAGAAGTAAAGGAAACTATAGTTTGATTGCATCAAGGTGGAATGCCACAAAAAGTAGTTTGGGAAAAAAAAAGAAGGTGGAAAAGAAGAGTTTGAAATTTAAGTTCCTGCACCACCTACTATCAGTGACAAGAAACAGGATGTTATTTTTATGAATGTGATGTCAAATGTTGGCTTTTCTCACCTCATAGAACAAACAGTTGCAGTGTTCAGCTTGCTTGATAACTATCTAGAAACTGGTGTTTGCAAGTATTTACATCACTTTTGTTCAGTTTATTAGTGAAGACATTGTTTCTAGTGTCTCTTTTATAGGGTCAACCAAGTTCAAGAAAATCAAACATTCCTCCCTCTTTTGTTTCACAGATCAGCCCTAATAGGGATCAAAGAACTAACAGTGGATTCTTCTTGCTAGCTGGGGATTTGCATCTGAGTTCTCAAAAATGTGGACAGAAGCAGCAAGTGGAAGCATACTAATGTCTGGTAATTGCTTATTTCAATTTTTCTTTTTCCTCTTTTATTTAAATGGAAAAAAGAAAATAAAAAATAAAAAAATGAAGAACACAAAAGCAACAAGATCCCAGAGAAAGAATAAAACCCAACCCTCTGGTTTTGGCAGCTGCAACTGCTGAAAAAGACCCATTAGCAACATGCAAAAAGTGAAGCGTGCGGTTCTCCCTTGGACGGGGCAGCACAATGCTAAGTGGAGGTCTCACCACATCTCCCTGACATTCTTCCTCCCTCCTAAGCCAGGCTGTGCAGTCCAAGACCTGCTCAGCTCTTGCCAGGAGACTCCAATCACTGAAGGATTTATTTCAGTGACTGCGGATCAGGTGGCTCTCATCCACTGGCAAGTTTTTGCTCATGAAACCTGAAGAGTGGTGCATCCAAGAGAAATTCTTAATACATCCCCAAGCGCTGTTGCTCCAGCTGAGCAAAGGCAGGTTCTGTACACCACATCTCTTGAGCATGATGCTGAGGTTCAGTTTTACTGAAAAACCTCCTGAAAGCATGAAGAAATTGCTGGAACATGCCACCAGGGACTATAGCTGCTAAAGGAGTGTATCAGATCCAACTTGTAACAATACAATGCATAGCGCAATGAACAATGAATGATCTCAAGAAGTCTGACATTTTCTTTCAAATCTTCAGTCTCTAAAATATCAAAAGGAATCGACTAAGTGCATTTCATGAATCATGCATTTCAAGACAGGAGCTCTGGGTCCATTTTTAAAGACCGCTTTTCTTGCCAATGGCATACCATAGGAATTCATGTGTAATGCCTATGTCCAAAACTGAGTTTGAATGACCTTTATCAGTCATTTAGTTTATTGCCATTTATACTGTAAGTCATGTCTAGTACTGACAAGGGTGAAGTAAACAGCTTTGCTCTAAGAAAAGTGCAAAGTGCTCAGACCTCACTTTGAGATTTGGACCAACTCCATGATGAAGGCCTGCAAAATAACTTCTACACAAGTCTATCCACTGCATACCATACCTCATATAGAAGAGGGCTGCATCTTATCTACATGGGTTTACTGTTGTGAGCTTTTTCGCCATCCTATGCTGTCTGGGAGCATCTTCAAGAATAGTTTGCAGAGAGTGATCCCAGGATGACACTCACTGTTCCTTCAGATGTTTTTTTCTGCAGTTAGATAGTGACATTGTGAAGAACATCAGGTTAGCTTGGACCAGAGCCTACCTACTGAGCAGCCTAGTGGAGAGGAGAGAAATAACATACAAGAAAGGAAGGGGAAGACAAACTAATTACTTTTGAAACCATAATAATAATAATAACAGTATCCTCATGGACTCACTTCTCCTGGTCCCATTTGTCTGTTAGAGATTAAGTAAGGAGTTACACACTTCTCTGTGAGCCTGTATCTGGCACAATGCACACTTCTGGCCTGGAATAATTCTCCCGGGACACATTGAGGACGGATTATATTTGCGACTGCCATGTCCCTGTCCTGTAACAGGAAGTCTCCCTGACAACATGAAGGGTAGATAAGGACAGATGGAGCAGAAAGAATGAAGATGTAAATGGACTTTCCCACAAAACCCTGCAAAATTAGAGCGAGGACTTTTTGTATGGAAAGCAGTGAGAAGAAAAAGAGAATGTCCTGCTTTTCCTGTCCCACAAGGGCTGTGGGATGGGGAGGGGGGAAGCAGAGGGAGCGTTTAACCGGAGCAGCATTGCAGCACAATTCCCTGTGGCTGAAGAGGAAGGCAGCAGCAGGCTGTGAGAAGGCCATCTAGGAAGTCCCTCAGTATAAGCAGTGACAAGAAAACCCTTCACAAGTGACTGAAAGAAAAACCTGAGTTCTGAAGGGCACGGAAGCAGCTAGAAAAGGGCATTCTTATTAAAAGGTATGAAATATGCATATTCAACAACAACAGAAATCAGTAACAGGGTTACTCCCATTACTACAGCCTCAAGGCTATAGTTACTTAAGTACACAGAATTTACCAAGATTATTTCATTGATACAGTACTTGATCAGTAATTCAATTACCATGCAACAAGCCTACATCAAACAGCTACACATGCAGAAGATATCCTTGGCATACTTCCCAAAACCGAACATTCATGCATCTTTCATATGGCCAATATAATTAAATTTACGTGTACATGTAGCAGAACAAGCACTTTAAGTAATAGGACATAATCCTAGCAGTTTAAACCTTTTTTTTTTTAAAATGAGGACTGATCCAAAAGCCTGCAACAGAGCATGGATATCCTCCCACTGCACTGGCATAAGGTTTCGTGTCCCATCAACAAGTCTATAAGAATGTAATGTCCTGTGTACCCCCGTGACTCTCCCCAGGGTCGCTGGAGATCTGCAGTGCCTTTGCCCTGCAGCCCTGCTCTACATTGCTTCATCCCCACCGGGTCTCAGGCACCCCCCAACCCTGCACTTTGCTTTGGCTGTACTCCTTTGGGCAACATCCAAGTCACAGATAAAGGTAAGGAGGAGCAACAAGATGCAGAATTAAGGCTTACATTACTACTCCATTCCTCAAAATGTCAGGCCAGCATATTTCAACATCATGTCTTACATTCTTTATTGGGTTAAATTCTGGCCAAAAAAAAAAAAGCATTAGATTTCCATCTAGCTGTAGTAAACAGTGATTTATTTGATACACATTTTAGTTTAGTGACACTACATTGGGCAGTTAAAATTTAATGGGAATGTTCTCCTCCAAACTCTTCCCATCTGGATTATATAATCTTTAATATCAGGCCTCAGTCCACCGATCTGTGGGCCTGAAAGTGGTTACACTACTATCATACAATGAACTAAATCTTCTCTTTACCTTTTCTTTAGGGTTTATTTTCTCTCCCTACTCCCACTCCCTCCATATAATGCTAAGAGTGAGCAGAGGGTTAACAATAATGAAAATGTGCATGTAATACTAATAAAAACCTTTGGTTTTAAAGGCCACACTTGATAAAAATTTATAAGGGCTGAAGTGCTCATAAATTTTACAACCTACTACACATTTTCTGATTTATATACATAAAAAGGGCCCAGTCATCCACGTAGCTCAATAGGCTGATGGTTTTGTATGTACAGCCCCTGTTAAGCAGACCACTTGTTCAATATTGCCTGTGACTATGGGAGGTATCTACAGTCCTATTTGTTTCCAGGTAATTACATGCACTACTGTAGCCAGGGAGCTAGACTGTTGAGAGCATCTTTTCCTCTGTCTTGCTTGACTGAGCCTCTTCACTAAACACAGCGTGGGCGACAGGACTGAGCTCCCAGGAAGGTCTGTGGTGATCTTCCGGGCTCAGAGGTAATCGCCACTTACACACGGGTGCCCTGGCTGTTCTGCTAATTGTCATGTGAACTCACAAAGGCTCCCATCTCCCTTGTTTCCTGGTCTAAACCAGGACTGTCTCAACAGGAAAAATCAATGATTACACCAGGAATTTTAAACTATCTATTTAATTTCATCATCCTGCAGTAACCTGCCCTCAGAGCTACTGCTAGCTGAAGAATACGTGGTTATCAGGGGAACAGACTAGTTGTGCTAGCTGCTCTCATAATATTTTGCAGGGGTCTTAGACAGTATTAAACGCAGCGTTTTGGAGTCACACACCAGTGTATGCCCATGCAATGTTTTCCTCCAGGCAAATATATCGCGTGCTGTAAAGGCAGCGGTGCAAGGCTTTGAAATGCCAGGCCCAGGGAGCACCACTGTGACTCAGAACAAACACTGGTGGAGCTAGCACACACACCAGCTTCTCCAGAGCAAAAGAAGTGAAAGAAGTGCTGCAGAAAAAGCTGTTGGGGGAAATTTCTTCCTTACAAAGGAACATTCTTCCTTTGCAAGCTGTTTGGTAGCCTTAACCATGAGGGTCGTCCCTCCAAAATTCCCCCAAGTCCTCCCCCTTTCACTGCTGACCGTTTTGTTAACCACACAAAGATCTGATTGTTCTCTTTATCTTGCTGTGTGCTTGCCAGCCAAGACATCTGATGGCACTGACTGCTCTCAGCTACGTGAGACACCATTTCTGGCTGGCAAGCTTAAATACTCCTTTTCCCTTAATGCTCTCCTTTAGTCTCCAAGCAAAATGCCGGGTGCATTCCTGTGCTAGGGAGATATTGCTGGGAAGAGCAAGGATGCCAAACTACCATAACCTCAGAACTGTTGTTAATCTATACTGCACATCTGTAGAATGGGTATAATCATTCCTTAACGGGCATAATCCTACCAACTATTCCTGGTCTCCTCAGACTACATGTATAATGAAGACCCCTAGGAAATTAATATGGACTACCCATACAATATTTATATGTCTAGAACAAGTGGAGAGAATCACAGTAAAATGTATTTCACCTCATATTCAGCCTTTCCTGTGAAAACCCTGCTTTCAGGGGATTTTTGTCTCCAAGCTTTTAAACAGATTTTTTTCCTCCATTGCTATTCTAGCTACTAGAAAGGCAGTAATCAGTTCGTTAGCAGGGTTCACAAGGATGACCCCAATGTCACCTTTGCTTTATATTTTGCAAGGGCATGGTTCAAACTCTGTGTAGCTTGCCTCCAAAGAAGGCAAGGCACACTGTATGAAGTCTGACAGATGCAACAGCGCAGTGGTAAGACCTGTACCTTCTTTCAATTCCACAGGCAAGAGCTAAGTTAGTGGCCCAAACCCCGAAAGCACTGTAGGCAGAACAAGGACCAGATGGGGGTAACATCCTAATTTAATCTTAATCCTCCATCCTTGCCCCGCACGCCGTGCTGCTGTACAGCAATTCTGCTCCAAAGTTTTCACAGAGCTGTGCTGTAAACAGACGGATGAAAACCACCCCCCAGATGGACGCAAAGAGCCAGGGAAAAGTAAGGTGTGCTATTTGTGTTTTACTGTGGCCTTTGTACCCCAGCTCAGCCTGCAGCAGTGGTATCACACACACGTGTGCCAGCAAACAGGAGCAAAGAGCTCGCTGCAGCACAGTTGATGGAAACAGAGCAGGAGCCAGCAGGAACTCCCCAGGCCGATATGCTCCCTGCAAACACCAGAGTACAATCAAGACCCTATTTCTTCACCAAGTGAAATCTGACAAAGTAGGAGGAGCCTGGCCATGAACAGACAAACGAGAAGACACAGACATGGTGGCATTGATAACCCTACCTGCCAAACTCAACTACAGCAACAAAATACCGCCTCCGCTCTTACAAGCTGCTGGTAAAGCCAGTGGAGCCAGGGGTGCAAGCTGGTAACACATCTCCCTGTACAGCAGATGCACGCACTGAGCTGCTCCTGGTCAGCACTACCTTGTGCCCCACTGAGTGCCACCACATTTTCCAAGCAAAACAACCCCACTACATGTAAAAAGGAAGGATAGCCTCTCTCTCCTGAAGTATTTTTAAATGGCTTGCTTACCACGTGGCTTGGATTCATTCAGAACATCTGGGTGATGCCTAATTTCAGGCTTCCTCTGGGAGCTCCCCACCTCCCTCCCTGTGGCAACCGCTCCACACAGATTTGCAGCAGTGTTTTCTGTCATACTCCAGGTTACAAGTGGTTGTAATGGTGCAGGAGTTTCACTCAGCAGCCTTCCCAGCAGGGCAACCAGGAGCTCTGTTGTACCCTGCAAGAGGAAGGGGAGAAGTCTGCTAAGTGCCAGCCCCAGCGGAGCATCCACGTGCTGGAATCAGCCTTTGACAAGAGGCTGCAGAGACACAGCCACACAACTGCCAGGCAGCTGCCCAGCTGCCTTGCTTGCTGACCCTTCCAGATAAGTCAGGTTTTACAATTTGCACTATTAGCTATGTAGCATTGAACATATGCTTCGTGCGCCGCACTGAGCCCCCCTGTGCTCTGTAATCACTCCAGTTTTGGTAGTGCAAACCTCGGCAGCTAGATGCCAGCTAGCTAATGGTTTGCACACCATGCTCAGAGATGTTACTGCGACAGGACCTGTCTCTGAGCCTGCTAACCACGTGGTCAGGTTCCCAGCAATATGCTTCAGCAAAGCACGAAAGCAAGAAGAGACTGCTTGAAAGGATGTTCCGCAAAGCCCACAGCCTTATCTTATGCTCTTTCCAGCTACCACCCCTTAAGCAGTCACTCTTTTGCTGAAGGAGCAGAAAGAGGTCGAGTCACCTTATTTCTTGCAGGATATGCAGGGGTTACTGCAGCTCAGAGGCTGTGAGGCCACGCACTCGGCACCTTAACCACATCTGGAGGCCAAGGATAGGACTGGCAGCCTTACGACTTAATACCTCCAGCTTCTGCCAAGCAGTAAGTGCTCCCACGATGAGGGAGCAGCAGGTAAGATGGGAGTAGTAATTCAGTGAGAGCTCCACAAGCCGAGCTGGCAGGCAGCGTGATCGTTCTGCAGTTGTATTTACCACCAAAGGCAAGGGAGCCAGGCAATAAAAGCAACCACAGCTCAAAAGGTAATTTCCTTGCCTTTTTTTAAAAGGCAGAAGACCAATTTAGGGATGAGGAGGAACTTAAACAAGTCAGCTTTTCTGGACTGGATTCAACACCACAGAGCTTGTTTACAGATATCTAACCTAACAATCATTTAAAAAACAGCTTCCTGGGGCATCCCATTGCAATGCAGAGCGGCGCCCGCGAAGCTGTCCTGCCTGCTGCAGCTGCGTGCCTCTGCTGAGCCCACCACCACATTAGCAGTCCCACGCGTGCAGAGATTTGCATAAAAGGAGCAGTTATCAGCAATTATGGCTTGCCAAGGCAAAATTCTTCAAGGCCGCTTTACAACCAGTGACAGATGTAGCATTCCCAAGTTTAAGCTATAATTTATTCTTAGACTGGGCAAAAACATAAGGAAAACACACTGTGTGTTTTGCAAAACCGCTCATTTAGGCATCTGAAAAACAGTTTTAAAAAGGGGGAAGGAGGGAAGATGAATAGGGACTAAAGGAACGAATAAACTGCAGGCACAAAGACAGAATTTAGAATTCAGGAAGGGTGACAAATATCCAGACTGATTTGCTCCTGAACAGGTTGACTTTTACCTTTTGTTCACAGCAGATGATACCAGCATCCCATGTGGAAAAGCTGTCCTTTTCCTTCAGGGTTTAATCGCAGGTAATAATCACAGTGTGCAGGCCTTTCTCCAGCTGCATTGCCAAGATCAGAGCAAGCACATGGGAGGGAAAGGAAAGAGAGGCTGTACCAAAGAGGAAACCCATTCCCTCCTAGGGCTCTGAGAAACACAGGAACTTCTCACTATCGACCCCTGCTGTGAACCCGGCCCTGCAGAGGGAAACACAGGCTGTGGGATGCTCCATGGGTCTGGGTGCCAGGACATCCAGGACCCGGTGAAAGTCCCTCATACCCATAATGGCTACATTTCCAGCTCTCCTTAGTACCAGTCCCATTCAGTATGCAAAGCCTGTGGCAGAAAGGGTGAGTGATGTGGAACAGAAACTTCTGGGAGGCATGCAGCATCACAGGATCATTTAGGGTAAAAGGGACCTCGGAAGCTCTCCAGTCCAACCCTGCTCAAAGCAGGGTCAGCAAGGATGTGCAATGGGGTTGCTCAGAGCTTTAGGATGCGCAATGTCAGGCCAGCACCTCCATTCTGCATATTTTCCAGAAAGTAATTAACTCTCCCCCTCCTCAAGCTAGGTTAAGTTTTCTCTCATCTGCTCCCTTTATAGAAATATGCGCCCTCAGAGGCCACCCAGCTAGCCACAAGCATGCAGTCAAGAACCCTGGCAAGTGAACCCACAGATATGGGGAACGCTATCCAAGACAAAGTCCTACTGCCCTACAGAGGATCTTTTCTGGTCCTGGCACTGCGTACAGTCTGCATATTCCTGCCTTCAGGACCTTTTCCAGCTGCAGAAGTGGCACTGGCACCACTCAGCTCAAGCTGATCTGGAACAACCAGCCCACTAGGAGATGGCAGCCAGGAGCCCATGGCAGCAATTAGCACACCCATCCCACCCCAGGGCACACGGTGCTTAGGATCCACAGTGCAAGTGTGTTTGGGTTCGGTTCAATCCATCTCCAGTGTTAACAAGCAAATCAGTAACGAACAGAAGCAAGAAGATAGAGACTCTGGACACCTTCCTGATGTCTTTAAATTTTAAGCATGGTATGTTCAGGACCTTCTCTGGGGAATCAAAGCATTCTGATCTGATGCTATAAAAGATAAGTGAGAGGGGTTCAGTGGTTTCTGCAGGCTTTGGACATCTATAATTCAAAATCCACTGCATATTTCAAACTGTTTTCCTATTTGATACAGCACAAGCGAACCCTTCTGAGAGCGAAATGCTGTACTGAAGCTGTGAGTGACTGACCCTTTTCCAGTCCAAGCTATCTTAAAAAGGAACTTTAGCACCAGAGCAGCTTTGCTGAAAGCTGACCCCAGTGCAATTCTGTGCACAAGCTCGGGATCACGGTAACTATCATTGTTAGTACTGCAGTATTATGCACTCAGAGGTCACGGCACACCAGCACTAAAGCCTAGTTTTATTTGCCCTACCTCCACTGTACGCTGGAACTATGCAAACACAAGCAGGACCCACAAATGCAGACCCACAGGGCACTGAAGGTGGCTCCTGGGGCAGGCGGCTGCAGCATTTTCAGAGCCTGACCGAGTGCTGTAGTCCTGGGCCAGGCAGTCACTTGGTGGCAGTGAACCCTGCACCCGCAGGTACTGCTAACAGATGGAAAGGGATAGCATGTGTTCCTACAGTTTCGACTCTTCAGAGGTTTTCCCTGCTAAAACCAACAGGTCTTTCCACCTCACGCAAACTTTATTCCCCTAACACTCCATCAAGTTTAATCTGACTTTGCACAGCAAAGCAGAAAGCCACACGCTGGCTGCCACAGCCACCACCAACTAAGCTGCTCAGAAACAAGCTTCCAGAATCTTTCAGGATGTGCAGTAGCTCAGAGCAGTATTCTCAATGCCCTGTTTTTAAAAACAGGTGAACAGCCTTGACTAAAATAAGAGGAATTTTAGAATACCAGCCTAAGGCTGTGTTTGTAGAAAAGATCAACCCAAGCAATTAAAGTCTGGCAAAATTACCACCAACTAAAAACAGCTTTTGAGTTCCAGGAAACCACAGCGAAGAAAGCACTGACACATCTATTGTAATTCACATGCAGTTGTTCCCAGCGCTCTGCCCACACTGGATAAATACCAAGCCTATTTTTGCCTATGCAAGTTTTCTTACCTCCGCACTTACCCGCGTCTTTCTCATTTTGGCATGAAAACAAGACAACATATCCCTTACAGGTAGGATACTCGATATACATAACATCAAAATTCAATCTTCCCTGACACAAGTGACAGTTGAATCCCCTTAAATTGAGAAATTATCCTCAAACCTCAGAGAGCAGGCAAAAGGAGAGCTATGAGGGAGGCATATACTTCTTCCTGCAGGGTGGCAGGTAACAATTCATTCCTCCTTGCCCCACAGTAACATCTCAACATGTTTCTTGGCCCCTCCAGCATCCCAGGCTATGCCACTGCCCAAAGAACAGCCTAACCCTTCCCATCATCCATTGCACTTTTAAAAAATATACGCATATATTAAAAAACAAACAAACAAAACACTGTACCCATTGTAAAAAGCAGGAAACAAATCCTTAATGAGCTACCTGCAGCTCCAATCCTCTCTTACAGGGTCAGGCCCTGCACAGGATCAGCAACATTTAGCTCGACTCCACAAGTGGAGGCAGGAGCCCTGGAATTACCTGTGGGTCACTTCTCATCCAGGCTTTCTTCCATGGCTCCGCACCTTCCTCTTGCTCACTGCATGGTCAGATCCGATCTGAATAAAATCACTTCCCTGCTATCGTATATTCCCTTCCACTGTGCTGAGACCAGACACTCATAACTGGGACCAGGCACACCTGGCCAGGCCTTCAGTGCCATCTGTCCTCCTCCTCTTGTGATTAAAAACACCTGAGTCATCTGTCCACCCTCCTCCTTCCCTCCAAGACTTTTCTGTTCAAGTTTCACCTCTATTCACCCTTTATATTAGGATCTTCTACTCAGTTATGCTAAGATGGTAAATACATCATTAAATTATCTGGAGGCATAGAAGGAGAATGAGCTGTAAGGTTACCAGGACAGTCTTTGTTCCTAAGGATGTATGATTCCCCATAATGCGCAGCTGCTTACCAGCGAGGGGCAGTTGTGTGTGAGGCTCCGCTTCTCTCAGCTTAAGCTTCTTCCCAGCTCCGGTGCGCCCATTTCCAGCGACTTTCTGTACGATCTTCTCTGAGCAGTTTGCTGAGTCTGGCCGAGCCTATCTTCATGAGGCAATCAGTGTGCCTGCTCCCGTCCTGGTCTCCGTTCTGCTAGCCGGTTTCTTTTCATTCCTTCTTTCTGCTTCATTGATGACATAACTTCATCACATCACCCTTTTTTTTTTTTTTTTTTTAAATCTTGAGGACAGGCTCCCCTCTTATACCCTTCACCCCACAGCAGTTCTTTTCAAAACAACTTTTCATTGGTCAAACAACTTTGAATGTAACAACAACAGCAAACACCCAGAAACATCCAGGCCTTAATGGCTGGAGAACAAGAAACCGGAGACTGCATGGAGTCTCCTGAATCACCCTTCTTTGTTCCCTCTAAACTCTTTTACATTCCTGATGGCCTCATCGTTAAGAGTCTAATGTTATCTCAACCACGGGGCTTTCCAACCCCCATGGCCACACTCCCAAATCTCCCCCTTCTTTATTAATATCAACCATCTTCTCTACACGAATTACCACTCCATATATAACACCTCGGCTGTTTCCTGCTGGTTTGGGTGGCTTTTTTTGGGCCCTTTCTCCAAGACCTTTTTCCCAGCCACCACTCTGGAGCTTGCTGGAACCACCCAGAACCACCTGAAAGCAACCAAAACTGAACAGAACCGCCCAGAATTGCCCCAAACTGCCTAGAGTTGGACAGAACTGCCCAGAATTGCCCCAAACCATCCAGAACTGGACAGAACCTTCCAGAACCCTCCAGAACCGGTGGCGGCCAGCAGGGTCCACGCTTTCCCGCCCTGCGGCCCCTGAGGGGAGGCGCGTGAGCGCTCCCAAATGGCGGCCCTGAGGCGAGCCCTGCCCTCGGGGCTGCAAAGCCTGATGCAGCCAAGGGCTCGCGTCTAAATCCGTAAACCCGCTTTGAATGTTCTTGTTTTGAGTATCCAACGAACTGAGGCACCTGAAAATAAACCCGGTGCTACCTGCCGTAACGATGGTGGAGGACCCTGTGTGGGGAAGGGGCTGGTCTGCTAAAGTTGTCCCAGGAGAGGACAGCCTTCAAGGAAACCAGCAGAGAAATTAGGCTGTAGGGAAAGTTAAGTGCTTACTAAAAGCCTCTGGTGAAGAGGAGGGAAAGAAGGTGACGAAGTTACAAAACCCATCACCGATCAGAGTAACTGCTTGTTTAAAACTTCAACAAAATATCCAAAATATTTTATCAAATCTGATGCTGCTGATTAGCCTTTAAAAACAATGAATAGCATGACTGGATTTTCAACAAATTCCCTGAAATAAATAACTTTTTTTTTTTTTTTCTTTAACCAAGGCTCATGATGAATAATGGGCTGGAATTAGGCAAGGGAAAATGGAGGATAACATTTCTTTTCCCCCACCATACATGTACAAATGTATGTTGAGACAATTAAAATGAATGCCTTCCTGAAAAAAAAAAAAGTGGACTCGCTTTGATTGGTTTTAAACTCCTGCCAAGGTTTTAAAACCCGCTGGATCTGCTGCCAAATATCTTTTATGCTGTTGATACAGACTTTGTTTATTGATTTTGGTACAGGCGAGAAGGAACGAACCTGCGGTTGTAAGCACTGTATCAAGCTGTTGCACTGCTGCGTTTTCTGCCATGGGGATCTAACGTTGGTCACTTTTTCCAAACAAGTTACCACTGAAAGCTACTTTTTTTGTGTCCTGCAAAGTCTCCATGACATTAGATTTGCTACTTATAAAAATCAAAACAATATCACCCCCCACACACACCCACAAAACAGCACCAAGGAAATTGGTCTTTTCATGTCACATCCCACCCTCTTCCATCTAAGCAGATCTTCAGAGTCAGTGTTGTTAGCACAGAGTTAACACTGAGCAGATCAGTGGTAGCCATGCTGGTACTTGCACCTTGCAGGCTGGATGCCCCGGAGCAAATCACCCCAGATAGAGTCCGGGGCATTTTCCTTGCCAAGAGCAGGGCTGCCAGGTTCCCCCCTTCTTGTGCCCCAGCTGTCCGTACCTCAAAGTGCAAATCTAGGTGTCCTGAGCTCTCCAGTGCAGGCTAAATCCCAACGTGAGCACAGGTTTCTGTGCATGACATGCATTTGGTGGACAAGTCAAGTGCTGGACACACACTTTTTCAGAAGACACCTCGCTCTTTAAAACACCATCTGCATTGGGTGCGTGCCCACCTGATGATAAACATTGCTGCATGGAGCCAGACTAGAGCTGGGATAAGGGCTGCATGCAATAAAGGGGAGCGACAGACCGTAACTTTAAAATAGGCTAGGAACTTGGAAAGAGTTACACAAATCTGTGTTCTTAATTTTTTTTTTTTCCAGGAGGAAAATCCTACCTACAGCAAGTTCACTGTGAGAATGCATGCCTGACAACACGGATAATCTTTGATGTCACACGTTAACGTTCCCGTGCAAGTTATGAGGCAGTTTCCAAATCTCACACTTAATCCTGGTGTCTGCTGTTGCTGAACAATTCAGCCTTCTGTCAGCAGCTGTCTCTGCTCCAGTCACTGAAAGGCTCATATTCGGCACAGCAAAGCCATTATTTATAGCATGGCATGCTACTGCAACAGCCTCTTCATGTTCCTTTTCATAAGCAATTGCAAGTGGAGTACAGAGAGGAGGTGACCAGTGCTTGAACACACATCCGTGGCATGCTGAGAACCACCTCAGCCAGGCTGAGGCTCTTTGGGCAGGCACAGGGTGCAACTTTCCCAATAAAATCCTCCAACCTATGATTTCACATCAGCTCCTCTGGCACTGCAGGAAAACGCTGTGTGCCCTCCTCACACCCAAGGATGTGCACAGCCCAACATACAAAGGGCATCTTGGAAAAGACCATCATCTGGGATGTGGCCTAAAGACCACCTGAGTTTCACCGATGGTCTCCCTCCCAGCCCACCTGATTGCTCTTCAAAAAAGGAGAGAAGGTAACTCAGCTGCTTGCATTAACTGCAAAGCTGGTTGGTCTTCTCAGATGGCAACCCCACAGCCCCCATTAAACAATTGTATGCGGCACAGGAGGCATTAATTTAAAATCAAAACCATACCAAAGACAGGCTGCCTTAGGTTAGGTTGTTTGTGCACCTCGATAACAGGACCTTGGCGCAGAGTCCAAGGGCAGTGAGTAAGGACCTATATGCACATGAGGAAAAGCTGCTGTTTGTGTCATGTGCAGCCAAATAAAGGAAGCCATCAAGCTGAGAGGAGTGGAATAACAGGTTCCTGAAATTCAGATGTGTTATGAACTATCCCTTTTACCGTGACCTATTCTTTTAACATCTTTATGTTCTCCAAGTTGCAAATTAATGGGACAAGATGCCACCACCTGTCACAGTATTTTAAAATAATGTTGGCAGATAGAATCCCGTGAGCTTTCTTCATCTTAAGGAAAAAGTAGCTTCAGTTATGACCCAGGAAAACCAAGCAGATATAGGGGAAACTGATCGATAGTTTAGTAGCCCCATTCAAGCAGACTTATTTCATTAATCTATCCCAATGCCATTTTCTTGCCAACACATGGTGAAGAGCTGCAAATGCCTTCTTTGGGCTGGAAAACCAATGAAGCTCCCTGGGTAACTGCTTGTCCAGCACAGACCCCAAGTCTTGCTCCAAGGATGTCAGGGAAGTGTTTGCAGCCAACTGACCGCAAGGACATGCTCGGCAGGGGGAAAGCAAGTGGCATCTTTCTTTTCTAATTGAACAAGATAATGGATCAAAAAGGTTTGTTAGGCTGCAACAGTGAAAAGGTATCTTTGTCACTCAGGGATGCTTGGTGCTTAATTGTGCTGCTTAAAGGGATCAGCAGTTAACCCTCAGGGTGTGACTTTCCTTGCACAGACATCTCAGTCAGGCTTTCCTAGCTTCCAAAGCAAACTGGCAAAGTTGGTGCCAATCAGTGCAAAAACCCCAAGGACAATTCTGTGGATCCTCCTAAGTTAACCCTTGGTTTGGGAACTTCCTTCTCATGCTATCCACATCAAAAGAAGTTTTTTTAGAAACTTACAGTCCCTCCTGTACCAGCCATCCGCAGTAGTCTTCCACGTTAAAGCAAAGGATGAGGAAAGCATCATTAATGCTCAGTTCCCTCAAGGACTGGGAATATCATAGAAAGGCCACTGAATCTTATTAGTCACGTATACAATTGTACAGAACATGTTGCTGTATGTCAGGCACATCTCAAAATACACAGTAAGTATTCTTCCAGTCACAAAAAATAACCCTCCCAAGCCCAAGTCTCAGCACATGTACATATACATCAAGTTTCTGGAATAAGTTCATATCTTATGAGTCACATACAGTCATCCCTTATGAGTCAACCCCATTGTTTCTAAGCATCATTCTTACGCTTTTTCATTAGGCTATAAAAAGAGAAGAAAGCTAACACTGCTGATGCTGCCCCTCTCACTGAAATAATTGAGCCCTCTTTGCCAAAAAAAAAGAAAGGTAGGATATTCCTCTGGTCATTAAGAATGAAAAATGTTCCCAAAAGTGGGTATAGTGGGGCCTCAATCAAGCTAAAGGTGTGCTTGAAAATGTGATTTGCTTTAATAAGAGTTTGATGTGGTACATTTCCAGCCCCTCAGTTGCCAGGTGTGCACCCACGACCTTTCAAACACAGGGAGCTGGTGGCAGGACTCTCATCTGGCGCTGAGCAGTCCAGAGAGGGAGTCAGCTGCTTTGTGAGGGTGCTGTGAGTGTTTAATGGAGAGATGGTGCTGGCAGGCAGACAGCTCCAGGTAAGTGGAACCTGTGGTATTCCCTGTGGTAACACCAGAAAAAATTGCCTCAGAGCAAGAAAAGCTCTCCAGCACAGGTTTAAAATGCTCACCTGTACAGACTGTGAAGTATATATATTTTATTTTATTTTATTTTCCTTTGAATTACAGCACTCTCTGATTGATTTCCTGCATGTGAATAATGAGATAGCTCCAACCGAGTGCTTCTCTGAGTCATGTATCTTGCCCCCTTTTTATGTTAGCTACCTGTCAGATTGCAGTGACAGCTCCATTAGTTTGGGATTCTGTCGGACAAAACAAGAGCAAATGCCCTGAAAAGCAGAAACCACTGGTGGCCTGCCTGCAGCCAGGGTGATCTAACCACTCTGCTGCACACGAAGCTGTTAACCACATGCATCTCCATTCTTTCTGCTACACACAGAATAACTACTGCCATTTATGCTCTTCATATCAAAATACCACACAGCCTTTCCAGGAACCACTTCTGTGGTTTACACTCAAAATAATGCTGCGTGACCTTTGCAGGTAGACCTTGCTAAGAAGCTGTAGTCATTTGTGCACTTAGTTATTAGGGCCTTAAAAGAAGCTGGTAATAATTTATATACTGAGGAGGTCCGTTACACCACCTCCACGTACAAAAGTGCCACTTATGGTTTCACCTAGAAAGTGAGATGTAATGTAGGCCAAGTCATTTAGGAGATGATTATGCTGGAGCCACTAGCAAAAAATCATGTAGGCAAAAGAGAGCAGTGTTTGCCCTTTCTAGTGGCTTAAATTTTGTTTTCATTATAAGGTATAACATCAGTTTAATAGCAAGTACTCCCTTCTCTCCTCCTTACAGCACATTGTACAGATTTTTTATTATTTTTCCAAGTGTCCTGCTTTTGCCTGCATTAAAATCCAACTCTCCCTGAAGAGTTACCAGGCTGCAAAATCAGTTTTATGAATAGGTGTGACTTTGCCTACACTGCAGACTTGACCTCAGGGCAAAAAGGAAATGCAGTGTGATCTGCTGGGAAGTATGCAAATATGTGAGTCGGTGAGCAGCAAGGAGGTATGTGAAATACAGAGGTGACTAAAGCCCTTTTCATCATTTGGTATTGAACGGGCCATTTTAAGCATGCGGTCTTGCAGTGTTAAGTTCATAACACACTGACCGGATTTACAGACACCCCACGTGACAGGTGCCACATGGTTTTGAAAATCCTGGCTTGCAAGAGGTCCCTCAGCACTAGCACTGTGTTTTTTTATTACCTGGACAGTTTATGCCTGCAGCCCCCAGTGAGTGCTTTGCAAACCTATGTTAATATAACATCTGCAATTTGCAACCATTTTATTTCTGGGCTGGGATTTCTGCGAGGTGCTTACATCATTTGTGTATTACAGATGAGTGTGTCATGGTCCCCAGCTGCTACCTAATACTCCATGGGTTTCCCAGCGCTCCCTCTCCAACACAATCCTTCTTGAGCTGCCACCCTGGGACCAGCTAACACGAGGGCTAACATCACCATGGTTCTGCTGACTCAAGAGCATGGGGATGATGGTATTGACAATCAGGCTTTGCTCCCGCAGGAGTAACAAATGCATCGAGCTCCTAGTGGCCTGGGAAGCAGCTACATATGCTGCAGTCATTAGTGGCTGTGTTGAGCAACAAGGGAGACTGACATGTCTGATTTGCTTTACCTTCTGCAGCAAGAGCAATTGTGCCTCTTTGCAGGACGCAGCATAATGCACTCAACCGAAGAAGTGTGAGTAAATGGTATAATCAAACTGCAAAACCCCAGCTGTTGCTCCTGCTCAGCCCCACAGACCAGTTGTTCACACCAGGGCGCAAAAGGCAAAAGCCAGTAACAAAATGTTTTGGAAGCTCTGTAAAGAATGCACCTAATAAATAGCAGTGGGCACTTGAGCCCCACTGGAGTTGTCACCTTGAGACACGAGGCCAGTTGCTCTTTGTGTCCAACGTTAGCTGGAAGGTCCCACCGTCAGCTGAGCCCCCGCCAGCATCGCTGCAACGTGTACCGTGCCTGAGCAGCCCTAAACTGTCAGGTATGGGGCTGCATTTCTCTGAAAGGTCACATTCTGCAAAAGAACGTGAAAACAGTGTCTCGCATAGTGCTCTTGACATAAATGTTCCCTTGCAGAAAACAGAGATGATTATGCCCTTGTAAATGACAAACCTCATTAGGAGAAACAACCTTCATGCCTTTAACCTCGCCTCTCCATACCCGATGTACCTCTCCTTAACCTCAAAACCCTGGCAGTGACTAGAATACTTAGACAAAACACAGCTGAAAAGGGACTGCTTTTCTTTCCTTTTGGCTTTTCTGACAATTAGCAGAGCTGAAAGCCAGGGTACTTTAAGCAGTATAAATGAACTTGGGGATTAGTTGGTTGTTTTCTCCTGATTGAACATGAAAACATATTAGAGGGCTGAACTTTGATGTTGCACTATGACACTGTCATATTTCTTCATAGCTTTATTTCATATTTTTTCTACCCTCCATTAACTTTAACCCTCTTAAAAGCACAAAGGAGGAGAGGAGAAGGAAAAAAAAAAATTTTGTGCAATTTTTATGATACTTTTAATGAGGGAATGTTTCCTTTTTTTTTTTTTTTTTTTTTTTTTTTTTTTTTTTTTTTCTTGCTCCTTTCCAGATATTTATTGCTAGGCAGGCTGCTCCAAAAATATAGTATTTTCAGAGAAAGCCACACAACATTTTCTCCATTATGTTCCCTGGTCTACCCAAGAGGTGCTGAGAGCTGACATCCCAGATGGCACCTTCAAAACTGAGTGTATGAATACTTGCTAACACAGTGTGTCTTCAAAACTAAGAAAAAAAGAAAACGGCAAAAATAAAATGAAAGCCATCAGTGGGCTTCAGATGAGCCCAAATGTGTTTAAAATCAGGGTCTAAGTGAAATTTCCATCTTTTATGGGCACAAAGTTCATGGTGTACCTCCTTTATTTGTGTCTGTCCAGAAGGAGAGGATGGTTTGTGCAGTCAACAGGATTCAAATCAATTCATGGTCTCTAAGAGGTGTTTCCCCATAGGACTTCAAACTAATGAGTTCATTTCATTAAGCCTCAGCTCCCAGCCGGCATGATCTGAATACAACACATCCTCTCCCTGCTCCTCATCTGCCACATCTATTTGTGATACTCTTCCTCCAGGTAGGAAAACTGCTGCATCCCGCGTGTGCTGTACCATACCAAGAAGAACCAGAATCAACGCTCACAGAGAGAGGATTTGAATCCCTGCTAGGAACAATATTGACAGCTCTCCAGCCCCCGTGCTCTGCATTTCTACACTACTTAATTCCTCACAATGCTCCCAACACGACTGTGATACCCAGACCATGCCTAGCCCCGGCGCGGATCAGATGCCGTTCCCTGCCAGGCTCTTGCTTTGTGACATTTGGACTCTGACAACAAAGCGAGGGGCACAGCTGTGCATGTCAGCATGCACACACCCCTGTACATTTTTATCAGTGTTCAACAGAGGATCATTTGGCTTTGCGCTCCTTATTGACAAACAATTAACACCTAAGTTCATTTTGTAGACATAAGGATTTTGTATTCATTCTGTTGACAGAATAACTTGAAACCGTGGAGGAAACCGTATTTGACAGTCCTGGCACATACTGGATTCTGTGGAGAAAATGCATTCTGCTAACTGTCCAATCAGTTATGTAGACAAAATGAATTTCATCATAATTCTGTCAACAAAATGCTAACTTGCTTAAATTATTCTCTCAACAAAATAAATTAACTTAAAATCCTTTTGTCCACAAAATAGATTTAAGTGTTTAGTGAAGTCATGTAAATACCATAGTCTGTTAGCTTAGCATGTGCAATTCAAACATGTGGCTGAGCTGAGTCAGCAGTTCCTCTCTTATCAGGCAGGGGTAGTCTTGATTGTTTCAGCTTTTCCCGTCTCTGTGAGGTCAACCCAACAAGACCAGTCAGCCGGTATGCAATGCATAAAGTGCAAACCAGGCCCACTCGAGAATCTTTTCCCTATTTTTATTTAATCAGTGCAAAATTGGCAGGAAGAATGTCACGGAACAGGAATGTAGCGAGCCTAAACAAATCAGTCCTTTCCTGAGAACAAGAGAGGCTTCATCCATCGGCCTAAAGTTTGACACCGAGTTTCCATGGCCAACATTCAGATAAAATAGCACTTTAATGAGGGACGACACCTGAGATACCTTGGTAGGTTTTATAATGAGAGCATGAAAATGCTATTACTGTACTTCTAGATACCATGTGTCCAAAGTCCATTATACCTATGGAAACTTGCCTTCTTCATTTTCCGTGCTGCTCCAAATTCAAGTATAAATGTACATATTTGTGTCTTGCTTGGAAATACGAGAACCTAATGCTGAAAAACAATCAGAGCACTGGGATTGCTGTGGGGAGCAAAGTGCACTGAATTCTGCTCAAGCCGGCATAAAGTACAAAAGGCACCGCACCAGAACCAACAGCAACTGCCTGCCATGGAGATCATGGCAGCATGAACGAGGATGTCTGGTGTGCCTTCAGCATGCCAGCCTGTGAATTCACGTGTCCCTGTCCCATCTCACACATGCACAGGTCCCAGGCCCGCAGAAAAGCCAGGGACAAGGCACCCTGCAGCACGACTCAAAACGTTCACACTCATTTGAGCTCACCTCCAGAAAGCGAAGCTCCCTGAGATGAGATAAGGCTGTTAATCAGGTTTTAGGAGTCCTATCGCTGTGCTCTACCAAGTGCTGCCTGCCCTGTTGTTCTGCTGCATTTTAATAATAAAGGAACATAGAGATAGTCATGCCTATATCTTTAGTAATGTCAGTCAAGGAATTTGGCAGGCCGGTGGAAAAATGAAACTCCTCAATCTGCTTTTGCAATATTCTTCCACTAGTATAAACAGGTTTTTTTTGTCTTCTTTTGGGAGGTTATTGTGGTTACAATGGAGTTAATTTCCAGGTGTGTGGAAAGTGTACAGTAACACAAGAAAAATACCATATTAATATTTAATATAACACTTTTTATGAGCATGAAAAGAATAAAACCCATTCAAATGCAAATGCAGCCTGCAAGGATGGATAAAGTTTTATGTTTTTCCAGTAACGTCTTCATTTTGCTAAAGACTGACTTAGTCTTGAGCAAGCTAAGAGCGCCTGTGTGTGTGTGCTTCCAGACACTGAAGAGCCTGCCTCTGGCCAAAGTCCTACTCAGTATTTGAGACACTTTTGCAATACTGTCTTGTTACAGCACTCATTGAAATACAGTGGGTTTATTAATCCCTTCAGAACCACATGTTGTAGCCCCCCAGGGGTGAAGCTTGCTCCATTGTCTATCCTGCCTTATGAGACTTTAACAGAGCAGCCAAAACTGTGGGATTATTCCCTACAGCTCTTATGGATGACAATTTTTTTTAAATCTGTGACATGTTCTGTATATACCAACTATAACAAAATGGCCTAACCAGGGACTGCCAATGAAATTTCTCTGTGCTAGATACCTAGCTCCTTCTGAATTTTGGTAGGTCTCTAACCTCCATGAAGCTCTTTTGACATCTGCAGCATAGAAGAATACATTTTACTAACTAAATTTCAAGCCCAACATAACAGTAACCAACTGGGGAAGCTCGTAAATAGCACACAAAACTTTGCAAAAATAACTAGAAAATAAACACAAGAGTCAGTCTAGCTAGAAGCTTCCCTGGCAAGCAGTAGCAGAGGTTGGGGACTGTGTGCAGAGGGGAAATCGGGTATGGTTTCACCAGTGTCACTTCTTCCCATCACAAAATTACTCTGATGTACCCCATCTTGCGGAGCACAGCATTGGCCAAGGCCATTGCACTGAATTGACTTCCTCAATTTTCAGCCTAATGCAGATAGATTCCTTCTTTCGTGATGGCTCTGCCATTGAACGCTGCCTCGTCTTCCAAAATGGGTCCAGTTGGAATAATGCATTAAAGTGGAAAAAAATAGCCCTGCACTGAAGGCTAGGCTTCATGATAGCTGAGTTCAACACCTGAATACAGCGCGTAATTTGGAGTTACTTCGAGTCACATCACCAGGTCATACCACTTCACGGCAGGCTTCAGTTTCTCTCGAACACTGGTCCCTCAAGGGTGTTAGAGGAGGTTTTTTCTCTTACTCCTCACAACCTGGGCTATGTTGCGCTCTTGGCTCCATCAGTCTTGCTACAAGTACAAGCAATACCTAAGACTCTGGACTAGACAGCCTTTGAGGGATGTGACACTGTGGCACAGAGGACACACACGATGGGCACCTCTTGCCAGGACAGCCTGTGGGGGAGCCAGCACTTGGCTGTCCCTGTGCTGGTCCTTGCTGGACCATGCAATTACAGCCAAGTGGTGAAGGAGCGTGGCTCACCCTAGTCTGCGCTCACGCTTGGGCAATGCTCTGCACCCACACCCGCAAAAAATAGTTGCATGAGTCAAAATGACATCGGCAAGGGAGACACGACAGCAAGAGCTCAGATGAGGATCAGGAATTGGGAAACAAGTACAGAGGGAAGTAGAAAACTGGCAGGCAGGCAGTTTGTTTGTTCTTTAACTCAGGTATCTCAAACTCTCCAACACCTTAACTTGGGAATTCCCCTTTGTGAAGGAGAACTTAGGAGGACATAAATAAATGGAAATTTATATGGAAATAAACATCCAAATATACATGGGGAAGGGAGGGGAGGGAAAGGAGTGATTCATTATTATGGCTTACATATCATTACACATTCATAAATTCCAAGGCAATATATTTTTCTTCATTGCTTGGATAATAAATCATCATTCGATTACAAAAGGGGAGTACCTGGATGGAACAGCAGCCTTTCTGAAAAATACTCCTGGCAGATGAATGACAGGAAAATTTATGGAGAATTCAGTTGCCTGACTGTCCTGCCTCCAGGAGAGCAGGCTGCGCCAATATCTAAACCTTTCCTGACAATTCACACAGCAGACACTGTCCTTGATGGAGTGAGGTTTTTAGACCTCCCTTGGCTTGATTTTCATTATCCCTCCTTTGGCAGCCTGCAGAACGTCTATTAGCAGTGCAAAAGGGCTAGGAAAGAGCCATCCAAGCTGCTACTGAGCCTTTGCTAGCAGGCCTGTCTCTAGGATCTATGAAAAATGTACAGCTGTGTTCCCCACTTAGCTGGAGTTGTCCCATCAATCAGAGAGATCCTTCAAGGGTCACCGGTATTCATAAGAGCAAAGACTTTTCAAGAACAAAAAAAAAAGACCATCCAGTCTACTGATTGCTTGCCTTTTTCTAGTTTATCTTCACTTCATTTCCCAGGCTTTTTTCACACCAACCCTTAATTTCCTTCCCCTTCTACAAACAAAGCTATTTGGCTCTTTATTTCAGCGGGTGCCTTTGAGTCATTCTTCATTTTTCTCCCATTACAGTCACAGCAAAGGGCAAGTCTGCCAACCAGCTGAAAGCCTGGCCACCCAGGCAAACCATCCCGAGAGAGGGCTGGGCTGCTGATGCAGAATGTCTGGCAGAAAACTACCACATGTAGGATTGATCCTTGCTGCAACGAGGGCAGACAACAGGGAATCAGGCCCACAGCCGTACTTATCACACGCACTCCTGAAAGGAAGTTGCTCTCTCCTTGTGGAAGCACCCAGTGGGAACTCAAATCCCACCAGGTGTGGGGTCCCCCTTTGTTGGAGGGCAATTCACCCACAGCAGAGCTCAGAGCTTCTGCTGGAAGAGCATCACTGAACATCAGCCAGGCTCCTTGATGCTACCGGGATAGGCACATCTCCTCCGAAAGAAGCAAGCCTTAGAAATGTGGGTTTTCATTTAGGAATTTCCTCTTCTAAGTCTGAGGACCCTGCACTGGGCTTTGTGTTTTAGAGTGCTCCACTGCCAAAAAACACACGTACAGTCTGACTCAGAAAAGGCCTATTTCTCTGAAAGGGCCAAGCAAGATAGTGAGGGGAAGGGGCTGAACACATGGGCTAAGATCTCTGTCAGAGGAGATTAGACGCCTACCTCTGACCTCGGCATGCAGAGCCTCCCTTCACAGGTGGCAGGGGGAAGCAGTGTGTCCCACCTCCTCCTGGTGCAGGCATCTGAGGCAGATCAGATGAATCACGCTGTAGAAATGCCTGTTTCTTAGCAGAGATTATAAAGAAGGTCTGGATGAGTAACTCATCTGCCGCCACCTGAAGTAGAAGGAACTGGATGCATCGCTTGGAAAGCAGAAAGAGCAGCCTTTCTTTCCTGCTGGTTTCCAGTTTCGGGTGGCACTCCAAAGGCACGGAGTGAACAAAGGCAGTGTGGTGTCCTGACTTTCTGCCTGGGAAGTGTTTTGTTGTTTCCTGCTCTCAGAACCCAGGTTTAAAGGGCTGCACGAGGCACAACGCTGTGAAAAATCAAACCCGGGAGCTTTCTTCCAAATTGCATTCCTGTTGGGCTCTAGCCAGCACTAGCCATCCAAAACATTAAAGACCCCCAAAGGCACCCTGCACGAAGGAATCTGAGATGTTTTCCAGGAGAAGCGTCCAAGAATACCAATATTGTAAAATGCAGTTTGTCATTTGTTAAGCGGGAAGACGTTTTGGCAGTTCATGCAGTACAGTAACTCCATCAATAACGTGAGCACAAAGCTCTGATGGGTCACATTAGTCCTGGAAAAATCTCAGTCTTCCAGTCATGCTGCCATATGGAGAGATGTTCTCCAGGGTCCATTTTACTTACTGACTCTTGCAGTACTTGCCCCAAAAGTTTAACAGCCATAATTACACTGAGGCATGAGAGTGCTTTATGGCAGCTGAAAATCTCTTACCAAGACCCTCTTCCATTTGGGGTTTTTGAATTCCCTGGACTGCTTGCACCAGCGAGACCAGCAGGGCTGGAAAAGCAAATAGGGTCTGAGCTTTTACCACTTTGTATGGTATATGGACCTTAAAATCTGCATTGCCTGGGTGCCAAGTACTAACATACCAGAAAGAAAGCATTTCACATCCACTTTGGCCTTCCTGCAATTGCACATAGCTCAAGGATATGTATTCCCCTGCCCTCATCCCCACATGAAATCATTTCTGTGGAATAAACAAACGTTTTATACATCTCTCCATTACCGTATCATTTGGGAGGATTAGGATGCGAGTGTGTTTCACACCTGATGCAGAAAAGTATCTGCTTTGAGTTTTCACCCAGCCATGATTTGTCAGTGGATAGAAATCTCATCTCCAAAGCCCTGGGGCCTCAGCTAAACACAGTAATGTAACAGATTTTATTAGCAGTTTCAGAAAGGTAATCTAACACTAGATTAGCATTAAATGGTCCAGCAAAGTAGACACATGAAGGCACCTGTTTACATCCTCCAGTGCCCTTGATAGAAAAAATATCGGGTTTTTAGGCAAAGACAGTAGTTTATTCAGATGCTTTGAGGCACTGATTTGCTTTGTATACAAACTACTGAGTGATTAATGTCTTGGTGAGCTCTTTCCCTCATCAAAGCTAAAACGACTTGAAATATCATATGACTTGCTAATAGATGACTAGATAAAGCTAAATTGTAAAATGATCACTGTGCTTCAGTCTCTTGCTGAATACATGGATTCCCTGATATGAGAAATGTGATCAGGAAATAATCTGCTACTAAGAAGGCAATCCGAATCCCCTTCGGGGAACAGGCTGCAAGAGTACAGCAGTGAGGATGATATATTAGCATTTCAAGAAGAGCCTGAAATCAGTACAGAGAATGCCACTAAGGAATAGCTAAAATTGCTTTATCTTTATCTGTTAGTATTTCTGGGAAAATTGCAATATTGGGAAATTGCAGAAAGACCAAACACTTCACATATCGAATTGGATCTGCAACTGCATTGGACCTATTCAGAGCCTATAGGATGCAATATTCCCCAATTAAAAGTAGGAATTGCAGTCTGGGATAGGGTTTCTTTATCAATACTACTGATAAGGTTTACGGTTTAAATTTTAGTTATCAGGTAAACAGATACACTAAGGTCTTTTAGAAGCAAACAGTATGCTGGAGTGACCCCCTGAAGACTCCTTAAAGTGGCATAGTTTTCTAAACAATGGGCTTCCATCACTTCCCTAACATCTCTCTCTTTGAGGGATTGAATATCCTCAATAATTTTGCCAAAAGCTGCCTAATGTCTTTTTTTTTTTTTTTGATGTGCAATATAGGTCCTTCATATGACATCTCAAAAGTTTCCCCCATGAAACAGATCAAATAATTACAAAGTCCTGCATTTGTTTTTCATAATAATGTGGAGTTTCAGGGATCTTACATAGGGGATAAAATACTGCATAATAGAGAATTTTAGGATAGTAAACAAAAGAGCTTAAACAACTTTCTAACGAGCTTGAATGATTTATAGCTTCTTGTGCTCCTGAGACCTATTTGAAACTCTGATGACTTTCTGCTGTAGGCAGAGTTAATGAAACTTGAATTTCTAATCTCGGGTTTTCCTCAAATGGAAGTTTTAACTAATCAAAACATCCAGTTGATATACCGAGGAAAGCACTACCGAGTGCTCCAAATACCTGTGCAATAACAGAGGCTAAAGTTACACACAGTGGTCTGAAAAAGGCATTAAAAGCAGGTACCAAACTGTTCCATTTCACTTCTAAGTGAAAGATATGTTCTAGTCACCTGGCATATGAATAAGTCTCTTGGATGTCGCACAAGAAAGGAAATCATCAAATACACCCACACTTGCTTTCAAGCGGAAACAAACCTTACAGAAGAATTACTCTGGGGGGAAAAATGAAAGCTTGCCAAGACTTTTTAAAGTCATTTGCTGTGTTTTATACCACGGTGCTGCCGTATGTCCCAATGCAAATCACCAAATGAACTACGGCACAGGCGCGTGGTAAGATCCAGACCCTGAAGGAAGCTCACAGTTGAGCAGACAAGGCTGAGGAACACTTTCCGTGGAGCTACAGACCCAGCCTGGGCGCCAGCTGGGAGCAGGCATTGGTAGAGCATGAGGTGCTTCCCCAGCCTGCCTACACGCCGCGCTCACTCTCTGCATCTCCTTTGAGCACCCTGGCAGAGCACCCAGCACAGCACTGCATCCCATTGAAACAATTCTTTTCTAACTTACAATGGGCCTGGGGCCTTGCCAAAGCCCTCTTATACAAAAGTGCTGCTTAAAAATCTCCCAACATCCTACCTGATTGCATATGCAATAGTTCTCTCCCCCTCTCTCACATGGAACATACCTCTTTCGAAACAATGATTTATTATTTTAGCAATAGAAAACCGCAATAATAGGCCAATGAAAATGGCTAAAATTGTAGCCACTTTGCCTAGCAATTATACATGTGACAGTTTCATTTATCTGCGAGTCCAGCAGCTTAATTTACATCCCCACTTAATGGTTAATTGTGGAAGTGTGCTTTGCTGCGACAACAGCAGGGGAGAGCAAAGGTTGGACCAAGTACCTCGAAAGAAAAGCCCTCGTTTAATAAATACCTCTGCAATTAATTACATAACCAAAACAGCCAGCACCAAGCAAGAATAGGGAAGAGAGGGAAAACGTCACAGTACTTCATGGGAAATAAAACATCAGTCTAGTAAGAGGTAGATGATGCAGATGACACACATAGCATGCCATCCCCTGACTCCTACACTGACTCCCAGCAGGAGGTCTGAGGATACCAGCATCTACACGGAAATGTTCTAAAGCTAGCTGAAATTGGCTGAAAAAAATGAGGGGGAGCGTTGGTATTTGTTCTTTTCATTTACACTTTGTTTTTTGCTTCTTACAGTTCAACTGGGTTTTAAAGTTTTTCTCTTTTATGGGTAGAAAACATGCTTAAAACAAAAGAAAACAACTCCCCAAACAAACAAACAATCAAAACCAAACAAACCCCAAGGCAATATTCAGAGGAATTTAGGTGAAGGAGATTTAAAACAACAATTACTATGAGAAAGATGATGAAAATTAATTGGAAGAGATGGCAACACTGTTTCTGCATCAGGAGAGCAGAATTTGTCAATGTCTGTAGTAAAATGATGATTTACAACTCTGCAATGAAGAAAATTTACACACTGAACAAAACTTCAGTAAGGTTTAGATCAGGTCAGGGATTTCCTGATCACATTTTACTTCTGTCAGAAAATGTTGACTCACTGAAATTGCATCTGTTATTTACTGCTAAAAGTTTGAACAGCGTTCATTGTGGTCTGCATTCCTCGGGTCCTGAATGAAATATCTGGTGAAAAACAGACAGTTGCAGAGCAGAAGCAGGAGTTAGCCTGGCTAACCAGATAAAGCACTTACCTGCTGTGTAGGAACCAAAATCCTAAGCCTGGGCTGACACAGGCAGGTAATAAAGTTGAATTTCACTGAATAACCTTCAGGCAAAGGGCTCTGCTTGCATGATCACTGCGACTGACATCTTGTTCAGGGTCCAAATGAAAGAAGCTCAATGTCCTGTTGTTGTCTGCATGCAGAATTAAGGGATTTCCAACATTCTAGGAAGTCATAAAGAATGGGAAAACAGGCCCCCATGCAGTGGTCTTGCACAGGCATGGCTTAAAAGCCACCAAAGTCAATTGCAGGCTTATCAGGCTTTTCCAGTAACTTCAGCAGGTCAAAGATATTCAAAGGTCTCCATCCCTACCCCCCCTTTCTTTTTTCTTTTTCTTTTCTTTCCCTTTTTTTATAGCCATGGTTTGCATTTCAGGTTCTCTTCTTTGCAGACAGTACTAAGCATTTGTTTCTTCTATACTTTTTTTTGGCCTATAAATACTTCCTGTACCATGGAAATGCAAATGGCAGGCAGTGCTGGGATGTCAACTGGGGAGAAGGGTTCAGGGAACAAGACCTAAGCAGGAGAGCCTTGTTCAGTCTGACAGAGAGTTGTCTAGAGCCACTTGAATGGAGTTATGAAGGTAACAGAGCCAAACTCTTCCTGGCAGGAGCAAACAGTTAAAGATGGGATGGAGGCCGCAAGAAGTAGATAAGGAGGTCAAGACTGGATGCTAGAACAAATTTTTTCACCAAGAGAGTAGTGCAGCCCTGAAACAGCTACCGGAAAGGTGGTGGAAAGCCCTCCCTTGGAGATTTCTACAAGTTGGCTGGAGAAAGCCAGGGCTGACTTAGTGACGGTCCTGCTCCACGTGGGAGGCTGGACTAGAGAGATCTGGAGAGCTCCCCGAGCTGACACTGCTGTCATTCTGTGACCTCTTGTTTTTTCATGAGACAGCAACAATCACACACTATGAAGATACACTGTGCACTGAAACTGAATCATCTGGGAGAGTAAGAAACGTGCTTTAAGTTTTTTGCATGAATATGAAATTTACTGATGCAATCTAGACGGTTGATCACTTCTGGGGCTAATCAGACTTTACATATTACTGAGAGACAATTTTAAAAAGAGCCAAAAAAGGGGGCAGAGGGATGGGTTGGCACAATGAGATAGCAACGCCTCCCTATTTGCAAGCCCAACAGCCATTCCTCAACAAGAGTAAAATTTGGCCACCGCATCGGAGATAAGACAGTGTAGATATCCCCTGGAAGTTGTAGCCCAAAATCAGATCCACCTCTTCTTGGGAATAGGAATAACAGCAGAACAGTTTTTTAATGTCATGATCCAAATTGCATGGTCCTCCAGTGCTACCCAGGCTATTCTGACCCTGCACTACAGATACGTGTTGTTCAGACAGCATATGTCCTCTTTGCAACGATTCACAATCTCTGGAGATATACTGTAATTACTGTAACTCCACAATAAAGATATAATTTTGTATCTTACTGGAACGTTAATGTTGAGGTAAACATTTACTGCAAAGGCTGGAATTGGAGGGCCCAAATCTTCTCTCACGGTAAGGCTTGACAGACATAATCTGAGATAAGATCATCCAGAACAGAGTTGCTGGAATAATTTTGTCAACATACTGGAAATTATTTTCATCTGAAATCATCCTAATATTCAGCTGTGTTAACGTAGTTAGCATTTTCTGGGGGGGAGCTGGGTATTTAAAAACAAAAATTATTAAGTCTACATAGACTTTCTCAGCTGTAAATCACTGATGCATCAGATAGTACTTTGCATTTTGTCTTGAAGTCACAACAAGTAGAAAATATCATTCTTTGTGTTATCAGGAACGGCGGAGGCAGCTGGCTCACTCTTTCTATTCCTTACTAACGTAACTGCATAATCACCTCACTGAGCATTGAACCTCGGCTCCGAGGGCTCTGTCTTCTGTTGTTAGTTTCTAAAAGCACAGGGAAGATCCTCCCCAAGTGGGATTTGCATCACTAATTATTATGGAATAATTAGGAACAACAGATGCCAACTTCTGAACTCACTGAGCCCGGTAAAATTCCCAGGGGCTCCGAGTTTTGGAAACGCTGAGATTTTACTTTTCGTTTGTGTGGGTGCAGGACTGCTGGCACTAAAAGCCATGGGATGGCATCAGGACTGCAGTGCCCCACCACTGTAACTAGAGTCACAGTGACCTATCGAAATAGTCGGAGTTAATGCAGCTCTCCTAGTGATTTTTTAGACAGGTTCTATAATTTAATATTTTAATGGAGACTACCCCTGAGTCAATAGTAGGGCTTTCATTGGATTATAAATGACATAGTATTCTTCTGAAATACACTGCAAATAATTCTGAAGAGTGAGAATTTTTCAGTGCAGTTAGACAGTAATGGAAGGTTTTTAAAAGGAACAAGACCCTTTTAGAAGTTAAAGAAAAGCTGCCTACAGTGCGTTTTCCCATAAGTGGGAATACTAGACTGCACTGAGTATGTCTTAGAAACAGGAATGGCCTCAAAAGATTTCAGTAGTTGCTTTGGAATATTTAATTAAACAAAAATTTCTGGACTCATAAGAAAAATTTAAGTTGGCATTGCTTCTGTGACAAGCCATTGACTAAAGCCCAGCCACCTCAGAAAATAGCAGAGAGCTACATGCTTTCCTCAGACATAGCTCAACTGCAGCTGGGAAATGCCAAGAAAAACAAGAGCTGAGCTTCCAAATGCTCCCTTATTTGCTCAAGTGTCCACTTCCTGGCAGAGAAGAGGGTGAAGTTTAACTGAGACCAAAGCAGCCCAGGAGGGACACCCAGTGCCCACACCACTGCCTGCACGCATCTGTAGAAGCACTTTTAGCCATGACAGCTGTCTGGAGTTGGTCAACAACTGGCCACTTGGAGATAGGTGCTTGATAAACACGAGAAGGGTCTAAGGATAGATCTCAGCTTCCAGTAGCTTTGGGACCAGCCTGCAACACTTACAGGCTGCTCCCAAAAGCCCAAATCAGCCGTTGGGACTACCAGGATGAAGGGAGAGTCATTATGATTTAGAGTATATTTCACCCAAACTGGAATGTGAAGAGCTCCCTGGCAGCAAAACCTTCAACAAAACTACAAAAAATACCAAGTATATTGACATAAGGCCTGCATGGCCTGCTCCATCCTGTACTGGTAAAACTGTTCATGAAAGTTCATGGGAAACTAACAGAGCAAGGAGCAGGAGAAGGCTGCTCTAGGGAGCACTCACTCAGCCTGACTTGATGCTATCCCCTGGGCTCCCTCCATCACTGGCGGACAGAAACGAGCTTCATTCTGGGATGACTCAGCCCCAGATTGCCTTCTGGAGGATGCTCTCTCCAAAGATTACATGATAAACCTAAAGAGAAGAGCCTCGAAACTGGTCACAAAGCAGCTGTAAAAGAGGGCTAAACATCTGTGCGCTTGCAATGAAGCCACGGACCCTGTGAAATCAAGTTGTCATTGATTAACACGGGAGCAATGCCTCTGGGATGTCTG
The DNA here is from genome assembly GCF_965140915.1 of Aythya marila. NCBI lineage: Eukaryota > Metazoa > Chordata > Aves > Anseriformes > Anatidae > Aythya > Aythya marila. Next base: position 7,115,120 of record NC_139047.1, on the reverse strand, counting down.
GATCAATAACTCTTGACTCTCACTGCTCCAGGGTTGCTGCAAGGCAGCATCACTTAGCTCTTCAGGTTACCGGGCTTTTACAAATGAATATTACAGCTTCTTTGTAATAATTACAGAGCAATTATGAAACTAACAGCAAAATCTATGCAAGGCCAACCCTGATCCTCTCTCGGAAACTTATCAGCCCCTTAACAGCACTTGGGGAACTCCCAACAGCTCCAACTCTACCCCTAATCCACAACCCCACGTTGCTCCCAGCCTTAGTTCTCCCATTACTCGCAACTCAATACTTTTTTTGTGTTTCTTTCCTCCCCGGAATCCCACCTAAGCAGCTGCCTCGACACCCTCATCATTAACCTGGCCAGGGTCCCACTTCTGGTCGCAAACATAGCGGGCAGGGGATGGATCCCTGCTTGCTTGGCCTCTGGGCTCCCTTTGCTGCATAAAGAGCTAAATCACAGCACATTCTGCAGAAGCACATGCTTTCAGTCTCTTACAACCCTGTATTCAACTCGGATTTACAGACATAGGCTAACAATCCCCAGGCCGCCTATCCCCTTTTTTTTGGAGTGCCATAATGCCTTCCTGCAACAATAATTGACAAAAATAAAGATTAAAATAAAAATAATAAAAACAAAACCCAAGAATTAGGCTGAATTACAGAGCAGCCTGATGGCTGAAAAGGAGCTAGCAGCAGTTACAGTATGGCACCTCATCTCCAAACAGCCCTGTGGGCAGGACTAACTGTGGGTCGCGCCCTGCAGGGAGCCCCCTGCTTTTCCCCGTGGCACGCAGCAAGGCCAGGGAGGCAGGATATCTGCACTCGAACTAATAAACCAGTTTTGCCTTAAACCCAAAGAAGCAGGCCACTTTCTGTATATTTGAAGGGCTACTGGATTTCTCACCTAGTGTGCCAGGGAGCTGAAGCCTATTCTACAGACCGAGACTTGAGGCACGAGGTGGCAGAAGTGACCGGCCCAGGGCTGGGCGCTGCTGCCGCACGTGGAGCAGAGCTGCCTTCCCCAGGGACACGCTGCACGAGGCCAGCCCCAGGAGCAGGGCTGCAGTCTCCCATCCAGAGGGCACAAACTGCTCCATAACACACCGTAAATCACCGCTACCAAAATACCCAGTCTACTGTGGTGCTGTGTGGGCCAAGCCATGCGTGTGATCACAAGCAAGTCAGATAACAGAGTCTGTGAAACTAATTTAAACTTCCACGTTCAAACGCCATAATTCCTATTTTAAAATGTATAATTCTCTGCCTGCATTTTTCTGTGCAATTAACCTATGAACAAATGACAAACATCCAAAAACTCATGTTTCTATCACAGTCTTTAAAACAGCATTTAGACATCTGCATACATCGCAGGAATTGCCACTGCCACCTCTAAATCACAAGCTCAGATTAAAATGATATGGTTGTTGTTTTATCTGTTTTCCCCTCCAATGCAACGGCTGTAGGAAGAATTGGCTTTTTGGTTCAGATGCTGAACCAAAAAATGCAGAGAGAAAATAAAAAATTAAACAGACAGCCCTGGATCGAACTTTATTTATTTATTTTATCTCTGCAGAACTGAATCCCCCCACCACATCATTTCACTTGACATTCCATTTGCTCGGAAATGAAATGTTTTGTTCCGCGTGCTTGCGTGTAAAGAAAAGGCAATACTACCGTTAATAAAGTGGATCGGGGAAACCTGCTGCCTGATTTAAGGCTGGGAGCCTGCTTTAACCACTGTGTGAATGACGGCCCTCTTCTGCAAGGGGCCACTGGAGAGAGTCTTCTCCACCACCTCTGGCCACTGTGCCGGTCAGTGTGATGGAAAAAAGTGTGCAGACAGAGAGGGCATGGGAAGGATTCGCTGCAGTGTGAGTAGGACACGTCACTGAATGCACCGACTGCAATGACTGCCCACTGATTTACTGAAGAAACAACGCCAGAGAGACAGAGCGAGGACACCTTGCCTTAGGAAAATGAATTCCTCTGGTAGGGACAGGAAAAGGAGGATTCCCAGCAAGCTAGAAACCAACCTAAGACTTGCTGAGACTGAGTAAATATGCTAACTGCTAAACTTCCCAGCAGGTTATTTGCTCTAGAATTTTGTGTATCTAGTTCAAAGAAAAACAAACCCAAACTCAGCTTCAGGTTGACTGAAATTGCACTTAACATTTGCCCCACAATATAGCTGCCTGCCTGTGTTAAACAGTCACAAACTATCAGAACTGGAAGTTCTGCTCCTTTCCTGCTCTAGCTTGGGGACTGGTCTACATGATCTTTCAAGGTCCCTTCCCATCCCTAACACTGTCATCTCTGTGATTCTGTGACTGGGGGAAATTAATCCTGGTGACAATCAGTAGCAAAAAACAATAAATAAATAAATAAATAAATAAATAAATAAATAAATAAATAAGGAAGGAAGGGAGAAGGCAATGTTGAGGGAATGAGGAAACACAGGCATGTATAGCCACGTCCAAGTGGTCTTGGGAGACCAGAACATCAAGGTACCTGCCAACAGCCTCCTCTGAAGCTTCTATTTCCTTGGAACTTTTGTTCGCAGATCTGTCACTGCTGTTACAGCAGCCTCGGTCCTCAGCTGTAGCCACAGGACTCAGACAGCATGGTTTTCTTTGGTCAAAGGAAAAAGAAGAAAAAAAAATAAGAATTGCCATTATGCCAAACACCAGTTATACCTGGTTTTCCTTCTGGCTTCTTCTATTGCCTTATTTCCAGCCACTTTTTTTGCTGCCTGAGACATAAGTGTTTTCAAGGCAGGGACAGCCGTTGGCTTATCAGACTGTACTATGAGTTATGCACAGTTCTCTTACAGGGAAGGTCGCTTTTTCTAAGGGCTGAAGAGGCACAAAGTGACCACAGCTCCTCGTCAGCACTCCTGATTGCTACAGACTTAATGCTGGCTCTCAAAACAGTTTGGGAACGTCAGCTCTTAGACTCACAGGATTAGGAAATTACATTTTCATTAAAAGGTAGTTTCAAACATCCGTGATGATGAAGGAAAACCTAGAAGTGTAATTATCTCATATCCCAAGAACCCATTCCTCCACCAAAAGGCAATGAAACTACCATCAAGTTACGTCTTTAAATGTTCACAGTGCTTACCAACTAACGACCTTTGTGTACTTGCAGCAGAGAGCACAATATTACCCCTCCAGAATTTCTCCTAGCAGCCTACAAGATCGACTCCTTATCTCCTACTGCTCATTCAAACCCTTCACATGGGGAAAGCTGTCTGAATTCCCAAAGTCCATATGCAAAGCTCAGAAAACCAGGAACTTGGAATTTCTTTTCATTTCTTCTCCTGCGTGAGCCCTCCTTTCAGAGCCACTGCTGCTGTTCCCATTGTCTGCTTGCACCAGCAGCTGAAGATAACCTTTTGATAACATTTGCAACTCACACATTAATGTACCATCTATCTCTCATTATATCTCCTCACTGCATGTTTTTCCATTCGCGGCAATTATTCAGATTATTCTGTCTTGTTTTACCAGCTCTCTCTGTGCATACAAACAAACCGAAGAAATTAGCAATGCAGAATTCAGCGAGGTGTTTTGAAACTCTTATCGCAGCCTCCTCCAGGCAGTTTCCATTTTTTTTTCCCCTCTCAGATTTGCCTATCATTCACAGTCTCTTATGGCATTATGCAGTGCAAAAAGGTACACCGCTGCACTGTGAGCACAGCCTTTATTTTCCATTGTCACTGTCCCTTCGGTAGTAAGAATTCAGAGGACGCTTCCAGTCAGTTCCTGACCTGCTGACAATTTTACAGGTGTTCACCCAGACCACAAAATAGCACAACATTTTCAAGGTGCTTTCATTTGGCGCCACATGAAGTTCACTTGATAATATTTTTTCATAATGTGCTATCAAAAACCCATCTTTCCAGGACAGCGGCACTTCAGGGATAATTTTGTGGTCCAGTACTTTCCCAGAAAAATTATTTAGAAAAGTTCATTTTGATGGGAAAAAAAATATCTCAGAAAACCGCTGGCTACACTTCCTCTCAATGTACAGCATTTAGGTCAACGAGCAAAACTGCACTGGCATCTTGGGAGGCAGGGTTTAAATTCCTATTCACTGGAAATGACATAAGATGAGTTAAAAGTTATTATTACACATGCATGAATCGAGAAATGCCATGAATGAATTTAGAAATAACATATTATTTCCTAATATGTAAATAACCATTAAGCCATATTGGGCAGAGCACGTCTTAATGAAAGGAAAGTAAATCCAACTGACCCCATTAAATCGATATATTTCACGGAAGGTTCAGCTTGCTCCACGGGCTCCTCTTGAACTATTTTAAATGAAACTCAGACTGGTGCTATGAAACTTCAAGAGTGCAGAGCAACAAACACTACAATGAATGATACAACAAATTATCTTTGGTAATTTCCACACCCAGCCTGAAAGGAAAACAATCTATTTTTTTATTCTACAGCACAGACAACATCATCAGATTGAATTGATCTATATGTTCAGCTCCCTAACTTCTGGTTTCTTTTCTGCCTCCAGGCAGGACTTCCCTGCCCCAGTCCACCTCCTGCCCTGGCAATTTGCGGGGGTCTGACCATTTTCCCCCTTTGCAAATAGAGCTTGGTGCAGAAAAGCCATCTGAATAGACATGATGGGAAAGGATGAACTAAGAGCAATGTTTATTTATTACATTTATGTCTCTTCTCCCCTTTTGATAGGTTCATAAACCTGATAATCAATACACTCATTAAAGAGCTGTGCATTTGACCTAAATACTACATACAAATAAAATATATATGCAATAAAAACTAAATCATCATATAGTTCTGATAGATGATGAAGACCGAGGCTTTATAAAGGATTTCACCCCTCTCCATCTCCCAGAATCCTACGTATCGATATCCATTAGCTCTCGGGAACATTACCAGACAAAAACAGAGTGGGAAGTTGTACAACAAAAAAACACAGCACCTTGCTCAATACTTCCAGTGAAAATCATTGGTAGAAAATAATACATTGTATAACTGCAGCGTGAATTTACAGACCTGAATTTTTCTTTTATAGAAAATGATAGTCACAGATGAAAAGATAAATATCTCTCCGGATCCAAAAACAAAAGCATTGTTAGTTTTATTCCCACAAGATCGATACCAATCATGCACTGTAGCCAACCAAGAACAGTTGATAACAATCAGGAGGTGCTAGATTCAATTCGGCTTTAGTGACAGGGCTGGCAAGTCAATAACTTCAAAAGGTATTTTTTTTTTAAATCTAATTTTTAGAGAAGCATATAACAGGGACCCATTTGTAAGTCAAGATTTTAAGCAGATATAAAAATCAAGCGTGGCCCTTCAAAACAATATTTCTTGTTGACTTTAGCTTAAAGCCAGGAGAGAAAACATGCCAGTGTTGTTGGCATCTTCTTACCACTTGCAGCCCTTCAAAATTTTTCCCAAGCCAGGAATCTCCCAAAGCGTTACAGTGAAAATCCTCCAAGGCAAGCAGGTTCCTGCAGCCTTTGTTACCCTGGGCTGAGGGTAGCTACCCTCTGCTGGGCTGTGCAAAGGGTCCTGCTGCCCTGCTGCAACTCTGCCTACTTTTACTTGCTGGGAAGGAGACCCTTGTGGGTCACCCCAAGCTTTGAGGCTTGGCATTTCTGACATGGTGCTCTTGACCCCAAATCTTCCAAGCCTCCAAGCGCTGGAGCCCAGACCCTGTGAAGGAGGGTGAAGCAGCATTGTCCCCCTCCTTGCGCTTTCATATACAATTAGATGACTCCAAGAAAATATTCACAGGCAGAAGTGTCTTGAATTTCACAGGAGCACAGCAACAAACACTCCTTGCACACCAACATCTCCACCTACCATTCCTTGGGGGAAGTTCCCTGCTGGTTATAAGGAGGCCTTCTCTGCTCGTGCCTGTCTGATTGCCAGGACCTGGTGCTGCAGAACTTGCTGAGAAACAGCCCTGTGCCTCCCAACTCCTTCCCCAGCTGAATTTTCCTACACGAAACCTGGTTACTTCTGTGTAGCAGCTATGATGGGAAGAAGCACTGCAGGAGGGCCACCGGCTGCCGAAGCAGCAGACTGCTCAATGCTGAGCATTTCTGCATGCCTCAGAAAAAAAGGAAGGACAACGAGGAAGCAGTGCGAAGATGAGAGTTTTGTGGTTGTTGTTCCCACCTTAAACTCCTACAAATTTAAGTGTACACACTGAGAAGAGTAGACAAAAGATCTGTGCCCCAGGTCTTGCCTAAGTAAAGATGGGACAAGTGAGGTTAACAGCAGAAGAGAGACAGAATTAAAAGCATCGAGCCCCTAAAAATGCATTTACACATGCTCACATTTCTGGATGTCTTTCACCTACTCCTCTCTGTATCTGCATTCTAGTACTCAGAAATAGGATGACAAAATTATGTGAAGGGCTTTTTTTGAAAGGCTCAAGTAGCTAAAAAGTATTTTAATGCCTGACCCCATACAACTGAAGGCAAAGTTCACTGATTACTACTGTTATGGAAAATTTTCCCATGATATTACGGTGTCCTGATTTAGTTATTAGCTGTTCATCTACTCCCATTCAGACTGAAGCCTTCTGTGACAGGTGCTGCGCAAGGCAGCATTTTTAGCTGGAGGAAGAGAGGAGATTTCAGTTGTAACGGTTTAGCTACTCCCAAAATAAAGCAAGGGGGGAAAAGCTGTTTTAAAGATTAAAAAATAACAGTGATGATTCTGGAGATGGTTCTTTCGCCTGCAGAAAATTCTGTCATCGCCATCGCAAGAATGTGGATTTGATATCCTGCAGACGCTGTGGCAGGGACGGACAGCTTACCGCCCACCTAACTTTGGCAAAGCTACAAGAAATCTTTGAAATAAAACTCAGTTATTTAATAGGGACCTACCTTCTAACTCCTGGCAATCATGAAAAGGACTGGCTACCTAAGAAAGCCACGTCCAAATGAAAAATTTTCAACAACTTGATGCTGCCGGTACTGTAACACTCAGACCAAAATATGACTTCTGCGTTTACCGATGACTGCCTTCTGGATCTTGAACCATTTGTTGGCTTTCAGGCTTTTCTTCACAGCCCAGGGATTTAGTCTCCTTTTGTCCTGAACCTGATGTTTGCACATTGATCACTTGTCTCCAGGAGCTGAGATTTGCAAAAAATCTCCAACCTAAGTTTGCGCGTACAACTGTACAAAACCCCTCTAAATATATTTAGAAATCAAGAAAATCGTTAAAGCGTCAAAAGCGGAAAGTTTGCCTTTCATGCTGCAGGTTAAACTTTTCAGCGTAACAGCCAACTTCACCGAGTTTGTTGGCAGCACAGAAATGAAACTTCCCTTTCAAATCCTCCAAGTGAGGAGCGCTAATAGAGCCCCGGTGCATTTCAAACATTTATTCCACACCAGACAGCTGGACATGAAAAAACAGGATACATGCAGGCAGCAGCTCTCCACCCGCAATCACAAAATGGAGTTCCCTATAAACGGCTGCAGGGCCGTCATCCCGAAAGCAGCTTGTCCGGAGCCGCTCGTGTGCATATGTTATTAGTCATAGCGGTGATGAAGCAAAGCAGAATTCAAGTGTTTCCATTCAGAAGAAATATAAGCACTGAAATCAGAGATTTGATATGTCTGGGCAGCATTACTTCCCAGTCGCTTGACAAAGCAAACCACTTATGAGGCATGAAATACCCGATTGACCTTGAAGCAAGGTAGCGGAGGATTTATGCACGGAGAGCAACCAAGAACACCTCACCATGGATGAATTTTATTTTGACTCTCGGGAAATATGGCAGATCCCTCACATGTGATAGCTGCTGCCTCTGTTAAAAGCTGCAACAGCAAACAAATCATTTTGGCCGCCATGAAATCCCAGAGAGAGCAATCACAGAAAATAGACCTCCATTTGCTTGTCAGACTTCAGCACTGTCAGCATGTTTCGAGCAAGTCACGGTCTCCCCATGTTGCAAACAGTGCAGGACACAAGGCAACATCAAAATGGGCTGGGAAACACCAGGATAAGCATCCTGGAGGGTGCAGGACTGCCCTGTGGAGAAGCAAGCACCACAGCCAGCAGCTTCCCGCAGGCTGGGCGAGCACCCCAGGAAACCAAGGTGTATCAGCAGGGTGCTGCTGCAGGTCAGGGAGCTGCAAGCACGAGGCCAGCAGTGCTCCGTGTATCGGGGATACCCTTCATGTATGGCCCCAAAACCTAGCAAACCTGCAGGAAAATCTGCAGGAACCAAATAATGTGTGCAAACAAAGCAATTACAACAGTAGGAACCAGGCACCGGCAACGTGAGATGCATCCCTACCACTCTGTCCTTGATGTTGCCATTTCAAGGAGGGCATTTCTGCCTCGGGTGGAGGGAATCTTCCAGGAACCACTGATAACAAAAAAGCTCCCTCCCCTGATCCCTGCTAGCAGGGTCCTCCTAGGGAGAGGTTATAACTCCGCAGCCAGTTTGGTACTTAATTGGCACAGGGAAATGTCAGGGGGAGAAGAAAATAGCTGTACAGAGAAGTTGTTGAAAACCCTTTGAAGATAAACCTCAAAAAGAACAGGAGGCCAGAAAACAAAACCACCTGAAGAAGAGGAAGGGGAAAGGTGCCTAGCAATTTCCATGTTATTTTTCATTGTTAACGAAAAACATCCCACAGCCAGAGCTTTTGAACTATTTACTACAGCTGCAAGAAGAGCCGTTTTGACTGAAGATTACACAGAGCCTGTCAGAGGGACATGCGACCCGCGCTAAAATAGCCCAATAAGGCAGTGCCATCTGCAGGTCTCCGAGAACATTTGAGCCTTTTCTGTTTCTAAAGCCAATAAAGCTGTTGTTGCTGCAGGGCAGGAGCACTCCCCCCTGCAGAGCCCGGGCTGTCCAACCAATAAAGCTGGGCACATCTTCTAGAGGAAATGGAGATAAATAATAAAAGAACTTTCAGCAACAGCAACAAAAAAATGAAACAAGGAAAGAGAGATGCCACTACACAATGAGCATGAGACCCTTCACCACTGCAGTAACAAGTTAATTTGGACCTCAGACCATCTCACGGGTCACAACTTCACTATGGCTCTACCTGCCCAGCAACATTTATGCTTAGGAAGAATGGGAAAGCATCTCCAGTTGTTGGAGCAGCAAGGATCTGGAACAACCTCACACAGGGAGGGTCAGGAAATCCACCTCACTGCCAGGAAAAGGGACTGCAAAACACAGAGCTTGTATTACAAACAGGTTTTACTTGTTGATCCAAAACCTCTCACAGACTCCTTTATTCAATTACACGCAATGTTTATGCTGTAGAACAGATTTGGGAGGAAAAGGCACTTCCCAGACGATGAAGACTTGCTAACCAGGAGGTGTGAGTATTGGAGAATGACTGGCACTGAGGATAGAGGGCTCCCAGACCCCTGAGAAAAGTAAAATGGTGGATGGAAAAGGAAACATTAACTGATGCTTTTCTTTTGTGCAATGATACACAGCTTTAAACTGTTTGTCTTCCACCAGACTTCTGTACCAAATTACTTACCAAACAATTGTTCAATCTGCAGTGTGTTTACAGTGTAACCCCAAAAGAATGGCTCTTCTCTTCTTTCCCCAACGTAATAGAAAAATAGAGACAGAGATATCTGCTGCCATGTTGCTACCAGGAAAAAGAAAATTCTCATTCTGTATTCTCAGGTCTACTGTCCTGTTCAATTTTGCATTTTAGCTTTTTGTTGCTCTTCAGGGAATGTCTGAGATTCAGAGATCTTGGAATAGCGAATCAGGGCAGGGAGCAATTTTAGTACACAAATTCACCCAGCTGAGAGCAGTGCCGAGATTGCAGCTCAAGCCAGAAGCTGGAACAATCAGCATTCTCCAACTGCAAGGACTTGAAAAAGACCTCTCTATTAATTGCAGATCATACATTGTGCTCAGTACCACGCTGGGCTGTCCATCAGCCAGATTACTAAATAACCGATCCGATAGTGCAGCTGGAACCCCTGTCATTCCGAGTTCTGCCCATTCATAAAAGCCAGTACAATGGGTTTTTTAAGCCACCTTTGTGCAAAGTAGTTTATGGTAGCTGAAGTAAAGAACAGGGGCTAAGCTGGAAGTGAGCAATGAAACAGGTCTATTGCTGTGCTGTGCAGCAACAACCCTCAGTAACATCAGCTGATTAATTCTGGCCTGCAAAGCACTTTGAAGTTGCAGAAACCCATTGCCTGAAAATGCTATTATTTTATTGAAATCAGCATCTGTTGTTTTCAGCGTGATCTATTCATTGTCACAAAACAGCATCCGAGCATCCCTGCTGCCTGTTTATGAGAGAATCACCACCTCCACGGTAACATTTGTTTACTCCAAACGCCAGAGCAACTGCGGCAGCGAGAGGTCAATACCCTGCCGTAACATTTCATCCCATCATCGTTGACTCATGCTAGGCGGTGCAAATTACAGCTGCGAGTCCTCGCTGGCCCCACACATCGCTTTCACTAAATGCAGCCTTCTGGAAGCACATTTCAGTGGGCTGGGAGCAGCAAGCTTGACACGCCTTGCCGCATATGCCTCTTGCTTATCTCCACAGGCAATTAATAGGATCCCTCTTGAGTGATGGGGTTTTGATGGGCTGGGAGGACGGGCTCTAGACCACCGGGCAGTTGCTGAGGTTTAATTATGGGGCCAGAGAGCTGCTTCCACGGCACTGGCACTCTGGTGGGCACTGGGGCAGGAGGAAGGGGGTGCCAGGCAGCTGGTGCCCACTACCCCGTTGAGATACGTGCTTCCCCTTGACGCTGCAGTGCATCTCGCCTGCATGATGGGAGAGAAAACAACACACAGACTGTTTGTCCCTGTGTTGGCTTTTTCTGACAGGGTGCCAAGCCACAAAAGCACTCAGGGAGCATTGCTGGGAACCTGAACCTGGAGATTCAGCATCTCCAGGAATCCAAGCTAGGTGGACACACTTAAACTGAAGTACCTCTGAGCTGAGTGGTACCGGGCTCCTGCTGTTTCCGTGGGAGCTGAGAGGAGCTGCAACATTTGGGGCAGAAGCTGTCTTGGCTGTGCCTCTTTCCAAGCAGAGACACGTGACACAAAGCACATTTTTTGCAAGTTAGTAAGTAAATAAATGAACAAACTGCAGAAGGACAACGGCAGCCAAAAGGTGCCTGTTCCACTCCTGCCCTGAGCCCCCCCCCAGCTGCAGGCCATGCCCCTCACCACGCAAGCAGTGTCCAAGCCCCCATCCACCTTGCATATCCCCACTAACAGCAGCAGCTCGGTACCCAGCTAGCACAAGTGCTGAGGGCGCTTCATCTTCACCACAAGCCCTAGTGGGAGCAATGCCCATCACTTCCTTTCCGTCCCTTTTGCATTATGACTTAATTAGACTGTGCCAGAAGAGCTTCTGGGGAACACTGTCCCCATCTGACTCCTTCCAGCTCAGATAACAACAGCTGAAAAACAAAACAAAAGCTGGACACAGGTATTAGCTCCAACGTGTACTGCTTTTTGCTGCTGGATGAGCTGAAACAGAAGACAGGCACGCTCCTGTGTCCTACCACCTCACACCCATCTCAGCAGACAGCAAGGAGAGGACTTTTGCTGATGATCTGTGAGGATTGAGCAGAAAACGCTGAGCTTAAGCTCCTGCTTGTGCACATTCTCCCTAGCCAGGAAGAAATCCAATCCAGGAGTGGTGGCTGCCTTCCTGTGCGACTGAGAGCCTGCCACAGCTCTGTTTACCAGCTCTCATTTTTAATTACCTTTCCAGCAGCAAAGAGTACACACTGCCCGAGGTCACTCCAGCCCATCGTCCCTGGAGAAGGACGTGAAACATGAATGACTGAAGCCTTCTGGTGTGAGAAAAACATCCAGGCCATCCATAAGTAATGGCTGTTCATTACAAATTTCAGCATGTCGATGCCTAAGACCTCAAGCCACAAAGGTCCACGAACAGCCAGCAAGTATGACGGACAGAAGGAACCTGGCTGGAATTCAATTTTTGCAGGTTGAGTAATGTGGGTAATGAAGTTTCAGGTACAGGAAGTTTTCCGGTGGCCCTTTCTATATTTCTTTGAAATAGAATTCAAAAAAAAAAAAGTCGGTAAACAAAAAACCAACAAAACAGCACAAAGAAAAACAGAGCTCCACGCTAATTGCAAATATTTACTAGCAGTGAGACATCCCCATGCTGATCACACTAGCAATGGCCATCATATTATCACAGCAAAACACCAGAATTATTATGATTATTACTTTATTTTATTATTTTATTATGTTATTATTTCAGATGCGGAAGGAACTCTTACTATTCTATCGTCCGAAAAGAAGAAATTGGTTTTGACAAGACCACGCACATTTTCCTGTGTAAGGAGAATACTGGAGATTATAAGAAGGGGGAGAAGGGTGGGAAGGGGAAAGAGAATAAGGTGGAACTAAATTAAAATGAGGTTATAACACATTTAATGTCAGAAAATAATTTTGGAACTGTAATACTTCCTGGTATTAAGAGTCCTCAGTATTACTTCACCGAGCCTCAGACTGTCCTGTTGAAAGGAACACTGGCTAGTAAATAAACAAACAAACACCCTAAGGTAGATGAAAGTATAGGAAACAAGCCTGGAAATTTCTTTGGAGTCTCCCACAGCAGCCGAGGAGCTGGAAGGAAAGCAGACTGCATCACATGAACACTGAGGCATCTCATCTGCTCGGCTGCGTTTCATCAGCCTGCCACGAGCACGGCACTTCTGTGGGCATGTGGGTGCGTCACATGAGGAACACCAGATGCAACGCTGCATTTAATGAAACTGCACACACTCCCACAGAGCAGGGAACATAAGAAGCAGAAACTAAGATGACCCTGTATGCAGCCTGTCCTTCCTATGAGGAACGTGAACCTTAGGGGGTTTGTGCTTCTAGCAGCGGCAGGCTGGCCGGCCCCAAGCCCTGTGCACACACATCCATCAGCCCGGCAATACACAGGACACCGCACACCGCTGCAGCATTTCCTACCCATCAGCAGATTCAGCAGAGGTGCTGCTGCAGGCGGTGGTTCCCCAGTGCCTGGTGGCACTGCAAACATGCTCACACTTGCACTGATCCATGCAGTGGAGGTTTGGAAGAGGCAGGAGACCACTGAGCATCAGGAGAGGCGCTGCTGAGTGCTCTCCGTGCAGGCAGCAGGAGCCACTCACCAGAGGCTGCTGTTTCAAGAAGCTCTGCCCAGACAGTAACCTCTGACCCTAGGGCCAGCAAGAAAGAAAAAGGGAAGAAGTAATCCCAGCATTTGGCCCTGAACGGCAATTTAATAAAAAAATAGATTATTTTGAAAGGAGTCCACAGCCTCGCTATAGATAAAAGGCTTGATTTTGTTCCCAGTTCATGAGGGTGAACCAGAGCAATGCTACTGGCATCCATGCAGCAAGGAAAGTGTGAATCTCATGAGCAGGAGAACAGAACGCAGCCCAGAGTCCACCCAGCCAGTGGCTTTATCAAAGGAAGAAGAATGGAGGGGGAAAAAAATGCCAACAAAGAAGAAGTTGTATCCACACTTTGAAGACGTTGTGTGAAACTCAAAGAACATTCGTGGGAGACAGCCACACTGCAGACAGAAAGGGCCAGCTGACCCTGTAATACCCCCTACATCAAAATCCTCCTACACACTTCAGTAGTTTTCCTGAAATCCCCTTGGCTTCCTATACGGGATGCAAATTGCTCCAGTGCTCAGATCTGTACAAGGGAAGGACCAGGTGCTTGGATCCCAAACAGCCCTCCCCAAGCACCAGACTGTGCAGAAGGGCAGCATCATCTCTGGTTAGCAGCTCCCTCTGTTCCTCACCTCCTCTCTGACCTGCTGTTTGGGCTGGGAAGAGAAGCACGCGGCGTAGCAAGGCAGGCAAAGACACAGCCCAGGCAGGGGCACCAGCCATGCCGAGTACAGGATGAACAAACCCTTTCCCCTGAACTTTAAAACGATCTTCACTGATCCTCAGAGCTGGCCTTCCCCTTGCTTGCACCCCGAGATGTGCCACCCTTGGGAAGATTTGGAGACGAGAACTTGGTCATGTCCCCTTGGCAGGGCAGGAGCAGCTGGAGCGACTAATGGTATCGCTGCCCATTGCTCACTGATACGTGCAGCACAGGAGCAGAACAGAAGTGCCCTGACTTCACCAGACCCACGAGGTTGGCAAAACCGGGGCGTCCCTCTGCCCCACCCCACGTCCCCAAAGCTACAGAGTGCTGGAAAGAAAAGGCAGTGGGGAAAATGCTAAGAAGGGAGGACTAAGGAAAAAACGTGTATCTGATCTTCATTGTATAACCGACTCCAAGTGACTCAAAAACCCCTATCTGTGAATTTTCTAGGAAGCTTTAATGAACATAGTCAAACCCCCCTGAAAAGATCCCACTTTAAAAGCCTGTGCACTTCCCGGCTTTCCAGGGACACAAAGGCCTCGCAGCAGACGTCTGTGAAGCACTCCTGCCCTCCCCCTGCACAGAACGGCCCCGAGCGCCTTGAAGTTTGTGCTGGCTTTGAAGAAACGTCCGAGCTGCAGAGGTCTGTGCCAGCCGAGCTGGAGCTGCCCAGGGCTGTGCCCAGCATCCCGCAGCCCCTCGGCAGCACCCAGCGCCCGCCTTGCCCTCGCAGGGCTGGAGAGCGGCTCCGATGGCACAAGCGGAGCCGTGGGATTCAACCCTCTGCTTTTTCGGCCAGCTCCTGGGCTCGGTGCTTTGTGGAGCTTATTGATTCCATTGTCTGCCACAGGCTGAAGCTGACATTTCCTTATCAAAACGGACTGAACACCTGCTTGCTTTCAGCCCGCATACAACTCCCGAGAAATGCCACAGTGACCCAGAAGGGTCAGCAGCATCGCAGTCACCGACTACCCTGCTTTTGCTATACCTCACACTTCAAAATCACTTAGGACCACATCTTCATCATCCAAGTGCTGTGGGTTGTTTCTTTTTTTTGGAATAAATTACACGTGCTGAAACGCTTGGCACACTAACCTAAAACGGAATGAAAAGAAAACAGTCCTGACATGAAAAGATGAAGCAACGTGACTCAGGACAGACACCAGACGCAGCCCTGTCGCGCTGGCTGTGCGGATTTGGGGTAAATGCACTGGCAGCTGCAGAGATGCTCATCAGCCTTATTTATGTCAGCAATACCCAGACTGAACGCAGCGTTTGCAGTTTCTGAGCCGACGTTTCCAGCCAGCTCCTCCCTGCCTCACTTAGCTGGGCCCTGCACGAGGTGCTGGCTGACACGGTGCGGGGGAAGCTCGCTGCGCTGAAGGTGTGCTAGCCTTTGAGGAAGGCTACGAGCTTCTAGATGACTTAGAGGTGCACTTGTTGTGGACTCATTTCCACCTCAAAATGTTTCCCAAGTCCTCTTCCCCCTGCATGACAGTTTACAGGAGCAAAACCTCCCTTTGCAAACACTAACTACACCTAAGTAAATTTACTTTCAGGACTAGCTCTAATAAAGCCAATGATGCACTCAAATTCCCAGCAGTGCTCTCATTTGCAGGATCAGAAGCTTCAAGAGCCTTTTAATTTTATAAGTGAGAGGGAAGAAAATAGGGAACAGTGATTTCCCTGGAGCTGCTTACCTTAGCACCACGCGTTCAACACTGAGAGCGAAAAAGCAGTGGAAGATGCAAGGGCAGCAGCCAACCCTCACCGCTCCTCGATCACTCGCTGGAGTCACCGGGCACCCAGGCGTGCAAGGTTTGGACTCGTGTGCTAAGAAACACTCACGAATAAGGAGAAAACAACTTGGACCTTCGCACCCTCTGTCCGGATGAGCAGCCAGTGCCCGAAGAAGGTCTCCACAGCATGGCTAACACCAGTAATGGGGCCACAACCAGCAAACCTCACCCTCTGGCCCCCTGTCATTAACTCGCAGTGCTGAGAGGTAGCAGCCACATCGGCAGCACATGCTGCATCCAGTGCTGGCGACGCACAGCCACTCCTCGTTATTTTCCAGTCACGGAGGGTTCTGAGGTCTCCGCTGGCCACAGAAGAACCAGCAGCAGCTCTGTCCGTCCCAGCAACCCCACCTGGAGCACTTGTGGGGTCGGCACGGGGAACGCTGGGGAAGAACTGTGCCAGCCATCACCTGCCAAGCAACGTTTCCAGAAGGACCTGCTTTGCCTGAGCCCAGCGGGGAGCTTACTGCTTCTGCAGGATCTGGCTATCACAGGAGAGTCGGAAGGTAATAAAGCAGCATGTGCCAGAGCCTTGGCTGGTGGATATTAGCTGTCGGGGAGGCAAGCTGATTTATACCTAGCCCAGCATGCTAAGGCAATTCAGGCTCTGCTCCTCCACAGTAAATGGGCATCGCTTACAAAAAATTAATAAAGGTTAAATTTAAATCAACAGAACTGAATGCCATCAGGGTTTTCCACACCTCTCCACTTGCAAACAAGGCCCCAAATTGTATTCCAAGGTCCAAGTCATTCTAGCCAGCATCTGCCAATCAGAAATCCTCCAACAAATTGGCGACACAGTTTTGCTCACAGAAAAGAGGACATACGAATGTGCTTCGCTTTGCCTTGCTATCAGCTCTCTGCTACTGCATCCAGTGAGGGCAGGAAAAAAGGAATGCAAAACCACAGCACTGCTTCGCTCCTGAGCTCCTGGCAAAAGCCCTCAGAGCTGCTTGGGCTACTAATCAACCTGCCATCTGGCCAGGCAGCAGGAGCTATGCGGAGAAAAGGTGCTAACAGACATTTTCAAACACATACCCAAATTTTTGAAGTGACCTCTTGCTTGGATAACCAGCTGCTTTTCTCGCTTTCTTCCCGTTCCCGTTAGCAATGCGGCCCATGCACCTGGGCAGGGCCCCTGTGGTACCCACACAAACCCTCCAGGGCACGAGGCTAGGGCAGGGCCGTGCTGCACCCAGGGTGGAGTACCCAGGAAACCTCCCTTTGCATCAAACACATCCCACAAACAGCTCGCGGCCCCGCTCTCTTTTTTTGCTGTGAAGTTTATCTATTTCACCTTCAGAGCTTGCAGATAATGAGTAGTGCCACTCCATCATTTTTATAGATGTGCTCTCCTGTGGGCCGTTAAAATCACCCAGTGGCAGTCTCTCCGCTGCCTCCAGCCGGGTCTGAAACCACCACAGATGTCTGAAAACATGAGCCTCGATTCCAGACTCGTTCACGTTGGATTTACTTTATTTAAATTAAATTTACCGACTTTGATGAAGTGTTGCTCCAGACTCACATGGAGCACCACGTGAGGCTGGCTCTGTGTGGCTTTTCACACAGCGATCCACGCTGAGAAAGGCCACTTAACTATGAAACCATCTATTTTAAATGACTAATTCCACGACAAATCAAAAGCAGTTCATCTTAACACATACAGTCTGAAAAATCAGCAGAAGCCTCTTTCTACGAACCATACTTTCTCTAGCACTGAAACAGCAGCGGACTAGTAAAAAGCCTCGCCGGTGATAGACTGTCTCCATTATGCAGTATTAAACATGAGAGTGATTGAAATTAAGCACTTTTCTCTGGCAAGCTTTGGAGTCTTTACGACAGCCCATTAGCCATATCCCTCATCTCCTGCAGCTGCTGAATGTCCCCTCAGCATCACAGCGCTGCCCAGGAATTCAGCAGGTTGTACCGTAAAGGTCAGATGCTCAGCCAGCATTAATCAGCACAGCTCTGCTGACTTCCATGGGGGTGCAGGGATTTACTAGGGGTGAAAATCCGGTGGGAAGTGTGTCTTCATGTTGCAGATGTTTTTCTGGTTTGCAAAGAAAGGTGCCCAGCAAACTGCATCAGCTGGCTGAAAGTAGTTCTGCTCCACTGAAGGCATTGCCAGACGCCTCAGAAGCTGAGGGCAAAACTGGCAGAGACTGGTAGGGCCATACCCTGACCCCAAAATGTTCTGCTCTCGGAAATGAGTTTTGCTGTGACCACCTCTTGCTCAGTGGCAGTTTGGAGTTCACTTCTTCTGCCAAGCTTCTGGGCATGGTAAAGTATCTCTACAGCATCTCTACTTTAAAGTAGCAGAGCAGTAAATATATATATATATATATATGTGAGTTTATCTGCTTGGTACGCTCAAGAAGAGAGAAAATGAAATAAGACAACAACAACAAAAAGCAGCAGTGTTTGGCTAGGAATTTTGTGCAGTCAGAACCTCGTTTTTCAATAGTGGGTGGCTTGGGACGTTCTGAAAATCCCTTTAATCTGAAAAGCCCTTTAAAACACATCAAACTAAGCACCCAGATTTTAGAGCACGTAGAGTAACAGTCACTTTAAAATGCTGGTCCTTGATTATTAAGGAGTACAGCTGTACAAGAAGACACAGAAGCTCCTCATGGGAATGATTTGATATTCAGATTAAAAAGGCAAGAGCCCGGCAATATTTACTTACTTGGCTTTTAAACAAAGTTTTGAGGGGGAAAAAAAAGGCCATGGCTAGCAGCAGCAAGAAACAAACTTCTCATTAGTGGGCTGTGCCAGATTCTGGATCTAAAAATAGTCTGTTCAGCAGCTTTTGAAAAAACACCACCATCTTTAATTGAGATGCCACAGCATTTGCAAAAGAGCAAACAGGAATATTACATCTCTCTTCTGCGATAGCTGTATTTCACTCACTAATGGCTGGTTCTCATCTAGGTCTAAAAACACATAACAATACTAGAATTAAAGGTCTAAGTTAAGTGCAAGATATGAGGGCAGGATGGGGTTTCCACCCATTCCCTCTTTTCTGGGAATGTCTCAGTAAAAAATGGAATCAGCACTAGTTAATATTAATCTACAAGAGAAATTAAGCACTGAGAGTCAGGTAACAGACATGGCAGGTGACCAAAACAACCTCACCAAGAACGTTTGGCACAGCTTTAGTAAATCTAGGTCTTTACCAAGAAGACCTGCAAAAACCAACCTCTGATATTCTCAGTGCTATTCCAGCAGAGATAACAGAGATCTTCCCCAAATCTTAGAGGTGAGACTTGGTGCAGGATCTGCTTATTTCTATGTTAGAGTCATTAGTAAATGATGACTTAATTTGTGGGCATTCACTTGGCACAGAGGCTGACATTGTGAAGTAAATAAAAATGCTCTTTAGCTACATCTTTCTGAGGGCATCAATACCGAGCAACATCAATGTCTCTTTCATTCAAGAAAAACTGCAGGTCGTATTTCAGCTGAGCAGTCCTTTCCTGACATTTCCCAGCTGAAGGCTCTAATGGTCATAAAGTGGAGGGAATATTCATACATTTGGTTTTGGAGTGAGCTTTTGTATAGAGGACTTCAAGATGTCACATAAATATTGCAGTCTCCTATTGATTTGTAGAACAGGAACTACACGGGCAAGGAGCAAGGGAAGTCCCTTTGCACCAATAAAGCCTGCTATTGTTTTGCAGCTGGATTAAAGTGGAGTCGCTTAAAAGAGAAGAACTGATTTCATTCTTTACAGCCTTACTGCTACAAACAGCTTAAGGACGTTATCTATTTTGCTGTGCATGCACAGCAGCGTGCATGTCTAGCAAACACACCGGCCAGCATGTGCTTGGGATTATTATGTACACATGCCACGTCAGGTGTGTCTACCAGGCACACCTTTGTGGCTCTGAAGAGAGGCACTAGCAAGCACACCCTGCTAGAATTAGGATATTCTCTAGGCTCACTGCCAGTACAAATGCCATTCCCCAACCTTTCCTTTCCCACTCCCCAAACAACTCAATAGCTGACAGCCTCTCAGGCTGGGCTGCAAACAGGGGACAAATGTACGTGACAGATCAGCAGCTTTCCTAGAGGAACTCCCCTAAAGGATCCTTTACCCCCAGCCCCCTAGGTTTCCCATAAGAAATGGCAGCGTGCCTGTTAGGAGCATTCTCCGGCTGTGGCAGCATCTCCCAGCTCTGCTAATTGAATTAAGCTGCTGTTATGAACATCTAAAACAGCTTCACCAGAGCATTTGCATTCTCAGTAAAATGTGTAGCATCTTTAGATGTCTGAAGCTTATGTGATTTCATAGGTTCCCTTGGGTGAGTTGGATTTTCATGCTCTATCATGAATAGGGAAAAATCTGTTTTCTTTTGTCGCAGCCATCCCCATCATAGACGTTACAAGTAGAGGGTGCGAGAGGAGATGGAGGAGGGGGATCTATGAGATCATTAAATACTTGAGAAACATTCTCCATACATTTATGCTATTACTGAGCTTCAGGAATGTCATCTGTGTAAGTGCTTTTATAACACTCCTAAAGAGGCCAGATTTATCATTTTCTGCAGCAACACAACTGTGCTAAAGCAGTCCCCCAGCACGCCACAGCAGGTGAAGCACCGTGTACAGGAGAGCGGATAGGCGCGTACCACGGGCACGGATATTTAACGTCCCACAGCAACAAAGCGTTTTGTAAACACATGTAAAAGTGCTTTGTTGAGTGGAAAAGAATGACCGAAATGGGGTTTAAAATGCCAGGCTGATTTTTGGCACAGCACCGAGCTGGCGTGTCTCCCAATTCTGTTCAATCTGGTTCTTTATTAGGCTGTGGATATATTGCAATTAGTGATTATACAAGATGCTATCTGGTTAAATCCCTCAGCCCCTGTTTTGTGTATTATTTGCTACATCTTGATGTTCCTTCTGCCCAAATGAACGTCCTTTTGGGGAGCACCTGGATGGGGCTGACAAGTAGCTCACAGCTCAGTGACCTCCCTGGCCTCCTGTATGTGCTCAGTTCCCCTGGCTCAGTTTCCTCCACTGCACAAGAGGATCAACAGCACTGCAGGATCCCCCTGAAGTTTAGTGGGAAAAACCTGAGAAATAAAGTTAAACATCAATTTTCCTTGCCAAATTTGATGCAAAGGCATAAAGAAAAAATATGTGTTCTCCCTTTCCCTACAAAGATTTTGCCACAGAACTATTGATGGAAATTTAAGAGCTCTAGAAAGTATCACCATGCAAGGGGTGGTTGGAGGCTAAAATAAATAATGAAGTCACCCAATTTTGCAGAAAGTCTCCAGGACTAATATATGCTGAAACAAGGTATGATTAAGAAGATAAATCCTTGCATATCAGAGTCTCCACCACTTACTGATACACACTGTAAGATTCACCAGTCGGGTGAATCCTCGAAGAGGACAAAGCTGCAAACCACAGGGCTGACCCCCTCTGGCTGCTGGCACCTGACATGCAGCCAGTAGCACTTCCATCCTGGGACAATGTTTTTTGCTGTGGTTTTCCTTGCCAAGGAAGCAGTGCCAATGCTTGAGCTTGAATACTTGCTAAATAAATAAATAAGCAATGAAATCAAAAATAACAAAACTAGTAAACAAATGCCCACCTATCTGGGCAAGTTGTAGATCACTTTTTTTAGGATGCTGGCAGAATTTCAGGGTCAATATTTATATTTATTTTTAGTTTTTGCAATTTGGGTGGCAGATGCTCCAGCAACCATTAAAGCATAGAGACAGGCACGCTCTTTCTGAAAGTCAACCATTTTGGGGGAATATTGTTGCTCTTTTAAAAAATCAAAGCCCATTGCAAATTCTCCTGGTTACCTTTTTTTGGGTATGCTGGTGAGAGGAAGCAAAACCAGTAGCAGATTTGGGTAATTACCAATGCAGAGGACTTGCATCTCTGCTATCTTTTAGTGTAATAGTGTTTTAATGTAATTGACTTCTAATTAACTTATACACGACCTTCATGGGTACCACTCTGAGTGCCTTTCAGTCCCGTTCACCTCCAGCGTACCACATTTAAACACAAACATGCCAAAAGAATGATAATTACAATATTGCAATGAAGTGTTTTCAAAAATAGGCAGATTTACTATTCTGTTTGGAGGACACGTGCAGAGAAATGAGCTCACCATACACCCGCCCATCTGAAAGCTGACTACGGAGTTTATTCATCCCACTTGCAAAAATCATAAATAGAACAGGAAGGTGAATCAGAGGGTACAGTTTTACGGCTGTAATTTTGCTTCCCTCTTCAGATCAGATGGTTGAGCTGAAAGAATTAAAGCCCATCAGACATCGCACTGCATGCGTGTGCCCAAAATGCTCGGGAAGAATAATAACCCAGGGTGAACCAAATATTTAAAGGACGATTTTGTAGGCTACTGTTTCTTATGCATACAACCAGGCTAAGAAGACGGTTTGAAGAATAAATCTTGCTTTAAAGAGTTTCTGATTTAAGTGCTTAACGGTATAGCTTTATAATTTTATTTCCCTAGAGTTGTAGTTGGGGAATTTAACTTAATAGCTCCAGTTTTGCTCTCTCACCTGAATTTCCAAAAATTTGTCGAGAATATGAGAAGGAATTGCTAGTTTTGCTCAGTCTGTGATTCATTCAAGAAACGGCATACAGCAAAATCAGATTCACCAGTAGGCTACGATTGCCGGTTACTTGACAGGTGGGTTTATTACCAGAGATGGCAATTTACAGACACAATCTGACATTTTGAAATGCCTGTTCTCATACAGCTGTAAATTTCTCCCTGCAACTTACATTACATTTAGGAAACAATTCAGAAAGGTCTAAAATCAACCCGACTCCAGCTGCTTCAATGTCCCTTAAATCAAGACTATTTCACGGTAAGCAAAGAGCCAAAGAATCTGAAGAGCTGGTGTCTCGAGGAGGAGCTGTTTCTTTTAAGCCCCACAGAAAGGAAAAGGAAAGTGAGCTACAGGCCTACCTTCCAGCTCTTGTGTCCTTCAAATCTCTGCATAGAAACCAAACACAAACCTTGGTCACCCTCAAAGTACCAGGGGTGAAATGTTATTATCAGTAGAAAGAGCCCCACGAACTGCAGCGGAGCCGAAGTTCACGCCAAGCAATCAGAGCAGAATGCAAATGCAATGAAGGGGCACAGTGAAGTCCTCCCCCCTCCATCAACACTCAGATCTGGGCTAATGCAGCAGTACCAACGAGCTGCTGCTTTCCCTGCTCTTGGGAAAGCACAAAGAGCATCCTTGCTTGGCGTCATCCTGCATCACAATCCTTGTTCCTGACCTGGAAGCGCTGTGGCTCTGGCAAGGCACTTCTGGACCCAGCTTAAGGATTTCTGGCAGTGCCACGAACCACCAGTGCCAGCTGCAGTCTTGGCTGCAGGGAAGTCACTGCAAACTCTTGCTGAGCTGAGAGAAGTCCAAAGTCCTTCTGGTGCCAGCTGCCAAGCCCACTAAAAGGGGGCTCATAGTCAGATGCATGCCCTGGTGGGCTGCAGGTGTGAGTAAATACCTAAGTGTACCAATACCTGGGGGTGAAAACAGGCTGGGGATTCATGCTTGTGTCTTTACTTTCTATTCCGTTCTTCAGCC
Source organism: Aythya marila (assembly GCF_965140915.1). NCBI lineage: Eukaryota > Metazoa > Chordata > Aves > Anseriformes > Anatidae > Aythya > Aythya marila. Next base: position 7,091,832 of record NC_139047.1, on the reverse strand, counting down.
ATTTTATTATATGAATATTATTTGCATTATATTCATAGTTTACTACCATACCAATAATATCCTACTATACTGAGGACCACTCTCTGGCACTTGCCTACAAAGAACTCCCAGCAATTACTTTCAGAAGGGCTCAGCAAAGACTTCTGCATTGCATAATTAGGATTCTCCACGTTACGTTGCCTTGTGCTCTCCCAGGCAAGAAGAGGGAGGACCCTGCCATGTCCTCCACTTCTCTGAAACCCCATCCTCAGCTGGCACAGACATAAGACCCTCAGCTCTTCATCTCCACGGTGCCACAGCTACTACCTGGTGGGTATATTTCATCAGGAGCATTAGGGCCGTCAGCATGGCTTACCTCCATTTGGCAGAAGGAAATAAACCGGTGAACATAAAAGGAGCATCTACTGCCCCCAGACCTGCCTTGGCTGACTGCAAGACACCTCCTGGCTGTCTCTGGAGGGGGCAGGCAGAGGGGCTCCCCAGGCTCAAGGAGGAGCTGAAGGACTCCTCTGAGCCTTGGCCAATTTTAGACCTGCAGTTCTGACTCAGCTGCTGGCTCCCATCAAGCCCGAGGTGATCGTTGTATATCTCTGCATCTCCATTTCCCCTCTATAAAACTAGGAGAGCATTTCCCTCCTCCCATGCACTTTCTGCCTCACCTACTTTACGACTCAGGTTCCGCAGGGAAAGGGCCCCCCTTTCCGCACCACAGAATCCAAATTGTGACCAGTCCCCTATTTTAAAACAAATACCAACAGAAATCTTTCCTAAACAACTGGCTGAACCCCTGAGGTACTGGGCACTCTCTGCAGCCACCCCCCAGAGCTCCCCAAACTTCCCAGCACAGCCAGAGAAGATGACGGGCTCAGGGCAGAAGGCAGTAATGGCTGTTTCCAGGTGAGAGTTAAGATGCCAAAATGTGCCTTGCTGCCAGACTAGAGGACACGTACATTTGCCTGTTTTCCTAAAATAACACGTATGAACATCTGCAGTGCAAAAATCCCAGGTCCAAAGTTCCAGGACTGCAAATTAAAAGGCCTTTTCACTTCTCTTATTTTTCCTTCATCCTAAAAAAAGAATTTCAACACAAGTTCTCTGCATCTGAGGTCACCGTGTAAAACACTGCTTTCTGCCGCAGACCCAAGAGTCCCCAGCAAGAAGATCCTAGAAATAAATATGCCTCTGCAAAACCCTCCAGCTTTGATACAATAACATTTTGACTGAATTGTTATTTTACCCACAGTGTTCTCTCTAACTCCATTCCAGCTACAATTAAGTTAAAAAACATTACATCTCCAATCCTTTCTCCTGTTTTCTAACCATCATAAAGAATTTTAAAAAAAGAAAGACACGGTCTTTTTTGTTCAATTCTTTTGTAAATCACTGTTAAATCTGCATTCTCACTTTATAGTACAGTTAGAAGCAATATTATTAAAGTATTTATGATTATGAAGGGCATAATATGGAAATGATCCATCTCTCCTTTTTTCTTCTGATTCATAATACGAGAGCAGGAGTTCAGGCAATAAAATTACCAGCGTGCCAGAGTCAAACAAATGAAAGACGCCACTTTATGCAGCATGCGGGCACCTTATAGAATTTCCTATTGTGAGATGTTTAAACGTCAAACGGGGCTGAATTGAAATGCAGTTGGACAGCAGGGTTATGAATGACGTGAGCGAGCATGGCGGTGCCACTGCTGCAGAGAGGTGCTTGTGGTGTTTCCTGCCCGTGAGGTGGACCTGCACTCCTCATCCACCCCGACAGCAGAAGGTCCATCGTGCTGGAGTTAGAAAGCTGCCCGGTCCTAATGTGAAATTATCTCATGCGTGTGCAGTGTTCCTGTTTATTACTGCCATGATGCAAAATTGGAGTGGCTTGGCCTGAATCCAGCATTCCTATCTTTAAATGCTAATTACACTAGTTATTACTGCTAGCACTACTGCTACTCCATACAGCAAACTGCGTACCACGAGGTGGTGAGCAATGAATGTGCAAGCAAATCCAGAGGAGAGGGCGTTTTTCAAGCCTTTAAACCTCAATATATTCCACCAACATAAAAGCCAATCCACAATCAGAAATGCAAGACTCAAACCGTGTAAGGCACTATTCCCTCAACTTTTACATGGAAGTATGTAAAAAAGTCTGATTAAAGTCCTCATCATGCCCTCTAGAACATGGCATGCATTTTATTACTGGGTGGGGAAATTCATGGTATATTTTGACTGCAAGACTCACAAGGATAGACACATGCAAGAAAACAGAGGTGGAGCTCTCAAAGCAGGGAATCCCTCCAGTCTGCTCTATGATTAACATCTGACAGAAATCAGGAGAACAAATGCAACTAGATCAGGTGAAAATCATGATCACAACCACACAAAGCTTTCCTCATTCCCTTAAGCCAATAATATGTGTTCAGCTTCCGTACCACATTAGATTTCTTATGAATCTGCACTCTGGAAAAAGAACATAATAAATTCCTGCAGTACACAAAAAATAAATCATGATGTTTGCATGATAATGCTTTGCTTTCGATGCTTGCCATTTTGCTTTCATTGCACCAGTTTTGTTAATATGTATTTATGCACACTAAAGATTACATAGAAGTCATTCTGCAAAGATAACACACAGTAGGATTTGGAAGGGTGAAATCAAATAATCCCATCAGCTTTGCATTTAGAACCCAGCTAGAAAAAGGGACAAGATCTACAACACCCTTTCTTGTTTACCTAGTGTAATTGCTTTTGAGCTTTCTTGCAAGTGGATTTGCTGAGAAACATGCCTTTCCCTCTAGTAAGGTCTGCTTTCATCCCACTACAAAAGTTCTGTGACCAGAGCCAATAAAGGAGATAGAGTAAGGTAACCTTAAAGGCCAAAGCTCTCAAAATACCTCTGCTAGTTTTTTCCCTGTCCAAAAGAAAACCTGAGTTTCTGATTATCGTTATAAATGACATGACCAACAAACGTCTGGTGGAATAAATGCAAAATTTTGGATTACAGGCTCACAAAGCTCATAATTACAGTAAACGCTATTGATTGAAGTGCTGTCACTGAAAGTAATTGTCAAAATGTAAATTGCCAAAATGTAAAACTTAACAAGCAGCAGAAAGCCAAATATTTCAAATAACCCACTGAACATTTGGAAAGAGGGAGAAGTGGTATTACTGGTATTTGTAAACATCCACCTTGCCACTCACCCTGCTGCCACTGCAGGATCAGAGTGCCAGCTGGGGATCAGGGGGAAACCAGACCATGCGAGATTTGCTTAGCTTTTTATAGGAGGCAGCTGGGGGAATAAGAATACTGATAGTCCACATTTCTCCAAAAATCACAAATCCCCATCCAAAGCTCCCAGAAGCCTGTAGGATTCTTTTCACTGACTTCAGCAGGGTTGGATCAAATCCTTATGCGCACCGTGGTTCCTGAGGTTGGAAGTGCTTAAAGCTTACCCTGTTCACGTTTACCGATTTGCTCTGCAGGGAGATGATTTATTTATTGCCTTAAAATTCTTATTCTCTTGTTTAATACAAGTAGTTTATCATTGTATTGAGGAGCTCACTGCAGGCAAGAGGGAAGGCAACAATGCCTCCCTTGCACTGGCTCATGAAGCTCCTCTTTCTGATGCAAAGAAGGTGACCTGGGGAAAGCCTTGTGCTGGTGACCTGCAGTTAGATCTAAGGAAAACACAGGACATGAGAACAAAACAAAACAAATCAAAACAAAACAAAAAAAAAATGAAAAGAAGGAGGGGTGACTTAAGAAAGGCAGAAAAAGAGAAGCAAAGAAAAAGGAGCTGGAGACAGAGGATGAGGTAAATTTTAAGTCCTGTTAAATCATCCTATCAAGAGTACTGAGTCTAGCAGCGATTCTGAGGAGATCACAAAATAAGATGCCTCTGACGTCAGAGCCTTTAACCAAACATGCCATTTACACCAAGGCTGGCACAGAGACAGTCCTTCTTTCTTGATGTGCCCGGCAATCCCCTCGTGGGCTGGTATGGCAAGGTTTGGCATCAAGAAGCCTCTCTGGCGAGATTCGGCTTCCAGCAATGAATTGTACTGATGTTCAGCCATGTAACAAGTGATCCCCTCTCCTCCAGCTAACCACAGGGACTCCTGCGTGGATTACATCTCATGTCTGCTAGATTATGGGCTTTGCTCATCTTAACAAGATGCTCTTTATCTACACTGTTAAAGCAAGTGAGGAGGTTCAGGGTGGCAGCAGTTAAAAACATGCTAAGTGCATATTAGCGCTCTTCTGTCTGCAAAACAGCCAACTGAAAGAGAATCACACAGGTATTTTCCTATTGAGCCTCCTCATAAACCCCCACATATCTGCTACATCTGGCTACATTTTGCCAAATAAATAAACTGTATTTATTCCTCAGGCTATTGCCCCTCAGGATTGTTTCCAGGGTTTTCAAATTACATGAGTAACAACGTTCTTCTAAGTCTTTGCATCCTCTTCCTAATTAAAACATCTCTCAGACTTATCAAAGCAGAGATATTAGCATTCTAGGCCAGCTACCTTTCCTTCCTAACAATTCCCTGTGTGCCCAGTGAGAATGCTAGGAGAAGGGAAGAAAAAAAAAAAGAAAAAAAAAAAAAAGAGCAAGACAAAGAGAGGCAGGATTCATCTCTTAAATCCAAATCAAATCTGTTTTAGCAGGTCTCTTCTAAGCTCCCCCTATCCTTACTGGCCATCACACTATTTTACAAAGCTGTCACTGCATGCGAGATATTTGGCTTCAGGGAGAAAATGATCAAGATGAAAGAATTACCTACTCCACTTCTACCAACCTCGTGAATCATTCATGTTCCTTACCTGAATCACAGCCAGCTGCAGTATCTGTCACATTCTAGATTTAAGCCATGTACAATGTAACATTTACCAATGATCATTCAAAATATTCCATTGCCTCCCCCCTTCAAATACACACATTATATGCTGGCACACAATACAGGAAAAAAAAAGAATTTATTGTAGAGTTCAGCCTCTTGGTAAAGAGCCATAGTTTTAGCTGAAAGGTACAAAAGTCTCTAAAGACAAGGAGTGGCTTTGTTTATAATTTTTCAAAAGCTCTATCCAAGGATCAGAATACAAGTTTCCCCTGGACTTGGTTTTAGATTCTCAAGTGCAAACTGTGGAAACCAGGAGCAAAGAAGCCCATACCAGTGATCAGACTAGTAGAAGACGCCTTACCGAGAATATCAATGGGCAGGTTTTGGCTATGCAAAATCACATCTAAAGCTCACAGAAGTTGCTGGGAATGCTCCACGTTCACTTCACTAACTATTCACATTCAGTCAGCAGAATCTGCATGAAATTTTATGTCTCGAGTAACAAAAAAACAGCACTCTGGAGCAAACTGTGTAGACCTCAGTGTCCCCATTTCAAAAACAGATGTACATCCTCACACCTCTGGCATCGACAAACAAAAATCACCAAATGAAACAGACATTGCTTCAAGGCTAATTAAGATGTCTTTAACCAAGCTGCTGACACACTTGCCAAATTTCAGCAGTAAAGGTAAAAGTATAAAAAATAAATTCTGAACCCCCTCAAATAAATTTTGAAGTGTTCCAGCAGGTCATTTCTACCCTGTGGTTTTTGTGTCAGTGCTGAACACGTTGCTCCTGCCAGCACAGGTCTCATCAAGGCACTGCAGGCAGAGCAAGGCAGTACGTATTCTGCTACCCAAACTTTTATTGCAGTAATGGGATTACAGGGAGGATTGGTTCAAAGATGAAATAAAGTGTTCAGTTAAAGCCATTAAAAATAGTTACTTTGCTGTCAGATTATTAATCGTCTGTCATAATATTCTTAGAGTTGATTATAAAAAGTATATTTCTGTGTAGTCAGAGCAGCCTTCTGTCAGACACTGTGGTAAATGAAGATCCAGCAATAGAATCGCTGCCACCGCACAGAAACACTGCCATCTCTTGTTGATCACCAGGCAGACACCCGAGTGCAGCCAGACATAGACTCAGAATGTGGCAAACACAGGTTAGCTGCTTTAAACCTTAATGAAATAGACTTTCTCTAACGTAGCTTTATCTCACCTTTTATGTAAGGACACATGTTGTTCAGCGAACACAGGATAATTCATTAAGCCACAGTAACCTGCTTTTGAGCCAGAGCTCAGTTGAAACAGATTTCTTTCAGACACCCAATTCCAGTATTTCATTGCTGTAGCACTAGAGACTTCAGCAGTTACTCCCAATACCTGCAACACAAAAGCAGATTCAGTGCTGGGAAACCTCTGAGAAATGCAGCACGAAACGCTATGAAGCCTAATGCATTTTCTTCATGCAAAAGTTTCCTGTAAAAGCATTGAACAAAGCAGCACGTCCTGAGCAGGTGCTGGTGCCTCCGTGTCTCTAAGCGCTGAGACCCCGTCCTCGGGCTTTCCCGCTGAAAAGCTTCACCCCAGGCCCACAGTGGCTATGGGAGTAGGTTCTGGGCAGCAGCACAAACTGCGGTTCTTCTGAGACCATAAAACACAGATTTCTAGTGAAAACTCCAGCATCTCACTCACTGGAAATGAATAATTTCTTTCATACTCTTTGTGAGCCAGTTAATAGCTTCTTTTCCCCCTGATTAATACCAATACGATCATGGTAAGGGCAAGAGTAGATTTCCTGCCTGGGCTGGTTAATTTCCATGATTATTTTGCAAGGCATCTGGGTCTGCTGCTGAGGCATCCGTGTATTCATTATACTTCAGTGGCACATAATGAAGGCCTAAATGAATACTGCAAATTTGGGGATTCTAGTTCAGTGGGAATAAGAAATTGTGTCAATGGAACAAGTGACCTGTTCCAAATTTCTGTTATGATGTATGGTAGAAATTAAAAATATGTCTATTAAGGAAAATTGAAAGACTGCAGCCATTTTAAGATGGTATGCCCTTGAAATAGAGAATAAGATAAAATCATTCATTCACTTCAGGTAAGATTCCCACTGTATCAAACAAAGACTATGTTAAATCCTGTATCCCAAAAGTAAATCCAAATAAATGCCACAGATTCAGGTCCTGAAAGCCAGGGTATTTTGCTGTAACTCACCAGGCCCTGTCTGTGTTGGAAGCAGCTATCAACAAATGCTCGCAACGTTGTGCTGTTGGCCAAAAATTCACAAAGATTCTGGTTTCCAGGCCCTTCTGAACATGCACATGTGGTTCTGGCAAAACGTCAGGTTTAAAAATGTTGGGGTTTTAGGAGTATTTAACACTTGGAAACAGTGTTAGTAGGCAGATTTCAAAGGAAAACAAAGCTTGTTGATAGCAGCCACCACAGGTCGCTGATGATTTCCCGAGGAAGGAAACCAACACAAACAGAAAGAAATTTACCTCTTTCGATGCCATTTTCCTCATGCCTTCGACGGCAGCCTGCTCCCGGACCTTGCAGAGCTCTGTGTTTTAATATGCAGCATTAGATAACCTGTCAATTCTCACTCTGCTTCTTTCCAGCAGCCCTACAACCACTCTGGAGTGGCCACAGACGGGGCATGGGCTGCCCGAGGTGCCCATTTACCTCAGGAGTGCCTTCCCCATGTTCCTCCCTCCTCAGACAGGCCTGGCCTGCAGCCTGCCCCTGCGCGGAGCACAAAATGGCCACCAGCCTTGTGGTGGGGCCTACCTGTGCGCAGACCCCTCCTGAGCCCAAATCCTCAGCGGGGTGCTGAGAAACCCTGACTCACCACAACCAAATTCAAACCAAAAAATGGCCTCAAGCCAGACAGAGTCCACCAGTGACCCGTGTGGGCTGTAGGCCCATGAGCTGTGGGCACGGCTGGTGGGACGGCCTGCTCACTGCTACCCAGGGAAACAGGGTGTTGAAATGTGTGAATACAAAGCGCTTGTCTTTTGTGTTCCTCTGCCTTCAGATTTTACCTCAAGGAAGCACGAATTGCTTCTTGTTACTATAAACTGCAATTAACTGTGGAAAATGACATTTTTTAAGTCATCTTTGCTGACATGTCTTAACCTCCTTAATACGCATGTAATTTTTATCTCCATCTTGCACTCCTATTAACTTGACTGACATCACAGCAGCAGCAGAGAATCCTCACGCCTCCCACAGCCCTTCAGACACGCATTTTTCCACCAGCCCCTGAAAATCAACCTGAAGTCAGGGGGCTCTGTGTGAGAGGATTGGCTACAACACCATCCAAAATGGGACTGAGGATTCCCCGCCTTAGAAAAAAACAAAGAGGCTATTTAGAATAAAAGCAGTGCCACTACTCCAGGTCTATGTTATTAGTCAAACTGGTAATTAAATACCCCGCAGAGGTCTGCTTACCTTCTCTTCTAACACACACAGCAAAGAGGATCCATGATTTTTGGGACCGAGAAATGATCTGGCAGGCTGAAGTTGACAGAAGTCAAACCACTTATTGAACTGCAAAGGTATATTAAGATCCACAAGCAGAGAGGGTTTGGTTCACTAAAAAACCATTTGGTTCACAAGAAGGAGCATAATAACTTCCAGTGAAGCTGTTCCTGAAACAAAATTATGTTTAAGATTAAAATGCAGATTTCTTTTTCAATACAAAGGTAGTCAAACACTAGGAGAAATGGCCCAGGAAAGCAATAGGTTATTTGTGTCTTCAAGTCAAGAATAAACACTTTTATGGATTTATGTAGTTAAACAAAAGTTATCAGGCTCCACACAGGTCTTAGCGAATGAAATTCAGCAATCTGCAGTATGCAGAGGCAGGGGTAATGGATTGATACCACAGCAGTGCTCCAGACAGTGGCTCCCATTCAAACTCTCTTCCCATCACTTGGGCTCACCGTGCTGGGGTGGGTAAAACAGGGCATCTCCCGGTTCACCTTGCCCCAAATCCAGCTTCTGAGACCATGCAGCAATGCGTGCTGGAACTGCATGCTTCATAAAAGTACTGACGAACCCAGCTGAAATGCTCATGTAGATGTACCTAGAAACACTTTCAAAGTGGAAATGAATTAGAACTGGTTGAATTAGTCTCTGTGAATAATTTAGCCGCTATATTTTGCATTAATTGTTGAATAATTTATTCACAAATACATTTTCTCCATTATTTGACCTCTGCTGCAGAGTAATGAATGCTATTTGGCAAATAATTTACTGTACAATATTTATATGAATACATTAATTCTGAATATATTTTCCTATTACCCCATTACTTCAAAATTCATCTTTCCTAACCCCTCTTCTTGCTGTTTGATCTCAGCACAGACAGCAGTTAGCCCTTTTCTCTAAGAGAAGGGTCATTCCTATTGCATAGTCTGGTTCAATCTAATTCACATGTCTCTGTACACATTCCAAAATATTTCAGCCTGTTCTCAGCATGTTCTCTCTGGATGAAGTCTGGAGACTGACTGCAATAAACATGGTGATGTGCGGGAGAGTGCATTAGTGGCTGGCTGGATGCGGGAAGTAGCAAGCATGGGAAATATTTAGACAGAGTTTCAGGGGGGGATTGTTTTTGTTTTTTTTTGAAAGGCATCTGTGCATATACAAAATCTCAGAGATTTGATGGGGACTAAATATATAATACTGGGGCTCTCAGGAAAACCATTTGCTGAAATACTGTTTTTACCCAAACACCAGGGCAGCCACTTTTGCACTGTTACAGTCATGGTCTAGGAGAACACTTCCATCTCTGGAATTGGTCAAGGCCAGGTTGGATGGGGCTCTGGGCAATCTGATCTAGTGGAGGGTGTCCCTGCCAATGGCAGGGGAGTTGGAACTAGATGATCTTTACAGACCATTCCAAGCCAAACCATTCTATGATTATACAATGCTATGGACAAAAAAAATCATGCTGCCTTATGGACATCTTGTTACTTCAGTATTTATGGTAAGCAGGTGCATTACTGGCTGCAAATATCTGCTTGAAATACATGTAATAAACATACTCCTCTGAAACCTCTCTGAAAACAACCTTTGCTCCCTCCTCTTAGAAATCAGCAATGTACCAACAGCAACAATTTAGGCTGGATTGAATTCTTCCTTCAAAACAGCTACAGCAACAGAGAAGTAGCAAGGCACTGCATCGCAAGTTCAAATACAATGAAAGCATTAAAATACCTGGACAACACATAGTTGAAAGGGCATTTGGTTCACAGATTTACACTAAACATATAAAAGTTATTTTTTCTAACCATGCTTCCACGACTTTGAGTTCAGCAGTTATCTTACACAAGGCAAGAGGTGAACACACAAGCCCTGCACCAGCCCTGTGGTGTGAGGGCTTTCTGGAACTTTTGCTGCAATTCCTAGAACCAAGCAATACAGCAGCAACGCCGGGGAGAAGTTCTGCAGGCTTTCATCACCTTTAATTTCCCACTTTTTAATTAAAAGTTGAAGTATTATAAAAAATTTTACTGTTAAATTTGCTTAGCCAAATCATCAGTTAATGGCAGTAGTCCCCCGCTCTTTTCAATCAAAATGACAGCTGATTTTTGTTTTGTTTTGTTTTGTTTTCTGGAGGAGGACAGCATCTTGGACATAAATATTTAACAAAACCCATCACTGTAAACACGAAGACTGGTAATTTTGAGTCACTTCTGCATCTAACTAGACCAACTGCTTGTTGGGCTGGCATTGGCAGACATGATCTGCTGTGTTTGTAAATCAATCAACCACCTGGGACAAGGAACACAATTAAAGTGATTCCCCCTCTTTTAACCCCCTTTTCAGAGTGCTATGTGAGGATACTGAAGAGCTCATCCGTGCTGCTAAAACCTACTCAGTGGCCTACTGTTCTCCGCCAGAGAAGGAAGCACAGGAAAATCCTTGTACTCTGCAATTTAATACCACCATTGCAGGTTGAAACACCTCAGACTGCACCTCTGGGAAAGGGTATAAAGAAGAGACAGAGCACTGTGTACATTTGGGATGATTTCATCTCCTTCATCCAGAGAGTAAATGTTGACTGAGACAAGACCTTTATCCTGCAGGAACTGTATATATTCTCTGCCTTTTCATTACCTCTTCCATTCCATGCTGTGTCCTGACCAGAGAAAAACAAGAGTTTCCTTTCTGGATTTTGGGCTTCTCTTGCCCTGAATTTAAATAGCTACTCTGGAATGAAGAGCTCCCCCGGTTGTCTTTTTTTTTTTTCCCCCTGCCAAATGTAACTGCTTTTTCCCCCCACTCTCCCATTTCCTGTGGGGAACAAAACAAGTCCTTTTGGACAAGAAGCAGATTCTGGAGAAGGCTTGCTCATACACTGCCTAAAGCCATGACACAGGAAGAGAGCCATAAAGCTGTAAACTGTCACTGCAGTTCATCCGAGATGATTAGATGCTTCTTTTTGGAATGGAATGGGATTCCCTTTCCATTTCCATAATAGGTCGGATAATGTATTCAAGTTCAGATGGAAAAGAAAAACTTACCTATCCCATACAAACTCAGTGTAGATGGACTTGGTTGCAAGAGGGGTTTCCCAGCCACACGGCTACCTTGGAGACCTACCTGCAATACCACCCCTTATACATATCAGAGAGTACACAATTAGATGATGGATCTTGATCTTCACACAATTGCAGTCAGGTATATTTTTAATTTATTTTTTCTCTCTGTGCACTGTTTCTCTAATCTTTGTTACTTTGATTTTAATTCATCATGTCCATTATTTCCTTCTAAACAATTTATCTTTTAACTTATTTGTGGATGAAGGAGCAGAGAGTTTGCCACTCTCATTTTTGCACCTGCTTGCTTACACGTACAGGGTGCTCCTTTTTCATGATCATTCTCTTATGTCTCTTTCAATTATAGGCAGTTTTCTTCAAAATGTCATCTCTAAGTAGCCTCACAAGGAGGGCATAGCTGCTTTTGTTCCCTGCATTCCTCTCATCCAAAGATACCATTTAAAGGTTTCCCTTAGGATTTAGTGATGCTCTTCCCACAAAACAGACTACCTATTGTCATCCATCTGGGGGATTTCTCATTCCCCAGAAAGTATTTTTTTTCTGAATTATAATACTCACAGCTGCATTTGTTGGAAAATTCGCACCACTGGCAAAAGCCAAAAAGACAGGTGGCACTTACATGAGATACAGATCTTGAGATAGCCCAGTAAAAAGGGATACATTTCACTGACAAAGAATTCATTTCTTACAGTTGTGCAATCTGACTTGCTGACAGTCATAGCTACAAATGATGCACTGATCTCAATTTCTGGATCTGTGGATAGCATATGAGTAGGAAGTCCTTAACTGAGATCCCTGTCTGGAACATAAAATAGTCGTTTTTCTAAACCAGAAATGACTGCAGAGGAGTGAGCCTGCTTTGGCTGGGTTTACTTGACCTGAGAGTGCACACTCGCATATTGGCATGGCCAGTGTGACATCACGTAACATCTCATTCCCTCAGTAACCAGAAAATATGCTCATCTGCTTCTTCACCTGGCACATGCAAATCATGGGCTAGGACATTCATTTAGTAAGCAGTCAGAATTACCTAGCTGTAATTTTTAGCTACCTACCTCTTTTTCAGCTTTGTTTTTTGAAGATGCTGAGGACAAGCAGCCACCAGTCTCTGCAACAACTTCCTTCCTTCGGTGGAAGGTCAGGATGACCTTGGTACCAATTGGATTGACACAGGAGTCTTCCCAGCACCCAACATTTATTTCTCCTTTCCACATTTGTCTACGTCCTTCCTTGTTCTCCCATAACTCTATCACCTGGGATGGTTTTGACAATTCTTTCCTACATGCTCAATCTGATTTAGTTTCCTTATATTTCCCCGGGGACTTGAATTGCTGTTCATGCCCCATTTAGTTTTCTTTTAGAGAGAACACCGCTCGGTATAAATGTAGTGTCCCTAGCCCCAGGAACATGAAGAGGAGAGTAGAGCAATTTCAAGGCTGCTCAATTTCTTTGGCTTTTACTTTGTTCCCTTACCTACTGCTCTTTAAGAAGGATCCTTCACTAGACCTACAGAATTTAGACAGAGCACCTATTTGATTTCTCATTTCATGCATTCTTTGCATTGTCTGCATGAAAACATAGCCTATTCCCCTTGCTCTCAGCAAGATGTCACGCATTTCAACTACACAATCACTCCTTGGGAAAAAAAGGAAGAAAGGAAAAGACTTCAGGCAATTAAAGAGCATCAAGCCCTATAAAAAAGTAGAGATGTTGTTTCTTAATAACCAATGACTACCTGTGAGAGCAGTAGTTCCTTTTGTGCTCTTGCAAACAACTTTTTTATTTTATTTTATTATTTATTTTTTTTTCTGGCCACCAAATGGTCATCTGACAGGGTAGCAATGGCTTCTCACAATCTTCAGTGAGACAGATACTACTGAAAGCAGTGGCAGCAAATGTTTTGCCCATGTCCTAGAAGCATAGAGACTAGAAATGCAGATCTTCAAAGTCCCCCTGATTTTCCAAAGGTACATGCAACTTGCATTGTTCTTTGGGCTTGCCTTTTCCTCCCTGGTTCTTCTGCCTGGTCTACTGTATAGTTTGCTTTTGTGATATAGCAAACACCTAGAAACCCATGCAATAGATCTCATTAAAGAGGCTTAATTAGAAATGCTCTGATTTCCCCTGATGAAATTTCCTGATCCAAGAGGGGAACTCAATGTGGAGCCTTATAATAAATACCAAATCAGTAACACTGGAGTGTTCTCAAGTATGGCCAGTCCCTCACTACTCTCAGTTGCTCTGCCAACAGTGTAAACCACTGGTGTGAATGAGCAGGATTGCAGCATTTCAGAGAAGTACTTGCTTGTCTCACAGGCAGGCTTTAGAAAATGTAAACGTGTGTAGGAGGATCCACGCTTCAGGCTGGCTCCTCAAAACAGAACAACTTTTAATTAATTTTTTTAAACACTGCCACAGGCTCCTCTTAAATTGATGAGAAGTGCATTCCAATTTTCTTTACAGAAAAGCATTGTATATTACACTTAATCTGATTAGGTAGGGAAAAAAAAAAAAAAAAGCCAGCTGTGCTCCTAAAAGCTTTAAATATCTCCTTTCAAACAGAGAACACTGTTTATATCAATTCATTTGAATATGCAGTAAAACACATACAAACGATCATTTTAAAATACCAGATAACTATTTTATCATTGCAGTCCCCTTATTACGAAGACACCTTACAGTAAAAAAAAAAAAAAGATCTCAGCAAAAACTGCTGTCACCAAATTGTAATTTACTGACTCTGAAAGTGTTAAAGAATTAGAGCAATGGAGATTTAAGATTATCCACCAAGGAAATGAGCCTTGAAACCTGTATCACAATGTATTTGGTTACAATTTCATTTCTGAGGGAAATGATATTAAGAAAAAAAAATCACATAAATCTTTTCATATAAGGAAAGAGATACTGGGGAATCAGGATGAGATTATATTCCTGGACATTACTTCCATCCAGAGGACTTTATTTTGCAAAGCAGTTGAATAACCTTGCCCACATGAGCAGTGAAAAGCCAATTCATCACTTTAAATCAATGGTCCCAGTTGACTTAATTGAGCCTTAAAAAAGGCCCCCGGGGTTAGACTATGATGGTGAAGGCTGCCCTGGTTATGGCGTTTGGGCAAAGCAAGGACAAGAATCCCATCCTAGCTCTTTTTCAACTTTACTGTACCACATGCTTGTTTGCTAATGAAGAAAGTGTGAACATAAGGACTGTCATTAATGAGAGAGATGAAATTGTAACCCAGCCTTGTAGTGTGGATATTTGTCCCACACAAACAAAAACAAACCCAATGTTTAGCCAGAGAGAGGAGAGGAGAGGATAGGAGAGAAGAGGAGAGGAGAGTTCAGTTGGAAGAGACCTTCAAAGATCATCTAGTCCAACTGCCTTATCAGTAAGGAAATGGAAAAAAAATAATGCCAAATGATTTACAAGCATCCAAAGGAAGACAAGGTACTTACAATTGTGTAATGCCAAGGACAACCCTTCACTTTTAGAACTGGCTGGACAGTGGCATTCAGGAGTACTTTGTCAGCTCTCTTATTTGTTTCTTGCTGGTGGCCTCTGTCACCTGATATTCAGAAAACCAAGGAAAGGTTGTATTTTGTTGCTGCTTTTATATTTTTTCCTTTCCCCAAATCCTGTGAGCCACAAGACATAAGGCACTTTGTGGAATCTGGTGTCAGCTGGAGAACTCTTAGGATAAATATTGCTGCAAAGAGCAGAAAATCTGGACCCATTTCTACACTTACAGCCACACCCAGGCTCTTACAAGTTTCTTCAAAGTCAACTTAAGGCAAGACTCTAAGCAGCCATGCACAGCATGGTCAACAGGTTCACACCAAATAGGCTATCAGATCACCTTATTAAGTGCAATACCCATAGTTAACAAAATGTCTGCATTGCTATATACTTTATCCAGCACAAAATGATCCATCAAACCTTAACATCTTTACCCCAAAGATCAACAGGATATTAAGATAACAAGCAGCAGTAACAACAGCCTACATTGCTGGAAAAGCATGACAGTTTTTCACACTAAGCAGCATAGGACATATGTAATCAACCTGGCCCTGCTCATTCAGTGAGATCCTCTGAACACCTACAATTATTTCTGCTAGTGAAGATTTCCATTAGGTTAGGGAACTTTACATACATCAGACAGAGAAATTACAAGATCCAGGGACCAAAAAATTGAAAACGTATAGGCTCTGATTCAAAATAAGATTCACAATTTCAGCAATGAAGATAATTAACTACAGGAACACAGGAATGGGATGGATTTACCACCACTTCATAGCAGAATTGGATGACTTTCGTCAGGGCCTGCTGTAGCTCACACGCAAGTCCCATGCAGCAAGTAGGAGTTAGCAAATGACATTTTTCGTATTGTGTTATAAATGAACGTTTTTTGTATTGTGTTATACATGACATCCAAACATCTGCAATGACTTCCTCTGCTTTTATTAAAAAAAAAAAATGCAATTGTTACTATATGCAGTCAATTTAGAGACTTTATCATAGAATAAACCTTAGCGGAAATGATGTTGTTAAACAGAGCTCAGCTGAAGACACCAGTGCATGTCATACAGCTGGTTTTAAGATTAAGATGTAAAATTGGTATGTCGATATCCTACGATCATTCATGATTCAAAAATCAGCCAGTAGGACAGGAACCAAAATAACAAATGTATGAGCTGTAACTGTATCACGAGGCACCCTTTATGCCTCTAATAAAACACTGGAGCTTAGTTTCTGCTGGGGGGGGATGTGATAGTACTCTGGTTGATGTCACAGTGCAAAGCCTCATCTGCAGATAAAAGAAACATAAGCTCTAATGAAGACATGCTTAAAAAAAAAACAAACGAACCCCCTCCCAGTCTAATAGCCTTAAGGCATCTTAACTAAAATGTCTGAGAATGAAAACTGATCTGTTTAATTAATGCTGAGTTCTAATCATTAACAGCAATTACATAACAAAAACTATCTCAAGACAGGGATTCATGCACTAGGAAATTAAATACAGTAGACAAAACAATAATTAAAGAGCTTCTGGAACATTGCTTCTGGAACAGCATCTAGTACATGTACATTTCTGTAAATGCAGGACTGCATCCTTCAGCTGTGGCACAGAAGGACCATCCAGGCTGGTGATCTACGTGATGCTGCACTTCCAACACAGTCTGTGAGGTGCACTGCTATGTTTTGCATCTATGCATGTGAAGAAGCCAGAAGCGGCCATTTCCCATAGTTAAAACTGATTTGATCTCACTGGTTCAAGAGTTCGGTGACCATTGCTACTTTTGAGAGTAGCGTGAGCCACAGCAGAAGGAATTAAAAGGCATCAAATGAAGTCAGGAAATAACAAGCTTAGAATAAACAGAGACATGTACTTCAAATACTGCAGAAAGCTACAGATCCTACAACTGAAACCCATTCCAATGGTGACTGGATAAAGGGGTATCAGCATCATCAACACAAAAACATAATACTTCTGACTTGGAAGTTGGAGCTGCAAGTGGCAAAAAACAGCATGAAGACTCAGGAAGTACTAAATGACTGCCTTGATCCTGTGGCCTACCCCTTTTCTGTGCCTACTGCTGGCACACAAGGCACAGGGCCCTTTTAAGGCCACCCTTTTACTTAGAGATTTGAAGGGAGAGCCTGTCTGTATTACATCCCTCCGAATCTTTATTTTTTTTTTTTTGTTACAACAAATCAGAATTCACTATAACGATTTCAAAAGGCTGGAGTAACACGGTTACTCACTTGGCAGATTTATGCAATTTCTTGGCCAACGGCTAGCACTGCGGCCACCAGCCTTGACAGCAGCACATTTTCATCTTAACTGCACCTTGAGGCCTTTGCCTTCTGCTGGGGCAAGTCCTGGAGATGCTTTTCACACGGCAGAGGTGACTGCTGCCTCCACAGCTGCAGCAAGCTCTGCTCTCCAGGTAGGGTTGGAACTGCTGACTGCCTGCAGCTAAAACGATCGCATCTCTCCCTTGCACCGTAACAGATAATGCGTGATTATTGGGCTCCTGCAATCTTGGCTCCCTGAGCTATTTTCAAAGGAGCGCGTGGATCTGCTGGAGCAGCAATCTTCACTCCCAAATACCTGCAGCGCTCCCTGGCTCTCCCCTTTGCCTCCAATACCTTTGTTCCCAGTTGCTGTTCCCTCCTTTAAGTCTGACCAGATGGACCAAGTCATCCAAAAGCGACCCCAAATGGATCATTTTCTTGTCTGACTTGGATTTCTGCAATGTGCGAGGCATGCACCTCCCGCTGCCTGGTGTTCCCCCAGCATTGAACCACAGCAGTGCCTCAAGAGACACAATATTTGATGTTATCAGGAAACTCTGCTGGGCTGCCGTGGCTGATGCACTCCCCACAAAGCAGCTGCTCCCACCCAGCCTAACGCCCAGCCCAGGGTTAGCTTGCTCTTTCCCTTCCCAGCTCCCACGGATGCTTGCTCAATTTAGGTCATTTGGTCAGAATCATCTCAGTTCACTATGTAAAGAAAGGAAGAGTCCCCCTTCCCCTCCCTCCCTGGTTATATTTTCTCCCCACTTGCCACAAAAAAATGAGAGCAGAATTTGGCTCAGTCCATCTTTTCCCTTCTGTCTCCCGCTCCCCGCTCACAAAAGCTTCCCTTTGTCAGATTTGTTGGCCTGTGACTGACAAGCAATTACAATAAGTAATTTCATTTCAGTGGAAGATAATAAAACGTGATACCATAACTACCCACAGAGCCTCCGAAGTATTCATGTTCACTCTAATAACCTGGCGAGATGCTGTTAATCTTGACAGAGGCTGCCCAGCAGGTGCCGGGGAGCTGAATCTTCATATTCCTTCACTGTTTGCTGATCCTTCCACAGGGAAAGCTCCAAGCTGTTAAAATGCAATGGCCCTGCTCTATTTTTTAATTACATTTAGTTTATTAGAGGCACAGTCAGACGCATAACTAATCCTGGAGCCTGCCCTGCCTCGCTGAGGAGGGAGAGGAAGGCCTGGCGCAGTCGGGCTCAGCCTCGTGGAGCCCCTTTCCTCTGGGACACGGAGACACAGGGAAGGGAATGTGTGGTGCGGGGGAACTCTGCTGTTTTCCAAAGCTGCTGGTTTTACTAATACTTCCCTCCCCTGCCTGGAGACCCCTTCAGTGCAGGCTGGTTTTGTTTTCCACTATTCTTGCTGAAGTACAGGTCGGTGCTGCTTTGCCCCTTCCCTTCAGCCCGTCTGTCCCCTCAGAGTGCAAATGGGATGTGTGCAGGCAAGGGGACGGGGGCACCCGGTACTGAAGAGTTGCAGGCATCTCCCTTAGGAAAGCTGCATTTACCAGTCCTGTGGAAACAACACCGCCTTTCCCTGAGATGCCTCCCAAAGGTGCCCCTCAGCACGAGAGAAAGGGCAAGGAGAAGAAAGGCAGTAACTGCCTACAAATGGAGGCCGCTGCTGCATTTCTCAGCTTTCTGCTCCCCCTTGGAAGCACAGGGGGAAATCAGGGCCTTCTGGGCAAGCACCAGGTATGTATGGCCCCTCTGCTCCCAGGTGTCTCACTGTATGGCACACCCTAGGTCCTTGAGCTGAGAAAGCAGCACTTGTACCACGAGCACCTCAGTGTCCTGACATTAAAAGGGTGATGCCCATTCCTCCTCAAAAACCTGCTTACTTCTCAGGGCATCGCTTTGGTGCACAAGCAAGCCGTGGCCTCCCCTCCTGAGCAAGCAGGATCCCACCCTGCTGCCCGAGCAGAGGCAAAACCGCCCCACTCAGCATCCTGCAGCACTGCGGAGGGGAAGATGTAATGCACGTGAGCTGCTGAGTCCAGCAAGGAGCTCACAGAGAGAACAGCACTCGGAGTGGTGGCCTTCCCAGAGAGCAGCCTGACCTCCCTGACACCATGCAATGCAGAGAGGGCAGCAGAGAGAGGGCACAGAGTTTGGCTGGACATGTTTCCACAGCGTCAGTGGTGGTTGTTGGCTTTTTCTGACAACTCTATTTTCAAAATTTCTGTAACCAGAAGTGCATCATAACAGAGGTGAGATAGCAAAGATCGCTTTGGGTGGTTTGAGGACTAAACGCCAGATGAGATGGGTGTTTGAGGACCAAATTGTTGTAAGGAGGTCTTTTAAAGAAAGAAAGCCAGAGGAACTGCTCCCAGTCAAGGGCAAAAAAACCTAAAAGGCCATTGCTAACACTTTCAATTGCTAAGGAAGAGTCCAGCTATAAGATAAACTGAAGGACCAGATTAAAATCCACCTGGCTGCTGTTCTGTAGTTTCTTGTTCTTGTTGAATCCACAATTGTTATTAAATTGTGTTCCAAGCTCTTGAGAAGTAAATGAAATACACTAAAGGAAATTACAACAACAGTGATAGGACTGTCTCCGTCTTCCAAACATGAAGATGTAACATGAAGATATAACACAAAGATCTCTATCTGCCACTGGGTGGGTTCCAGAATAAAACCTGCAATATTAAGCTCATTGGAAAGAAAGCTACGCAGGGCCCAGGTCTGACCTCTTCCCAAACCAGGGAGTGGAAAAGGCAAGACCATAACTTCCATCTTCTATTCTTCAACCAGTACACCTCTAGACCCTGCCGAATTTGGGTGGAACTCGGTATTCGTGGTGGAGAACAGTCCCATGAAGCACACTGCATGGACCTCACAGAGAGTTAATTCCTTCACTCTCCTGTCATTTCTGCACAGCTGGATGAAGCTTTGGAATGGAGGCATAATACTTAATTTTAGCATAGCTGAGCTGTGGTTTTCTCGAAATAATGCTCAAAGCAAAAGATAGGGGATGTTCCTGGTATTGTCTGGAAATCTACTTACCTTACAACTTCAGACATCCTGCCCTTTAATCCAGAGGGCCTTCCTAAGTTTGCATAGTGAAAATGGGAAAAAAATGAAATTCTGTATTTTTGAATAGTGAGAACATGGGAAATAAATAACCTTGGGCTTTCTCTCCTCCAAGAAGAGAAGTGATATAAGAGCAAGCTAAGTGCAGCTGACTTGTCTGGATTCAGAAGCATGGTCCAAACCAACAAGAGAGCCTCTTGCATGAAATAAAAAGGTCAAGAGTATAAAGATGTGATCTCGCTGGGGGAAGAGAGCCAAGAAAACAGTTCACTATTTAAAGAGCTGATTAAACAAAATATAATTAGGGCTAACTTGGCCCCTTTCCCAGAGTTCATAAACCCACACAAGGAATCTCCTCTGGGGGCAGTACAGCCTGATGTGTGCCTTATTTAAATCAGGCCATTTAAATAGCTGACCTTTTTTAGTGTGGGCTTCTGCTTGTCCATACACCAGCACCTCTTTCTGCAGCTAACCTTTTAAATTGCAGCCTGCCTGCTTGTGTCTCCCACACCTGTAGCCACAGCACTGACGTAGTAGGAGCCGACTGAAGAAACCAGAACTGCAAAAGAATGTGAAGTTCCAGGAAACCCTTTGCTGCATTTTTATTTCCTCTGTCCCATTTGCCAAGCAATGGCCTCAGAGGACTAGGTGAGCCCAGCTTTCTATAGACTGAAAATCCCAAACTGAAAAGACAAAACTAACTTTTGAGGGCAGCATTGCGCAGAGCTAATCCAGGTGGGGATCTGACCTGTTGTCATCAAGCTTTCAGCCTCTCCAAAGCCTCATTTTGCCTTTAGCAGCCTGATGTGTTCCCTGCTGGACCGGCACCAGTAACCCACTGCTCTGCTAAACCTGAAGAACAGATTTTTAGCAGCAAATTAAATCACTTGGGCACAAACCCAGCCTAACCTGTTTCACAGCTTCCAGGCAGGTGGCTTGCATTTTATTAGCGCATTGCTCAGGTAGAGTTGGCTTTCCATGCCAGTACTGACCATATGGACATGTCATGTTTCTTTGTCCTTGGAAGGAGCACAGGGAATTCCTCCTCTGAAAAGAAAAAATCACATCGGAAAAGCACCTGCGGGCTCATCACCGTGAAAGCCAAGAGAAAGAATGGGAGAAGAGTGGGATGGAGAAGCTGTAACTGCTTTTCTCTCTGTCTAGAAACCTCACTACGGTCTGACTCAAAACCCTTGAAGTCAGCAAGAGTTTTTGCTGCAGGAGGCTTTGTATCAAAATTTGATTTGGGAAGGAAGAATTGCAGCTATCAAGGGCTTTCATTAAAGTAAAACAGTGATTACAGAACAAGAGCTAGAGTTAACAAAAGAACAAATGATGGTGCACTGCTTGGCAAGACACGTATGCCTATTCTGCACAATAAGTTGTGCAGCAGACACTTCCCTTCCAGGTTGTTTGGATGCTTTTAGTTTATTTTCATTTGTCTCAAGGCTTATTAGCAGGAGAACGATGTAAATTCAGCAAGCGATCTCCCAGAGATGCACATAGAGAGTGTAAAATATGTCCATTCAGTAAGTCCAAAAGCTAGTCAAATATCCCCTCCCACTTTTTTACAACACTGCAAATATTTTCTGAGTTCTTGATTGAAATATATGTAATTATGCTGGTTTTAGTCTGAATTGATACTCCTCCACATATTCTGCACACACGGCTATTTCTACACTCTTCAGAGGAACACTACTGTCAAACATTTTCAGAAGCAGAGAGTGGACACGGTCCTAAACAAACACCGATTCCAACAAACTGGTGTTGAACGAGGCTGATGGAGAGAAGGAGTGTTTGCCTTTTTGTATCGCAGACCCTGGGAAATGTCTGAGGAGCCTTTATTATCCCCGTCGCAGTAGGCAGCGCAGATGGATCTGTGAGATGGAAGGCCATGAACAAAACGCACATCAATATTGTGGAGCTGCCCAAGGCCAAAGAATAACTCACAGCAGCTTTACCAGACCTGCTGGATTTACTGCTTGTTTCTCTATCCCTTCTGTATGAAACTCCTTTGAATTGTATCTGTTGCATGTCACAACCAGAATGTCCACATGAAAACTGACTCTCCTGACTCGCAGCTTCACATCCACTCAGTCTTCCTTTCAGAGAGTTACAGCCCTGAACTGGAAACACCAGCAGAAAGCTTCTTGGAGATTTCAGCCCATCAGTTTAAAGGTAGAGTTAAGTTGAATTGAAACTCCCATTTTAGTGGCTCGTTAAGTAAATCTAGGGGTGCCAAAAAAGGCACAGACCACAGCAGTGTAAAAACAATAACAAATACCCCTTTTGCCCCATGCTTAGCCACCAGCCAGCATGTTTTCTAACATATGAAGTGAGTTTTTTTTAATAAACAGCTGTGTCTGATCTGAAGTAATGGCCACAAGACTATTTTCCTGCTAATTCCCATATTCATTTAGATTAATGTCTAAAATATTTGTTTGTTTGTTTTTAATGTGTCATAATTAATAACATTTTTTTCAGACTGACCTATTGTCCCTACCGAAACATTTCTCTTTGTTTTCTCCCCTGTAACACTTTAAAAGGGAGACGATTTCTTGAAACAATTACATAGGGTTAATAACACGGAGCCCAAGAACACTTACCCCCTCCACAGCTGCAGGAGACTGGGGCTTAGCTGAGGGACATGCACCACCCTGAACACAAACAAGCCCAAATAGTCCATTCAGGACCATTCTGATTTTCCTGAGTTTCCATGGATGCCTTCTCCATCAAGTTTCGTTTGTCCTGGTACTTTGTGACCCCAGGAGGAGGGAAGTTGCTATTACAGTCATGAAAGGATCAAAAGATACAGCCCAACTCCAATTCAAGCCAAGTCTTTATGCCAGGCCCCTGTTCTGATCCCAGGGCAGTCACACAGGAGGACTGGCAGCCTAAAAACCTGCTCAAAATCCCTGACTTCAGTCTGAACAACTTTTCCATTGTGGCACAGAAAGAAATAAAGACACATAGGCTCTTCCTTCCCTCCTTGAGTTAACCCCATATCCATCCTCCCTCCGAGAAACGACCACATTTCCAAACACGGACAATGATAGTCTGAAAAATGTGGATTCTGCACATTTTGCCAAATATCCCAACTTACACGTCAGCATAATGGCCTTTCCTTTTCTCAGGAAAAGATTCTGATAGCCCAGATCAATCTGTTCACAAAGGTTAAGAGAACTTCTCTTTAGCCCCTTAACAAAATAATCTCGGTCATCAGATCTACAGTAGAAATTGGCTTGTGCCTAGTGAATTTGCAGAGTCTGCTTTTTTTCGCATGTGTGGTTTGTTTTATACCTCGCTTATATAACACTTATTTATCACAGCCACACAGGCTAATTCATGTATATGTATTTAGTATAAAAGCATTTGAATTAATGTTCCCAGCTTGTTTACTTTGAAGGACTGAATGCCCCCTCAGGAAGACATATTGATCTTGAAGGGGGCCATTCTCTGATGAACACTGGTTCCTGCAATATTTATGGCATCTGAAGCCTTTTCTCTACTCTTGATCTTTTGAAAAGAGATCCCGAAGGAGGGTGACAAAGCTTGGAGAGGGGAGGAGGGAGAAGAAGTACAAGAGGGGTCCCTTTGCTCCGAGTGTAATGTCGAAATGTAAACAGGACGGTGATCAAGGACTGTGTCTGTTTCTAAATTAAGCATTTAGAATGTATATTAATGAACGTGAGAAACCATTGAGCCAACTTTATAGAGAATGCTAGAATGGGAAAAAAAAAAAAGATCTGCAGCTTTTCTCAGTTTTGCAGCTCAATTCTGCTAATTTAGGCCGTATAAACTGTGATTTTGGGGCCAGCCAAAAGAACTGATGTCAGTGGAAACATCAGAAAGTAACCTCTTCACAGTCTAGCACTTGCCATCTTTATAATTACTCCACATGGCCATATTTATTATTAAAAATACTGCTTGTTCTTTCTAAGATTCTGCTTCCTCACCATAAACTGGGGTAGTTTCTCCCCCTTCTAGCCCTGGGCTACCTGTAAATCTCCAGGTGCAGGAGCAGGTACTTGTTTAGAGCATGCCTAGCAAATGGGATCTTCTTTCTCAGGTAAAGCCATTTACCAAGGCCAAGGCAGAGAGCAAATGGCTTTGCTGCTGGGGTGCTCCCATCCATCCCCTCCTCCATGCTTTTATTCTCTTTATCACATGCTGTACACAGCCCAACTTGTATATCCAAGTGTGAAAATCCAAGTGTGTCTGTCACACTTGAATATCTTGGAGTGTTGGAGTGTTACCAGCCTCCTCCCTTTGTGTTCTCATAGAAAGGTACAGGCAATAAGCAGAAAACCACATCTTTCTCCCATTTCTGAAGGATGTGCCATAATATCCTGCAAAACAGGTAATAAGCAGAGTCATTTGCCCTGCTCTGTTGAATGGAAGAGGTCTGTGAGGCTGCTGACTTTGAGCTGTGCCTCCTCTCTGTATTTTGTCAGGAAAATCCACACTAACTTTCAGAAACCATGGTTGAGCCAGGCTGGGAAACGATGAGGCCAGGGGCCAAGGTTACATTGTAAAAGATACATTTTTCACTCAAAGAGCTTTGTTGCACCTAGCTAAAAAGAATTTGATGGAAGATTTGATCAAAACAAATTATTCATAGGTGCAATGTGATGAGAAAAGTAAAGATTCAGGGATTAAAAAAAGTGGGGGAAGGGGTGGATTTTAAAAGCATTAGCTTCAAAATGGGTCTGGCAAGTCCTGATTCCTCAGAAGTGACCTGCATTTGAAACTTCCTTGCAGGGACAGTGGATGCAGATGGGATTTCTAAAGAGGACAATAAGGGAGCGATAGAGGTTTAGAGCATCGAGAGCAGGATAAAGAAGTTGATGATGACACATATGCTCTTGCTAGCACCTTTTGCACACAATACGAAGGAGATTCATCTCTCTGCTATATTAAGATGAGCGACTGAAAGGAAATTTCTCCCCATAGACTCAGTCAGTGGAATGGACTGCCCCAAGGTATTTTGGTGGCCAAGAGCAAAATCTTTTTAAAAAGCCGTTACAAAAACCATTACTCATTTCTCTGCAGTTAGAGCCTGTGTGGAATATATATCCTCAGCAACAAACCTCCTGGTGAGTCTTATTAAGAAAATCCCTCTAAATTAGGCAACCAGAAGTGTCAGTTGTCTCGGGCATCCCACACCAACCTGAAGCTCTGCATTGCCGCAGCTGTTCCTCTGCTCCCCAGGGGCTGTAACACCACATATCCCAGTAAAGAAAGGTCGCTCTCACCTGGGTGAAACACTCCAGATCTCTGCGGCTGCAGGATGGGGTGACCAGGAACCAGAAGCTGCAGAGGCACAGCCTGCTGCCTATCAATTCCAGCATCAGCCCTCTCTCTGCTTTCAGTGGGTTTCTGCATTCATTTTGTTCAGACGTCGAGATCTGGTAGGGTTGTGGTGTTCTGTCAAGATTTCTACCTGAAAAATTAAAATAACCAATTTTAGGTTTGCTTTGTGTTTAGTTACTTGTTGCAGCTTGTCACCAAAGCTCACACCTCTCTCAGCTGTGTGAGGCACATCCCTGGCTCAGTTGTGCGGAAGAAAGAAGTCAAAGCACTTCTTTCATCCAAATATTTGCTTTGAAGGGAGATCAGAAAACTTAACCATGGCAATGACTCTACAGGAGAGGTGGGAAATCCAGTGTTCATCAAGTAGTGCAGTGCCGAAAAGAGAAACGGACATTCAAGCTCATTTCACTACATAATGTTATTAGTTATATGAAATTAGACTGTCAAATACAGCTTTATAAAACGCAAGAGGGCAAGGAGGAGAATGAACACACAGGGGACAAATCACTGTCACTCACAACGCAGTGCCTGGCAGACTAAGAATTAAGTTCACTCCTCAGGGCAAGCCTTCCCCAGCTGTTATAAATACATTTTAATGCCCCTGTCAGAATGCTGAAAGAGTGCGGCAGCCTTCCCCAGCGCGGGATGTCAGGTGTTTTCTGTCATTCAGAGAGCTTGAAAAAGCCACATTTTGATGGGGGCTTTGTCACTGTTCCCTCTAGCAGTGCTAAGGCGGCTTCTCCAGCGGTCAGACGGGGCGGGCGGTGGTTTGAGAGCAGGCACGGGCTGCTGCCAGGCTCCACCCTGCGCTGCTAAGGCAGGCAATGAGTTTGTTGGGCTCCTTCAGTCCCCCTCCGGACTGTATCGCCAGATCAGCATTGAAGAGGCTGCCTGGGCTTCTCCTCGGGGGACTGACGCAGCAGGAGGACTCCAGCCACGCTTGGGTGGCGATGGCCAGCCTCTGGGAGCCCTTGTTCAAGATCACACCACCAACTGTGGCTTCCCAGAGGAATAAGGTGAGGCCGAGCCTCCAGTGCAAACAACGCCGTGCAGCCCCAAGTACGGTGTCGCCTCCCTTTCCCTGTTAGTCCAGGTCCCAGGCTCCTCCCTTAGCTGCAGCCCGGCTTTGTGGTGACCGTGAGCTAGGATGGAGCCAATTCTCTTTGCTGCTACTTTATTTTTTCATTTCTGAAAAGCCTTTCTGCAGAAATTAGTGCCAGGAGGGGACCTTTCCCCCCACTGCCAGGTGTGCCATGTTCCAGCTGCCAGCCCACAACACCATCTCCAGCAGAAGCAGAGCCAGGTCAGGGCTCCTGCAAGGTCAGGGCTCTCTTCTAGATCAGCAGCTCTCAAACACAGTTCTATCAGCCCAAGAAGAGTGAAATCACATCCCTGCTTTTGGGTTACTGCTGCTTTTCACTTCCCTCTGGAACACAAACCTGCCCTAGCTAGACTGCAGGCAGGAACTACAGGGCATTTAGCCCCAGTAGGAGATCGAGCACAGTGACAAAATTGGAGGTAGCCATGAACAGGAAACCCAAATCAGCAACTCTGGAAGAGGAGCCCATTTCAAATCGAGAGCTCTTCCATCAGAAATGGGCTACTCCCTCCCAGGAGAAAGGCTTGCAGGGCTAAGCACTCCTCATGTGTTCCCTTTGGGCTCATGTCGGTGTTTGATCCTCTTGCTGGCACCGGGATGACATGGCAAACCCTTCCCAGTCCCCCCAGTTATCCCAGTACAACATCTTGCAGGGTTTTCCCCAACCAGAACAACGAAACTAAAACAACAAGCCTTTGGAAGTCACTGAAATGCCCCCACCCCTCATCACTGAGCTGTTATGAGTGGAGAGCATGGCCCCTGGAGGCCAAGTGGGAGGCAGCAAGGCTCATTTTTACTGCCGGAGCAGCCCAGCCGTCAGCACGAGGCACATGCTTAGAGGCAGAGGCTCTGCCTTGCCAGGCAGACATTGCCGATTTCCCACTAAGGCGCTGCTGAGGGTGATAAAAATGAGCTTGCTGCTCTTGCACTGCGATGTCTGCGGCTTTGCTGATGTGAATTTCTGACCTCGGGTCTTGACTGGTGCCAAGCCAAGCATGAAGATGGACAAGGCAGCAGCTACCGGCTCGATCCGCGGTGACGCTCAGGGCCGAGAGCCGAAGGCATCCTTTTGGATCGGGAAGCCTTTGTTTCTATGATTTGTTTCCTTCCCGTTTCATTTCTAAATGGCTCCTGTTTGCCTGCGACCGCCTCGGCGATAGTTCACGTACAGTAACACGCCAACCTACCGCAGAACGTCTCGGGGAGAGATATTTCACTCAGCTCAGCAGCCCTTGCAGGGAAGCGCCTGCCGTCGGAGGCGTGTGCTCGTCACCCGCTGATGCATGGGGCTGTCTGAGCACAGACTGGCTCAGCGCTCAGCCCGCGAGAGGCAGATTTTATCAGCGGCACTGTTGCGGCACTTCTTTAAAAACCGATGCGGGATCTCATCTTTCTGGGAGCACGCGCGTGCGATTTACAACCTGGCAGCCAGCAGCACAGCAACGCAGATTACTCAATTCATCATTTCCCGGGAAGGGAAGGCAGCTGCTGAGGCACGAGGAGGTTTCAGTTGGGGGAGACCTGATCATTATCTACTGAAGGAACGGCTTCAGGAAGCATACCCTGCTTCCTAAACTTCAGCTGGAAACAAGACTGCATCCCCAAAACTGGAGCTCCCATCCCGCCCTTAGCGCTATGCAACCAAGACCCACCATTGGAAGCGGCCCCAGCACTACTTCCACTTTAAAATGCTCATGAGACACACAGATAAATAGCGAGTCTCTAAGCCTCAGGAGAGCTTAGGGACACGGCACTAGGGCCAAACTACCATGCTCCAAAACAGAAACTCTCCTCTCCTCCACCATGTGGCTTTTTAGTGTCCCCCTAACCCATTTTTTTTCCCAGTAGGTATCTTATTGCCGCCACTGATGATGACAAAACAGCCTAAAGCATTTCAAACTGCATTTCAAACTGCTTCTCCTTTTGCTATTCTGATTAACCCGCAGCACAATGAAGGGAAGAAAAGTGTTTTCTAGTTATATAGTACCTCTCTGAGACACCTGGCCACAGGCCTCTGATCCAGGCAGAGATTGCTGATAACTAGATTGAGATGTGAACATCTGCTCTTCGCTGCTGAGAGCTGAGGAAACTTCTACTTGATTCCACTGAGTTCAAGTCTTCTAAGTTAAGCTTGAGAAGGTGCCACTTCTGGTTCATCAACCGGACACTACGCCGTGTGCAAAGAACACTGCAAACAAAATTAACATCGAGTTATGCAAAGTTGTTGTCTCCCAGCCTCTGCACCCTACGCTGATTTCATCCTCGGAGTATCCCAACCCACAGGTGTCCCATTTTCTCCGGGAGTTTCCAGGGGTCCTGCATGCAGAGGGTGCCAGAAGCAGAAGCACAGCTCTGTGACAGCCACCAGTACCAGATGTTATGTATGACCTTGCTCAGCACTGCAGAAAATCTGCCCTCCCTTCCTGAGAGCAGAAGTGGCTTCACCACAAAGCGACACCACCTTCACAACATCCAGCACTCTGATTTTCTAATAGATAACTTCTCTCTCACTTATACAGCTGAAGAAAACTATCACACACCTCTCCCTGGGCTTGTAGCCATAAGGTGGAGGCTTGTGCTCCCATCCTGCCAGCCCCCAGCACCAGGTCCAAAGGGGCTCTATGAATTCTGCAAAGCAACATGAAGGAGGAAATAAAAATGCTTCCGTGCCTTTGCAGCTCAGCAGATAGCATGAAAGACGTGGGGTTAATTAGGCTACATGTCCTTAGAGACGTGTCACTGGGCTGGGTCTCCCTTCTCCCAACAAAATATTATAAAACCACCGGGGCTGTTTCTTCACCAAACACACACTCTCTTAGAGGAGATCCTCAGCAGTTCCCACTGGGGGAAGGTGATTTTTTCTGTTTGACACAGGATCACTTTTTCTACTTTCTAAAGTTCACCGAGCTGGTGGGCACCAGGAACTCCAGGTTACAATGTGGAAGGTTAGAGGTGGGAGGAAGGGGAAAAAAGGATAAGAAATCACAACTGGTACAACTCTGTCCTTACCTTTCAACATATGAGCTTAATAAAGCCATAATGAATATATTCTTGGCTACATGTGCTTTTCCAGCAGCCTTTGCAGCTCTTGTGTAAGAACGACAGCTCTGTCTCTTGGGGCATAGCTCAGTCCCTGGGCCATTAACAAAGACCTTGAAAGGGCTCCTGCTCTTTTCCTTTTTTTCCTAGTGTTGAAGAATTCCCTATAACACTATTCAGAGACTCTGTGGGAGCGGGAGGAAGGAGAGCATCTTGCTTTTCTGGTTTTTAGACTTCAGCTCTTCAGAGGTGGCTCACACAGCATTGCCAACGTTCAGCTTGCAGGCTTGGGGCTTAGAATGAAGGCCACAACCCACTGGCTTGTTTCAGGGAAGGCTCATGTCTGTCCCTGGCTTCCAAAGTGGGTAAGTCTTTCCTGTCTACATCCCATCTTTCTGCCTGGCAGGACAAGGAAGAGCTGACCCTACAACTGTGTTCTCAGGTAGGATGCAAGTTTGCACCCATCCATGCCTCTGGGGCTTTGGGTTTGCCTCACTTACGCTACAATATCACATTCCCTTGGCTCCCGAAGCAGGGGCTGATGCACGAGACTCATAACCAAGAAGCAGGGTTGGGTTAGATTTGTTGACTGAAAGCACAATGGCAGTTTAAAGGTGTAGGGCATATAACTATGAAAAGCAAAATATTTTAAGGAAATACATAGCAAGAGTTAATACCCAACATTCATAATGAATTCCTGCAAATAAAGCAGAATATGGTCTAAAAACGCTTGCTGCAAGAACCTGTAATAAAATAATGACAAGATAAAACCGCAGCTATTTTTATTAGAAAATATTATTGAGTTCTTACGAGGACAGTGTCTAGCAGCTTCAGCTGGGGCAGAACTCAATTACAAAGGAAAGAACATTACGCCTCAAGGTATCTACATGCCTAATTCCCACTCCATCCAGTATCTTCAAAGATACAGCCACAACGGCCTTGCCAGGGAAAGCCTGCTGTCCAGTCCTGCAGAAAACACGGGCCCAGGGCTACCCACCTTCTGTAGCACAGGGGTGCCAGCTTCCTTCAGCCCTGTGGCTCCCGAGGCACCGCCTGGTGCTGCCTTTCAGTATTCAGGACTACGCTGCAGGGTGGCAACCCGGGGTGGCAGTTAATGTGATGGGCAAAGGCATAATGCTGGAGGACATTAGAAGGCAAATCATAAAAATAATTTAAAAGAAATTACTGTACAGCTTTACAATAAAAATGAGCATATAAAAGAGGTTCAGAAGAGCTCGCTGCTTCATTCTAAAGCAAGTCTGGAAATTAGCTAGAATTTATCAGACAGCTTTTGGATCAGAGACGCAATAAATGCTGATGTAGTTGTTACAGAAGGTCTCTGATCTATTGTTCAGAATAGAAAATATAAACTTATCTACAGTTCATCTTTTCCCTTGGTTTGCTTTTTCCATTGCTTTTCTCTTTGCTCCAGACAATTAAATGATGCTATCTTTAGTGCCCACTTGATACAGATACCCCCAGCCAGAGTGGTGTTAGTCTGAATTGTGTAAAATAAGCTAGTATATAGATGCCCCATATTTATGTTATGTATAGATGCCCCACAGTGCTAGCAAGCACGGGTCAATGGCATACAAGGGTGACACAAATTGCCCTTAAACAGTCTTAACTATGTGGGGGAGGAAGGCTGGGGTAGGAGGAAAAGTGTGCAAATGGTCAAGAAAGAAACATTATCACTTTCCCCAACAAGTCATGTATCCCATCCCTAGCAGCTCATGATCTGCTTGCTCTTCTCTTAAGCTGAAGCTCTGTCTTTTGTGGGATGGGAATTAATCTCTACCTATTTACTAGGCAATATTAAAAAAAAAAAAAAAAAAGTGAGCTCCACTTTCTTTTTACAGCCAAAAAAGCCAGGAAACAGAAGATCCAGGGTGAGATTTTTCCACCAGTTCTCATTACTGTCATCCCTCTGCTCTTGACAGCAAAGGGCCAACTGATCCCTGACCTGTGCAGGGATGCTCCTGGTGCCCGTCAGTGCCTGTGTGGCTGTGAACATTAATTTTGGCCAAGGAGGCTGTTTCAGCTCCTATAGACTAAATGAGTTGATGACTTTAATATTCACATGGAGAGAGCCACCCTTTAATTTCAAGGCCCTGCCAAAGATGCTTTGTGACAGTTAAGTGTGCAGGAATTGCTCCAGGCAGGAGCATCCCCTTGCCAGGACCCAGACTGACATTTCGGGGAACCAAGGTTTGTAGAGACACCTAGACCTTCACTCATGGCATCTGGCACACAGGGACAGATCAGGGGTATGTCTTAGCCCCTGTTAACCCTAGACTTTCTTCTAAAGCTCACTGCTCCAGAGAAAGGTGACATTTCTCCATATACTGGCTCCAGGCATCTGTGCATAGCCACGCTGGCTCAGGGACAGTGGGAATAAAGCCATGCGGAGCCTGCCACCAGTCATCTTATATCCTGATGCGTGAGGTTTAATTACCATTGTCATTAGCACAGTTTGCTTCAAAAGTAGTATTTAACAGACACCATCATACAAGTTCATTATCTCCTGGCTAGATGGAAACATAAGAGATTAATTTGGTAGAAATTAATTTTTTAAAAGCACAAAACAAAACACAATACAACCATTACCTAGAAGCCAGGGGGTGAAGCTAAATGCAGCCCTGCATTTCAAAAGGTGCTTTTGGAAGAAATGTTTAAACACAGATAATAGACTTCTTTTACTCCACTCTTAAAAACGGGAAATTGCAAGGGTTTTGAAAAACACAGAAGCACGAATATTCATCACACAGATGAACATTTCTCCGATAACAAACCTCTGTGGATGCTTTCATCCCAAGCAGTGTGTTTTGTGGTACCTTTAAATATGGAAAGCATTGCTCCTTTACTCTCCCGACTTTCACAATCTGCCAGTGGCCCCAGGTCCCCACAGGCTTCTACCACTGCTCATTTCCCGTGGCAGTAGTTAGTGCTTCGACTGCACCACCAAGAATGAAAAATGAAAAAATGAACTGGATTTGCCAGGGCTGCTTGTGCCAAACAAGAAGAAGAGGAAAGACGAAGGGAAGGGAAAACCCTTACTGACCTTTCAACATTGCCAGGATGCTTGCTGGGGGAGAAAGGAGCCAAGACATCTCTTTTTATTTCCTCAAGATGAAGTTTTAAGGGGCAGGCTGAAAGCTTGTGCTGGTGCCAGACTCTGCATGGACAGGGGCTCTGTGCTACCGCCGGGTCGGATTCACTTCTGTGCTGCCTTGCCAATGCCCTCAGCATTTCCTCCCTGCACAGACAGACCCAAACCACATGAGATGGAGTCAAATTAAATTACCGTGTGGTTTCTTCGGTTTGCACAGACGGTCTGTGGGATGGGAGTAAAACAGGCCCACGGAGTCCCCCAGACGTCAAACCAGCGGGGAGCCCAAAGGCAGCAGGGCCCCTGCAGCCTTGATACAGTGCCCATGGCGAAAGCCTGGTCCCTGGGAGCCATGGGGCGTGGGAAGGAGGAGTGGGCATACAAAGAGAAGAGGGGCAGATTCTCAACAGGACAAACCCACCTTGCTTCACTCCCCAAGTCCAATTGCATCAGCTGGACATCAATCCTGCAGCCCAAAAACCACTTACAAGTGCATCGAAAAATCCTCTTTGCTTTCTGAAGATGCTCCATCCCACTCCACAAAGGTATATCTCCATTTCCACTCCCTCTCTCCTTCTAACCTCTCCTCATTAAGAGTTTTTTAAATGCATCCCACAGTGCCAAAACTTAAAAAAAAAAAAAAAAAGAAAAATCCCTCTCTCCTCTGCTCCAAAGAGCAATTAAATCCCATTACCCTTCAGCTGGCCCACTCAGGCACGACGGTCACTGACAGCCTGTGAAACTGTCACCGAGGTATCAGCAGCACGGTGGCTCCAAACTGCAGTTGCTGAGCCACCAGCATGGCTCGGGGAAGCCTCATTCATGGATTTGCTTCATGTTCACTCCGTACCTGCATGGAGCTGTCTGCTGGGATTGGCTCGGCTGTCTTCTCACTGCAGACGGGAGCAAAAAGCACACATGTGAGCACCTAACACCCAGGGGAAGCACAGGCTTACAATTACAGAGCTATCTCTGGAAGCAAAAACCAACCAACCAACCAAGCAAACAACATGGCAAACAGTGAAACACAACAGCAAGGCTGTGAGCTGTCAGAACCTGGCTGCACGGGTGGCAATGCCATGAAATGTCCTGCTTTGCCTCTGCTCGAGTTACTGAGGCATTGCTTACCCTGCTTGTTTTACAGCTAGGACTGGGGTAATGTACTGAATTCCCTTTGACTCTTCTTGCTAGCATTTGGAGGGATTTTCAGCAGGTGCTGTAGGCATGATATGATTAGCAGAGACTTAGCAGCATTTCGCTGTGCCTCAGTGTTCCTAGAGGTCAAGAAGAAAGACCTGTAATAAAGACAAACCCACCAGCATGATGCATATGACAGAAAATAATGAAAACTGGATCTTAGTCAGCCAGAAAATTACCCAAAGGAAAAGGAGGGCTAAGGGTTCAGAGAATAGCCCCCAGCAGACCAATCTCAGCTGATCTATTCATGCCTTGGGCTCAAACGTGGCTTTGCTTTGAGCCGCAAGCAAAATGAAATTAAAAAAAAAATAATCCTCTCTTCAGGAGTGCCTAAGAAGAAAGCAAAAAAGCCACCTGGAGCATCAAGTCTGTTCCACCTTGTTTCAGGCCAACTCCAGAAAAGGTATCGTGCTACCTCAGAAGGCCAGGCCAGCTTGTCCAAGGGCACGTTCCAGGGGCACACCCAGGGAAGACCTCATCCCTTCCCAGCTGGGCCCTTGGATCAGAGAATGTGAAGTTTATATTCCCTCTGCACTGTTTGCTGGTCCCTATGTGCAACTCAGTAAATAGCACGGTGAAGACAGGCATCACTTCTCTAAAATCTGCGGCCCTTATGATGTACCAAGCTACGTATCAAACAGTGACATCTTAAAACCACAAGTGTCTTCTGAAAGTGTTGGCTTCTATTTTTGGAAGGCAATTCCTTCCCTTGGAGCATCTTGTTTAAAAAAAAAAAAATAACAGTTTTTCCTTCCTTCCATTGGTATTTGTGATAGAATGATTGCAAGGTCTCGGTTACTCTATATTCAGTGTGCTAATCCCCTTGGAGATAATGTGTTGCAGTCACCACAAAACCAGGCACTTAATGAGATGATGGAAAATAGGAACTAGGTGAAATGCCTTACCTCTGGCTATTTGGGATTACTGACTCCAGAGGACAAGTTGAATTATTTTTCTATTATGTTTATTCATACATCCACACAAGCTTTTTATACTAGCTTCCAAATCACATAAGCAGTGTGTTTCACTTCACAGAACTACACTTACTGCCACAGCTGAGACCACAGGTCAATGTGGCTGAAAATAAAAAATATCAAAACCCAAACTTACCCAGCACATCTGTGCTTCCCGGCCAGGAACCTTTCCTTCCTTGAATTCCTCCTCTGCATTAAGTTCACGTGGTGGCAGGGAGTTGGCAGACGAATGCCCACTCCTGAAGGAGTTCAACGTTCCTGTATTTTCCACGCTGATGTTTTCCCTGGTGGGAGTGACTGTGGCTGCCCTAGAGGGGAACAGCCAGCTCCTCCGCAGCCCTCAAGAGTCCTGGTTTCATGCTGCAGGAAGCATCCAGTGCCTGCCAACAGAAGAGAAGTTGCTGGCACCAGCAGAAGCAGATGGGGACCAAATCTAGTAACAGGGCAACAGCTCTGGGCCTGCAAGACAAGGTCTCCTGTCCAGAAGCCCTCACTGACATGCTGTGGTCTACAGAGTAGAAGATGTTTCTCCAACCTCCTTAACACGAGATGACCAAAGCAAAATACAAATATGAAAGGAAATGGTCTCAAAACTAGAAGTTTTTTAGGGGAAACACAGGTAAAGGAGTCTCCACCTCAAGCTTAGGCTGGCTGAGTCGAAAGCAGAAGAGAGGCAAAGATTTTCTTTAAGGATTTCCCCTGGTCATGTGCACCCCCATCAGTCAGGACTTTCTGGGGTTGCTCTTCTCCTGGGCAGACTCCACTTTTCAGGCTCCCAGAACAGCCAGAAACCCACGCAGCAGCTGTGTGAGCCCTCCACAAGGCAGGCCATGACCCACGGGACATCCCAGGCTCCGGATGTTCACCCACCCCACAGCTTGCCTTTTACATGAGACAGAACCACCAGCAGCTCCATAAGCACTACATCTCGAGACATAAATAAGAACCTAAAGCAAGCAGGCCAATTTCCCCATTAAATGCATATTGCCACCATGAGGCTGAAATGAAGGCCTGGGTCTGAATGTATTGTTGACAGGAATCCATTTCCAGAGGCATCAATTATTTACGGCTGCAATAAATCATTTACATAGTGCTGTAAATTCCAAACAGGGCTGAACAAACACAAGGCTTCATCATCACCTGTTTCTCTTACAGCCAGGGCTGGGCTGGGAAGAGGTGCCTATCTTAACCAGGATTTATTGGAGGTGGTGTACTCAGGGCTTTGTACTCTGACTATGGTAAGAAGCAAAACTTTATAAAATAAAGGGTAAATTAAGGTTAAACCTTGTTCTAGCAGTTCCAGGACTGCTGTGTTAACTGGTAGCAACATGTGAAGTTGGTTTGTTACAGCCAGCCTGGGGGTGGCTGGAAGAGGACCATATAGGGTTATTCTGCCACAGAGCCATGTGAGTGCAGAACAGGATCTGAAAACACGGAAAAATTTTGGAAAGCACTGCCCAGCATCTTCCACCCTAACCTGGGGAGTCACTGCACAGAGCTGTGACTGTGCCCAAGTCACCTGGGTAGGGACAGCCTCGACCAGGGGCATCCATCCACCAACATTAGGGCTCAGAAGTTCTCCTACCTCCACTTCTATCTGAAATTTGGGCAGCTGCTGGGAACAAAGCCGTGTGAGGGTTTCACAAGGCATGCAGTAAGTCATCTGCTAACCAGGGGGGAGCTTCTGCCCAGCGTGATGGGAATCCCAGAGCGAGATGCTGTAGCCTCGCTAACCCGAGGTCGGATCCTGCTCACGCTGCTCAGGAGCTCGCTGGCCGGAGGCTGATCCAACCAGGGGGACCCACTGCCGGGAGCAACCTTTGCAGTATAAAAATCAATCCCCCGGGTTTTGGGAGCTTCTGCAACTTGGCTGCTATCCTGCAACCCCCTTCCTTATAAATAAATAACTAAAGCAACAGATAGATGACGCTGACACAGGAGAGCAGCAAAATCAGTGCGCCTGTTTAAATCATTTGCTGTTGGGGATATATTTTCTCTGCCAGCCTGTTACTCGGAGCCCTGTGGTTCACTTTCCCTCTTTTTTTTTTCTGGACCAGAAACCTGCTGCTGTTTCTCTGCGAGCCCGAGTGCTGCCGACTCCTTTGTCTGAGCCAGCTGCTATTAGTCATTTGGGGCTAATTCCTGCCAGGGTTTTATTCACTGCAAGACCCACAGAGGGATTTAAAGCTTTGCAGCAAGCCACAAAGGCCTCATTGATCATTTAGCCAAACCTAGGGCTCTCTGTCACCTACCTGCATCAGCTGAGGGACTCAAGCAAGACGAAGGGTGACGTGACACTGCGGTGGATCCAGCCTTGTGGCAACGAGATCAGAGCCCGACCCTCAGGTCTGAGAGGCCATCTGGCCCAAGAAGGAGCCATGGGCTTGATTTCTCTTCACATGGGCATCTCTGGAAATGCAACAAAGCAGAAAGAGGACATTTGGAAGCAATGCAAGCTGTGATCCAATGTCACAAGGCTTGGCATTGACACCCACACCACCGAGCCAGCAGTGCTTTTCCCACACAGACTTACCTTGAAAACATCCCCAGCATGCTGGCAGTGACTCGGAGAGACACACTGAAATATTCTGGACCATTGTGTATGCCATATATCACGTTTCAGTGCAATTTTAAGAACTGCAGCATCAGACGCATCTCCACAGAATATTAAAGATATAAAAGAATTTATAAATATTTCACATTAAAATTCATTGGTGACAGTTTGCGAGCCTCCTGCTGCAGCCTAAAGCAGTCGATAGGTGATTCACTTTGCTCAGTTTGGGGGAACGTTTGTCTGGTCATGTAATTCCCAGATTACCCCTGTGTTGTGGGCAGTAATGGCCATCCCCAGGGGCACAGGCATGGCACACAGCACAGTACTAATGGAGTGCAAAGAAATAAACATGAGGAAGAGCAGCAGCAGAAGAGCAGGCTCTCATGACGAACTGGTGAAGACATCAAGATGTGATTCTCCTTTGTCTCTCTCACTGCCTACCTGGAAAGCTCTGCCGTGCGTTACTTCCAGCCAGGCTGTCAGTCCTGGTCGTACCATGGTTCCTGTGGTCCCTCTGCCAAAACAGAGAGCCTTGGGCCATGCATCCACAGGCTGAGGCAAGGAGCTCCACCTCGTCCACGTGCTTCCTGCTGAAACGAGCCATCTGTGCTCTTCTAGCAAGGACAACAAGCACTGTCTGCAACAGGTTTCCCACAAAAAAAGGTAGCAAAGAAGTTATTCTCACCAGAAAAGGACAGAAGGATAATGAACTTTATCTGATTGACATGAAGGCATTTGAAAGACATTTTGGGTTCTCCCTGCTTCCTTTCTGTTCGGCTTTACCTGAGAGCTTGCCTTTGCACTTTCTAAGCAGGGCCACTTAGTGACTTGAGAGGGGAAAAAATGCCCAATTTGCCTTGCTTCTCTAGAACCAAAATAACATCTAAACACACCAATATTCCGCTGAGAGGCACTTCACTTTCTGAATGTCCATGATTATGTGTCTGTATCTCTACACATGCATTTTCTTTCTTAGAAAATATTTGTATCACCGTTTGCAAGCAGACAAAAGGCCACTGTGCCTATTCCAAAACCAGCCAAATGTCATTTACCTGTGCAAGGATGGCATTAGGCCAGTACCAGCACACCCAGCACTGCTCGTGGGAAGGCACTGCCCTTGCTCAGCCTTTTCTGGCCCTCCTCCTTCAATTGTCCTGGCTGTGCATGAAAGTTACAGAATTAAATTCTTGCACCTCTTTTGATATTTTAGATAATTATCACTACTTTCTGGGTGACCTGAGATCACAAGGGTTTCAGCAGAAGTCCCGGGAGTATTTCACCTCCCTTCTGAAGCAGCCAAAATCTACAGGCGAGGAATTTGGCAGTCATCTTAAAAGCGAGCAGTGCATTCCCATGGCAAAAGTAAGCCCGCAGTCCGTGCAAACAACACCATCAGATTTTGGGGTATGCTTCCTGTTTGCATGCTGACTACACACAAACCCTCTGATTTCCACACCCCCCCTGAAATCATGTCCCTTCAAGCATGTGAGGAAGTCTGCAAGTACAGAACGTTTTTTCTGTTCAGCTCATTCAGTGGGAACCCCAAAAGGGGGAAGAAGGAAACCAATGTTCTTGCCCAGAGATTGGGAATTTTCCAGTTGGGGCTTTTGTGGCTCCCACCCATCTGCACTAGGACAATAGTGGGGCCACGTCTGGCTCTGTGGCAAACTCACATGCAATTGGCAGAAAGGGGGAAAGAGATACAATTGTGTTTCTCCAGGGAAAGTGGTCATTAGGAGGGTATTATCTGGATGGTGGTTACATAAATCGTGGCTGAATGGGCTCTATTTACGATAAGAAAAACTGCCAGAAAGTGATCAGAACATATGCGATCTGATGAAAAGGCTGCACTTGAGCAACACAAAAAGCCAATAATCTGTGAGGAAGTGGCTGTTGGATAGCTAGGAATTGTAAGCATAAGCAGGGACACTGCTGGGGGAGGGATTTCAAGCTCATCAGACCACCAGCATCAAAATTTCTCTGTAGTCCCAAGCCTCTTCTGAACCTTGGAGTGACAGAGAGAGAATGCTGCTGCAGCCTAGGGGCCAGGCTCTGACCTGCTCTGTACTTTCTCCAAATCTTCAGTGTTTATAGCAGTGCATCTCTTGCTGTTTGGTATATAACCTTGATTGTAGAGGTAAAGTCCTGTCCTCACACGTTCACTATTGTGGAGGTCGCACACGCTTGGAAGAAGAAATCCATCCCATTATACCACAGTTTGCCCCGCTAGGCCAATGTCAATCGTGACATCTCTGTAATAACTCCTAGCAGCCCCAATATTCAGTCTCTCAATATCTTTCCTCCACTTGTAGCCTCAAAGCACTGCACCAACCCCAGTCAAATTCCTCTTTCATATCTCGCTGAAAACGATTGTGAATGACTGCAAGCTACACTCAGGAGGTTTTATCTTAGCTACCTGCCTTCACTGCACACATCCTAGCATGGCTTCAACAGTATTATTTTTCCTTAAGACAATACTTTCTAGAAAGAGGCATGATATTTTTAGCACTATCATTGTGAATCTGCAGGCACAGGCTGGGTTATAAAGAATGTGGCCTACTAGAAGAGCTCAGCTCAGTTTGACAGGTTTGAGACCTTATGGGGAGAATTCTGCTGAGGTTTTAAGCAGTTCAGTGAAGTCAGACACATACCTGGGTGCCAAGGTTTCTAGGACTATGGACTATAAATCACTAACTTACTACACATACGTGAACCTTGTAGAGCAGCACAACCTCCTCTAGGCAAAGGACAAGCTCCCTCTGAGGTTTTGCCATGCAGACTTCTTCCTTCTCTTCCCTTGCTGTCAACAGTGCTGAAAACCACAAGATACAGTACAGCATACTCCGTGGACATGCAACGTCCACTTTCCCACAAGGTATCTACATTTTTGGATGTTTAGTCTCAATCTTTTCCTTCTCTCAAATGTGAAGTCTGACAAACCCTTTCTCTGCAGATCACTGAGTCTTACTGCACATCCTACATAATGGCCCCCTGCAATTTTACACACAGCATACAGAGGGAGATGGAGTTGCACTTGTATGAGTCTCATTCATTCAGCTTGATAAGTCCTTGATCTTCCCATGCAGATGTTAACACGTATGGCCGCTAATCACACAAGCAAAACCAACTTGCTTGTAACTTCAAGTTTTAGAGTACTTCCAGGGCGACAGACCTAACCCTAAATCCCCTTCTTGTTATTTTCCTTCTCTGTTCAGCTAGACAAATGACCACTGCACTCTCTGAACCGAAAAGAGAAGCACAACAACTGTCCATTTGGAAACAAGCATGATTTGTGAGAAATGGAGACAGTTCTACTGGAGTTATTTTTTTTTATGAATCGTTCTCACAAAAAAATAACTGCCAGCTGCCCTACAAATGCACAGGGTTGTACTTACTCCATATTTAGATAGGTGACCTTTAAGAAAAGATGGA
Organism: Aythya marila; assembly: GCF_965140915.1. Taxonomy (NCBI): domain Eukaryota; kingdom Metazoa; phylum Chordata; class Aves; order Anseriformes; family Anatidae; genus Aythya; species Aythya marila. The sequence continues at coordinate 7,050,838 of NC_139047.1, read as the reverse complement.
GTACCAATGATTCAATAAAGTGTCTCCTTCCCTTTCAGAGTTAATGACGAACAATAGCCCGTTCTGCAGTTGACTGGAGGAAAGAGGTTGGTTTTGGTACAGTGGCAGCGAGATGGTCCAGCTGTTCTACTTATTTGTACTGTTTGAGGATCTGATGCTAAAGCGCTAGGACAAAAGAAATAATTTTAATAAAGCTGTTGAAGATTCTCTTTAATTTGTCAGCTTTCGAAATAGTCCATCTTGCAGCACTCTTACTAAGAGATTTGAGAACTTTTCTGCTGCGTTTGTAAAACCAAAAACACTTTCCAGACCACTTTCTGAAGTTTAATGAGAACAGCAATTTCTTTTCAAAATAAGTAGTCACATGCAATCTCTAAGATGTTGCCAAAACTAGACACACAAAAAAGCCCTCACAACACAAATCCTATCGATCAGCCACTTGAACACTGCAGAAGCGTTTCTGGTGAAAATCTGCTTAGCATAATTACACCCTGAGCAAACTTCCTCACAAGCTCAACCAGAAACTGGGTGCTGCCTGTCCTGTCTTAGCACAGGGATGTTTGGTAGCATGGCCACATCTTTACCTGGATGAGTACCTCATTCGTGCTCTGTGCTTCACAGCAAAGTACACTGAGCACCTACTGCACCATTCATGAATGCACTATGTTCCCATGACAGCCTAAAGCCACTGCTTACATCCTAAAATATTAGGACATACGTGTATAGATATATGTATATATATATATGTATATATGTTCCTGCTTCTTTTCCCAGATGCAAACAGTGAAAGGAGGGTCAGGTCAGGGGGAGAAGAAGAGGAGCTGTAAATCTGTTTGATCCCTTCAGATCTGGGGACGTCTCCCTCCGAGATCTCTATCAAACCCAAAGAAATTAATGGAAAATCTTCCACAGAGATTTACCGGGCTTCAGGTCAGAAACTGCATCCCCAGTACAGATATTCACAGATGCATTCTGCAGCAGAACAGGGAACACCTGCTTTGTCCTCTTTATCAGGGAGGAGCAGAGATGAAAAGACAGATCTGAATGGGATTAAGAATCCCCAAATAGCTTTTGGTACAAATTAAGATTTACAAAAGTATGCAACTTCCACCGATCTGCATCTTTCGATACCTCATTTCTTTAAAATCGTGGTCCTAGGTGACTACTGCCCCGAATGCTACCTGCTCCCTGGCCAGCTGACAGAAGCGCAGGACTGCCTTGGCCAAGACAGCAGCAGGGAGCTGCTCCATGGCCACAGCTCGTCCCTAAGCACCATGCGGGGGCACTGGGTGAATTGTCAGCCTGCGACGGGCTTGCAGAGATGCCACCAAGGACGTCACTTGCCTGCAAGACATTTACTACCGGAGATTAGAAATAAAGAGTAGAGAAAGCAGCAGGAGCCTGGCGGCTCAGGTTGGATTTGCAGGATTGCCAGCAAAGAGGGAGGGCACAAAGGATGCACAATGAGAAAAAAATCAGTAAAACCTTCGTGCTTGTAAGCAGAGTGCGTTTTTGATTGTGTGACTGAGAGGCAATAAGCAGAGAGCCAAAGACAATGAGCAGGAAGGTGTTTTCACAGAGCCTCTTCTCAGATTAATCTTCATTTCCCACTAGATTGTCATTACTTTGATTAGAGGACTGCTGCTACTGGTATATCATAGCCTGAGACAAAACGCTGCCAACACGTGAGGACACCACAACCCCTCACCAAGTGGTGCTTCCAGGAAGCTCGCTGCTATTATGGGCTGGAAGCACTCTAGAAAACGTTTCCAACCTGCAAGAGGCCAGCTCGCTAGCAGGAATTAGGAGAGGTAAATGGTACCATAAATCCAGACAAGGAAAACCAGGGTAGAACTCGGTGGTGTTGGACTAGAACCCAAAAAAATAAAAATTAACTCTCAACTTTGCAAGGGGTTCATTGCATCAGGCGGGCTGGGAGGCTGCCCAGCATTCCCCAACAGCACCAAGGGAAACCAGGGGGAGGCCAGAAGCCAAACAACAAGGGAGCACCAGCAGCTCACTGGTCTGCTACGAGACCCCAGGGGATGCTCCAAGGAGACCCACAGATAAATGCATTTTCCTTGCAATCACACATATCTGCCCATCAGCACCATCAATCTGTTTTAAACAAGCCGCAAATGACTTGACGAAGCCAATGCTGTAACAATTTAAAACACCTGCTGCCAAGCTAGCTATTCACTATCTGGCTATAAATCTTGACCTGACATATGCATGTGCTATGTTTTCCAGCTTTCTGGCTTTCCAGCCTTTGTTTTGCAATCCCAGAATGATTGCAATTAAGGAGTACTACCTCATCAAAATGCCTATCAGCACACTAGCCCGTAAACACTCATAATAAGTATGGCTAATAAAATACAGTTTATTAGCCAAGCTTGTACAGTATTTTTACAGCCTTTTCCACTCATCATTGAGAAAAATAAATCCTCCACAGCTGTGCTGGAGCTGGCATTGCTGCCAGCCTCCCTTGGTCTCACCTGTAACGAGGTGAGTAATTAAAGTCCTTATTGGAGCAGCAGGGATTTTTTATTGCCTGCCACAATCCCATCCTCTTGCTCTCCTGCCTGGCTCAGAGAGGAGCTGCCACAAATGTTGTTTCCAAAATAGCTCAGCAACGAATCTTGCTTTTGTTGCGTTGAGCAGTGGAAAAATTCAGTCTCAGCTGCTCAACGATTCTCGTTTCCAGCCCCACGACACCAAGGAGAAATCAAGTGGCCCCTGCCAACTCTGGTCCGAAATTCCTGGTCGGGAGCACCGAAGAGCTGCCTGCAAATCACTGCAGCTGAAATGGGAACAGGCAAATTGCTGGAAGCAAGCAGTGGGGGGAAAATGCCTTCGCTCCATAAAGTTCTCAGGAATCAATTAGGCTGGAGTGATGGTAGATAAGCGATGATTTGTTTGGGGTTTAAGGGAACCATAAACATTTTGCTTTTATTTATGCCATGACCTTGCTTGTTCTCAGCCACCAACTGGGCAAATGAACCACAAAATAGGAACATTGTAAAAAGCTTAAACTATTGATTCAAAGGAGAATGTTCTACTTAGTGGAAAAACCATGCACGGTCTCCTCTCACACAAGATATTGTTTTGTAGCAGGTTTGTTTCCCCCCCCAAGGTACTTGGTGAAGTCAATTATCATGATATATGGAGTTACTTTCCATGAGATAAACATAAAACCAAATGCCTGGCAGTAAACATAAACCTCCCAAGTTTTTCCTCCTTCTTCTGGCCTTTTATCTCTTTTTATTACTGCATTCAGAAGTATAAATTGGTAATTTATTGAAAAATGAATGGCAACATTTACTAAAGTGGCACTATTTGCTACCCATTTTGCTGTGAAGAGCCTGGTTTTAGGAGCTTCTTTCTTTATGTTTTTAAGACAAATGTAAACAAAAACGATCCTCAGAAGATGACTTAAATATTTTCCTGGTTTTCTTGTGTTCTTTAAAAACAGAGACACTGGAGGAAAAAAAGAAAATCGTTGAAAGGAGTTAAGATTTCTGTGTGAATCTTTTTCCCCCCGTCAGAGCCTGCTGTGGCATTCCAGCACTGCAGCCTAGAGGAAAGACCACAGAGATGTGCCCTGGGCGCCTGAGGACAGCCAGCAAAACAGCTTTGCTTGGGGATCCTGCTCCAGGGTAACAAAGATCCCTGTGACCCCAGGTAAGAATGGAAATGTTTGACCTGCTTAAGGCAACGAAGTCATCAAAGAGATTGCCCCCCCTTGGCAGCCAAGCTGCTGGGCTGTGCCCGCTGCCCTAGGAACAACACCTCGCTCTTTCAGCTGATGCCAGCAGTCTCTTGCCTGCAGCAAGGTTTGCAGGGAAGTGAAAGGTGAATTGCTGTTGGTGGTACAACCGACAGACCTAGGGAGGGGGAAAAAAAGGTGGGAGCATGGAAAAGGGATGGGGAATCACCAGGGAGTGAGCTTGGAGTAACTCTGAGCTGGCCCTGAGACCTAAGTGGCCTTGAGGACACTGAGTCAGAGCCACGTCCCAGCTGCCAGTGTGTTCCCCAAAGACATCAATCAGTCCATGAAGCTGGCTCATTTTCCGTGGCACTTCCATGGGTGAGGCACGCACACTCCAGCAGCTACTGCATTGCAACAAAGGCCAGGCTGTCTCCAGACGATGCTTGGTAACTTCTGCAGACCTCAGTTCCTTGCAGAGGACTAGTGGAGGAGCTCAAGGTTGTCATTCTTTCCCCTCCCGCAGGGATCAAAGTGATTGTGTGATGCTGCTAAATCACAAAGTGCTGTAAATACATGTTCCACACACGGCCTTGTAAGGTTCCCTACAGAACATCACCTCCTGGTCTTCCTGAGGCTCCTTCCTACCCAAGCCCCTGCCGACAGATTAGTGGCTGAACTGAGCAATTGAGGGCACTCCTCGCTGCCTCTTACACATAATGAAGCCAGTTTTATTAATATCTTCACATAAGTAATTCAGTTGGACTGGAAGCTGTCCACATAAATTCTCTGTGACTATGCTACTTACCCCCTAATACTCCCATTTCTACAGAGCAAATCACTCACACCTTCTGCCGTGTCCTGGAGCTGAACAGACAGTGATAACTTTCTACGGGACAGATAATAAAATTAAATCCATTCAATTCCAGAAGTTATCACAATTCAGAGGAAGGAAGTCATTGCTTGTTTGTAACAAAGAGCCCATATAATTCCTTTAATGACAAGCATATGAAAATTGTGCAGGATTTTTCCATAAGAGCAGCATCCTGGATTGAGAGAAAACATCTCTGTCTAAATTCATCCTCTAAAGCACTCTAACCCTCTAAAAATACCGTCTAAGAGTGAAGTCACACTGTATTAAACACTGTAATATTCTATTTTATACAGTTCTTATACAACCCCCTTCAACAGATGCCTTACGCAGTGCCCTCTAATGACTCAGGCATCCTTAAGTTGTCCTCCCGCAGTGGAGAACAACCACATGTGAATAGCCTAGGGGTGGATTTGGATTGGGTTCTCTGTCTAAATGGCTTTGATACAGCTGCTTGTTGCTACACCTTAATATCAGAGAGGTAAGGCAAAACAGGTCCACTATGCATGGAGGGAAAGGCTGCAGGATGTGTGTTTTGGAGAGCAACCCATGAAGAAACATGAGGGAGAGGAGCCCTCCTCTTCACCTGAGCCCCAGCAGCACTGCTGCGAGCACTGCCCTCGGCCTGCAGCTTTGGGAAGCTGCAACGTGGGTTAGAGACTCTTGGACAGGAGGCTTGGGCCCCTGGCCTGCCCAGATAGTGCTAGAGACAGCTAATGTAGGATAAAAGCAAGTTCGTTCTCCAGACACCTTCCAATACAAATAGTTACTGGGTGGGAAGGGAACACGAATGAATGCCATGCAACAGGGGAAGACCAGGAATTACAGCCTAATCCCTTCATGGTGGCTAGAAGGGCCCTGGACACTGCAAATCAAGGGGCAGTGGGAGCTTTCTCAGGCAAACCCCGACAGGCAAGGGATGAGTATGGACAAAGAATGAGATGTGGCTGGTCTCCCAAGCATACTTTGGTGCCACAGGAGGGCTGGAGGATTTGCAAGTCCCACCCAGTAGCCAAAATTGAGTTTAATAAAGGCACAACTCTGAGGATTGGAAGGGCAGAGTCAAGCCCAGCACACTAGTGAGAAAGGGGATTTATATCAGTGCGACAGCAACTAAAGCCAACTACTACACTGCAGTGCATGAGCAGATGTGTAAAATATCCTCTCCTCTATGCAGGATTAATCCTCAGATTAGCACCACAAAACCACTTAAAAGAGAACTCAAATATGGCACTCAGTCCTAATGTATGAGTGTGAAAACCTAGCCCATGTGGCAGTGGATTTCTCCATCACCTTCCCTGCGAAACAAAATATTTCTGTTTAAACACTGGGAGAAGCCATTCTGTTCACTTAATCCTCATCTGTTGAAGAAGATGAATCAACACCTGTCACTTTTTTGTAACTCCTCAGAGCAATGGATTTACTCCGTGAAGAACATAACAGAAAGGGATTGTGGTAAATGAAGGAATCCTGCAAAAAGCCACTCCCAATTTAAAGCAGATAATGAGCACCAGAGCTCGTGTGGAAGCAATTAATTCTAATCACTTATGAGACAATAAAATTTAATTATGGGTTCTTTGAAAATGAAAAACCCAACAATTATTGTTAATAGGCTTTTCCTGATGGCAGATAGCGAACAGAATTTGTTGAGGCTGTTTTTCCTGCAGTTAATTAAAAAAAAAAGTCATCTTTTAGTTAAGGATGCCTACACTTACACTGATACATGAAATGGTGCTACTGCACTCAGTTTAGATTTCACAGGACAGAAAAAACAATCTTTGACCAACTCGGCTCTTCGATATGCTTTTGTATAATTGGCATTTTCCTTTCTGCCGAGGTTTCAGATCTTTATTATGTGTTCAGAGGTACTCTCCTCCCATCTCAGAACAGCTGGATGTCTCCAGCTTCATTTCAGCTACATTCATGCTAGTAAGAACAGAAATTGCAAGTGGTTTTTTCGTCATGCACTCATTTTGGAGCTGTAGGAGAGTTCTGGTTGGGGAGTAACAGTGCTGCTAGCCTGGAACACAGCAAAGCCAAGCAGCTCCTGCTCTGGGCTCACAGGGCTGTGGCCTCCCTACAGAGCCTGACTTCTCTTGCACTTGAGGCATCTCCCAGCCCTTTCAAAGGCTAACAACCTGTAATGCTAAGGTATCTATCAGAAATGACTTAGAAGTGTTTAGTAATAAATGTAAGCTAACAAATCTGGAATCTGCCCAGTAGCTTAAACACCAGGCCTTCTTCCCCAGTACTTTTCATCTATGCCCTCTGGGACCTGTGCCTAAGTGCCCTTAGGAGTCTGCATTCTCTCTGCCTGCACAGGGTTCAGATAGTTAATTACTGTACTACACGTTACCAGTGTCTGTGATAACACGGGCACATACCTCCTCCTCTCCACCATTACAGAACTTCTTTGCTTACCTCTGCCAAGATCTAACAGCTGTATTTTGCTGTCCGCACCAACACTGCACAGGAGACACTCCCCATGTTACTGAGGCACTGTGTGCTGGGTGTCCATGTAGCATCTTAGAAGATGTCAATGATACAGGACTGCTGAGGCCTTCAGTTCAGGATTAGCAGGCTAAGCTGCAAAACAGATAAAGACTGGTACCCTTATAGTCACTGGAAGAACACTATGAAGGAATTTAACACTTATTTTAGGATACACTAAGAACTCAGACCTGCCTGCAGTAAAAACACACTATGTATTTGCTTTCAGCTGGCCACATCAATACATTTAAAATTTGACTAAGGGCTCAGGTCTGATCCTCAGCAAAGGTCAGCTTTTGACCATGTCATCGTATTTCCTATCTTCACCATTCTGTCTCCAATAAATCACAAAAGGTAGCAAACATTTCATCCCATGCCATGTGATGCTTAGTCAAAATATAACCCATTTTTCCAAAAGTTGCTCTAAGATGTTTCTGTTGTAAGGGGACAGACTGCAATGCCTCTCTCTCAGAGATGGTGAATAGCAGAAGGCCATTTTAAGCTCTAATGAGGTCTCATTACTATAAGAGATCTTGGAGTACAAGAGCTTGGCAGTATTTAGTAATGCTCAGGAAGTCAGAAAAAAAGAACAAGATTGTCTAGAACTGGAAGAGCGAATGTTTTTTTTCCTGAAAAAACAGCATCTGATTCCCTTTAATAAATAACTTGGGCAATCATTTACACCAGAGGCTAAAAGCAGCATAAAATCAGCACATTATGCTGGCTTTGCACCAGTGTTAGCAACTCAGTAGAGACTGACAGAAACCAGATCTGGAGTGTTTAAGAAATTTCATGCTTCAGGAGTAAAAGCTTGACCTTTAATAACAAGAAACTTACCCCGGTAAAATGAGTTGTGCCAGAACTACAAACTCTCAGCACTCCTCGCAGCTCCCTGTAAAAAAGTTGGCACTTGCTGCTCTTGGATACCACTTTAGATGAACCAGAGCATTCATCCAAGATTGTGATAACCCCAAAGCACTAGTTTACTCCCTGGCAAATATTTGTCATTTCCCCAAAGTACATTATCAAAATGTTCAAACGTAATTTGCAACAAATGCTTTTGTCTCCCAGTTTCATCTTTGCAAACTTCCCTGAATTAAAAGAGTTTATCTCAACTGGTATTATCACTCCGCTGAATTCAATACATTTTAATTATGAGGATGAGGTAGAGTTTAGCCTACCTAGCTAATGACAAAATATCATGTTCTCCACTTAATTAGGACAAATTAAAAGGTTCGTATTTAAATTCTGTTCAACGGTAAGAGTGAAACAAATGTTCCACTGTAACTAGATTATTCCCTATAAATTGCATTATGCAGTGTTACATATTAAGATGCAGTAAGAACAAACCCAGAAGCTTTGGGTAATATTTGGCAGCAGATCTCAACGTCCTGCAGATGGCTACAGCAGTAGCACTCGCATGCTTCATATGGCATTGCAGTGCCTCCTGTCCTTGCAGAGACAACAGCAGTAATTATGTCTGCTGAAAGCCTCCCAAGGTCAAGGGCTGCTCTAACTACAATTTGGTGTTATAAATGCTATAAGCAGGAGGAGACAGAGGTGCCCTTTCCTTTTACCACCTCATCTCAGCTGTTGCACGAGCCCGACTTCCTGCTCGTGGTTGTTTGCATCTGGCTGGGATGCAGGCAGAAGGCACACCCTGAGCTGCTGATACTGCACGCTGCAGCTGTGGGTTTTGGTGTAGTGCTAACAATCCCTTCCCTGCTTTTAGGAATCGCTTTACCATACAGACACAGAGGTGGTAAGCTCCTAGCCAGACTGCAAGATGCCTCTGATGGAAGCAGAGAGAACCCATGCACAAACAGGCTTTTTAACCCAACATCCAGCCCAGCAAAACCTGCAAGCCAAACAAAGCATTGCTCTGCTCGCTGCCAAGAGCTTTTTTAGATCATGAAGTCTTTCCTACTTGTGTACTTCCTATGACTTTCAGAAACCTGATTTTGATACTTACAAATGGAGCAAATAAGTTTCCCAAGCTTTCCACTGCTTGTTTCACTTACATAAAGTGTACACCTTCCTCTCCCTGTTTTCTAAGACCTCTGCCATGAAAGCAGAAAGTAACAGCACTGAGTTGTCTTCCCTCTCTTACATTCTTTTCTTCTTTCTTTCAATATGCCAAGCTATCTTTGCTCCAATCTCCAAGTGATTTAAATGATGCTAACTGCAGAGGAGTAAATTCAGGGAGCTGAACAACCCTGACCTCCCTAAGTCGAGCCTCCAGAGCTTCCTAGCACTTAGCACCCTTGGAGAGATACAGCTCCAGGGAACGACTCATGACTACTGAGAAAAACACATCCCTGTTATTAAAATTAGGTACCTTCTTATTTCAGCATGGCTCTTGCCACCTTTTCTTGTGCTGATCTCAGAAGTTGGGCTTCACAGTCTCTTATACCTTCGTCTGTCTCTTTATCAAGCCTTTTTTGAAGACACTAAAAAAGCATAAAACGATTTGACAGCTCATAGATTAGCAAATGGCCTTTTCTTGCTCTGAACAGTATCTTCTTTCATCAGTCATTGTCACTCTCCACAAGATTAATAAGAGAGACATTTATAAGGCAGAATCTGTTGAAAGCAGAGATAAGCATGGTAGAAAAGATACTAATTGTAACTTTTTTTTACACATCTGCATTGATCCCAACAGCTGCAGGTATTTAAAAATTTTCCTATCATGTTGGCCCCTTCATTATTGCAAAGAAGAAAAGGATATAGAGGAAAAATTAGCATTCAGTGTTGGCACAAGGTAAGCATGGGGATGACTTCCTGGCTCCTCTTGACCTTTATACGAGGTACAGTTTATCTTCCATCAGTTGGGGGAAACAAGAACTTTTTTCTTCAGCAGGGGAAGAAGAGGCACCAAAAGGAGATGTAGGGAAGGACAGCTCAGGATGATGTATGGGTCTGCTTAAGCGGGGAGTGTATTAGTGATGCCTGCTTTGGAGGAGCAGGGAAGGGACTGGTGTTTAGCACCAGCAGCAAAATGGTAACCCTAATGCATAATTACAGAGTACTCAGCATATATTCAGTAGTGGTGTGTTTCTCTACAAAATTCCACTCTAATTTTATGAGAGCCTGTAGACACCAAAGCAACTGTGGTTTAAGTACCTACAGATGCTGCAATAAATAACAGGACTGTATAGATAGATGTACACGTAGAGCTTTGTCATCAGTGCTTTAAAAAAAAACAACAAACTATTTTATTAAAAAAATGAAGACTTCAAGAATGAGTGGCTGTGACAATCCAGGGCATTTATTTCATTTTCAGCTCATGAGGAAAGTTACAAAATAGAAAAAGAAGAACACGAGAATACAGACATTTGAAGACATCACTTTGTTCAGTACTAGAGGTAAAGGCAGGAGGGGAAGATGTGAGATGACACCAGTTGTTAATGGGAATTTTGCCACTGGAAAAAAAAAGTGCAGGATGCATTTAGAGAAGTACTGCTTCATTAAGCACCGTTAGTCATTCCTTTCACAGCTGAATGGGTGAGCAGTTGATGGCTCTGGCCACTTCTGGATGGGTGGGTTTGTTTTTTGATTTTGTTTGTTTGTTTGTTTAATAACATTTCTACCCTACAAGTGCAAAAGCTCTCCCTACGCACAGCAGGCAGGATTGTGTTCACCGCAGAAGTTAGTCCTGATGACATGCCCACGATCAGAGCACTTGGAACATCAACCAGATCAGGAATTAAGTCTACACCTAGCTCTAAATTTGGTCCTGGCACACATCAGTGATTGTTCACGGATTCCCAGAGTACAAAAAGTCATCACAACCTCCGTCCCTTCCTTTACACCTTTCAATAACAGCTCTCATCAAATTTAGTAACATTCCTGAAATGGTTTAGCATTAGTCCTACTTTGAATCTTCCAGCTCCAAGGTATACTGTGCACATGCTGCAACATGGGGGAAAAAAGACAACCATGTGGTCTTTTTTCACCAAGCTGGTGAACACTTAAGGGCAGTTAACACTGTCTGCTGCCTACATTTACAGCACGCAGTCCTGTTGGCCATGGAGCTGCCGAAGTCTTCTGCTATACTACCAGTTCGTGGCAATGTGCAACATGTGGCACAGTAGGAGTCTGCTCCGTGGGCAGCATTTGCAGGCATTGCTAGCGCTGAAAAAGCAGCAGAGAAGGCTGGAGTGAAAATGAAGGGGTCGCTTGTTTGGAAGGATTAAAGTACTGCAACGCTTTCACCTTATTCTGAAAAGATTCGATTTTAATGCCCACAATCACAGTACAAAGACATCTTTAGGGAGTTCCCCATTTTTGAAGTCAGACACAATGCTGAGGGCTTTTACAATACAGTGATGGCAGCTTGAATTCAGAATGATGAGCCAGAATTTTAAAAACAGTAATGATAAAAGCCCGAAGGACTGAACAAAATGTGGAAGAAATTCAGTACACACACGTAGCCTCTGTCTCTCATCAGATCTGTAGGCTGCAGAAGAAGATGCTTAGCCAGGGTTAATAAAACAAACAAAAGTAAGTGAATCATGCCCCTTAGCTAGAGCTACTGCAGGGAATCGTGGGGAATTTGTGTTCCTTTCTCTTTAAAGAGCTTCTATCACACCCCAACACCCTCAGCAGTTCTGTACCATGACAGGTGGTATCATTGGGTAAGTTGAACAGGAGGATGTCTAATCATTATATAAAATTGTAAAATCCTCAACAATTAGCAATGGAAAGGAAGCTACACATCTTGCTATGTTTGGGGCCAGGCTCCGGCAGTCCAGCATGGGAACAGCTGGAAGTATGAACCCAAAAAAGGTCTTTCTAAAAAGGAACAGACTTGGTTATCAAAAGAATGAGCTACTCCCTCGTAGGAGCATTTGTATCTCCTTCCATCTCCTCTGCTATGGTGGTGGCTAGATCTACCCCTCGAGTAAGTAATAGTTGTTCCTAAGTGGAAATGGAGACAAGATGGTGGAAAGGCTGAGGAGAGGACGGGTTTCCAATGAACAATCAGAAGTATTCACTGGGAATTAGCTTGTGTAAGCTGGAAAGACAAACAGTGCAGATGCTATAAAATGCACAGTTAGGTGGATGATCTGAGATCCCCTCTCCCGTGGTGCCAGAAGCAGTAAGATTGCAGGCTGGACATAGCTCTTCTATGCAGCATTTCCATTGTCAAACTGTCTGTAGTGGAAGAGACTCTTGGAGTCCAATTTCCCAGAGTATTTGACAGCTTCAGCAAAAAGCTTTGTCACCTGTCAATACAAAGCAGAGGAAGACTGAGCATTGCAAAGCCTTCTGCAGAAGTCACCCTGGAACTGCCTGGAACACTTCTACACCGTCACCCTGGAGCTGCCCTGGGCAGGTCCACTCCTTTAAGTCCATCCACATCGATACCAATTTCAAGGTGGCTTCATGTAGCTGTTGGCTCTAGCACGCTGGAGCTCTCCTGCCCACCTGGAGGGATGTAGAGCTGCTGGGCTTCTTTGGCAAGATGGTTCTGTCCTGGGAGAGCTGTTGTTCCCCCTCCCACCCAAGCCTTTAAGAGAACACAGGGCTGTTCTTTTAAAACTCAGTCAAACTCTGCAATCAGAAGTGTTCACCTGCATCAAGCAGCTGTGGTAATAAATTTTGGCTAGAAGCCCTGTTCTGGCTGTCAGTGTGTGTTCTGCTAGGAGGCAGAGGATGGGTCTTCAGTTCCCCGTTCCTGCTAATTATGTTTGGCATCATCCTGTCTAGGAACTTGGAGCTTGGCACTCTTTGCTTTCCACTCACTCCAATCACAGCAGAAGATTTTGCACAGCTGGACACCAGCTCAAGTCACTGGGTTCTACATCAGTGCCCAGTGAAATCAAGGGGAATTTGGCCGCTGTGTTTAATGAGAGCCAGATGAGGCCCTTTTGTGACAGTTGAAGCCACTTGCAAAGGAAGTCAAGCTACCACTGGCAGCAGGAGTCCTACTTTCATTTCTAAATATCCCTTCCCCTATCAGTATGTGAATGGGCTTTGTCAGGAGCTACAAACACATAACGACTTGCAACTGGGGACAGCAGGACTAAATACACAGGCAGCAATTCCATTTGGATGGTACTCTGGAACTGGATTGACCCATGGGTCATTCAAGAAAGCCCAACTATGTCCTGCTTGAAGCTTTAAGAACCATGAACTACAAAAACACCCCACTAAAAAGATCTTTCCGTGCATAATTTAAACGTTGCAGGGAATCCTGTGCAAGGAGTTTGCTCTGAATTGAAAATGACACAGCAACAATTTCAGCTACATTACAGGACCCAAGATATTTTTTTCCTTCTATATTCCATTTTAAGCAATGTTATTTTGCACAATAACAAAAGGAAAATACACTCAAACAATTGTGTTGCCCTGATTTTCTGGCACATTATTATTTATCAGAAATAACGAGGGTCCAAATACACTGGCACCTAGCGCTCCAAGTGCTTCGAAGCTCTGAAGGCTCCTGTGATTAAGAACAACATGGGAAGTACCTGGAAGTTAGTGAGTAGAGCAATCCCGCTGTCAATAGCCATCCTCCGGATCATGTAATTATCATGGACAAACTTGGTGTTGCTGTTGGACAAGTTAATCACCAGATCTATTTTCCCATCCCTTATCAGCCTGAAGAAACAATGCCCAAGATAGTATCACAGTGTATCTTGCTTAACGAAAATATGTGATGAATACAAAATCATGCAGGTAAACAACACTGAAAATTTTCATTTGCATTTAGTTTTTGATGTCAAGTCTTACACCCCAAGAAGGGAGGGCTGGGGGGTTGAGGTGCTAAGATAGGGCTCAAGAATTGGGGTTTTATTTCTGTTCTATTCATTAACACAAAGTAATATTCAGCCTTCATACAGCTCAGCACAACTCTTTTAAAAGGTGTGATAGACTGTTACTACACGCTACATATCCAGATCCCACGTATTCTTGCATGAAAACGTAATGTGGAGCAATACATCCATGCTGTATTAAATAGGACTGTTCAACGAGATATTCGTTAATTACAGTAAAACCTCCCTGCTGTCGCAATTCTGGGCAAAATCAGGTAAGATTTTTGCACTGAATTCTGAAGTCCCATTAAATCACTATTAGTGATCCCAACAAGACCAGAAATCTGTCCCTTGTATTTGATATCCTGGATGTTAATGCAATTTCGACAAGATGAGAACCGCTCTTACCTCCTGACTGACGGGAGGCTGGGATTCTGGCTTTCCTGTGATGGCCATGCCACAGGGTTTGCTGAGATACTGTTTGCATTGAGCCAGTCAGAGGTTGCTTCTGTGGCATAAAGCTGTTGAGGGAAAAGAAAAGGTTACCATGTGCCTCATAATACAGAAACGTTTCATTTAACTCGTGTGAGTATGACCCAACACACAAATCTTGTTGTCAGAGGTGATTTCGGATGGCATTTTTCATCACAAGGGCGTCTCTCCACATAAAGAGAGATACACAAAACAGCACGACTTTCCCAACTTTCTGTTATCTATTGTCTGCTGATGGATGAGTCAGTGAATAGTAGTAACACATCCAGAAACTGGTAAGTGGCTTAGGAATACTTAAATCCCTCTGAATTTCAATAGGGCTTACTTTCAACTGCTTATGATTTTTTTTTTTGCCCTTTTTTTTCCTGCCTGGCACTAAGTTTTGAAAGGCAAAACTGTAAATCCAGTAGTTACACTAATGCCACTGAGGAAAATAGTGCTTAAATACTTAATACTATAAACCCCTCCCCAGTCTTCTGTGGTCACGTTGTTAACTTTCAGTAAGTATGTGGATTCAAAATGATGCAAGAATTACAAAAGGGATGTAAACACCTCAAATTTCCTACGTCTGCAGCTTGTGAGTGTCACTGAAGATGAAGCACTGTGAAGACTTTCTCTCCTTATAACAAGGAAGTCTTTCTTCCTCTTCCTGGCTTGTTTGTTTGTTTGTTTCTTGGAAAATTCATTTTTACAGAGTGACATCCTGGCTGCTGGCTGATAGTAGAGCCAGGGTTGTTCTTGCCACGACTCGTGACTTAGGCCTGCTTGTTCAATTAAACGATCACGGAAACTTTTAGTTGGGTGATACCTAGTGACTTGGCAGATCACTCAGCCAAAAGTCCCTGTTGTACTTTGAAAATTTCCTTTTTTTCTGTCTCCAAATGAACTCCAAAGTTCTCCCGCTCCTATGGCAGGCTGAGTACATCTCAAATTTTGAAAACTCTCTAGCTTTGTGTGTTATAAAACCACCACACTTTAAATAACTGAAACCACCTACCTTGAAGCCCTCCTCACACAGCAGTTCTGCTACACTGAGGAATCTGGGGCGGAAGGACTTCTGAAAAAGGAAAATAATTAGATAAAGTATCAAAGCTAGGCTTTAGAAACAGGATTTTGTATACCAACACAGAGCTCCTCCAGCCTGTGCAGAAACAAATACACCTTTCTGTACTCAGCACATGGCTGAACGTGCCTGTCCACTGCCACTCCAAGAAAACCGTCTGGATCCTGAAAAGCCCAAAGTCACTCTCAGCTGAGATATACCTCATTACAACACCAGGGTGTTCCCATATTAATTTCCACTGCAATTACAAAACATCCCTGTATATGAAATATTAGGGCAGTTTCTTCTCAAATACACCACTCAGGAGACTGGAATGCCCTGTTCCCATGAGAACGTGGATGCCAGGTATTTCAGGCACCCAGGAAATATTCAGGCTGCACACCTAGATCTAACATCACCTAGAAAAAATAGAGATAAGACGACCTCCTGTAGACACCTGTACATGAGCAAGCCATTCCAGAGCAACTGATGAGCAAACATTTGATCCCAGCACAACTTTTGCCTGGATGTTGAAGGTACAGCAATGAAAAGATCAGAAGCAGCACATGCCCTACTCACTGCCAAGGCTGGCTGAACCTCGCTTACAACTTTAGCCTCATCTGGCCATTTTGCAAGTCAGATTACTGCAAGCTCCCTTCTCAAGCTACTGAGGGCTTAACCTTTATGGCTGAGTGCAACGTTTTGAAGGGTGAACTATTTCCTACAAAGAAAAGGAGTCAACAGGGTTTTATTTGAGCAGTACAGGCTTTGGAAAGAGCCTCATTCTGAAGCCATCCTGCTTTCTACACTAACTGGAGAATATAAATATACAATGTGACAGGGTTGGCAGCTTCCCAGTGAGAGAGAACCGTTCTGCCTTCTGGTCAGGGGGCTGGCTTTCACAACAGTATTATAAACTTATATCAAACATGTACTGAACACTTGTGACACATAAAACAGCCTCTCCATGAAAAGAAATTACAGCTGTCAGCTCGCATCCGAGCAGCCTCAGATTTACAAGCTGACTGAGAGAACTTGTGTAAGAAGCCATTAGTTACTAAAGGTGAAAAGTACAAGCAGATTTATTTAGTGGAAGATATTTATTGCAGAAGAATTATATTCTTTTTCCATTATAGCAAAAGTTCTGTTATAACCTCTCTCTCATGTTTGCTAGCACACCTTGCTATTTGTAGAGGGCTACATCCTCAGTCCTTTAAACACCACTACGCCAGTTCTCACTAAGATCAGGCTCAAAATGAAGCCAGCTCATCTTCTGTGCTCATCTTGAATTCTGTATCCAAATCCACCACGGAGCATGCTACGCTTTCCGTACCTAAGGAACCAAGGGAGAAGGTTACCTTGAAACAACAGACTCGGAGTGCTGGGATTTAAAAATAAAATACTCCATTAGCGTTTTCCGCATCTCGTGGTCACCAGCACAGATGTAAGACAGATGCACTCCCTCCCAGAGATAGCGCTGAATAGCCCAATCAGGAAAGAAAATAAAATGAGCTTTTCAACTCCTCTTGCGTAAAATATAAATTATCTGATGGCAGACTCAGGGTTTTAGCATCACAGATTTCTCCAAATTGTGAAAAGAAAAGAGGTCAAATATGAGAGTTTATCAGCTCTCATAAACTGGCAGCAGTTCTTTCATCTAACAAGAAAGCCATGCCCCATTTAACCTGGGAGGGCACAAGGCCTCTAAAATTCTGGGGAACCTTGATGCTTGCAATGCTCACAACCCAGGGACAATCCAGGGGGCTCATGGGCCAGGCTGGCTGCCGATCCACCTGGTACTGGCCAGCAGATGTGAAGGAGTGCTTGCCCACTCGATCTTGAGGATGATTGCTTTGTTAGCAATAGCTTTGAGTGGCTACTGAAATAGGATTACCGCTGGAATCACAAACTGTGAGTACACCAGCACGGAAAGCTCTCAGCAAGGCTGGGTACACTACCTGAGTTCACTACTCTTGATCTGCAAAATACCCAAGAGCAGAACATTTGCAAGGAAGCATAGATCTTCCTCTCTACCATTGTTAACTGCATCTATGTGACTTTTGTCCTTGCTTAGGCAGCTGCCTCCCACCCCTACATAATTAAAACTGAGGATGAAAATGCACTACACTGAATAACTTCAGTATGTTGAACCAGACACTACTGAGGGAAGCAGAATTTACCACCATTTGGCTTCTTCTTTCTCTTTCTGCAAGACCTAAAAATCCAGCCTAAGAAACAAAGAAAGCAACTAATTATAAAGCAATGAAGTCTTCAGAAGGGGAGTTTTCAGCTGACCATCCACAGCAGAGGAAATAGCAGCACCTGCAGCTTGAAAGCCAGGGCCTCCACCTCATCAGCCCTCAGAGCCATGCAGTTTTAAATATTGAGCAGTCATGGAGAGCAGTGTCCTGGTATCTGCCCTTCTGAACCTGTATTCCCTTCTGAGGATGCACTGCCACCTTTGCAGTTTGAAGCATATGACCTCGTGTTTGGGATTAAAACAAGAGCCAGGCTGCTGGTGGTCTCTGCCCAACCTGTGCCTCTTGTCTGTGCAGCAAGGGGCTTCTCTTTTCTCCAGCCTTTACTGAGAGAAGACCACTCATAGCTTATGCGTCAGGTCCAGGTCAGGATGTCAACCTTCCCTTCTTACAAGGTTTAATTTCTCCTCTCTGTCTGCAGAGCTGGCAGATTTTCAAGCAAACCACTGAAAAGCAGGTAGGCGACAAACTCAAGAGTGGTGAAGGAGCAATAGCTGCTTCTCAGCACTGCCTTTACACTTCTTGTTTCAGAGTTTAATTATGTAAGAAATATGCCGAGATGGAAAGAGACGTTTCATCAATTGATCTGTTGTTTTTCAGACTCTTTCCCAAGAAAATGAACTGTAAACCACTCATTACAAAAGACAGAATCTTGTTATTTTTAAAAGGTTTGTGGGCTTGAGCTTTTGGGGTTGATTTTTTTATTACTTTTTCCTTAAGACCTTTGTACAAAGAACATTTGGCTCAGTTTAAGAGACACTGACACTGAAGCTACATAAATGCTTTCCACAGCTAAAAATTACTCTCTGCTGCCTGTTCCCT
This sequence comes from Aythya marila, assembly GCF_965140915.1. Classification (NCBI taxonomy): domain Eukaryota; kingdom Metazoa; phylum Chordata; class Aves; order Anseriformes; family Anatidae; genus Aythya; species Aythya marila. The sequence continues at coordinate 7,032,396 of NC_139047.1, read as the reverse complement.
TTTAGCTGCTTTCAGGAAAATAAGCTTAAATTTTAGACACTGGGCTCTTCCTTCTCCTGGCCTTTTTTTTTTTTTAGTACTGCAGTGATTAGATATACAGGTATCAACTACCCAGTCTTGTACTGAAGTTTTAAAGCAGGCAGCAAGCAAAGACTTTTATGCTAATTTGATGTAACTTAGAGCAAGGGTTTCAATCTGTGTTTTTTTTTTTTAGAGGACTAAGTGGTTATCTGTGTTAGCAGAAGTTATGTTCCTTCCTGGCCACTTTTCACACACGTCCCTTACATTCCCTGCTGGAACAGACAGCCCAACACATTTTTCAAACCCCTGCTGTCTGACAGGAGAATTCACGGGCTCTACTTATTTGGTTATTGGCTTTATGCAATCATGGCATAAAATTATTACCAGCACAACAGAGATATGGAAGGAGGCATTCAGTTGGCTTTAAGTGGCCTAAGTTATAGTTACAGAGGAAATGTCTGTTTTTGTGGTTTTTTTTTTGAGTAACATACATACACCTCAAAGTTTATAACTCTATCTACCCCCAGCACCCCCTACCATTGGTAACCATGCCTCGATAAGGATTTAACCCTTTTTGCTTTTCTGCCTGGCCACCTTTCCATCCTGAAATGCATATCCTCTTTATTGACACAGCACTATGAAGGGAACAGGGCTGTTCCTAAAGCTAACCCATTGGGAATTCACTCAAGTAAAGGCTCTCTGCAGTAGCCATTGCACTGGAGGACGTTCTTGAAATTACACTGTTTTAATTTGTTGTCATGTATAGCAACGATGAGGGATGTAGACAGCAAAAGATGAATCCCTAGACTCCAAGGTCTGCTCTGATATGGAGTCACTGGACCTGTAGGGTACATATCCAAGATGCAGTCCCAAAATTCCCATCGTGACTCCAATGGGGAGTGGAATGCAATAGTGCCATACCTGGTGGTGGTCTAGTGGCTTGACAGTGTTATAGCCACATAATAACCTAGCAGCAGCATATTTTTTGCACTGTGGGATGACATTACAGCTCTGCCTGGAATTAAATCTGCCATTTATGGGGATAACTTAGCAGGTCCAGCTTTGTGATATGCAAACGGTGCATTGAGAGGAAGTGGTTTCAATTGGTTTCAATGAACTGATCATCTACATGCATTATTCCCTGCAGAAAGGTGGCTTCTAACTTTCTGAAGCCTCTGCTTGTAGCGATCTGAGGGTCCTGCCCTCAGCAGATTCCTGCAGCTTCCAGTAGAAACTACCAGGAGACAGAAGAAAAAACACTGGGCCAGCCCCAGTACAGATCTCCCTATTGTGTTTGTTCCTTTGTCTCAATGCACTTCCAGACAGATTGCAGAGGAACACATTCACAGACGTGTGAACGAAAACAAGACAACAATTAATCAGTTCCTCTGTCAATCCTTCCTCAACTTTGGTTTTAGGAATTACCTGGATTCCGATCAAAATTCCTTTCTTGGGAAACGTAAACCCAGTGGCAAGCATAGCTTTCTGGAAGGCAGAGTACACATCCTCCCCGAAGCACGCAACCTAGGAAAAGGCACAAAGAACAAGGCATGAGGGGGGAAAAAAAATAAATACAAAAACAACCCAAGGACAGTGCTTTAAAAAACAAGAAAATATTTAAATATGCTCTTTTGACTTCTTCAGGCACAATAAGACTGCTTTTGCACAGAGTCTGCAGGCATGGGAAAAAAATAAATCAGAAAATCATTGCAGACAAATCTCAATTTTAATGAAGCAATAACGAAGGAATAGGCAACACTTTAGTTTCAAACGGCACACCAAGGAGTAACAGCAATTGATTTTGCTGAGTTATGTGAATGCTGCACACAGCTTCTGCTCCAGTGTTTGTAAGTGCATTAAAAGTGCTTAACATTATATAATGCTTAAATACCAGCAAGTGTTCTGCATGCAGGCATGCTTCTGTGTGTGGACACAGCAAACTGATAAAACTGCACCTGTGCTGTCATGCACTCCTGGAAGTTTCTTGTAAAGATAAGCCACAATAAATAAAGATGTTTTTCCATTAGAATTTCAAAAACTCATGGAATTCAAGCAAAATGCCAGTATGTACTGAAGAAAATAACAAAAAGAAATGTGCCAATTCATAACATTTTTTTTTTTTTACAAGTAAAAACCTGATAAATCATTAAAAGTCATTTAGCAGTTCTCCATCACTCAGAACTGCCTGTGGAGCTCAGTTGCTTACAGACCATCAGATGATAATGATTTCTGCAAGAACTGAACTGTGTTCCTTACCCAAATCCAGAATTCTGATGACAGAAAGAGGTTTTTTGAAAGTTTAGGAAAAGAAAACAGCCCTTGCCAACTCCACACTTGTTGAAAAACAGGCAGAAGCAGAAAGCATCCCAGCTTTTTCTCTTTGAAATAACAAATCGACACACATATACAGATGAGATAAAGAGGCTGATTGAGAATTGCTCTCCCATTTTCCTCTTATGGTCCTTCCCATCACAGAGTGAGCCCTCACATTCATGGTCTCCCTGTTACCATGGTGAGCAAAAACCAGAATGTCACGTACAAAGAACAAATGGTGATTTGCCAGATCTTCTGAAGTGGAAAAAAAAAAAAAAATACAAACAAAAATCCCACAAGGGAAGGGGAAAAAAAAAAAAAAAAGTCATGACAACTTTTTTCTCAGCTTCTCTCTAAAAACTCACCCTTGAGTGTTCAGTATGTTCTCCTGTGCTGATTTCCTGAGGGGTTATGCATCTCCTAGACTTTCTACATGGTGGAGAGTCCTACCCTATATGCTTGGGCCAGGGGCTTTCACCCTGCCAGGAGAGGATTATCTAATATTACAGTGGGACCAAAATATCCACAAAACTTGAAGAAACCCCCAGGACTGTGTCTGCTACTGTTATAGGAACGAGACTTCCAGTAAAACACATCTCTCCCAGGTAGATGTGACAAATTCCAGCCCAAATCAAGCCATGTGTTAAAAATGTCTTTGAGGAATAATTGAGCATTTTACCCGAGGAGAGTTATTATCCTTCCTTCACTCATAAGAAAGACCTTCATAACTGTCACATTTTATGGCATTTGTGAATATGGATCTTTCCAACTCATAAAAGTTAATAATCCCTCCCTTATGACCAAGGTAATCTCTGACTCCATATAAAGCACAGAAGGATAATTCTTGCCCTTAGTTACATTTTTATTCATTTTTGGGGGGTGGATGGGGGCAAATGTTTTCTGTGTAGTCATCATTGTTCTGAAAATAAGGAAGTCACTTGGCATTTTTCTGCGCATTAACTACATTAAAGGAAATCTTCCACAATACTGCTTTCCCACATGTTAAAAAGAGCAAAATAAAGTAATACTGGAGAGATGTAGGAGACCTAAGGCTGTTCTAACCATTTATTCGGGTCTAATGCTTTTTCATACTAAAAGGGTAAGCCTTTTCTAACGAAAACAGCCCATGGAGACATTCCCAAGCTCATGTCAAATGAAGCTGCCCAAGTTCTGCTACCTGCCCAGCTATGGCAGAGCAGAGTTAAGCCTAATGTAATAGCTTCACGATTTAATCGCTTCCCAAGTGGGCTTTCCAGAGAAAAATCCGTTATTGCAATCTTCTCAAGAAGTAACTGAGCAAGCAAGTTCAGAGATATCTTGGATACGTCTGCAGAAGCTCTTGGAAGATCAGGAAGAACTCAACCAAACCTCTTTGTTCCATGTGAACTAGTAACCCTTCAAAAGGTGTATGCAGAAACATGTCTCTCTTGAAGGGTAAGGGCTCCCATCAGCGCTGAGCCTACGCAGGAAGAGGACCAGCTCTGTGCCTTTACAGCGTGCTGTTTGTATGGCAGACACGTTTCAGAAACACCTCACAGCCCTGCTGCAGAAAGAGTGGGTAAAGCAGCCCCGTCTCCCCCTCGTCCTGCTGACAGCCAACACTGCAACCACTACATTTTATTTGTTCTTTCTCACCTTTTGCGCCTTGGGACCTGTCTTGATGGTTACCAGGCAACAACAAAAATATCCCCACATGTAGTTGTTGCCTTTAAGTAACTAGCACGTTCCAAGACCAAAGGCTCGTGACCTGGAATCTCGATATTGCTATTCTGGTACGTGCCAATGAGGGGCTGGAAAGCTGAACATGCGTGTCTGTCAAGAAGCAGGTGATTCATAAAATGGCCTGATGCACTGAGAACCTCCCAGAACCCGACAGCTCTCAGACAAACTCATTTCAGGCTGTCACACCAACCAGGTCCAAGTCAGGGAGCCGACATGCAGGTAAAGAGGGACATCCAGTGGCTGAATCAATCGGGTTTTCCAGAACAATGTGTTTGTACAGATAAGAAAGATGTTTTCAATTTTCTGAAGAAGCTACAGATGCCATTGTGATTCAGGCAGCAATAAGATCACTTTCAAAGATTCATGTTTACAGACAACTTGTTAAAAATAAATAAATCTAAAAGATACCTCCCCAGTCGAGGCCATTTCACATCGCAGAACAGGGTCAGCATCTCTCAGTCGGGTCCAGGAAAACATCGGGGCCTGGTAAGAGAAAGAGGGTGGGTGTGAGAAGGGGATGAACCATATTTAATAGATCAGTACAAAAAAAAAAAAAAAAAAAAAAAAAAAGCGATACATTTTAAGCAACAGAAAGACAGACGTGAATTAATCCAAAAGAAGCACTGGTCAAGGCTGATAAGCAAAGGAATACTTGGCAAAGGAGCTTCCCCAGCATCTTGATGGACTGGAACAAATAAACACCTATTTCACCAATAAATCTTCCTCTTAACTCTTGCAATCTTGCTCTCTCACTCACATCCTGACGGCAGATTTCTGATCTGTGATAACCCACTATCATTTTTAAGACACATTTTGAAACAGAAAGCGTGTGAAGTGTTTAATTCATGAAACAAGAAGAGATACTATCTGAAGCAAGTCAGCTCTTCTGACAAAACATTTCTCCCGCAGAAGTTTTCATCCACAGGATCAAACCATTCCACAAGAACACACTCTTTTGGTGGAAAGTAGCTGAATCTTGGCAAATAATTTTCACATCTTTTTCTTCTCTCCTCCAAAAAATACACATCACTACTTTTGTGACCTTTCATAAGGATATGTTGTAACTCTTGGTTATCTTCATGGTTATTCTGAGGATATAGGACACTGCAGTCTTCGTTAGCCTCTGAGATCTCATCTAACTTGACTATAAAACAAACAAACAAAAAAGCCAAAACAACTCCCTCATAAACAGCCACTGACTACATGTTGCAGACATTCCAAAACAACTGTCTGCTAGCAAATAACTTCCTATAGGGCTTCTCTATCCTAAATTACTATGGGTATTTACATTAGGACAACATCCTTGATGCATAGAAAATATTCTGCTTTTAAATCCAGAGTCACAATTCTGTGCTTGGAAGTCTCTGAGGTAATGCTGCAGACAAGACAGCTGCTGTTTCACGACACCTAACAATGACCAACTAAAACGTGACAGCAGAATTTCTCTGAGAAAGGTTTTTCGATAAACGTCACCTCTTGGTGAATTTTAGACCAGTTTTGTTTCTCCTGTAAGAGAAAATTTTCACAGTAGCCAACTCTATGTTCTTAAGCTAAGCTCTGACAGTCAAGGTGGATCATTTTTAATGCATAGTTTGTCTTGAAAGGGAACAATCAAGAAAAGCCTTCCAACTAGTTGCCTGAACTTTTGTCTGCCACAAGCATGAACGTGAATCAGCAGGAACAGACTGGTACTGCAAATAAATCTCATTTAAAAACATAGTCAGAGATGCTCTACCCAGGATTTAAACTTGGTCAGGTTGTACTTGTGTCACTCCGAAAGCAAACATGACAAGACAGTGGGAGTTCAAATTCACAAAGGAGTAGCTACGTCGAGAAAGAAACCAGTTTCATATTCTCCCCTTTCAGAGCACTTAAGAACTGCTGGAGAAACAAAATCCCATTTCCATGCAAATATTCCTAGCAATAAAACCATTAGAGGACAAAAAATATGACACTCAAATAACGAGAACAGGGTTTAACAGGAATATTTTTCAAAGTTTAGCATTTCCAAAGGCATTATCAGGTTTTTACATCTGACAAATCCATACAGAACACCAGCAGTACAAAAGCCTTTGTAGTGAAGTTTTCAAGAACATAGCTAGGTTTTCCACTCTGTAGCCCACACTCCCAGGAGAGACCAAACTCTTGACTGGTTAGCTAACAACAGCACAGGAGCCCTAAGCCTAAATAATTGAAATCTATAGAAACGAGACTCAAGAATAAAAAAAAATCTCAGATTAGAATTTCAGAAAAATACTCATCTGTGGCACCAAAATCAAATGTAAAATTACTTCCAGGCTAACTGGCTTGCAAATAACCTGAGATGGTCATGGACGTGGCTTGTATTTTAATAGGTCTGAAGATTTTGTTAGCAGAAAGATGTTAGCTATTTTCTGTTTCCTCAGTTTTCACTTACTATGGGAGCTATTAAAGCTGGAATGTGTCTGTATGAACAATTTTCATTATCAATCATATTTTCTGCACTGCTGTTCTAGATTTTTATGATTAGGTACTTCAACTAATTCTTTTTCTTCCACCAAGCTTTCAAAAACATCTAAAGGATACTTTGGTATCTTGGGTGCCGTATAAGCTCAGTAATTAAGAAGAGGGAAAACTTGGCCCCACTGAAATCAAAGGATCCAAGACTTTCACCCCCTTTAACTAATTAGTCATGCATATAAAGGAGATTCTGTGCATCCAATAGCCCACACCCTAAATCTTGAACATAAAATCTAGGGGTACTCAAAACGTAAATTTGTACATGTCCAAACATATTTCAGACAGTGTTACAAAAAAGCCTGAACTTCAGCATTCAATCCCACAAGTACGTATTTTTCAGGTTGTTTAGAAACATAATTGAGTGGGGTCAAAGCAAGAAATAAAAGGAGATTGATTTTGTTAATAAGCACTGGAAATTTTTCCTTTGATGTCTCTAAAATTCCCAACGTACGTTGTAACAGAAACTGGAAAGGGTCAATTTGGCCCTTGGCTAATGAGTAAATTGTTCTCCAGGCATTAAGATACTATAACCTATTAATGTGGTAAGTGCTGACACAGTTTTGTTCTTCTTTTGTGTGCTTTTTGAAACCATACCTTAATCCCAATGTATTTGGAGGGAATAATGGGCTGCTCCAGCGTGGGGAGGGTTGACTCGTTAACCTCTTTTCCAATCATCACTTTTGTGGCCACGTCGATGAAATCCACACCCAGAGTCTTGGATACAAAAGGGAAAGAGCGTGAAGCCCGCAAGTTGCACTCTATCACCTGATGGGATTATAAAGGAGAAATACCAGGGTCAGGCACTGTGCAGTGAAAAAACAGATTACTTCATGGTTCTGGAAATCAGTCCTTACTCCTCTTGGCAGAGGTGCTCTTCAGATTGTCAAATAAAAGGCACAGAAATGGCGTTTGGTATTACAGACACCAGTGAGGAATGAGAAGTACGGTCTGAGACAGAAGGACTCCCCGGTTCCACAGCTGAGATTCAGCTCTATTGTCTGAAAATTAGACCCCAGATTAATTTATAAATCACTCTGGAAATTGTGTTATACACAATTCAATTAGTGCACAAGAAGCAAGGGAATTGATGCACCTGTATTAGATACAAGCTTTAGAAGTCCACCTTCTTTATCCATAGTATTGTCACTTCCCAAATGCCCAGGCCACCACTCATTACTGACTTTCCTTATCTACTTTTGGGAGTCATTCAGTGACCCAAGCAAGAAACAGAAGTTCTGCACCCTGCTGAGAAGCACACCATGGAGTTCATTAGCAAGAGAGAAATTGCTGTAAGTTAGATCTAAGGGGTAACGAACCAGGGCAAGACTAGGTAAGCCAGGACAGGAGGAAAAAGAGGGGTTATCCAGAGAAAAGGCAAACACCACTGAGGGACAGCAAGGAAGGAAAGACTCCATTCTGTCCCTCTGTGGAGTTTCTTCTGTTTCATGGTTATTCAGAAAGGTGAAGATGAGTTAAGAACATTCTTCTCAACTAATAGCCCAAACAGAATCTTTCACCACTAACATACTCTTCTATACCATGGCAGAATTTCCTTCCATTCGCTGCTTCCTCAGTCAAACTGTTCTCATTCCTCTGACCTTCCTCCATTAGCCACAGAGAGCTAACTGTTACCTGTAAAGGGTCAGACGTCTGCCATGCTGCTCTTACTGATAGCTACTAAGACCATACTACGTAGGAAACTATCTTAACAGCTTATATTAAAGGCTTAAGCACTGAAATTAAGCACTTTCTTTCTCTCCAGTGACATGGAAGACTTATCTTAACAATCAAAATAGCTAAAGATCAGAGAAGATAACAGAGCTGAAAGCAATGATATGCAGTTTATAGGATGAGACACAGGTCTTGGTGCTGTCCATCACATTAAACACTGATGATTTGTGGAAGGACAAAAGCCTACAGTGAAACAAAGCTATTGCTGACAGACAACACAAGCAGACCCACTTCACTCTCAGTGGCAGCACTGCACAGGCAGGGAAGGCTGCTCTCTCCCAGCCAGGCAGGGGGAGCTGTGTGTCACAGGGATGGCACAGGTGAGCCACACACCAGACAAAGCAGGTTAGAAACCCACAGCTGAGACTGCCACAGAGTTTCCGTGCCAGGGACTACAGGAACCATGCACCAAGCTAGCCAGAGCAGAGTCTGATTTCCTCCAACAGTCATGAGAGCTCTTACCAGCACATCATTGCCTCGCACCAAGAACTGAATGTTGAACGGACCAGAGATGGCAAAGGCGTTTGCAATCTTTTTTGTAGCAGCTTTTACCTACAAAAAACAGTATGTGTGTGGTTATTATTATATATGAAATAAAATCCTACAAAATAGCCCCACATCAATAAATCACCTCACGTGTATTCCTTTAAATCCCATCTCTCTGCTATAGCATAGCTTTTCACTATACCCTCATTTTGGCAAGAGCATTATCTTTCAGAAGCAAACAGTGTTAAATCTGTCTGGTAATCCAGAGCCCGGGGCTCCATTTGAGGGCAGAAGTAAAAACACAGCTTCATGTGCATGTGAGAAAGAGAGAGAAAGACAAAATAAAAGCCTGTCCTGTCTGTTGTAATTCCTACGTTGCACACTGGAGCCTATATAACTCTCTTTGTGAAATAATGAATAATGATGTTTTGCCATTTGAGATTAACTACTTGCTATTACAGGCATCCCAAGAGTCTTCCACCAACAAGCCTGTCCCATCACAGATAAGTGGAAGGTGTGTCAGCAGAAATACTCTGGAACAAATTGGGAGAAAACACTATGGCCATATTTTCCAGGTTGTCAAGAAACCACACCATTTCAGTACGAGTGTTTGAATAGCTTGGCTCCAGAAGATGGCTATTTTCAGAAGCAAGGCCTTGAATATTTTCACAGAGTTGGAACACAGGCAGGATGACATCATGGAGGACTGCACATTTCGTTTTGAAAATGCATGTTGACAGCTAACTCTGTATTCCTAGGTTTATTCTTCAAAGAGGAACAAGTCAAAATTAGGTGAGGTTCGTTCATTCCAAAATCCCTTCCAGAAAAGGCAGGCAGCTATACACTCACACATCTGACCTAATCACTTAAAGATTGGGAGAAGTGGACAACAGCATACTCAATTAGACACTCCTCCACTGCTATGAAAGTTTGTCCTAAAAAGGATGAAACAAAAACAATAATAATAATTAAAAAAAAAAATCTAAAAGCGTGTACCTCTACTTCTTAAATTAACGGGGTACAGTTCAGATGATCAGCACAGTACAGTATGCACAGCAGAGCCAAAGGGTACACACTTAAACCCTACATTTGCACAAATTACACTGACATTTAAAAAACATTGATGATTTGATTTCTCCTGAATTCCTCAAGCAAGGAGAAAGGTGATTCCCACTCTTATTTTCCTTTTCTTTTCAGTGCAAGAGCAAAACATACCTTCTCCAAGGCTCCCTGGCCAATAGTCTGTGTGGGTAACATGAGAGTGGCATCTCCAGAGTGAACGCCTGCATCCTCCACGTGCTCTGAAATAGCATGCGAGATAACCTGCAGACAATAATTATATAGGAATTAGTCACCTCACACACTCCCATGAACTGTGCCCCCAAGTCCAAACCCTCTGCTGTGTACAGACCAGCAGTCTCCTGAAGAGAGCTCTATCCAGAAGTCAAAAGAGATGGGTCAAAAAGGGAATTTCCCAAGATTTTGGGAAGAACAGGCCTACAGCAGACACAGGGCATATGAAAAAGGGAATCGTGTTTCATACTGTGGTTAAGCAAACCGAAAATGATAGAAGGATCTCCAGACTGTGGTGGCTATGACCCCCTCTAACACTGCTGACTCAGAAGGTAAGGCCCCATTAGGCTTTAAACCAGCTCTTTAAGTTCTCCTTGCTACAAACACAAACAAGTTGTCATTCCCCATCAGTTGTAAACATTTGCTTACTCTTTCATGGTGTTTTAATTGTGGAGAGAACCAAGCAGGAGAAACTCAGGCCCTAAGGTTTTAAGCTAAATGAATTGTATCAAGGTGCACTACCTTGATATCCAGAAAAGACAATGATCTTGTCTATATGTTAAAAATGAATATTGAAAACAGTATTTCTATTAAATGACAAGTTTGTGTTTTTTGTGAAACCTGTATTTGATTAGTAATGACATGCAAGGCGAAGCTGTAGTAATAAAACTGTGGTAATACTGTAAAACATGCTGACAATTCTGATACGAGTCATTTGCGAAGCCAGTGATTTGTGAATCCAATAGAAGTTATATCCTAAAGGATTCAGGCATGTGGTTAAGCAATGTTTAAAAAAATTATTTAGGTGTATACAATAAGGTAGGCTGAGCTTTTCAAGCATGATGTTTTTGAACCTCAGAGGAATTCATCTTTTCTTGTTTCTCTTCTCTTCTAGGCACAAATCCATAGCTGTACAAAATAAATCATTAAAACCCACATTTTTTTTTGCAATTAAAAAAAAAAAAGTTTAATATTAATGAAAAGCAAAAGTTCTTACTCTTCCTGCCTTGGCTACAGCATCCATTTCCACCTCACGGGCATCTTCAATAAACTTAGTGAGTACCACAGGGTGATCCTGTCATGATGACAAACCAAAAGAAAGCTTTTAGTTGAGAGTATTTGTGGATCATCCAAGTGCTCACTATTCATCACTGTAAAACCTTTGGAAGCAGAATCCCACAAGGCCAATCTATTAATATCCTTATTTCTAAAGATTAGCGATCTTTGCCAAGGAAATAATAGGGGGAAACTTGGCATAATTTCCCCAAAGACACTCAAGCACTCCATAAAGTGTCACCATGACAGTGAATATTTGGAGAAAAATGCAAAGAGCTTTTAGGTGAGACCATGACAGAAAGAAGATAGTGCAACACCTGCAAGGATCCAGGGACCTCTGATCTTGTCTTCTAGAGATGTTCCTTACCTCTGAGATCTTCAGTTTGTCTGTGAGCCTCACGGGCACCTCACTTGCCTTTTGCTATTTCAGTTAAGTCACATATTTCAGTCAACCTACCTATTCCTTTCTCGTTTCTCTGCCTGGTTTCCTAAGTCTCCCAGGGAGAAATTGCCACTAATTATAGCTGGCCAGGAATGACCTACCCTTGAGTCTCAACACGTTCCCTGGTATACACAGTTTTCCTTCCTCTTCCTTCTGCCTGTCTCTGGGATGCCAGAGCACACTTCTCCAATGCTTTCTTCTCCCAGGCACTCACTCCAACAGATGCTTAAAAATCTAATCCTCATTCTTCCAGGCCAGCTTTATGTCTCAACATTTTACCTGTCCCATCCACTATTAACTGCCTGTTATTTATTAGAGAATAAAATGGAATAAATGACAGCCTATGCATGCTCAAAAGGCTCCTCTTGAAAAAATATAAAGCAACTCCAAAAGTTACAAGACACAATTCCTTACATCTATCAGTGCAAGGGTAAATTCACAGGCAAGGACAATGCCACAGCCTATGTTGTTTCATAAATTTAGTGGCCTGTGTCGTGTAACTTTCTGTCTTGCTGCAGTTTTTCACCAGGAGATTTTATATGTGCACACAACCTTGTCTGTTCCAGTCTGTCTCAACTCTCGCAAGAAATTTAGACGGTTATTGACAACATAAACACCATAATGAGACAACACCGTCACTGCAAAGTGGCTAAAACAACACAACCCCGCAGGTCAGGCACTTTAGCTGGAGATGCTTTGTTGGGTGGAGCAAAAATAGATAAGGGTTTGTAACGAGAAAAATGAACTCTGTGTCCCACACAGATGCTCACATTCAGTTCTATGCTCACAGGTAATTCAGTGCAACCAGTCATGGCCCATAAAGCCTTGACAAAGTTAAAAAACCTCCTTAATTTAGCAGCAAAATACAGTACTTTTTTTTCCTGTTGTGCTTTTTGCCTGCTTAGCTTCTACTGTGCTAAGGCTGTTGTCAGTACAAACACCCTGCATGAAGAAGGAAGTCTTCCCTTTGCAGTCTGGCTACACTCGCAAAAATTTAGCACGTAAATCTAGCATACTTCTCTGCAGGATCAAGGCCAGAGTACCCAAAAATTCACGGCTCCTCTCCTTCAGCTCCCCACAGGGCCTCCTGTGCCAGGGCTCAGACCTCTCAGCAAGGAAGAGCATCATTGCCCAATTCAAGTTTATCAAGCTGTGACAAGTTAAGCTGACCAAAGGTTACTTTCCTGGGCACTACCATCATAAAGATGCCCACAGCAAGTGTTCTGTCCCACTGAGCACTGCTGTCTGCTTTGCCTCTGTGAGCACACGGGGAAATACAAATGAAGTACAGAGAGAAGCTCCATGTTTTAGGTGGCTGAGCATCACTGAAAGCCTGTTTTTCAGCGCCAGTTGACCCTGCAAGCCTTTCAAGAATTAATTCCATGACTTCTCCCCATAGAAGTAACAGAGGTAGTATCCCGCTTTCAAAAATCCCTTTAAAATTGTTTGCAAATGATACCGAGTGGTCTTCTTTCCTCCACATTAACTTATCCTTCAGGATGTTACTGCTTTGCAAGGTCTCTCCATTTGACTAGCTCTTTTCTTACCAAAAGGTTAAACTTCCATCATTTGCCTCATACATTTAAAAAACACGTTTGTTTTTATTTTCTTCTTGCTCAAACTTAAGAAATCCATCACCTAAGAAATCCTCTGAGTAAGCAGCAATGTGCCTGCTGCCTTAGCCAGTTGTGTATTCAGAGAGCTCCTCTAACTACTTCACTCCGAGATTCCCCATGAGAGCAGTGCTTATGGCATTACAGCACTTTTCTGAACAGGGATCATTCAAAAAAAAAAATAAAAAAAAGAAATGGGGGAGAGGTTGAGAGGAACAAGAAAACAGGCCAAAAGGCCAAGCCAAACTCAGAGGCTGCTGAAAGGTCAGACTCCAAATTCTGTATGTCGTTCATTTGAGCTCAATCATTTCACTTTTTCCTCCTCCTACACTCCCAGCTCTCCAAACATCCCTTACACACTAACAACGATAGCAAGGATGGAAAAAAAAAAAAAAAGAAAAAAAAGAAAAAAAAAAACTCAGGCCTTGAGCTGTTTACTATGTTTTGAAGCACTCGGGTCTTCAGGAAATTGCTCAGATTTTTCCTTTTCTAAATTTCAGTGTTCTAGACCAAAACTTTCCCCTTGCTGGGAAAAAAAAAAAAAAAAAAAAAAAAAACACTAAAAAAGCCAAAATAACTTTTAAAACATTTTAAACTGACACCTTTCATCTTCTGCTTTACATACTCTGCAGATCAGTAATCCCACTGGATTAACAGTAAGCAAGCACCAGTCTGCGTCTGTACCAAAGGAAACTCAGTACGTGATTTGGAGAGCTAAATGTCACAGCAAAAGCTTGCAAAGGTTCCTGCACAGAAGATGCACCCTTTAGGGAATGAACGGAGGGGTCAAACTTGAATTTCCCTGGCTCCTCCCCAGGCAAGGAAGAGAGTTGGGAAAAAGCAATACAGAAACAGAGGGAAAGCACAGCTCAGGTGGAACAAACACAGCAAACACAAAAAGCAAAAGCAGTGGTAGGGCAAATACTGGTACCTGAGAGACTCTGGTGGCTTCTGCTAAGAACTTCTTCATTTCATCTTCGGTGAATACTACATTCATTGCAGACCCACTGTAAGAATGACATAAAAAAAAAAAAAAGGTAAAGCCAAACCAGATAATCTTCCCTCATGACGGTAAGGGAGACATTACAGCATTAGACACGCCAGCACAACTACCTTTATGTGACAGGCTGAGCAAGACCCTGGCTTAAGCCACCCACTCATTCTACCCTGGACTGAAAGAAAGGCAGAGCTGGTACCTCAAGAACCTCCACCAGCCTTCCAGAGACGACAGGTGACCTCCAGAACTACGATGAAAAATCAAGCAACGAACTGGGGCTGTGCAGCCTTAGCACTGTTAGGAAATCCCCTTCCTGGCCCAAGCTTTTGAAGCCCCCCTAAGCTGGAGGAGGTGGCCAGTCAGCCAGATATCCCCACTCCAGACCCAGCCTCCTTTACCATATTGTCAGCCCAACTGCTCTTCAGTGGCCAGGCAGTTGGTGATGGTTGTGACAGTGCAAATGAAGGTGACAATGGGCTGCAACATGGGCTGACAGTAATTCAGTCCCTTTGAAAGGCAGGACCTTTTAAAATTTAATTCTTAAGATCTAACATTGCTCACTTCTACTACTGTCACTCGGTTTCCCCTTTGCTTTGGTGGGCAAGCCCACAGAGGCTGTGGGGAAAAGTGAAGGAAGGACCTATCCCATGAAATCAGGCCCTCGAACCTAAGATAAATAGCCCCAAGTACCTACATGCTTACACTTTATTGGACTACAACTTCAGCTGATGTAGATCAATAGAGTTCAATTAAATCCAGGGACCTGTGTCAGCTGCACCACTGAGGATGTGAATGGGTCCATACGGTACATAAATGGTGAGGAAATGCATTTAGTTTTCAAAGGCAACTGGCAAATATTAAAGGCCAGATCTGTACAAAGGATGAAGAAGTCTAGCTGTGGACCTGCTGCCGTTCTGCAAATAGAGGCCAGGCAGTATGCTGCGCAAGGGCTTTTCACTTTATATTTCTTCAAGTTTGACATTCTGCAGTTTCATCTCCCTGAAATTCCCCTAATCTGTCCTGAAGTTCCCCTAACCTTGAAATGCTCAAAATACCTTGGAAATACTGTGTTAAGAAATACTTACATGGCAAGGGGCTATGCTTAATTTAATAAAAATGGAAACAACAGGCTAAAAGGAGTGTGCCCTGAAAATCTAGCAAGTGACATCAGGAGCACTTTCTAAGTTGTCCTCCTGATCAGAGTGCTGGCTTTTAACTTTGCTTTGCAACTCCACTGCAAGCTTCAGAAACTGAATAGAAAAGTCACAATCAGCAGTCTTCTAAAAGATATTTCCTTGAAGTTGAACATATATGAACTGTTTCTTTTTTCCTGTTTTAAATGAAAAGATTTTTTTCACTCCCCTGAAAATGAATATTGTGTCTCCTCATTTTGATATGTTTCTTTTCATATGAAAAGGATCCTGTCTCCAATTTATTTGCACTTGTAAATTGTGCCCGGCAAACTGCCTCTTTGTGCCTAGTCAGCTATGAAGAAACTCCTCACAGAGAAGAGTGATCATTCAAAACCTGTGTGAGCACTGATGTAACTTCTTCAAAAAGTCTAGCTGTCGGAAATGTGCAGTTCTGTACAATGTCTATTTAAAGAAAAACAGCTGCCATAGCGCAGGGACATAAAACATGCCTGTAAGCAGAGAAGCTTGGCAAATAAGAAGCTGAATTCAAAAGACACACTGTCATTTTCTGATAACAGATGCCAACCCCAATAAATGGCCTCAGCACACTGCCTTCTGTTTTTCCTGGTGGCAAACAATTTTCTGGCTTAATTGTACAGGTAGGCTCAGGAACCTTAAGGAGTATCCCAGATGGCTCCTGTTTTTGGTCTTCATACATGAAAAAGGCAATTCAGCTAAAGAGACGTTCTTAGGAATGTGTTCTGCCTTTGATCTGTGCCTGATGGACAGAAGGGAACCATTGGCTCCCTTTACTGGTACAGGCAGTCATTCAACCTGTTAAGACTGGCAGCTTCCTGCTGCACGCACCTAGCACAGCGTATTCCAAGGACCCTAAAATGACTCTCTCCCTTGCCTCCAAAAGGCTTTTTTACTTCATACCCCCCAGCTTGATGAGCTCTGATGTTTGAGCCTTACCTCAGAACATAGGAAGGCCTCAGCAAACATGGGTAACTCACAGAGCCTGCAAATTCAACTGCATCTCTCTAAAGACAGGGAGGGAAAACATGCTGTGAACAAGAACATATTTTAAAGTCATTCCAAAATATCACTCTGACTGCATTTGCATTTGAAATATAGAAAGAAAGATGTAGGGGACTACAGGCTGGGCTAAACAAAATGCACAGCTCCACTGTTCCAGAGTTGTCCTCCTCAGAACCTCCCTGTCCATACAGCGTCACTGGGAAAAAAAGGTGCTGCCATGTCTCTATTCCTTGGCAATCTCCACACAACAGAGCAGTTTTCAAGGCTAGCAGAATAAACCAGAGTAGCCTGACAGTGGTGCTAACATTTGCTGGTTATATATCCCATGATGCGTGAGGATAATATGAAGCCACTTCCCTTCCACTTCCCATTCCACTCCCATACCTGAGCTACAGCATCATTCCACAAGGATCAAAAAGTTCTTCAACATGGATAGTAAAAAGCTGTCAAATGTCTTCAGAATCTTGAAACATTAGCAGTACATTATCTCCAGCAGATGCTCACAACACCTAGGCACTTGGTTATTTCCCAGACCATTTCCCAACTTACCAGAGTGCTGACTGCCTTCCAGGGAGCCTGGGCCACACGCAGCTCATCCAGAACAGCTGAGAAAACAGAGCGGTCTTCTGCCCGGTCAATCTGCAAAGGATTCGTGCCAAGAATCTTCACTCCACTCTGGTACAGCGGCACTGCCAAGTTATTGGGAATCTGCCCACCTACAGAAATAATGCAGCCACTGCATCCCTGTTGGCAGAGAGAAAGAAGCACAGTCACGTCCAAGTTAGCTTAACATTAAAAACTGTTATAATTAGGGAGCCAGCGTACAGATCACTCATTTTTAGATTGTTATGTGTAAAGGCAGATGACAACTTTTCTGATCCGGAGGTACCCAGATTGCAAAGTCTGATTCAGAGCGCAGCCTCTCTAAAACACACTGTCCTCCTTGATGTCATCAACAGGCAGCAGTAACTTGAGGTCAAATTCCCCAGGAAACCAAAGGAGTCTGCAGTGTTCACATCCCCTTTGATATCAGACCAAGATTTTCTCGTTTCTGTCAGAGACACAGACTACTACCTTATTTTCATGTCATGTCTGGGGTCTTCTGCTTTCCCAGGGAGGATAAGCACAGAGCTGACACACGCTCTCTTGCTTTGCAGAGGAAAGGAGCCGTGCTACAAAAATATCACGGCCTGCAAGAAAACTCACAGCTCTGCTCACTGGGGGCAGGTCTCCCTCCCTTCCTCCTGCATGTGTGGGCATGGAGACCGAGCCCTGCTGCAGCCACTGGACACCCAGCACGACCACATGAGATGTTTTAGGGGGCCCTCATGCTGACCCCTTGCTGCCCTGCACAGAGCAGAGCCGAGCTCACCAGAGCCCAACCCAGCAGGCAGCCCGTGGTGGTGAGTCAGGATACATTCAGCTCTTTATTTTAATTTGTCTTCATTATTTGTGCCTAGCTCTTCATTTCTTGTAGCACACTCGACAGCAACAAAAATTTCAGCCGAACTCTCCCACATGCTCGTTGTTTGCAGGTTGTTTGCGAGCACTTAAATTCCCGAAGCAGATGAGTTAGGACAGGTGACACAGCATCCTCCAGCCTCAAAGGCACGTTTTGTGTTTGTGGCTGGGTAACCACAACGTTTTAAGCAAGGAAATAATAAACGTCAAATAACAAGGAGACAGCTGAGCTTCCTCATAAACGTACAGCCTCCTTCAGGTGCAAATATGGCTTTTTTTTTTCCTCTTTTTTCCTTACATAAACCCCTGAAGGCTTTCCAGTACAGCAGAGTTTGGCGGGGAAATTTTCAGCAGTAAAAATAACAGGCTTTGGAGAAGCTGCAACAATTATAAGGATGTGAATTACATTTAGATCATTTAATAATTCGGGGTAATTAAATAACGGGCGCTTTAATTCCAAATTAAAGCTGGTGAAACTTTGCCCAAAGGAGGATCCGGCCTGCAGTACAGCTGTAGCGATGGGCTCCTTTGAACCAAATGTGTTTTACACAGTTTCACCCACCTCCAGCAAATGAGAAGCATAAATCAACATCCAGAGCGCAGTGATACACGGTTTGGCTCTATCCTTTAGAGTATCAATGTTCTTTTAATTAACAAGTGTGTTTTTCCTGAAGAAGGCTAACCCCGCTGGCCTTCCTGGAAGAGGAACTTCTTAATGAGGGATTGAAAGGGATTTAGAGTGGGAGATCCGTGAGCCGCGAGCAGGATGGACTAGAAGTGACTCAGAAAGAAACAGATGATAAATGCTAGAACAAACCCTGCTTAACTTTAATGTGGATAATTTCCTACCATAATAAGGATCCACTAAAAAAGCCTGGCATTTAAACAGCACTTATTATCCCAAGGTCTACAAGATTACTCATTTGCCTCGCATGCTAATAATCCACAGTGATGGAGCTGATGTTTTTTCCTACTCTCCATGCATTCGTTTCTGGGATGACGTACAGCTGCCAGCCAAGGGCAGCCATCTGAAGGAGCTTAGTCCTGGGAGGGAAAAACTCTGTTAGCAGAGGGTGGGGCAGGGACAGAAGCTGTTTGGTGCCCACTTGGGGCTATCCCATGGCATCAGAGCTCTCCTTCTCCAGCTCTGAAGAAAAATCCGTTCATTTCTGGGTCTAAAACCCCCTCAAGTTTCCAGAGCCATCCAAAATACAGAATTTATCTCCAGCCCCTGGACTCGTCAGCATCCCAGATGGAGGAGAACCAGACCGTGAATAAGCAAACCCCTTCTCACAGCTTGGAACGAGTCCAGTTTGATAACGTCCCAACCCAGCTTTGATGCCAAGGTCGACCCTCACCACAACGTATCCCAAACGTATTTCAGCCACAAATGTCCCAGCTAACAGCCTCTCTTCAGCTGCTGCTTATTTCTTCCTTTAAACCAATTCCAGCCACTGGGCCCCGAAAATCAAAACGCTGCCCACGTCCAAGCTGGGATGGCATCAGGGTCTCCGAAGAGACAGAGGAGATGGCTTCTCGAGCAGATAGCAAAGAATCACATGCTCATTTTCACTCAAAAAGAACCATAAATCGAGACCCAGCTGCTGTGTATTTTTTCCTTTAAAATTCTGCTTTTCTTTCCCAAAGAATGCCTTTGCCCAAGGAGCAGCCCGTTGCCCAGGCAGGGAACAGGTCTGCACTGCTGAGGAACGTGGGCAGACTGAAAACGGACTCGGCCGCATATCACTTTGTCATCAGCCATATTTTAATTATAAAGAAAATGAATAACATCCTTGCCAACAGAAAGCCTTAAAATATACACTGTACATAATCTAGTGAAAGAAGTCTGGGGAGAATTATTTTCCCCTTTATTATAAAAATCACTCTTTTTATTACTACCTTGCTTTTATGTCATTAGTAATAGAGTTGGGTTTTCTTTTTCCCTGAGTTTGAAAACAAATTAGACCATTAAAATTGTACCTAAGAGCCTCCTTTAGTTTTATGAATTGTTTCAGAATGATCCTAGAAACTGAAAAAGAATCAGAAGAGGCCCTCAAGCAGAGAGATATTAAAATAAAAAGGGAACATCTTCTCTGGAAACAAAAAACCAATAAATCTGAGGGAAGGGATTTTTTTCTTTTCTTTTTTTTTTTTTTTTTTAATTGTCATCCTCACAGACTACCACCTAACTTTGCACCTTCCCAGTACATTAAACCTCCCTCCAAGCACAGCTCCATCTGCAGAGCCCAGTCTCTGGTGTCTGAGCAGCTGTGGATGTCAACTAGAGAAGGAGAGGTGGGGACACAAGGGACAGAAAGAGAAGGGGCAGCTGAGGACGTCCCTGGGACAGCGCCGTGCCAAGCCACGAGCAGTACTTGGCAGGCAGGTTGGGGTCCCCATCATCTCGTTAGTCAACCCACCTTTTGACATAGCCTAATTTGTCTAATTAGAACACAAAGTCGTTGCCCAAAGTTTGATGTTAATCCTAACAACGTTTAGTGTTGATGCATCCCCCCTATTGGGGGATGAGGGCTGTCCTTTGTTTGCTGGTGGTTTTACCTAGGGTGCAGCAATGCTCCGGGGCTTTTAGAGTATTTGCCCCACTGACACTACTCATTGTACACTGAAAAACTAGAGGAAGCTAATTAGCAGCAAAGCTTAAAAGCCTGGACTGAAATCTTGGCATTATTCCTGTGTTCCATACTAAACTGGGATAACGAGGAGGTTATTTGCAGGATCTCTGAGGGATTTCAGAATCAAATCCTAAGTTTTGAACTTGGTTGTTTCCTTAGGGACCAACTTCCAGTTGCACTTGCCTGAGGAAATACTCTGTTTACAGTGCATTAGCAATTGGCTCACTCATGTTTAAAAAATGACACAGCAAATAGTGTATTTTAGTACTTTGCTGGAGGTCTGGAGTCTGTCCCCAGGTCTGCCCACATCCTTTGGCAGACTGCGCAGTCTCTCCCCTCCTCAGAGATTCAGTTTCCTCACTTGCAAATTAGGCATAACGATGCCATTCCCTGTGGCCACTACTTAAGAAGTGCTCTAAAACAGTTAAGTACTTACTCTTCTTCATGGGATTTACTAGACAGCACAGCCTAACTTTGGATGTTTAGGCTCAGAGCCTAATGTGTTTCATGTCTTCAGAGCAAACCCCTTCGGTTCCAGGTAGCACAGGGTGCTGCTATTAGACCTTGAGATCCACAGCACATCCCAGCACAAGCCAGGTCAGCCTACAGACTGAGAAATGCGAATTCCAACTCACCAAACCCTGCTGCAACTAGCAGGATGCTGCAAGCTTCAATACCCATGCATTATTCTTTTCACATATTTTTCTTACCCGACTTGCTAATTGCCAGCACTGTGTGTTTAAATGAGTAGTTGCTCCTCATCACCTATGCCTACCTTCTCTTTTGATCCTGCAGTAATTAGATGCTGTGTTTCATCAGTGTTATTTCTCTGACAAACTGTCACACCAATTTGCTCCACACCCCAAGTTCAGAAGTTCAGTTTTGGTTAAATAAACAAGAGTTCAATGTTTATAAAGCTGGGCCTTGGGGATACTCCTAAAGCATTCAAAAATTAGCCTTTCAGACTCCAGTGAGCCACCAGAGTCTTTTAACCCTCCCTAAGTCGACACTGCAGTAACTGCATCTGTCTTTATGAAAATTTAAAGAAGAGGTAAAACAACATGGAAAAAAAGAAAGTATGAAGATGCAATCTAAAAATGGTGCCCCTAAAGTATTTTGCAAATGGCTTAAGAACAGGGCCTAGGGACTGGGACTTGACTTGCGATGGGCTTTTGCTTCGTCCTATATTTGGGAATGATCAAAACATAGCCAGGTTATAAAACGTTTTTGAGAACTACCTCCCAGTCACAAAAGGGCTGAGCTCAAATTGGCTTGTGCTGGGAAAGAGACAAGAAAAATCACAAGTTTAATATAACTTGGGCTCCTCAAAGTCACTTCAGCAAGTTACAACTCACACTGAATTTCAAGGAAGATTACAGTTCCTGTAAGCACCTCCGATAACTTCAGTTTCCGTAGTGGAACCTCCCATCATCAAATCTCCTTGGGACTCCTCTTTGCCTCTTAGTATTGGCAGCTCTGAGCACCTGAAAACTCCCAGCAGGCAAGGGCGATGTCTGGATCAGGAGCCAGCCCATCTTCCAGTTTGATGGCAAATCAAATGCCCTTCTGGCCTGCCTGCACGTGGACAATGTTCAGCACACTGCCACTGTACTGTAAGGCCCAAGACTGCAAGCTCCTGAGCACACAGAAGTGTTGTTCTGTTTGCTTCATGGGGAGCACTTGTGCTTAAAGTCAAGGATATGCTTAAGTGCTAAAGCTCAGCACTGCAAGGGCAGAACAATTTGTGCGATAAATGACTGTGCAGCAAATTAAATCTGCTTGTAAATATTGCACAATATGGCATCTTGCAAAATAATTTAATATTTATTTGGCATTCATTATTGAGCAGTCTGCTAGGAACATCAACGATGTGTAAAATGCAACACTGGGATCCAACCCAAACAGCTTTAGCTAGCGTGCTCTCCCCTCCTCGCCCACAGCTGTTCCGCCAAAGCGAGCTGGTGACATGAATTTTGAGAAGTTTGGGCCACTTTGTGGCTTTTTGTTGCTGCTTCTGCTTTTCTTACCTCATATTGGTAGATGTCCAGGATCCTTTCCAACGACAGCTCCTCGAAGTACAGTCTGTCACACTCATCAAAATCCGTGCTCACCGTCTCCGGGTTGCAATTCACCACCACGGTCTTGTTGCCAAGCTGACGCAGCGTGCGGATGCTGGAGACAGCACACCAGTCAAACTCCACGCTGCTGCCTGCCAGGAGACAGAGAAGTGGGCAAGGAAAGGATGGATGCACAGAAGAAAACAAACAGACGTTCTCAGCATTCACGCTGAATAAAAAAAAAAAAAAAAAAAAAAAGGAAAAAAAAGCCAACAGTGCTTCCTGTCAGCTCAGAGCAAGCAACCCAATTGTCCTCCCATGGAAAGTAATCAGCCCCAAACATGGTTCTCCAAGAGCATCAGGTAAGCTGGCTCAGCTCCTCCAGCTCTTGCTGCCTCCCAGCCGACACACTTTGAGAAGTACTCTAGGCAGAACCTAGAGGTGACCAAAATGAGCGCGCATTACGAGGCAGTGCTGTTTACTTCAGGAAACACGAAGTATTTGTATAGCTGCTGTTTGAGAAACGGAAGACTGAAGTGGTTTTTGCCTCTCAGAAAAGCAGAGTGTGCTTAACCAAGCAGAGAAGTTACAAGCTTTGACTTTTCCACACACTAACTCTAGGTAGGGCAAATTGATGGATGAACTTTTGGAGCCACTCTGCGATCCTTTTACCTTGGTTTAAATGCCTCAGCAGCTGTGGCATCGTTGTGGCAGGCACATCCTAACTGTCCTGAGCTCTGAGTAAGCACTGTGCCTGCCTCTAAAGGAAAGGGAGAAAGAGGGAGTCAACTGGCACTCTGCAAGTTCCCTGCTCTACACAACTTTTGGCAATGCTGCAGGCTTCAGGCAGTGCCAGAGTCCAGACATGAGGTAACAGCCACCATCCCATAAATTTCTGCACGCAAACATCCAAGAGAGGTACCATAAACAGAGAACGATGCATACTAAAGAACATCATTAAATGGTTATGCTAACGGTCTACAAGAAAACCTTGACCTCATCGTGATGTGTTCACAGTCATTACATGATCGTTAACCACTGATATAATTTTTTTTTATATATATATATAATTGTGTGACAAGATGCATTGGAAATTCAAGCTGTGCTTAATTGCTGCCTCCACAACACCTAGTTACAAACAGATGGCTGGCACAGGTCACTCACTGACAAGCACACTATTTATTTCCCTGCTACTGTCAAACAGGAATCTCAAAACATGCCTGGGCCTCAGTGAAAACCCTGCAGAAAAGACGGGGAAATCAAATTTGAAACAGGATGTTTCCCAGAACAGTCACCGTTCACCTTTTTTATTCCACCTCAATTATTCAGGCATTCTTATACATCAGAAACCTCAAATACAGGTCAAGATGGTAACCTGCAGTCCCCAGCAGGCTGCCTTGGATGCTACCTGGGAATACAGCTGAACACGCAGAGGTCAAATCCAGCTGCATCAAGTAAGGGCCATATCCAAGCAGTGGGAAAAGTGAAGACAACAAATCATTTGTAATGCTGGTAATGGCTGGTGTAACATAACCAGACGCTGCTCTGGAGAAGATAATTACTACAATGCAGGCCTGGTTTTGAACTCACTTTCAGGTTTCGATCGTGTTAAGTTTGAGTACATCATACAATTAGCAGAGCATTCTGCTGGTCAAGGGGCTCAGTGCAATTGCTTATTTGTTCTCTTTTCAGGGCTGCCTGTGACACAAAGCTTGATCAGGTTGTTCCCTGCAGAGGACAGGAGGTACCCTCCCGGCAGGAAGCGAGGGGCAAGCAATCCCCAGCCAAAGCTCAGCTGATCCCACTCAATTATGGCTGTAATTCAGAAGGTGCAGAGCAAAGCCAAGCATGCTGCTCACTTGCCTTCAAAGGATAACAAAGAAAAAGAATCAACTTGACTAGAGCACCTAGAAAAAATCTTTCAGAGGTGTAAGTAATGGCTTCCCCTATTAGCACGCCTTATTTAGTTGCAATCTCTTTTAAAGATTGATCTGATCTTGTTTCAAAGTCCTGATCTAATCAGCTACAGAGCAGATAAGACCAGTATCAGATCTGAATGGTTGATCTAAACAGTTACAAGCTTTATGCGAACAGCGCAAAATGCATTTGCATAAATTTGATCAAGTTATTAAACAATACTGCCACACTTTGTGTGTTCACATTTTGCAGCCATCGTACACAGCCTGTTGACTGGCAGAAGCACTCACAACAAAATAAGTGCAATCTTGAAGCGTTCCTCCTGATTTCACTCATCTCAACATTCACACTGGAAACTGAGTTAAAAAAGACACATCCTACCAACAGCACCAGGAGCGTACCACATGGCCCATCCATCCAAGCAAAACAAATGGATGCAGTTTGTGTTTCAGCTTTCAAAACCCATCACCATTACTTGTGAGACGCAGAGCAAAAATATTTCTGAGGAACAGCCAATCTTTTTCTTGTCAATGACAGTGAGCTATTTGGAAGGATCCATGAAAAGAAAAAAGTAGTCACATAAAGAACTCAGCATGGTCTGTCTACCTAATATCCATAGCCATTTGGAAATTCTTATGCTGCATAATCATCTGAATGGACTGAAACAAGCTGCATACAGAGAACTGCTTAATCAAAAGTAGCTGAAGTTACCCAAATCTTTATTGTAGCCACCTATACTTACAACATTAAAATGCATAACGTACAACAATGTAGTCACGAGCTGACAGAATACTTATCTAAGATGTGTGCAGCAGCAGCAAACTTCCACATGAGGTATCAGATTCTGAATGCCTCAACATTTGCCAAAAGTAAGGTTAAAAAAATTCCCTAAAACTTTGTGGAAATCACAACTAGGTGACATGCTCCTGCGTTTCAAGTAATAAAAAGTATCCTGTTTTTCCAGGGCGTGAAATGAAGTCTCCAAGCAAGTGTAAAAAGCAAACCTTCTGCTAGGAATTGATGTCCTGTGCACTGTGCTCCAGAGGGTTTTGTCACCATATGAGAAGAGGAACAAATGAACCACAGGAATATCCAAAGAAGGCTCGAGGGTGCAAGGAAAACAGAGGAGCTGTAAGAAAGATTTACCTATGTGATACGGTCCGCAGCCCAACACCATCACTCCACAGTCATCAAATTTTACATCGTGTTCCTGAGGAGGGAGGGAGAAAAGTCATTAGGGTCTGCACTCAGCAGCACCTAACTCCGTGCTTCTCAGAACAAACAGTTTCTGGCATTCAGCCCGTACCCAACAGCCTGATCCTTCAGGGCTCATGTCTGATCTAATTTACGGCGGTGTAAATGAAGTGCTACTGCACTGGAGCTGGTGGTGCTGCACCCAAACCAAGGGAGACGCAGCACCTTTGACTTGGCTATCCAAGCAGCCCAAGGAGCTACAAGTTTTCATAAAAAAAAATGCTAGAACGAGGTGAGTGAGACAAGTTCTGCATTCCTAGCGCCTGACCTGTGCCCAGAGGATGTCAGTACAGGTTTTACAAGACAGAGTCATAACAACACAGGAGCATTAACAGCAAATGCACTGGATCACCAGGCAAGAGACAGCACCAGGCCTGCTGAAAGGGGACTCTATGTAATAGCACTCAAAATAATTTCTACAGAGAACAAGGCATTTGCAAGATCTCCAGAAAAACTGCAGTACAGTGGGAAGAGATCAAACTGGACAGCAACAGAGCGTTGTTCCCAAACACACCTACCTGCCCGCTGTAGGTGACGTACAGGTAATTAGTTACCGCGGGGTACTCTGCCGCCAGCGTATCGATCTGCAGGGCAGAAGGAGAGCAGGGGCTGTTACTTGTCCAGTGCAAGAGTCTTTTTATGTACTGTTTCCCTTCCCCCCCCCCCCCCATCTTTTCATATTTTTGACTTACTATTTTTCCTGCTGTGCCTTTCCTCAGAAGGTGACCCTAACTGCGATGTGCTGGCAATGCAGCAAATGCCTGCCCTGCCCCCAGGCCTTGCAGTTCAGCCAACAGAAGGCTCTGACTTCTCTTTCTAAGCTGCAAACTTGGTGCTGCACCTGCTTGGTAAAACATCTTCACAGCCCAGACGTTTTTTCTAGCCATCCCTTCTTGTCTCTGCCTTCCTCGTTCTCTGGATAGTTTGGCAGTATTAATTACAAAGACCTCCATTCCTCCAGGTCTTTTGTCTTCTTTAGCTATGCCATCTTGGATCTCCCCAATACACACCTGGCTCCATTTGTTCACACACTAACCACAAACATACACACAATAACACTCTGAGATCACCCTGTGTAGAGGACAGCAGCAAGTACTCCATAGTTATGTTACAACATCCCTCTTGCTTTGGTAATTAAATGGTGCACAAAGCAAGAGTGATTTACAGTCACCCCTTATATGTTGTTTTCAACAATCTCCTATGTAATTAGTCACCAGAGAGTCCAGAAGAATTATTTGCCTACCAGGCTGCTCAAACTGTTTGTGTCAACTCCTCACTGCATGTTATACACAGTAACCGGTCCATCTAGGTCACCCTACTGCTCACGTTCCCTGAATGAACAGCTGAAACATTTCTACACAGCATACTGAGCAGGGAACAATGTTAAAGCAGCCCTGACATGAATTTTTACATGCTACCACTTAAAAATCTTTCCAGTTGTCAAGTACTTTCATGAATCCCCACTGGCAGTGCAAATCCTTGTGAATAATGAAGAATGTGACCTTACGTCATTAGTGCTGTGTAAGTGTCTGCTGCTCATTACTGCTGCTAATGCTGCAACTTGTACTTCATGGCTCAGGAAGAAACATATGCTTTGATGCCACAACTGCTGCATAAGTCAAATGACCTTATTAAGGGTACCTTGGCACACAAATCAATCCTGCACCGCAGTGCCATGTGCAAGAAGGAACGCAGTGCAAGAGCAGGCACGTTCCTGCAGGCCAGGTGAGGACATAGAAGGAAAACAGCAGCTGGGGAACAGAAGGAGATTTGGCATCTGGAATTGGGCCTGAGGATACAGATGGGCTTTTTCAGAAACATTGACTAGCTTGGTTTGTTTTTCCGCGCCCTTTAAGGACAAAATCCCAGCTGGTGGCAGTTTAATACCACCATACCTTAAATGCAGCGACAGAACACCTAGCAAAGCATTTGTGACACTGCCATGAATACTAGATGAGCTCATTACACTCAGTACTATTACAATGAATAGCAAATGAACCCATAAACAATAGGGCGCTTCAAATAAAGTGCTACCCTGTAAAAAGTTACTACCAAGACAAAAGACGTATTACATCTTTCATTGTCACCCCATGGTGGGCCAGTATCCATCTTCTCAGCCTTTTCCTGAAGCCAGGTAGCTGTGGTTCCACCTCAGCCACACAGAAAATGAAAAATAGTTTGTTTCTCTTTGGGGATGTTCAGTCGATAGATTGATGTCACTACGCTGAGGCGTGCAGTACAGAGGTAACAGCTAGATGGGTGAAATTTGTTCTCCTCTAACGTCAATGTCAAAACTCCCATTGATGACGACAGAGCCAAGGTTTTCACTTTGTTTTCCTTGACTATGTCTAAGGGCAGACAAGCCTCCTGCTCCTTGCCCCCTTTGAAGTCCTCGCCCCAGAGAGCGAGGTTTCTCCCGGTACCTTTTTCACCCAGGGAGCTATGTTCTTCCTCAGTCTCAGCTGCCGGCACTGCAGTTCCGTCAGCCCCAGGCACTTCCCAACTTGCTTGTCTGAGAAGCCGAGCTGCTTGGCCCTCCTCAGGGTCTCTTCTGGAACGGCTTCACTGGTGTGAAACAAAGAAAAACACATGAAGCTTTACAGCAACGCTTAGAAGACACACGAATACTCGTGTCTCCCGTACTGCACTGAGGGGCAGTTGCTATAGGAGCATGCACTTGAAGGCAAGAAAAGGAAGCCGACCCCACTAAGCCATGCACTCCTCCTACACAAAAGATCTTTTCTTGGGCTGGACGTCCTATGCACATACCTAGTAGGTAAAGCCCACAGGTAGCCTAGTGGTGCTGAGAAGAAAAGAGTTTCTTTCGCTTTGAGACAAGAGCGGCTCACACCGGGCCCGGGATCTCCCCGGCAGCATTCTCCACCAAGCTACTCTAAGGTCACCATCTCCATGTCTGTGTGGTCTTTTACCATTACAGCCTCCGCAGAAGACTTGCAGCGGCTCCTTTCTTGGATTCCTTATCCCCACATCTCCATGTCTAAACTTTAACTGAATCTCTCCCTCACTTTCCTCCTCCCAATCCAAATTTTAAAATACAGGCCTCACCCCACTGGGCTGGCTCCCTAACCGTGATTGCTCGCACCAATTCCTGAAGCTCTGGGACAAGCCCACTCAGATGCCCCTGCTGAGCTGTGGGACAACTTGCCTCAAAGCACCTCAATTCATCCCAAACACACCTTTCTTTCTGCTCTTTGGGCTGCTCTGCATTCGGATACGGCCACTGCTTTGAAAAACCAAGTCACCTCAGAGACGCCTAGCAAAACTGGCCTTCATCTGCTCACGTGCAGAGGTAGTTTCTTCCATTTTGCCAGTCTCAAGCAGGCTTTTTCCCCCGTGTCATCTGTGCTACTTCTTGCATTATGAAAAGGGGGAGAGGGAAATAGGCAGGGTCAACCATGGCACTTTTTTTTGGTTTCATATCTGTGTTCAGGGTCCCTCATCACTTCACGTTCTTGTTCTCCCACTTTTTAGCACTCCTAACTTTTGCTGTTTATTTCACATGCATTGCTTTCCCCCAGACATCTCTGCAGCTCAATGGTTTCTTGTCCGTTTTGGTTTTTCCACCTTCCCCATCCCCTCTTTATTCCCTCCATCTCACGCTTTTTCCTCCCACGCTCTTTTTGTTTCACTTTGTTTTGACTCCACCTATACCCCTGGTGGTTCCTGCCTGTCTCTGTTTCTAAGCTACCTTTCCTAAGCTTAGCTTTTGGAAAAACATAAAAAGCCCATGTATTTTTATCAGCACTTTTGCTTTTCATCTTCATTGCCAAGAGCATCCTTGCCTGCCCAATAAATCAATATTTTATGAGCAAGCAAGCTCTGAATCAGGAAAAAGGAAATGATTAACAAACAAGCAATTTTCCTAAATCAGAGCTTTTGAATTATGTCCTTTGCTTGATGGTATTTTTAAATAAATAGCATTATGTTATTTGAGCAGGAGGAGAGGGGTAAGGCCGCTTTATTGGAACGTGTCAGGAAGCTGAAGCATGAAAGAGTCATTGGATTTTCCACTTTGGCTTATGGAGCAGCTCCACTGCCCTCAGCAAAGCCAGGCAAAGCAGGTGGGAGGCACAGAAGTGTCAAGCCAGCTAATTCTGAGAGCAGAACTGGGGACCAGAAACTTTGGAGTTCAGCTCCTGGGTAGGAACTCCAACTGCCCCCATCACATCACTCCTTACTCCAACAGATCCTGCTCTTTGCTGCTGTCAGAAGGAACGGGTCCTGCCTAACCCAGCAGCGTGAGCTTCCCAGGTTTGGGATCCAGTCCTAAAAGCAGAAAGGTTTACCCACAGACAGACCTGCTTTCCAGCACCCCAGCAATTAAAGCCTGCAGATTCTACGCACGGACTCCTCCGCTGCAACAACTGCCCTGCTTCTCCTGAGCCCTTCCTCCTTCCTGATTACAGCTCAGAGGCAGGGCTTCTTGCGTGAAGTGCGAACGCCAGAACTGAAGGCACGGGTGAGTGCTTTACAGGAGGAAACACAGCAAGCAAAATCTGCCAACTCCCTGGCAAAGCAGATGCTAGCCATCGCCAGCTGTTCGGAAGGATGCAGCCGTGTTTGATTCCTCTCCTAGATTTGGCATTCCTTAAGTACAAATGAGCAGACCTGATGATCTCCAGAAAACGAGTCAGTTCCAACGTGTGTTTGCTCCCTTGCTCTCCCCTCCTGTCTGTCTCAGAAACACACATTGCTGGCTGCCATCTGATTAGCAACAGAAAGAAAATTGCCGTAATTTGCAGCTGGTTTCAACTCTTTTTTTAAAAAAATATATCATTATAACAATATCCTTCATTGCCCTCCCGATCAGCAGGGTGGGCAGATAATTTTGCAACATGATTCCCCTGCCTTGGGCTAGCAGCTCAAATTGGGTCCGGGCATTTACTGGCACATCCTAGTCGGGTCAGGGTGTCCATGCAAAAAGGGAACTGGTTTTGCACAGGACAATCAGCTTACAAGAGACAAGCTGAGTACCTAAACGGGAAATAAACCTGAATTTTTCCTCTAGTAGTCCCAGTGCATGATGAAGGTAAGAGATGTGGCTTTCAACACATCCTTAATACAAGGGATGTGGTGGGAAGGTCTGTTCAAGCAGCACCTAGGCAGGAAGGGTTTCCTCTTTTCTCACTGCCACAAAGGCAGCTTAATATGGAGGAAACACACGAGGATCACCATGAGGCAGGAGAGGTCAGAAGTGACAACCTAACCCCGTGGATATAAGCAAGAGTTTTGCCATATAACAGTCCGAGAAAATCAGCACAAGTCAAACACCCAGCAGTGCTGCTTTCCAACTACTTGAAACCATGATCTGCCACGAGATGTCCATTTCCTAATACTGATTTTTATCATTTATAGCCCAACTTTCATCCAAAGAATAAAAAAAAAACATGCAAACAGTAGGTAGAGTGATGATTATATTGCCAATAGCAAGACTAAGACACGCAGAGGTTCAGGGGCGGTGATTTTCCAGATCCAGCGTTGACCTTGTTCTGTCCCCACAGCCTCCACTCCCACCCTTTAGACTTGCTGGGGACACTGAAGCCAGCAGGGGCACTATCAGGCTGATCTCTTTGATTAGAGCTCCTTCCAAGAGCTCACCAGAAATCCCCCACTAAAACGAGGTGAGAATATCTCAGTTCTGGCTGTTCCCAAAAGCATGACCTAGTCCTACATAAGCGCCTCCCACCTTCCCTTGGAGCATCACTTACTCTTCAAACACAGGCCAAAAGACTTGCAAAGATTGAACTTCCCTGCTAATTTATCGTTATGAAACAAGGGAAGATGAAATGGCCACAATTCCTCTACCGCTTCTCCTAACATCCACTTTTGTAAAATGGCAGGAGGGTCAGAGCTTCAGAACCAGATGATCGGCCTTTTTCCATGCTGCCACATTCATCTAGTGGCTGTTCACTTCCTCAAAAAGCCAAGTCCTCCCCACGTTTCTCACTTTATAAACAATATAAGCCTTTCCCAAACCTTGCTCGTGCCCCTTTTCAGCTCCCAGTGTTGACTTGTTGGTGCTTTTTGTTTAAAATCCTACCCTGTCATCTTTGGAACGCCATCCACCCCCTTCTTCTTCAGTAACAAACGATAAGAGGAAACGGAATAAATTCCCCTTAATGAGGAAATTTTCACCTGGCACAGAGGACCTGGGGAAATCTCTTAACTGCCTGGAAGAACGCTGGCAGCATTGCAATTACCAGGAGAGGCGGCTCGCTCCAGCACGGCCCTCTCTTCCACTTGACTGGCTTTCATCTGATCCACCAGTTTAGGAGTACAGCTAAATAAACGGGCTGGCAGAAAGCCCCGGCTCCATATGGAAAGCAGAGCTCTTCTTAGCCCCCAGAACAAGCTCTGCTTCATTTGAGGTACGTCGTCGTGTTAACGCCCATCCTGCACATTACTTAGGCACATGCTAGTGAGCCTGAAGCAAAATAAAATGAAATTTAAAAATAAAAATTGGGATCAGTTTGTGAACTGAGGGGTAAAGCCTAGGCTGTGAGCATCCCGGACACGTTTGGGCATCTTCTTCCTCTTTCCCTCTGTCCCGCTCCACTAAAGACTCCTCATGGCTTCCTAATGGCTTCCTTGATTGCTCCTGATGTTCTTACACGATTTTGAACATGCTTCAACTCAAATAGTGAGACTGGTGTGTAAATTCCCTCCCTGCTTCTCTTCTCAAGGAGACAGATTGTCACCACCTTTCCCCTCCTGAGGAACTCAAAAAGCTGCCAAAGGGGGGTTCAGGAAAGCAGGAGCTGTAAACCACCAAGCTTCACCCACTGGCCAAGCTCCACCACTTCAGCTCTCTGCATCTTTAATGCTCACATCTTTGGCTAATAAATCTCGTGGAGATCCTTGATGTAAGTAATGTTACAGCCTCACGTTGTGCCCTAAGACCTGAACAACTCTCACCTACAATTAAGCAATGTGCTGAAGCAGCAGCTCAAGCAGCAGCACTGCCACGGACGGGCCCTAGATGCTTCCTCCAAGCTTGTTTCCCACCCCAGGTGAGGAAAGAGCTTTGGGGTGTTTGCTGGGATGCTGCCCGACAGACTCGCCACAGCAGTACTGGAAGCAGAGATCCCCCCCAGGCTTTTGGAGAGCAGCGCCAGGCTATCGTGTGCATCAGGGAAGAAAATGCATGCTGAGCTTCCACAGACCTGCAGGTGCTTTAAAGGAAAATACAGCTGTGAAGTTACCAGTGGCTCTGTAAGACAGATAGAAAGTTTCCTGCCTTGGATCCTACGAAGCACAACCAGTGCAGAATGAGTGCTGGTACTGTATTCCCCTCACGCACTGAACTCCTCGTTTGTTCCTCGGTCTGCCCTGCCCTCCAGTTCACTCGGAAGACGAAAGCAATCTTCCCAGTTAGTTTAACAACAAATATGTCAGCGACAGCTCCTCAAACAGCACGAACCCGTGCAGCCTTGTGTCGAGGCACTGGTACTGCTCTGCTGCGTGCCC
Source organism: Aythya marila (assembly GCF_965140915.1). Classification (NCBI taxonomy): domain Eukaryota; kingdom Metazoa; phylum Chordata; class Aves; order Anseriformes; family Anatidae; genus Aythya; species Aythya marila. The sequence goes on along the minus strand of NC_139047.1, from coordinate 6,999,239 downwards.
ACGCAAGATCTGAGCTGGGCTCTCCGACCTGTCCCAAAAACACCCAAGTCAGCAGAAAAAACTGCTCCTGAGGAGAGCAGATGTGCAACACTCCCTGCGGAGCTGCACGGTTTATTGATGGCCTGTCTGCTTCTTCCTGGGTCACCTGCTGGAGCTGGGCTTGAATTCCAGCACCTGTAGTGCTGGGGCTGTGTTCGGAAATCAAGTCATGCTTTCAAAACACACCCTTCACGGACAGGGGCTTTGAACAGGAATTCACAATGAACCACGGGCTGCTGAGGCAGGGCTCCCACTCTCCTCTGCTTCCCCACCTCCCAGCCTGCACCTCCTGAGGAAGGAGAAGGGCAATGATTGGGGCTGCACCTACCTCTTTCTAACACCCCACAGGCCAGGAGGGGTTTTTATGCCCTGTCCACTGAGCAAGGGCACGCTCTCCACCAGGACCAAGCTCTGAAGTGTAACACTATAAACTATGGTGGTGTCAGCACTCCCCACTGCTAGCAGGCTAGCAAATTTGGTATCCACCAAAATGGAGGAGCTGTTCTTCCTACTAATATTCACCTGAGAAACTGAGCTTTAAGGAGACAGTTCAGCTCCCTGCTCTGCCAGACTTTGGGTAAGCCTTACCGCCTGTATGCTCAGCTCCCCTGCAAAGTGGGGGTTTACCATGCTCCTCTTCTCTCGCTGGAATTCAGCGAGACAGCCTGTTATCGATACCAAGACGTTCCTTCTGGGGCGCCATGCTCACTTCTGAGTGCTGCAAGACGGCCCAACCTCCCCTAGATCTCATTCAGATTTCCCCCAGGAGAGAACTGGACCCCACTATCCCTTCTTTTCACCCATCCAGCCAGGCCTTGAAGTCCCGTCTCACTGCTGGTTGTCTCAGACACCCAGATGTCATCTGTTCAGATTTCCTTCTCGATCACAAGCTGACAGCGTGACAAACAGCCGGTGGGGTCACTCCAGGGCCCTCCCCTCCATCTGCTTTCATGAGACAGGCAAGGCCAAATCTAGGGAAAGGATTTCCTGGTAACAGCACATCCTGTTGCACACCACTGCTCAGCCCACCACTGTCCAGTCACGGACTGGCAGCACGAGACCAGGCTTTTTCTTGCCATGTGCAAGTAAAGTACACAGCTAAGTGCAGTGGGCAGGCTGCTCTTGAGATTTCTTTACTGAAGGTACGAAGTTAACAGATAAAAAAAATGCAACAATGCAACTGAAGCAACACTTCCTCCATCTTAGAGGACCCCAGAAGCAAAGGTGAACTGAAACACGGCTGCAGCATGACCCAACCTACACCGGGTCTCTTAAGCACCGGGTCCAATCCTCCCTGGAAAGAAGTTTGCTGGGACAAACAGAAGCGAGGCAATGGGTGCCTTTCCCAGTCTCTGCTGTTTCTGCAAATGATTGGGCTTGCCGGGACAACAGTGAGAACAGACAAATGGTTGTAAATTAGGTCTGTTGCTCCCCCATCGTTATTCCATATAACATTTCACACATGGAAACAGCTTCCCTGCACAAAGCAGCGAGGCCTGGCCCGGCAGCACGCAGTGAGAGTGCTGCCTGCTGAACTGCTCGCAAACGTCTCCCTCTGCTTCCAACCCCCCTTCCCCAGCTGCCTGCCATACCTGCTTGTTCTAGCTCCGGATTTCCTCTTGGCAGAGACCATCTCCTTGCTACCAGTTTCTACAACAGCTCTGCTGGGCCCAAACCAAGACTCCGGACAGAGCTGTTCCTTCAGCTACATCCAAAATCTTGCCGCAGGGCACCCCCAAACCAACCAGGAGACAAAGAGCAAGGGATGGGCTTGACTGAACAAGAAGTGTTGCCCGTAACCAGCAGCAGTGCCTGGGAACAGCAAAATGCTTTTGCTGATGCTAACTGCATTTCAGCAATGAAGATTTGGAGTGACGATTGTATCACAGCCCATTCTTTTCCATTGGAAATAATCCCACAGCACAGGTAACACTCGGTGCCAGGCACGCTGGGGACTGGAAACAGCTGGCTGCAGGAGGAGCACAGGAATGCCAAGGCTCATTTGCATCACTCAATTAGCTTTCCCGTGGCTATTGCGGAGATGTGCTTCCTGCTGTGGCCTGCTGGACCAGCCTCTTAGCTCGGGTCAGGAGTGCTTTTTCCCAGCTCGTTGTCTCTGTTCCAACGTGCCTTCAGCATAAGGCAGCCGGACAGTCCGTCCCTGCCTCTCAGGGCAGCCTGGGAGCTAAAAGTTTCCTTGGGAAGGTTTGAGTAGGGATGCCAGACTGAAAAGCTGCACTGACCACTGAACTACATTCATACACCTGAGCTGCGTTGCATGAATCCACTTACAGAGGACACAACACTGGCTGCGTGATACAAAGGCAGGGCTGGATACCACAAAAGGGCTTGGTGGAGCAGGTCGGCCCTGCAGCCTGTTGCTTAGTCACCAGGAGGATGAAAAACAGTGTGGGATGGCACCGGCTACTGGTCGCATTACTAGAGCTATTATTTCCTGCCACCCATAGCAGAGAAAGGGAAAGGAACCTTAGTGATAAAGAACAGTTTGGCACGATTAGCATCTGTGGAGTGATGCTGGATTTAGAGCAGCTGAGGCTGGGACCAACCTCTGGGGTCCAGAGTACAGCATTCAGAGCGTGCCACTCCAACAGCAAGGAAATCAAACTGATCTGGAGCTTTTATTTTCCTTTTTCTTCTTTATCAGGAGCCGCATGTATGTTTTTAAGGCATTCAAGACAAATGCAACATGACACAGATGTTAGAGGGCAAAAGCTTGTGCAGCTGAACAACAGACTTCTGTAAATAATCAAGCTACTCCTTCTCTGCGACATCTCCCTCCACATTCATTTCTGTTTAGCTCCAGATCCAGCTTGTTCCGGGGGGCAAAGGAGACCAAGAGCTGCTCAATTAAAACCGTGCATCTGGTTAAAGAAGCAGAAATCACAGGAGATGAAGTTAGGGACGTGCTGGCTACAGTGCGCTCCCAGTGCCATCATGTGGTGAATCGTGGTTAAGACACCAAAAATGCGAAGCAGAAAAGCTGGCCGACACGCAGCCGATAACTCAGCGAGGAGGTGCTCCCAACCTCATAAACCATGAAGGGAAAGCTCAAGTCAGCAAGAGGCTGGAACCGAAATATATAGCTGAGCGCTCTAATTTACTGCTATCTTTCCGACTTAGCTTTAGATGGTCATTTTTCTTAAGGAAGGAAGATTTATATTTAAATATGTCTGAAATTATAGGTGTTTGAAAGTGCAGTGCTAAAGCAACACGTACCACATGAACACGTACCACATGATCACAGCACGGCAGAAAAAATTAAAAATCCATCAGACAGGCCCAAAAAAAGTCCTGCATTTGATCCTTGGGTGTAGTAAGCTGGTACGAGTCCCATGTTTGAAGGAAACTGTCCTAGGTACGTGAGTGCAGCCTGCTGGTATTACTGCATGCCATCCACAGCCCCAGCCCCAGCCTCAGAGATGCAGTAAGGGTTTTCCTACATAAACCAGAACTTCCAAAATCCCCACAGGCAGCAAGATGCCTGTACGCTCAAAGTTCTTTTCCCCAAAAGAGCATTCTCAGACACTTCCTTGGTTCGAGTGAGGCAGTCAGATGGGGTTTAAGGGAACTCCACTCACGCCGAGTGCCAAAATAAACTTCTCAGCATCAACTGCATCAGTGCTCAGGGCCTACCATGGTTTTCCCAGCAGAAAGACCCCCAGTAAGAACAATGTGTCCTAGGACAAAGCTGTTTTCTCTTACCTGTTTGCTTCCTTCAGGATCTTCTCCATGTTCACAATGCCACGCATCTTATACAGGAACCACTTGTCGATGGCCGTGAGCTTGTGAATGACATCCACAGGGACTTTGTTAGTCAGAGCCTGCCAAAAAGAGGAGAGCACCAACCATGCATGAATGCACGCTCCGCAAACAGAGCAAACAGCAGCAGCAGCCATGGAACAGAGACATAGGTAGCAGCACAGATCAAAAAATCAAAGGTCTGCCAGGGGAACCCAAAATGTGCCCCTCAAGCAGGACGTAGGGAGGGACCAAGCCACTTCTGCACACCCTCTGGTAACGAGAGCTGGCTCCTGTTTGAAGAGCTGGAGAATCTGCATGTTACAGAGCCAGCAGCCAAACTTCAACTGATGGCAGCAAGGCCTGGTGCCACTGAGTATGTGTCTTAACTACCAGGCACATTCAGTCTGCAGAACCAACTCCACAACTGTACCCCATAACCCCAGGTCACTTAAATCTCCATCCCACTGTCACCTCATACCTGCAGATATTAAGCAGGAAGGTCCAGATTCTCAGCTGTGGAGCACCTCACTGCTTGGGAGCATAAGTCTCAATTCACCTTTGAAAAACTAGACTGACTCAGAACACATGGCCTTGAAATACCTCTGAAGTGGAGAGTCCAGTCCTAGGTGACACTCTGCAGCTACAGCGTAACTGTGGCTATCCTGCTGGAGCTCTTTTATTTATTTCTACTTTTTATCCAACTACCCACACAATGGGGTTAAAAGGATCCTCATGGAGCTATGCAGAAGACAGCGTTTGACAGGACACCACACTATTTTAAAAAATATCTCAGAAATTTGCTAGACAGTGCCCCAGCATGGATACAGTTTTATCTTCTATCACTGCTACTTCCTGGGTCTCAGCAGTGGTGTACGGGTACAACTCTCCTGATAAAACAGCCATAATCAACCATGATGATAATACCAGCACGCTATCTTCGCTGAGATGAAGAAATCAGGCTCATTAATTTGTTACCGTGCTTAATTGTTTTCTTGCAGGGCAACATCCCTGGAACAAAGCCAGAGCAACGCCGCTGAAGAAAACTCCAGCATTAATGCGGGGATGAGCTCAGCCACTGCACACCAGCAGCTTTCCTCCCAGTCACCAGGCTGCAGACACGACGCCGTATTGCCACCGCTTTGCTTAGGGTGATTTTATGGCAGCAGAGAGAAATGTGGGCTGCGTCACTGCTGTGTTCCACAGTGACATTAAGCGGCTAAATTTAATCTGGGATGGAGACAGTCCTCTCCCAGGGCACTGCAAAATACTGACACCACCTCAAAGCACCTTCTGCTTTCTCTAAGGATTCCCAGGTTGCTCGCCCAGGACTCCCTCTCTTGTCCTGAGAGGCAGTACGCTGCTGACTGAATGAGCAGCCTGCCCTCAGCACCCAGCAGCCACTGGGTGTTGGGAGAGCATGGTCACACTGCAATGTTAGTGGGATTCCTTTTGCCCGCCTGGTTTCACAAAGTATGGGCATGGTTTGGGGACCTCCAACCTTCAGTCATGGGTTGCTGAGCCACACGCACGCAGGTAACGTGACCACACACACTTATTCTGCTTAGAATGCTTCATTTAAAAGTCCTCATGGGAAACTGAAGAAAACAAATGCCTACCTCCCTTTCAGCAGAGGAGGGGAAGAGAAACTAAGCTACCTTAGTAGCTTAGCTCAGCCACCCGTGCTGTCTTTAGGGCCCCTTTGTTCCTTCTGTTTCATGCCTGCTCCCCAGAGGAGGTATTTGGCTGGCTGTGGCGGGGAGCACGAGTGTAAGCTAACGTGTCTGCAGTGGGGACATCTAGGAGACCATGACCCCAGGGAGAAAGCGTGCAGATCGAGTCCACCTCATAAACCCACTTACGTACAAACCCTAAGAGTCACCAAAAAAATAAGCTATATCCCAAACAGCCCTTCTTGCCCATCAGGTGCAGCTACACTCTTGCAGCACTTGGCCACTGCTCAAAGAGCAACTGTCATCTATTTCAGCCTCTCTCCCGTGGCCTTTTTTTTTTCTTTTCTTTTTTTTTTTTTTTTTTGAAAAAAACACATTACAACAGGGAGTCTCACTACAACAGCAGTAACTCTGAATGACAGCTGAACTGCCTTCTCTTTCACCTGAACAGTTACTGTTTTCATCAGTCAAGGAGAAAAAGGAGAGAGAGAAAGAGCAAAAAGCCTTGGAGAGCTGGCAAGTGGGGCTTGTGCGGGCGGGGAGGAGAAGACACAATGAGGCTCCATCCAGTTTCAAACAAAGCTGAGGGCTAATAGGGACTAGCTGTTGGCTTTTAAATGTCAGCAAGATGGAAAGGGATTTCCAGGCCCTCTGCCCCAGCTGCTGGAGGTGCCCCTTCCCGATATTGCTTGCCTCAGTTATTAATGGAGACGAATTAGTGCACAGTGTCAGAGGCAGCTCTTTACAGGGAGGGATTAAGACTTTGATCTGGCTTTTTTTGATAGCTGACAGTGAAAATGCCACCAGCTGGGAACACCCAGAGTGTTAAGCGTGGCCCTAACTCACCTTTATCTGCCTAAATCCCCTGTGTTAACATGGGGCTCAGATTAACCTTTATAAAAGCCCCCTGAGCCACTCAGAGAGATGAGAAAAGATTTTCCCTCAGTTGCAAGAGAAAGCTGTAATAGAGACCAAGCGCAGCTGCTGAAGGATGTTCTGCACTTATGAAGATGCATATTTCCCCAGCTTGAAAAGCAAGAGTCAACAGCTGGACAAGCCGTACACTCACAGAACATCTTGTGCTTTTCATTCAGATCATTTATAAGAGGGACAGAGACGTGAAAACCTTTTTACAGACACCACGGTACAACCCCAGCTCCCCACTGGAGTAATGAGTTATTTACACGAGCACAAGGGTCTTAAAGACTCTGCCATGCAAAGTCAGTGATAGAAAACACAGTAAGTGGGGTTTCCTACCAGGAAATTGCCCCTACTCTGTACATTGACTAACCCCACACTTACCCTGAGATATAGACAGGCAAACACCATGGAACTGAAGGCAGAAATAATTTCGGACCCTTGCTCCTCTTACAGTAACAGGAACTCTTACCCAGAAACCCTGAAAGATGAAGTGATTTGCCTTCTGTGACAGGAGACAGGTTAAAGAATGCTAGGGGAGAAGTTGAGCCTGTTTCAAAGAACTGGGGATTCCTGGATGCTGAATTTAACGTGGAGTCTTAATTGCTTTCAAGTTTCAAGCCCATACCAATGCAACAGTTGCAAAAAGACACTACTCTCAGCGTGCAGCTTATCATTCTATCACCCTTTGTTTCAGTTCACTTCATTTTTTTCCTTCATCCCTTCCCATAAAACTAATGGCAACCTGCCAAACTGGCCACCTTGACTGTAGCTACCGCCAGTGCAAATAAAGGCTGAATATTGGCCAGCATTTAGCAAGCAAGTGCATTATAGGAATAAACAAAAGCAAGCGATCCAGATTTCCACCAACACTGCCACAGACTGATCTGCCAGGACACAGGAACACAACAAGCACGGACTTGGATTGCATCAAAAGGCAAACATGTTCCTGAATACAGAAGATCCAAGAGAACACAGATGTCAGCAAGAGAAAGTAAATATATCCCCCCAGCTGTTGTGCTCTACAGGGGAAATTACACGTGGAAATTACACGTGATAGAGATTACCTGGACTTCAACAGCAGCGAAGATACTACACAAACAGTTCAAGTGTGCTTGACAGAGGAAAGCAAGGGGGTGAGGAACACTAGACCAGGGGACCCAAGCTGTTAGCAATCATTCAAGGCACATGGTCAAGGGCTTTTGATCTTTTGTTACCTTGGCCATTGCATATATCCGAGTGCTGGATGGCTCAGCGAGTTCCTTCTGGAGATCCGTGCTGGCTGGCCAGGCTTTATTCAGGGGCAGACGTGAAGTGAAGCCATCTACAGAGGGGTGGCACATTCTCAGGGCTTTTTGAAAGCTCTCTTCAAAAGTGCGTCCGATAGCCATAACCTGTAAGGGAGAGCACATCAGGTACGGTGAGCTGCTGCCCAGCTCTCCCCTGAGTAACAGATGGGTGCAAGTTGAAACCACAAGGATGGACAGACAGAGAAAGCTCACAGCCTTCAACCCGCTCCCTAAGATAGCCACACTGGCTTTAAAACAGGCGCAGCTGGCTGAGCCTTGGGAGTCCCACTGCTAGGCCTGCCTCTGCCAGTAATCACCGACAGGGAGTTTTGGACAAGTGACTCCTATCTGGTTTTGTCTCCCTACCTGTAAAATACAGGCAATCGCTGCTCTCCTCGTAAACTGCTTTGAAGCGCTGCAGTATGGAGAGCATTATGCAGCAGCACGGGTGTAGTAATACAGAAGGATATTTCTGTTTAACAACCTGTTAGAGAGAGAAACTCACAGTGGGAATTTTAAGGTTCAGAAGAGATCTGCTCCTCTTCCTGTAAATTACATTTAACAGTGACACTCCCCTGTGAGGGCTCTCTTAAAGCATTATTCCTCCTTGGCACTGCAGCATTGGGGTTTCCCACCTTCAATCTTGACTTCACGTCCAGTAAGAAAAAGAGATTTTCTCTGTGGAAATCTGTGAGGTAACAGAGCCCTTGCTCAAATTTCTACATTTGTATTTCCCAGCGCAGCAAAACCCTAACAACATAAAAGTCTTCCCAAACACAATGTTGAAAAATGTCAAAGAAAAAAATAACATTGTTTTCTCTTTTCTCACAGCTCCGAGCCCATTGCCCAGCACAACAGAGCTCTGGAGAAAAAACAAAAACAAAAAACAGGCAAAGCCAGACTGTTCAATTAATAAAAATGCAGTAGGTGCTGCCATCTGCTTTCAGGTTCAGGCCTAGGAAGATGATCGTGACATACTAATCGAGACAAAGCTGCAAGAAGCCCTTTGCTTCACAGACACCCTCGTCTCCTGGAGACTAATCTTTTTGGTGAGTGCCTCTGCCAGCAGCAAGCTGTCTCTCCTATGCTTCTCCATCCTTGTGTCAGTTCACCCCTGGCAATGGTAGCCTGGAACAGTTGGGGCTCTTTCCCCTCTCTCTTTACCCAGCATCCTGTTTCAAGAAGGATGAGAAGCACGGGGGATTCACGTGGTTCTGCTTTTGTGACAGACAGCCACAGGAAGGGCTCCGTATTTTCTCCCTGCAAGTGGCTATGGCCAGCAAGTGATGGCCATACGGCTGATGGTTCATGAGACAACTGCATTTAGGAGCTCCAGCTCTACAGAATGGTCCAAAAAACCCTTAAGCAGAAAGGATTAATATCAGTAAGCATCAGCTCACTGAAAAAAAAAAAAGCTCATTGACATTAAAAGCCAAAACTGCAAATGAAAAACGAAGTTCTAATTAATCCTTCTAATTGTGATGAAGGCTCATTGTGTGAGCAAGGTAGAATTGATGTTAGGAAGGTCTCATGTCAAAATAATTTAATAAAATAGCTACTTGAAAAGCATTAGGAGAAAAAGGCAGCTGAAAAAACCCACAAAATTAATTATTTTGCTTTGGTAGCTGGTATGTAATTAACTAATTAAGAGGGTAATTTATCCATTTCCCTCCCTCTTAAAACTTGGTCTGAAAATGCTGCTATTGTTCCAGACACCTCAAAATCAGGGTTTAAAAGTCCCACTGTCATGTTCCAGACACAGGAGACTTAATCATCAAGATAAGTAAGTCAGAACTTCAGAGCCCTATCACATGTCGTGCTTGGATTTCAAGAGCAGAAGTAGGCCAACGTTTGGCATGTGGATTTAACAGGGAGGACAAATAACTACGGGAACAACTGTGAGCTGCTGTTCTTCTACATCACTGAAAATCTTAAACTACAGTTCTTGAAGTTATACTCAAATTAACCATCACTACAGAACTCCAAACAAAGAATAACTCTGGGAGTCCTGTCACGAGTGTCAAGAATGAAGCAAACCTCAGGTGATCCAAAGCGGTCTCTTCCTTTCATAGTCAAACCATTTATGAATCCTCGCTGTGATATCTAAGATGACACAGCCCAAACTCCTTTCAGTTAAATAGAGTACTGGATACAAATCGTCTGAATAGAACTGACGTCTTCAAAAGCCATTGGGCCCAGGAAGATAGAGATCCTGAGGACTTTCCAGAAAGAGAAATGTCTTTCCCAAGTGGTAGAGGGGAAGGGAAGGAGAGGATCTCACACTCACCTCTCCCACACTCTTCATGGAGCTTCCAATCCGGTTGGAGGTGCCCTGAAAGCGGTCCAGATCCCAGCGGGGTATCTTGGTAACAACATAATCCAGGCTGGGCTCAAAGCAGGCCGAGGTGTTTCCTGTCATCACGTTTTTGATTTCGGGTAAGGGGATCCCCAAGGCAATTTTGGCAGCAATGAATGCTAGTGGATACCTGCCACAGAGGAAAGGTAGAGAACAGTAGAGTGGGAAGTACTTGCTTTTGCAATTTGCTTGTACTTCAAATGACAAGGAAACTTCATAAACCCCTCAACCTTCTTTATTTAAAGTATTTGCAACTATACTTTTTGTTCCCTGTTCCTGGCACATTTCTATTAAGTGTAAACTCAGCCTGTCTTCCTAGATCAGCTTACCGGGAGAATTTCACCCTGCATGCCTTCACTCTCTTGAAAAGAAAGCAGAGCCCTGAGTTTAAGCTGCAGCCCTAAAGCTCAGGATGTTTGGATCAGGTTCCTGGGTTTTGCCACCAACTTCTCAATTCCCCTCTGCATCACTCTGCACATGTAAAATTAGAACTGAGTTGTTTCGTTTTATTCTCCTTTCTTCAAATATTGAGCTTCTGAGGGCCTGGACTATGCTTTGCAGGTGGCTAGGTGACTTAACCCCTGCTTGGTTGCAGTCACAGGCAGTCTACCAGTAAAAACATTTAGACTAATTGCTTCAGAGTCCTAAAGAGAGACCCCATAAACAGGATGCCCCATGTCCCAGCTGAAAGGTGTTTGATACACAGTCCTATAACCAACCACATGCAACCTGGTGTGGTACCATGGCTGACCGACCCCCAGAAGTGGGGGATCAGTGTTTCTCCTTTCGTGTTTTTCATTTAGCAGATGAAGGAATTGAACTTCACTTTTTTCCCCTTCTTTCTTCTCCCTTTTCTTTTTCCTCAAAAGGAAAGGTGGCTTCCCCACACTGTTGCAGAAAATTGTAGAGTTCTTCCAAGCCTCAAAAATGTTACTTATCATTTGAACACAGGAATCACAAGAGGAAAAAAATGATACTGGGGGCTTCAACAGTCTGCAAAGAATTAGACTTAGTTCAAGGATGGCAATAGGAACGGAGCTGACTGGTCTGCAAAGCTGGCCTAGCTGGAGCGGAGGGAATGCAGTCAGCCTGTAAACCTGCCTGTTATTCTCATTTTGCTAGGGATGTCACCCTTCACAATTTTCAGTCGTCTGGAAAAGCCTCATCAGCAAACAAGATATTTTATTCCAATATTAGAAGGAAAGTCTCATCTTGAAAAATCACCTGCAATATTCCCCACATCTTCTCCTTACGCCCCATACTTTTTCATGACGGGTACTGACAGCTGAACCACTCCATTATACAATACACACTGCGTAAGCAGCCAGAGCACTTCTGTATCAGGTGCTGTATACATCAAGCAGCCTAACTTCCTAACTATGATACCGTAAGCATTTCCTTCCCCATAAATCTTCCAGAGTCTTTTACTCATTCACTGGAAAGGATATTTGAGGTAACCAGTCACCAGCACCATCTGCAAGAAGCCTCTGGGTTGCTGAATCCAGGTATCGCGTTGGGTCACAGGCCTAATCCAAACGTGCTTTTCAGAACCTTCCCCTGCACAAACCCTTCCCTCCCTCAGGAGGGTTTTCCTACAACATTTCCATCAAAGCCAATTTCACAATGACTTGTTGGAGGTGCTTCCAGCCACACACAATCCATCTGCAACAGCTCTTCGGAAATCTCCCAGTGCTTCATCACACCCAAAGCGAGCCCAAGCTCTCAGCACAAAGCTGCCTGGAACCCACGTGGCTTCAGCCTTTCCAGTGCATCATTCAAAAGAGAGATCCGTGTTGGTTTTTGAGAATCCCAGCTGGCTGGTGATTGTCCCTCCTCAACGCAACAGATGGGTACTACTTCCTACCCTAATACATTGCAGAGCTACCTACCTAGGCCTGGATCTCGCTTTATTATCCACAAAGCCACCATTTTAAAGATGTATCGTGCCCGCAGCGAGACCACACAAACAGGTATGTTTTGCTGCGAGTCTGTCATCCAAAAAGAAAACAATGCAACGCCCACCGTCCAGCATCATGGCTTATCTCTGCTCTGCTATGGCGCTTCAACAACACAGGAGTTGTTGAAAACTGCAAATTACAGATTAATTTGCACCTCTCAACAGCATCTGCAAAGTGCAATTAGGAAGCCAATTTTTAAACTGCCTGCTCTGACCATCCTTATCTTGATTAGTTTATGATTAGCCAACAAAACAAAGCAGCTAGCAATGCCATTTGCATCAATCTGACAGACAGCTCGTTAATAACTGTGTCCTCTGGGTCCCAGAGATGATTTGCAGCCAACATATGGATACAGTGGATATGCTTTGTAAGGAGAGCTAGTGGGCTCCCCTCCCACACACCTCCCGAGAGTTTTTCCATTTGCAGCAGCAGCATCAGCAGGCAGGAATGGACCTGGAGAGCTCACTAACCCCTTCTTCCACCTCCCTGCAGGACTGATTCTCCCATCTCATTCCCAGGAAGTGCTGACAGGAACCACCATCCTTAGCAACTTCCCATGCAGGAATCTACATCTCACTGCTCTGACTGCTCCAGAGTTGCCCCTAATAGCCACCTTTAGTCTTCTGTGCTGCAAATTAAGCTTGCACCTCCTTGCCTTAATGGCATGGACAGCAGACTCGAGAACTCCTCCTCCTTGCAGCTGTCACTTATGTATTTAAAAAATACCCCAATCCAAGTCATTGCCTTAATTCTCTTTCTGATCTTCTCCACTCAGTTTTTGTTTGCTCATTTGTTTGTTTTGTGATTGTTCTTTACATAAACTTACCCTGTTGCCTTGGATGCCAAAGCCGAACTTCTCGAGAGTCTGGCATTAACTTCAATGATGTAGTACTCCAGGGAAGTTGGATGCAGAGCAAACTGGATATTGCACTCTCCCACAATACCCAGATGTCGGACAACCTTGATGGCACGATCCCTCAGCATCTGAAATTCCTCATTAGCGAGTGTCTGGCTTGGCGCCACTACGACAGAATCCCCTGTTTGTCACAAGGCAGCAGAGGAGGAAAATGAGAAGCAGTTCAGCAGCAGAAAATTCTAGCCACATAGGTCACTTTCTTTGCTAACCCATTGCCAGTAACGAAGTTATCACAAACATTCAGAAGTGTGGATGCAATGAAAAACACAGATAGAGTCCCAGAAATGGATTTTGGAGAAGCCAAAAGCCATCTTAAGAAAAATAAGATCACGGGGACAGGCTCAGCATAACAGTATCTGTTTTACACACTAATTGGCTGCATCAGAGACCTGAAGAGCATTTCTAGAGCCCACTTCATCGACACAACTACATAAACTACTGCATAAAAATAAAAAAGCACAATTTCCAGTGAGTCACTCTATGTCCAAGCCTACCTGTGTGGACTCCCATGGCATCGATGTTTTCCATACTGCAGACAGCAATACAGTTATCAGCAGCATCTCTCACAACTTCATACTCTATCTCCTTCCAGCCAACAACCGACTTTTCCACCAGAATTTGGTTAGTCATTGCAAATGCCTAGGAATAGGTTAAAAAAAAAAAAAAACAGTAGAAAATAAAACTTTGTTAGAACTTGCTTTGTTACACCTTGTTAGAACATATTTAAGGCTTCTGTTCTTCTCCAGACAACCCAGGCCAACATGAAAATTGAAAGATGAAAGTTCATAGCACCCAAGACAGGCACTCCGTGCTTTATTTCAGGAAAAAAAAATCATTAGCTTTATTTGAAAGGCACAGAAAATATTTATGTGATCAGATGGTTAAAAAAGCAGGGCATGTGGGCTCGCAATGGCATGTAAATAACAAATAGGAGTACAAAACTATCTAAGGCTCCAATCACACAATAGACACATGCTTTTGTTTGTGCATATGGGCAGCCCCATGGGATATTCATGGGAATTCAGTGGGATAACTCTGCAGAATGCTAAATGACTAAGTGATGGGAAGTGTGGGTGCCAGCAAACACTACTTAATTAATAGCACTAATAATGTTGCTTATCATTGGCATACTAACCAGAAGCAAGATCCGTGATTTATTCTGAAACTAATCTTGCAAGCACTCCTCAGCACAAGAGACAAAAATGAAAAATACAGTTTGTTGGTAAATGAGCATAATCTAAGTGAATAAATGGCCTTAATATTAGCAGATAGAAAACATTAATCACATCTCGCTTAAAAACTTCAAAAGTAACGGGCACATTATCAATCCATCCTTTAGCAAAGCTTCTTCTTTTAATGCAGCACATGAATCAGTTTTCAGCCTTGTCCCCTCTGCAGTCAGCTCAAGCTGTTATTCAAATGCTACCCTTAGGACAGTTGCCAAACTCAGGCACAAGAAAAAAAAGAAACAGTTTGAAGAGTGGCACTTCACCCAGTCTGAGGAGGCACTGAATTTGTGGTGATGTATCAGGAACACCTAACAGTGCCTGTAGAACAATCTGTGCTTCTCCTCTGGTACTGTCTACTGCCTCCCCTCACTCAAAATGAACTGATGCAGGAGACATGAACTCAAGGCCAGGTTACTTGAGCTAGCTGTGCTGTGAAGAAATACACCGACAGGTGTTCAGTTGTCTGAACGTGCCCAGAGTCCAGTGTCTGATAATGTGGTTCACAGAATTACTGCAGACCATCTCCATAGCTGAAATGGAAAGAAGAGTATTTCTGCTGACCTGCTGAAATGAGAACCGAAAGTTGAGCTAATCCAAACCCACTCAAACTGTTTTTCACTGTCAACTTTGAAACATCGTTCTTCATTCAGAATGCTGAAGCTCTTAGTATCAATTTTGAATACAAATAAAATAAAAATATTTCAAGTAAAACAGAATCAGACTTTTGGTAAAAATAAAGTTTCAGAAAGACCAAAATTTTCCTAAAATATGACATTGCCCCATTCCTCAAATTTTACAAAAGCAAGATGCTTATGAAAAGCTATTGCTTTACATTTGGTCATGGAAAAGCGGAGACGTTCTGAACCACAAAGAAAAAAGTGCCAATCAAAACCACATTCTCTTACTGAAACAGATTTTTTGATATAAACCTTCCAGACAGCTGCACTCACAAGCTTTCTGGGTGAATTTCTGCTTCCTCTACACAGAAGACTGTGTATAAGATTGGGTGAGTGAAGTGTTTCCAACCTCAGCCATCAATCCGTAAGATAGGGTTACAGTACCCGCTGCCACCTCCTGCATCTGTCAGTCCTGTCCACTGAGCCTCCCGGGGACAGGCATTGCCTAAGCAGATGTTTGCTAAACACTGTCTACTCTGGCCCCAGAATTTGTTTGCATGACAACAGTGTGAAGGAAAAAAAAAGCTATTTTCATTTACTGCTCCTAAAGCTATCAGCAGTATTTCTTTCTAGAGATACACGAAAGATTAAGGTCGTCAGAAATTCAGGAAAAGAGAAAAACAGGAATTTTAAAGACATTGGTGGAGACTTATTTCCTAAAATTCAGGATTCGGGGCAGGAAGAAAAAAGCATTCTTTTTTTTGATCTTCCCAAATTATTTTACTTTTCACAGCAAATGTAAAGAAAACAATCCCAGATTTCCTACAGAAAGTTGTTTCTTCACAGCCAGACACAGCTGGTAGATGTCAAATTATGAAGAGCATAATCCCATTAAATTTTTACATGAGTTTTTGACTTAGCAAAAATACTTTAGACTGAAATACAGCAGAGGCCCAAGTCTCTCAGCTCTTCTGACTCTGACACTACATTATCGCTGAGCTCTTCAAAGGTTTCAACTTCCTTGACATCTGCCATGTGCCACTCACTCCTGAAAGCAGGTGAAAATAATTCACTATGATTCTTCCCAGACTAAAATTGCTGAAACACTTGTTCAGATGAACACTAGTTTAATCATTTTTATTACTCAAGTCAGTAGCAGGAATTACAAAACAAAACAAAAAAAAAAAAAAAGAAGGGCATTAGAAGGAATCAGGATAACGTTTTACAGGTAAGATGAAAGGCAGGGTATGTACAATTCCAGTATCTGTGACTATCAGGTGAATACCCATTTAAAAATAAAAATAAAACTCACATGTCCAGACTATTCCTAGAGCTTGCAATCACAGACTTACCTTTGTACCAAGGTCCAGCAAGCTTTCCTCATCAGGACATATGCCCGACCCCAGACCACCAAGGGCATAAGCAGAACGTATCATGACTGGGTAGCTGATCTTCTCAGCTGCCTTCAAAGCATCTTCAATCTTAAAGGAGATGGGAATACATTTCAGAGACAATGAGAACAACTCAGATGAATAAAGTCAACCAACTCAGGTTACTCTGTTAACTGGAAATCCCATCAATAAGACATTCAGCTGTCTGAAGACAAAATGAAAAGAACGATGTTGGCATTTTAACATTACTTTGTTCTGCCCAGCAGCAGAAAAATTGAACATAGGCTCAAGAAGGTGACTTCTGTCCTCACCATGGCCTTCCTCACTGATTTCTCGTGTTCTTACCTGGTCTGTCTTCACAGACTATAGCATCAAATAACCCCTCCGACAGACATCCTGCTTTGAGACTGTTTCCTCCAAACTCAAACATACCTTTCACCCTTCCACTAACTAATTACTTTTTCACACTCTCATCCTCAAGAGGGATTTCAGAACTAGGGATTTTTGAGGACTTGAAATACTAAGCCTAAATGGCTTGTATAAGATTTAAAAAAAAAAAAGTGGCCACTGAAATTTTATAAACCTTTGTACTGCAGCACAGAAGTCACCCAACTTGAATTTACTCTTCCTTTCAATGGATAAATTAGCTTAGGCCTTCCAAGTGCTTAACTGCATTTTCATCCATTTTAAATCACTGTGAACCAGCACCAATCCCCATGAAGTGCCAATGAAAGTGTACAAGCTACAGTATCCACAGTTGTATTTAGCTTTCACTGAACAAAACTAGAAATATTTATTTTTAAATAACTCTAGCAACAATAAAAGTAATCACATCTTCAAAATTGTCTGATTTACCGATTCCACTGCAAAGCTAGGAGCAATCATTTCATTTAGCTCAGTCAGTTTATCAGAAAAAAGCTTTCTATCCTCTGTAGCCATGATGGATTCAACTGATGTACCTAGGACCTTCACACCATACTGCTGCAGGACTCCTTGCTTGAAGAGTTCCACTCCTGCAGAGCAAACAAAGCCACAGCTTTGAGGGCTGATGGTAAATGAAGAAGAAAGTGTTCAGAAGATATCTGACTACCTGACCACTTGTCTGGCGTAATCAACAGTTATTATTCTTTGCTAATATTAGAACTCAGAACCACTACACAGACATTTCTTCCCTAAAATCTAAGAACCACTGGATTACTATTAAAGTTACTACTTGGCAGTCATCTCAGAGACAAAGCAGTACAGGTAGGTACTGCTGCAAGAAGGTTAAATGAAGCTAACTTTTCCTTTTGATCTCTGCCTGGGTGGTGTGAGTACCCCCAGTTCAGCTACGATAACCAGGAGATGAGATTCCAGAATGATTTACTTTCAAGTGCTGAAAACAGTGATTAGATGCTATGTCCATAGCTTAGCAATTACTCATTCTGCCATGGTCAGCATCTCTGCCTGTGCCTCCAGGCAACACAGCAAGACACAGGTCTTGCACATTTGCATACGAGGAGTCTGCTGAACGTGTGGTGAGAGCAATGAGCTGGTCTGCAAGGGCTGCCAAGGCATCTATCTGCACTGCACTCACCGCAGTTGAGAGCTGTTTGGCCACCCATGCCCAAAATTAATCCATCAGGGCGTTCTGCCTTGATGACCTCCGTGACAAAGTGGGGAGTGATGGGGAGGAAGTAGACAGCATCAGCCTGCTTTATGCCAGTCTCATTGGTCTGCACTGAAGCGATGTTAGGATTCATGAGGACAGTCTTCACATTTTCTTCCTGAAAAAAAAAAAAAACACAACGAAATCTGCATTAAAGCTAGGCCTACATGGAAAAAGAGCTAACAGCAGCAGCAAGGACAGAAGGTGTTCAACAAGCAGCTTCATCAACAGCAGAATGTAGAAAGCCTGGTTCCTCATGATATTGTATAAACTCTGCCTCTATATGCAAGAGGAAGGTTAGCCAAAACTTTATACACTTTTTTCTCTGTCACATATGAGAAACTGAGATAAAGAGATAGTAAAGTTTATCATGTTTCCTGCTATAACAGTAAGAGGTTTACAGCTCTTTGGGCTGCAGATGGAATTTCACTACAGTTTGCTCAACAGTGGAAAAGTTTGAGACAGAGCTGGGCAGAGCAACTCCTCTCACTCTCAAAATATCAATGCATAAAGAGGATACCAACCAAGTTTTGCTAAAGAGGCCAGAATATGGTCATGCCTAAAAGAAAAAACAAAACCCAACCAACCCCCAAAAAAGGCCAACACACCAACCACAGGCAGATAAAGAGCGACACATTACTGCTTTGTTGAAAAGGTGTACTGGGACGCACGCCTCATTTTTATGGGAACTCATAATCTCCATCAACGTCTGATAAGGCAATGAACTTCTACAGATGAATAAACCCTTTACAAACAATGCTAGCTATGGATGCAAAATACATTTTAAGAGAAATATTTGCCATATAGGAATAGTGGAGGCTTCTTAGAGAGAAGGAAAAACAAGAGAAGAAACTTTCAGAACAAACAGGAACTGTGAGCAGAAATAAAGAAAAGAAGAAAGAGGAAAAGGGTTGATAGATTAAGTCAGCCACCATTCCTCAAGCAAATGGTATGGAAGAGTTCCTGTGACTGGTATAGAAATTACTATTTTTCTTCTGTTCACAGAAAACACGAGAACATTTTGTGATTGCTTGACCCACTGGTTTGGGGAAACAAATACACAGCTCACCTGGAGCAGTGGGATTCTTCCTCAGTGCTCTCTCTGATTACTTATTTCAGTTACTGGATAACATTTCTTCTTTCTCTCTTGATAACTTAAAATACTGCTTTAAAGACTGACTGTAAATTTCTGTTGACACTTTTTCCCCAAGAAAAGTTGGATTTTTTTCCACTGAACAGAAAACTCTGCTTTCCTTGAAAACGTGCATAGCAGGGAAAGGAATAAACAGAAAATCCTTACAGAGAAGATTTCAGTTTTAGACTGAGGACTCCAAACTGGGTAGTTTTCTTGCAGGTGCTGAGGGAGAAGGGTAGCTCACTGACCACAACATTCTTCTATAATAAATATGCTCAGAAATTCAGAGCTGTAGTTCTGCTGCAATGAACAGGGGAGGGGAAAGGTTCAGCACTTTCCAATAAGCCGGCGTATCTGTACATCTCAGCCTTTTCTTTCCTACTTATCTGGGGCAAGGTATCTGAAGGACCAGCTGGCAGTGATGAGGAACATAATTAATGAGCAGAATTAACGCACGCTGTGCTAAGAGAGAAGTTTTTACTGATATCACATCCCCAGGCCTAGTTATTTGGGATTCTAGATTTTAATCCACTTGGTGTTTGCTCTTGTAACCCTTTCCTTCAACTTCTGCCTTTTTAATTTTCTTTGTTGTTGCTGTTGTACACACTACGCACGATGTCCACCCATCCTAGCTGGAGATCTTTATCACAACTTAATTAAAACAGAGAATTAATAATGGAGTCTTCCTGAAGGATTCTTCCTTTTGTGCAATAGCCACCTGTACACAGAACAGCTGGGAGAATCCCCAGCCCAAGCAATCATGAAGATTTTTCGGATGGCCACGGGCCATTCTCCGCTGTTCACAGATGCTTCCTGGCCTCCCGCTTCATAGTTAGTTCCTGCCTTCGATGAATATTCTTGCAAATACAAATTCACCGACTGGGGCAGCCCCAGCTCCATGGAGTCTTACTCTAGAAAGAGGCACACACGTAACTGCGTAGGACTGGATGTGAACTGCAGCACCTTCTTGTAAGGACCTGGCATCCAGTAGACTAGGAAGAACAGCAATGCATCGCAGAGTGAATCAGAACATCCAGCAGTGAGAACCAATATCGATTTTTTAAACGAAAATAAAACTAAGATGTCTAAGGGGAAAGAAATCTCTTTTTTTTGTCTCCTGTTAATTGTCCCTGTTCTCTCCCATCCCTGCTCTGCAGCTTTCTCCTGGCAGCTACTGACCAACTGCCTTCTCTCCTGCATGCAGCTGTAAATCACACTGCCAGAGGCAAGGTCAGGAAGAGCAGGCGCTGCTGCTGGAATGGCTGATTAGCCTGCAGCAGATCAGAGCAGCTGGCTGATGGCCACAGGAAGGGAAAGAGCACTGTGGGAGGTCAAGCTAGGAAGATTTATCATTAAAAAAATAAAAAATAAAATACACACATAAAAAACACTTATTTTTTTCCCCACAAACTGGAACTGAGTTTGAAGGACGAGAGAGAAAAGGGGAAGAAGGGACAGAGAGGCCTCTTTTCCAACCCAGGTCATTATTGGCACTCACCAGCTCTGGGATCCTCCATTCCTACCTTGTCATCATCTTGACAACATGGCCACTTCAAGCTAGCAGCCAGCAACAGCAATACAGGACACAAAACACATCCAATACAAGATGTGTTGTAACATTAGGACCGATGCAGACCTACCCCAGACTGTATTTAAGATTACTGTAATTGATTTTTTCCCCTTTGCTGACTCTGGGGTCAGCACAAGAATAGAATGGCCCTGACTTTGGTTAGCTTCAGTGCAGATCACAATACTCACCTTGTCAGAGCAGCTATAACTGCTCTGATTCTGTCAGACGGACCCCTACAATCTCTCCTTCTACAAATTAGGAGAATAACACAGCCCTCCAGGCTTCAGAAAGGGGACTTCAGAAGTGGGACATTAAGTTTATTGGACAATAGTCATCCAAAAGGATGACTTTTCATATATTCCTTTCAAAATTATGAATTCACTCTGGAAACAAAACTTGGCATATGTGAACTTTAAAACCCTCATTCCATTTGAAATAAACACATTTAGAAAACCTGTTTTGATAAGGGGTTCAAAATCTTTTGCATAATTGTCTTGATAGCAGCCAACTGCTCTGCTGGTGTTATTATTTGCCTGCCTTGCAATGCCAGCACTCCACAAGTTTCAGTGATTTCAGCTCAGGTGTTGCTAACCATCTTCCTCCTCTTCATTCGACCAGAGTGCAGGACGATATGACAAGCCTGGAGTGCTCAGTCACACAACAAAAATAACAAACCAGCTGAAGGCTGCAATGGAAACCTCAAGAATGTCACTCTCCAGTCGATAATTCTGAGTGGTTAACTCATATCACACTACCAACAAACTCAAACCAAAAATAGGTAATTTTATTATTTATTCTACCAGCTTCCCTGCCCCTGCAATGAAAGAGTTGGGCAAACATTCACCGTGACAAAGGAAAATAAAATAAATAAAGTTAGCATTTCTGAAGTATCTGTCTCACCTTCATGGCTTTCACAGCCTGAGATCCAGAGTAATCGAATTCCCCTGCCTGACCGATGGACAAGCCCCCGGATCCAAGAATGAGAACTTTGGAGACCTGGAGGTGTGAAAGAGTATAGAAAAAGTCAGTCCCGTGGTGGTGGATAGCAAAATAAACAGAGAATGCAGCACAGAACAAATCTTAAGTTCCAAAAAGAGAATAAAAGTCACCTCCAAGAACTCTGAAGTTTTTACGTCTAAGAATATTTCTACAGGAATTGTCCCATATCTCTCTGGTTAGAGAAACACAGCTCATGCATAAGGCATGCAATACATGTGTTGATTTTATCATGTGCTCATAGACAACCATGCCTCATTTTGGCTGCCCACAAAGTCCAGCTGCCTTCTAAGATAGCAAAACTGTCTGAAATTCAGCTCCCGCTAGGAATTTCAGACTTATTTGCCAAGCAACAGGGCAGCAATATTATGATGCTGGCACGAGATCTCATGGCTGGATTATCCCTGGGCACCTCCTATACTGCTGTGAGAGCACCTTTCTTGGGAGAACTTGAGAGAAAAATACATAAAATGTCAGATCTTACAAATTTCCAAAAGAAAAGGGAGTCAAAAACACAAGAAAAGCTAGACAACTCTAGGACAGGCCTTTTGTACAGGGAGGAATCCTTTGACCTCCATGGCCTGCTTTTTATGCCATTTTGTACAGTGGGTTCAGCAGGAGTCAGCAAGCTCCTAGCCTTACTGACAGGCAGGAACAAAGAGCATCTGTGCACTGACCTCCACTCTAGAAGCTGCTGCTCCAGCCTTGGGCAGGACCGAAGCAATGGTAGTGCCTTTCCCTCTCTTAACCAGTGAAATAAATGAGTCAAACAGGAACTAGGAAAAATAAACACATGAATTTAATCTCCAAAGTGGAACTAAACAAATAATATGCAAAGAAGAAAAAAAAAAAAAAAAACAACAAAAAACAAACAAACAGGCCATTTGCGAGCTCCAGCTATCAACTCTGCTCTGCTGCCTTCTGAAGGCACATTCACACCACCGGAGAAGAGGGGACCATTATTTATAATGACTTTGCTGTATCTGACAAAGCTGCATTCAAGAAAGTGCGGTCATATCAGGGAGAAAACGCTTATAAATCATGTCTGTGAGCTCTGCTTCTATATGGCTGGCAGCATAAGGAAAGAGCGTGCACTGAAAGCTAAAATACAGAAGAGCAGATGCTTAACTAGCTCCAGTGAGCCATGTGGAATGGAGCCTGCTGCAGAGCTGGGGTCTGAACAGGTGTGTCTAAGTGTCAGCTGGTTGGTCCCTCCAGAGATCCCAGAGCAGCTGTGAGGAAAGTTTTTTCTGGCTTCCATGTGCCTCATCCCAGGCAGCAGCAGGATACAGCGAGGCAGGCTGTGACTGCACCCAACTGATGGGGTCCGCAAGGGGTCCAGGTTCCCAAATCCATCCAAGCAGTGGAAGTGCACATACTTGGAGAAGCCAGAGCCGAGGGTTGTTTCACATTCTGTGAGATTTACAGGTCAGATTGGTAGGAAACGTCTTGATATCAAGAGATTTACTTGCAGGTTTAATCAACAACATCAAATTAAGAATAAAATAAGCACTTCCATGTATTCTTCCACCTTCTCAAGAAACGCTAAGTGTATTTCTGTTCAGACGTGCTTTCTCTGCCTTCCACATCCCCTGCTGCTGCTTAGTCATAGTCTGTGACTACGCAATCAGTTGTTATAGAATTTGTGCGAAGTCACAGATGGGGGATTAAAATTTCATTTCACTTAGGAGAACCAGAGTGAGGAAGTACGCATTCATTTACATAACTCTACAGTAATTATAAAATTTGAAAGTGGAACTAAAATGTATTAGAAAGTTAATGATTTTATTACAAAACATCTGGCTAGTGTTTTTTCTGTAAGATGAAATCCTTTTCCTTTTGCAATCACCCCAGGTACAAGATAGTTGAGCCTGATCCTGCAAAGCCTTAAGCACTTCAGTAACTTCCAACACACAAATAATCCCACCAGGACTCAAAGCATGCGCATCATGTGAATGGAATCATTGATCCAAAGCACACAGAAGTCAATAGACGCCTTGCTGCTGATTGTAATTAGCTGTGGATCAAGCTAAGCAGACACAAGCCTATGCATGACTGGGTCCTCTGTGAGGATTCTGACTTCTCCGAAAACAAGATTTAGGACCATCAACAACATAAAGACTTGTTATTGTAGCTGATATGTATCTGCACTCCCCAGGTCACCTAAAAGTAAGCCCAGATCAATCCTCATACAATACCTCTGTGTCTGTTGGCCCGGGATTGGCGTCTGGGTAGAACTGTGCTGTGAAAATTGGTCTGGTCTCATGCATAATTCCCTGCGGGAATAAAAAAAATCAGCGTAGATGACTCCTTGAAAGTAGGCAAGGGAACAGAAAGCCAGATGTTATCCCTGCAAGCACTGAAGGCCAAGGGGCTGAGATGTTTTTAGTGGCTGCTAAATTGAAACCTGTTTCATGCACAGTCTTCAAACTATGTCTTACTTGAGGAGCCTTACTATGGAGCCTTTTTATCTTCTGCTAATGTTCCAGTGCGTGCATTACCCACTGAGCTGTGCGTGGCTGAGAAACATGGAAGAGACATCACCTTCATTACAGTAGCAAACCCTATTAAATTGCATGCACTTAGCAGAGCAGATAGGCTGGTCTCCCTCCAGAGGAGATCCTGGACCAGGCAAAGAAGCAAAACCATACAGAGCAAGTAAAAGATCACTTTGAAGAATGCTGTTTCATTGTTTTTACTGCTCTGATCTGGCTCGTGCTGTTACAGAAGAAAGAAATGTTGGTCATGCTCTTTACTTCCATAACTCACTTCAAATGCTGACACAAGGCCATGCCCTGGGTCATTTGCAGGTCTGTGACGAACTGCTCTGGATGGTATGAAAGACCTAAGCTGAGTTTGGAGATGGTGCTTGTATTTCTACTTGGAGCCAGGCAAAACAAATCTCTCATTTGCATGGCCTGACAGCACCAGGCAGTGCAGGCCACTGGCAGACTACATTGTAGCTGTCACTGCTCATGGCTCAATTCCAGATGGAGGAAACCAAGATTCCCTTAAGAGAGAATCCCAGAAAAATAGCTCAGATATAAACCCGTTTCCCCCACAAATGGGCAAAGGAGCCACAGCAGCTCCTACAGAGTAACAGTGCCATCCCGGGCTGCAGGGATGGGACAGGGACAGGAGATGAGCTCCTGCCCACAGTAAGAGTTTCTGCCCTCAGAGTAAAGAGCATCCTGAGTCTGCCACATTTTCCCTGAATGCTCATGTTATTTCTAGTTACGTACTAACACCTTTTCAAAATATATTCGCTCCATAGCTTGTCAGTATTTGGAAACCTGTGCTGGCCCTGTCCAACTGTGTTGTGTCAGGTCGGTCACGGGAAGTGCTTCTTCTCTTCCAAATAGAGGACTGCAGAGGAGAGCCCATCCAGTCCTGTTCCTGCTGGTGCACCCCATGCTAGAAATGCAATGTTTCTTGTCCCTCTCCAGCGTATGGACAAATCTATAAAGGTTTAGGAGCCTGATGCTGCTTTGGGGGTAGCAGAAATGCTTTCTTCAGGTCACATGAAAGAATATCATGCTTCTAGATCCAGAAGACTCGTGTCCAGCCTTACCACCTGATTTAGGCAAAAACACCATCACACATGTCCCCAGAATTTAGCTAAAGCAAGCATGGAAGGCCTGAGAATGGAAGGGTTCAGTGTGCCAACACAGCCAAACCAAAGTCACTTCAAAAACTGAACGACACTTGTAAATCCTTTGTATTAATACCTTGTTTGGCAACATTTATCTCTGCTTAAATACACTGGCAAGGACAAAGAAAACAGGAACTGATGAACAACGAACTTACTCTCAAACCATCAGCTGGAAATTACCGCTACTTGATCCTGCAAACTATAGCCAGGATATGCCAGGACAGCACTGTCCATTCTGCCAGACTCAGTGTGGGGCATTTATACGAAACAGAAGACCCCCCCACGTGGAGTGTTACTTGGCATGAGGCCTCTACATCAGATCCTGTAAGTTGTTCTCTAGAGGCAGTTGCCTGTCTCCTCCCTGACCTTTAGGCCTTGGGATTCTATTTACATTAACAAAATAGATCAGACTCCAGTAATATCCCTTTTCTGTGCTGTATAACACAAAACCAACACATTTCAGTGGCACAGGCTAGCACCCTTGCAGTGGGGAAGTCACAGAAATTAATAAGGCAACAATTCCAGGGAAATCGTGAGGTCACTGCTGCAGTCCTTTGCTTTGGGCTAGCATGGACAGAGGTAATGGCTCACTCCCTTTTTGGCTGTAAGGAAGGACCCCGAGTAAAGGAGATGGCCACGTCATCAAGTTTAGTTTTGATGACTAATTGTAACCTGACTGCAAGCTTCCAGGAGGGAAAATAAAATGAGATAGTCTTTCTTTACTGGAGGCTGCTACGTATAGGTATCTAGGAAGTATGCACTCACCTCGTTTGTTTGGTCATTGGCATTGACAAAGAGAGGTTTCCAGCCGGGTGGGAGGGTAGAGCTGTCGATGGCATAACCGTGGTTCTGAGCAGTGATGACAGCCTGTCCATTCACTGCATTCAGGACAGGCTGGTTCTGTGCTCTGAAAGAGGAAGGGAGAAGGAAAGGGTCAGAGAACGGGACAGAAGTGCTGGATGTGTCCAAATGCCATAATGTGGAGGAGTTCATAGCTGAGGAACTATACATAGTGAACGGCTACTGCTGAACTGCTACTGATAACCAATCTCAAAATGATAAATCCTAGGAAAAACTTTGCTGTCCTTCAGTTTGGTGGGGGACCAGTTACTCAAACTCTTTGAGGCACCTTCAAAAAAAACAATGCACACCGAGGCAATTTAAATTAAAGGAAGGAGAATGGCAAGAATGAAGAAATAACTGCAAAGCACTGAACTGGTCTGTCTGGGCCCTGGGGAGCAGAAGAGCTGCTGTACCTGTTGGCCACCTGCATCTTGTAGGAAGTGGCTCCGGCTGCTATTCCAGTGATTACGTGCCCCATGCTAATTCCAAACAAAGGCTCTGGGCGATTGCTCTCCAGCACCTACAATGAAAAGGTTTTCAAAAGCTATTGGAGTGTCACTGTTCAGCAATTCCAGCATAACCCATGCTATGCTCCTAGCCCTGCTGCAGTTCCCTCACAGCAGCCACACAGAGTTTGGGAGCTGGGGAGGGGACGGGTGGAATGCAAGGCTGGCAACAGCCTACAAAGGACAGATTCCTCCTCTCCTCAGGGGGAAAGCTCAGAGCACAGCTTGCTGTCTCGGCCTACTCAAGGGGAATGAGCAGGGGTGCTTTATATTAACACATGACATTATTTCAAATGGGAGCACTGTGAAATCAAGGCTATTCCTTCACAAGGTCACAAAGGTGCTGAAGGACCAAACTCAGACAACTTGGAAAAGAGGACAAATAAACATGAAAAAATGGCCTGTGGCTATCATACTCTACCTTTCTGACATTCTGAATCACCTCCTGGGCCTTCATCGGATCCCCTGGACCTCCAGAAATTACGAGCCCATCATAGTCCATGCTGGTAAAATCATGGTCCCATGGAACCAGATGTACCTCGGCACCCCGCTGGGAGAAAATCAGAGGGAAAGACAAGCAATGAGCGGAGCAAAGAAACAAATGAATGCATGTCTGGAGGCTGAACTGGGATTTCAGCCGTTCCCTTGTCAGGAACGATAACAAGGCTATCATTAATTATGTCCAGATTATTTCCACAAGCCTGCTAGGATTTTTCATCTTTGAGCCACCTCAGTGTTTGCCAAGTATTTCTGAAATTCACTAATGAGATTGAAAGTTAGTAATTGAATGCAAAATAGGTGTGTATATACACAAGTAATACATTCACTGTCACACAATGTATTCACCCTAACTGCTAACACAGGGATCTCAGCCTCTTCAACATGCCAGCAATAGTCCTGCATGCCTATAAGGGGATGAACATACACATTAACCAGAAAACTGAAACACGTGAACCTTGTGCATCTTGAGAATGAGAGGACACCACCTTCGTTCCTCCAGTATGGCTAGAGAAGTAAGGACTGCTCCATCTCAGTGCTAACAACAGGAAAAGATTTTCAAAGAATCCTAGAATTAAAGAATCACTTTGGCTGGAGGGAGCTCAGGAGATCATCTGGTCCAATTCCTGCTCAAAGCAGGGACTTCCACTGTAGGGCAGTTTTCAGCATCTTTGGGGACAGACATTCCACAACTTCTCTGGTTCCCTGTTTCAGCCATTCTCCAACCACTCTCACTGCAAAATTTTTCCCATTTATTCATTTTTGGCCATGTTGGCACCACAGCTTCTCTAAAGATCACCTTTTGGGATTCTTCAAGGCCGGAAGGTTGCTGCACAATTCCTCTTCCTCACCCCCCTCAATACCATGCATCAATTTCAGAAAACACCTCACAGTCCATAAAAATCATCCTAAAAACAAAAACACCTGTACCTCATTTTAGGAAGGAAACCGCTACTGGTATGAATGTGTACAGCTGAAAAGAAGGCTACTGAGTACAGGCAAGGTTCTTACCAAAGCAGAACAGGAGAGAAGGATATAAAGCACTGACCTACCTTTACCAGCAGACGAATAACATTGTACTTCAACCCACAGTCAACTGCTACAACTTTAATTGGATTCCCTCTGCCATATACCTTGACTTCCTACAAAAAGAAAGGCCGTGCTGTAAGTGACAGATCACCTCCTGCCCCCCAAAACACAGGGAAGGCGGCCAGCAAAATAACTCTTCACCAACATGCAGCAACTGGTGCTTCACAGTCAACTTACAGAGAAATCTCCAGAAGTACCACAGATGTTAACACTTCATTTTTTTGTTAAAATAAAAGTTACAACACCATTTTATATACCGTTGATTACAGCAGTAACAGCAATCCCTAAGAAACCACTTGTTTCCATAGCTAATGACAACCTTTTTTCCAGTGTTTCACCTCATTAGCAGTGAAGTAGCACGTCAGCTCTCACAGATCATTGCAGCCCAAGAGAATTGCCAGACACATGGGGAGAGGTTTCCAGCTGAAGGGAAGTCATCGCGCTGATGCCAGTGGAGCAAGGCTGCTTCATGCCCACCAGCTATGGCTCCATCACACGAAACACAACCCTGAGCTTCCAGTCACAGCAGGACCGAAGCCCAGTGTGGCTGGACGTGATACATTCTGTGATAGACCTGCGGTGGGTGCCACTGAGCATCACGTATGTTCATGTGGCACCAGCAGTTGTGCACAGTTCTACACTTCTGGCACCTTCTCTTCCAGCTGCTGTTCCCATCCTGCAAAGTAAATTGTCCCTGCACATCCCCTGCCTCTGGACCATTTCAGTACACCCACTTATCTTCCTGGTTGCAACCAGGATGGAAGATGGTGGAGCCAAACCACTGTCTATTTTATGAATCTTGATACTGCAACATGGAGACATTAAGAGAAGGCTCTGGCACTGATATAGGGCTCTTTATGGATAGCTTCTTTCTGAAACTTGCTGAATTATCTTACTGGTTATGTAACTGCAGTTAGTGCCAGCATGGGATGCCGCTCATCAATAACCACATAAGGTGGGCTTCTGCTTTCTAAAAGCAAACTCTGAAAGTTGATATTCGTAAGTGTACTTTATCTAAAGTGTCCTTCCTCTTGTGCAATACACCGCTTTTTTTTTTTTTTTTTTTAAGCTAAACAACTCCCTTTTAATCGGCTTTCCTGGCATTCAAATTTCACAGCTGGGCCCCTTTATGAAGAGATGCTAAAATCCATTCCCAATATGCTGTGGTACTGGTGACAAACAATCTTTTCAAGGAAGATTAGGACCAGCCAGAAGGAAAAAACATCCCCTCTACAGGGAGCATAAAATGAAGTTTTAGCAGAATATTACAGTCCTTCCCTTTCTGTTATCCTAATTAAGTTCTTGTTTGAATTGTTTTCTACTCAAAAGAAAACAAAACAACAAGAATAGATTTTTAATGATGTAGGCAAGAGCATGTCCTGTGTGAGGACGTCTCAGATCATCATCAGGAGTGACTGCCTGCCGTTTCAGGAGCAGAGGTGAAAGAGCTGGGCTGCGAGAAGCCATCTCCCTTCACTGCAAGGTTTCTAGCTGCCGCTCACGAGCCAGCAGTTGGTCTGTACTTCTCCTCTAAACGGGACAAGAATCAGCACAGAGCCAGCAGTGTTAGCACTGATGTCGTGACTCCTGCTCTGCAACACTGAAAAGGGATTTTGTATCAGAACATCTCATAGCTCACACCACATAAAGCTATGGCAAAGTGCCTCACAATCCCTTTTTTGAGAATGAGCACGGTGAATCTGCTATTGAAACTTGGTCTTGAGAGGTATGACAGTCCCTTCAGTCAGGAGTACACAAGCAGATTCTTCGTGCACAGGCTGGTGGAACTGCATTGCTGCAAAGCAACTGCAAGGGTCTTCTACCTGCTGCCCTTCAAGCTTCTAGGAAGTGGAGTTCAACAATCTCAAGAGAATCGATGCACGCAGTTTTCACAGAAATTAATTTTGTGCTATGTGTCAGAGTCCCTTAAGAAAAACTCACACACCTTTTTAGAAGGGCTCTTGGGGACGCCTCAGTTCCTCACAACACCCCTACTAAAAAAATCCGTGAAACATTACGAACCAGAGATCTCCCTCAAATGTTCTCCTTGGCTGTTCTAAGGGCCAGGGAGAATTGTGGAACAAAACTTCTTTGAGTTATTTTAATTGCCTCCTCCTCAAAACTTCGCCCTGTCCAATTAATTAGGCTATGATTTGTTAACACCTTTCCCAACTGATTTTAGGTGCTGCTGTCTTCACAAGCCTTCCCCCACTTCTCTCACTTACTCTTCCTCTGTACTGCAGAGCACTGACCCCTCCATCTGGTCAAGAGTATGTCTACAGAGAAGCTAGACCAGAAACTCAATCAGGGAACTGTTAAAAGCCAGAGGATTTCCCTCGTGTGGTCACAGCACAACCTATAAGAAGCCTCCCAGTCTGAGGATGCTGCAGGAAGGTTCTGAGTCAGCAGTCAGGGAGAAGAGAAACTGCTGACAACAGTGGTGACAGCAAAAAACTACATGGGACTCTATGTTTAGATAGAAGTGACCTATCAGTTTCGAGCATTTATATACCTCTCACATGGTCCAGGACCCTGAACATCACAGGCACCAAAATAAATCTCCAACAAAAGTTCCTGCGAAACACTGGCAATTTTCTACACTCCCTGTCCTGTAGAAGTAGTGTTAGTCTATAGAATCTCTATCACTAATACCTAAGGATGTGGGGGACAGGAAGAAAAAATAAATGATTAAAATCACTCCAAAGGTGCAATTGATGAGCAGGTCTTACTGTATTCAGATTAATACAAAAATAGCTGTTTAGAAACAGATAGATTATCCTGGCCAGTAACTACCAACACTGAACAGCTTACTTCATTGTCAGCTTCATTTGTGACGTTGCTTTTTAAGCCTACAAAATGAAGTTATAAACATAACGAGATCACCGAAGCTCCATTAATCTTATTATATCGCCCTTTTAGAAGCCATTTTCAGCATCTTCAGAGCAATTCTGTCTTAGTAATTGCGGAGTTTAGCATCAGCAACCTTACCTATTGCTGAGTTACTGCTCAAAATGACTTCACCTGCATCTTGCAATTGCAGATCACAAACACCTCAGGAAGCAACTGCCATCCTTCTGTGTAGCAACAAGGACTAACTCAAAACACAGTGGAAGCATAGCATAAATTGGCGAGATCCCTGACTCGCAAGGCTGCCTATGCGTTCCAGTAGCATTTCAGGTAACCTGTTACTATTGGAAATCCAAGCCTGGCTTCAGGCTTGCGCTTCCATTTCCCACTCGTGCCACTCACACACCAGGTTGTGTGAGGAATCGTACACAAGTAATTATTTGCAGAGCTCTTCCACAGCCTCCCTGATCTTAAAGGAATTACAGGCATCGCAGTAAGCACAGAATTTGCAAACGGGACTCATGCTCAGTTGTCATCTCAGTCAATGCCCCTATGGCACTATATCCTATAACTAAAACCCCAAAGGGTCCATGACTCAAGACACTGGCCCTTGCATTGGTAGAAGAATGGTTACCATTTTTAGTGTAAGCCTGGTTTACTATGACCTGGTGAGTTACAGTGCTCTTCTCTTGTGGTTGAGCACAGTTTGCATGCCCTGCTAACAGCAGTACAAACATAGCTGCTGTTCAGTCCACCGACACACAAAAAGCAGCTAATGCCAGCAATATTAGAGCCAGGGAACTCCTACGCTGCTCTCTTTTTGAGGCCTACAAATACCTTCTGGAATGACCTCAACAGAATTATGCCTGAGCCTAAGTTATCAAATGTGAGCTTTCCTGAAATTCATTCAAGTAAAGCAACTGTTCTTTTGGTTAATTTTTTGAAAGTGTGCCACCCACACCAGCTCTAACTGTATCCCCAATACTTCTTTGTTTCAAAGTCTTTGTTTCAAAGACTTCCTGTCTTTGGAACAGACAATCCCCTGATCCGAGCACTGTTCAGAGTACATCCAGCTCAACGTAGCCTATTTTACAGCTTCAGCACAGCACCTAGTAAGCCACAGGGACCATACAAGGCCCATGCTGAGTTCACAGCCTTCCAAAGCTCTAGAAAGGTGAATGGTTTAAAAGAGGTCCCGAGATTATTTAGAAAAACTGGGTGATCCCCAGAGCAAATGGGGAGCAGTTAATACCTGGAGTGTACAGACCTAGGACTAAAGGAAGTTCTCACCTTTGTTGAAACTTCTGCAATTAAGTTCTGCTTATTCGGGTCTGCAAACTCTGTGGGTTGACCTTCAAATTCAATCTTCCCAAGTACTGTGCCCTGTGGAAATACACCAGTAAACAAAGAAGCACAAGTAAAGAAACTGTGAACACTGGGGCAAGGTGCTGACAGGCACAGCAACCTGAACAGCTGTTTAGAGATGGTTTCTTGACAGCTTATAGCCATTTCCAGCATCTTCAGAAGTTATGATCCCTTCCTAGTATTAAAAACAAGTCTCAACATCCTTCTTCTGAGGGAGAGGCAGTGCCACCAGTAAAATCTGTAAACAGCTTGGCAAGCTGTCTAATGACAGTAAAACAGGTTGCCTTCCAAGAGGATCAGGTTTCAGATCCCCAAATAAGATCTGGGAGTAATCCCCAAGGCAGTTTGCAGCTTTTTGGTTTTAGACACCCACTGTGAGGTCTTCAGCCACATACTGTGGATAGCTATAAGGCAGCAGAGCTGTAAAGCAATGCTGTGTGGGAGGCAGGTCAGCACAGCCGTTCGCTGAATAATCTGTTAAAAAAAAAAAAAAAATCACCTCCAGCAAGCTCTGCTTTTTACTGCTGTTATCACCTCACAGAAGCTAGGACACCCTTGATCTGCCAGCAGCATATCCTACTCTGTGCTCTGTTCATTAAAGTTCAGTGGAAAAAACCCCCATTTTGGCTTTGCTCCACTCCTGGAATAAGTGGGATTAACCTAGGGCTAAACTCTTTGCAGCATGGGGACAGGGGGTGCAATACAGAACTTTCCAAGGATGGAAGGGGATGGTGAAGCAGAGGAAGTCAATGTTTTGTGATAACTCTGAACACATGACACTATCAAGATAAAACACAACGTTCAGCTTGCCCTGTGAAGGCTGGGACTGCTCACTGGCTCTAGTGATACTTCTTTGAGATACTTCCATGGTCGGCCACACCTGAAGTATCCTTGTCATCTTCTTTAGAGACAGGGAAGTGTCATAATCGTGCATTGCCATGTGCACTATTAAGGGTAAGTTTTGAAGACAGATCTTAACAGCGACTGACATCCTTCCTCACCTTGAGGTTGCACCTTACACCACAAGGTGCTACAGAACGCTTTGTGTGCAGCAGAGCCGAACAAGTCAGCATCACCTTAAATAAGTCGGGTTCTTGGGAGCCACAGAAACTGCCAAGTGCCACTGAGTAGCCAGTCCCATAAAAGCTGATGACAAAGCCCTAAAGCCTTTCTTACAAACAGGAACTCTGTCTTACCTTGCCACTGGATTACTCAGCCAAATGCTGCCCTGAATTTAGAGTTGCTTTAACAAGTCATTGGTCATTTCTGCATTTATCACAGTAAAGCCCCATTCCCTCCCCCAATTAATATTTCATTCCATGTCTGTTTATAAAGTGTTGTGTTTGTGTTTTTTTTCCCCTCACTCCGACTAAGAAGTCTAGGAGACAAAGCTACATTATCCACTATTTTAAAAGCCATAAACCAATACCACTCAGTCCCAGTATAATGGGCATTACTGCTCTACACTGTCTGATAAGCTACTGGATAAATACTGAAAGTGTATTTACTTTGGATGAAAGGAACACTGATCCATTAAACGAAGTGTCTGAAGAAAGCAGAAAAATGTATTGCCATTTCCCATTGCATTAAACTGCACTTGTCTGCTGTCTGTAAGAGCAGGACAAACCCTTATCTTCCCATAAGAATTAATTTCTACAAATATTCTTCTATTCAGGCTGGATCATTCGTATTTTGGTTGTGGAATGAATGGGGGAGTGGGCTTGCACTACAGATTGCAGACTGGTCAACTGAAGAATAGAGCAGCTTCATATAATCCATTAGAAAAGAAAAGCCTCCGAGGCACAACAATTTACCTTCGGAATGGCTTTGATCACCGTTTGAGCAGATGTGAAAGTACCTTAACACTACCTTCCATTCAGTAATGTAATCTTGCCGATGTCCTTCAATTGTCAGCTCTCAGAAAGCAGAGAAAAGTAATGGCTATTAAAAATAATGAAAGGTTTCAGTCAAAGAAAACCAGCCTGTGTTAGGAATCCAGGTTAGGTTAACATAGCTATTCCTTAAGTCTCTGAGGAACTGGAAAGTTTCCACTGACCAAAGCTGACGCTGACTATGAACTAATATGCAACAGATGTCACAGATTTGTTGCCATCTCTGTTACTACCTGAGGCAACAGGCAAGTGACACGACAGCCTGTTGTGTTTGACACCACTACCAAAGGAGTTTCATGTACATCAGCACGTGCTGGTTCACTCATGTGGAATAGGAAACCCAGAACCTTTAGTCTTCCAAAGGGGATGAGGATCTGAGCAGCACCTGAGGTCAAGGCAACCCAGCAGTAGCATTGCTACCTCAGGTTTGCTGCGCTGTTAGAAATATGTCCCAGAAAACGGCAAGGTTAATGGAACTGGGTCGAGGAAAGGGGATCATACCTTGTCACGAATTAATTTGGACAGCATTCTGGTATCAATCCCATAGAGAGCAGGCACCTGAAGAAATCACAAGGTAAGTATAAGTTAGAGAACAAGCAGCTAAGGCACGTGAAGCCAACAGCCAGATCACTTTGCTGAGAAGAACATGCTTGTTGGTAAAGGGCTTTGGCTCTTAGCAGCTCTGTTGCCAAGGCTGCCCCACTTGCAGTTCTTCACCTTTCCTCCCCACTCCCCACTCATAAATAGCTTGGTTCTTCAAGACTTCTAGTTTCTGCATTAGAGAGCTCAAAATAAAAAGCTTATCTGGCAAATATTGGTCTCATTTCTGAGCCACGTTTTGCCTTCCTCTTGAGCACCTAACCCTCCCAGCTGCTACAGGTCAGTTGCACTCTACTGGCATATCCTCGACTCCCACCACTTCACGTCAGAGGGGTTCCTGCAGCTAACAGCTCTTGAGGTTAGCACTGTGGCAGTCACTAGGAGCAGCACTACAGAAACATCTGATATATGGAATATCAGATGGATATTCAGCTGGAATATAATCTAACATGGATCTTTTTTAATAAGAACCAAACATCCCCAAAGAATGAGAACTAAGGAACACAGAACAAGCACAGTACAGACTGGTGAAGACATCTCAAGAGAAAAGTGGTTAGCAACTCAAAGCTGGTTGTTCTTTCCCCTGTTCCCAGACACACAGGCCTGTTCTCTCCATGTAGCTATCCCACTATTTCTCACCTTTTCTTCCTGCAACCACTCCCCAAGACTCCTTGTAGCCTGCCAGTGACTGTACTCATTGCTGTAATCCAGCACCAGCAAACCTGAAACCTGCAGAGAGAAGAAATGGAATTTTGCACTGAAGAATGACTCTGGACTAGCCCTGTGCCTTCTGGTACATTCATCTGCTGCAAACCGTATCACATGAGACACAATGCCAGGCAGACTCGGCGTGGCTGCTCTGACAGAACGAGAAGACAGCAAACCTGATACCGCACAGTGGGAGAGCACAGAAGAGGTATCAGGCAGAGGGGTAAAGACATCAGCAGTTTGTCATTAATGTACCCAGACCATTTTACTTATGAAATCCATAGAATAGTGTGGCTTCCAATTGACTAAAGCTGCAAATTGCATTGAATGGAGAAAACAGTTCTTGTTAGAAAGAAAATGAAAGTTTAAGACAAGACAGAATGTTCCATTTTGATTCATTTTTTTGTTTAAGAAAGCTTTTCACTTTCTTAGTGACATTTCATTTCAAAAGTCAACTTCATTTTCCAGTGGAGTTAGGTAGTTTATAAAGGAGTCATTTCACCTCAGGACAGATAAAACATTTAACTGGCTCTGCAATTACATGGGTTTTATTTCATTTTTCAGTACTGCCACAACAGCACGGACACAGTCCTGGTCTTAGCCTATGTGCCCTGTTGCCAAAACACAAACTAGTTCCTGCGCTAGTAAGGGCAGCCTTCTTCACACAGCTGTCACCTCCCCTGTTTGTGGCAGAACAGGCATATAGAAGAGAGTTTCTGCACAGAGAAACTTATTCTCAACAGCATTTGCTCTCCCTGTGGAAACCAGTCCTGGCCAAACCCAGACAAATATGAAGCAGATAGGAATGTGAGGAAAAAAAAAATCAACAAGGGGAGCAGTTTACAAAAACTGTGTCATGTGTACCACCGAGGGGAAAGGCACCACTTCCAGACAGCGCATAGCCAGGTGCAGAAAGCACTGTGATTACCTTTTGCCACCATCTCTCCAGAAAACAATACCCAGAGGAAGAAAGAGAAAGGTTGAGTATCATTGACTCCTTTTAACTTCTATGAAGTGCCAGTAAGTTCTTGCACACACACACACACACACATTCACACACACTCAGGCTGCTAGCACCGTCCTTTGCTCAGCTCCTGTGTTGCCACCATTACCTTGATTCCATCGGACTCCAGAAACCTCCTGAGGCCCATTTCGTCCACGGCAGCTGTGTCAGGCACCCCACTGTTCCCAACAATGGGGTTAGCCAGAGTAAGAATCTGTCCTTTGTAGCTGGGGTCTGTCAAGGCTTCGGTGTATCTAGGTGAAGAAGAAACAGAAGAAAAAGTACGTTGTTCTGAAGTTGAACAGAAAATAAAAGAGGCAGTGAGAGGACAGCTCTGATTTCTCATATGACAAAAGGCAAAACCAGTAGTTATGTGAAAACATCCTTCGTAGCAAGCACATTTGTGAACACACCTCATCCTTGCTATCTGCAATTAAGCATTCAACACAGAGAACAAGGAAAGGCTTTTGCTTCTCCTGCTTCACTGAAGAAAAGCACGAGAGCTGTTCAACTCAGACCCCTTACGATTTGACGTATCACTTGAACCACAGATGACAGCTGGGGCTTGGCCATTCCCTGGGCACCCATCATCACCATCCCTTCCTTCCACGTGGTGTAAGAACTTCCCTCTCAGTAAGGGTAGAAAGCTCAAACTGAAAAGCCAGCTGACAACACAGTTGTTTGCCCAGTCTTGCTCCCTTCCCCAGCCTGTAGTCTTCAGATGTCTGGGGCTGTAACTGCCCTTTCCGCGAGGGAACAGGTGGATTAATTAACATCTACCTTTTTCTCTGGGCTCACGGAAGCAGCTACAATCATCCTTATGATTCCTCACTACTTCTCTGGGTTCTTTCCTCCTACCTGTTCTGCCAGCAAGCTCTGCCAGGGCACCAATTCTGCAGCTTCTCCCAGCACAGAGGCCTGCCATCCCTTCCAGGCGATCTCCTGGATCCCATCTGCAGGACACCCCACGTACCACTTGACCAGATTCTTACATTTTGAAGGCAGTTTGTGTCTCTCTGAAAAAGGCAGGCTGAAGACAATGCTTTGGGGTTCAGCAGCCCATGCTGGTCCCATAGCCCCAAAGCCCTCACCTTTAGCCAGAGGAAGAAGACCCAGAGACTGCGACTCCATTCCAGCACCTGCCTGAGCACTGTTCCCAGCAAGGACAGATCTGCAAGTGCAGTGGAACATCCTCCTGCAATGGAGGACTGAACCCAAGATCTTCGGAATTTAATGGAGGATCAAACCTACAATTTTCGCATAGTCTACTGGATCAGCTCTTGATCAGTGGATCCAGTTGATCCTGGCTCACTTCCAACCCCAAACAGGGTAAATACGTTCTACTTACTCATGCTCCTAATTCTGCAGCTTCAAAGTGAGCAGCCTTTCACTTTCTCCCTTACACTCTAGCATACTGTTGCACCAATCTGTTAAGCATTTGCTGTCTTTCAACTCAAAAGCAGCTGTAATTTAGCCACAGATGAACTTATCCATATAGATATTAAGCCAAATGCATCAAGACACTGCAGAATTAATCTGACCCATACAAAACATAATTTATTACTGCCATCACTGTTTAAACAATACATAACTGGCAACTCCAGCCGTCTACCAGATATCAGCAAGTCACAAGAGACATTTTTATGGTGCTTCGGACTTACTGCCAGCAGATTAATTGTCAAACACTGGGAAACTCTTCACAAAACCCGGAGTGGTTGCAGGCAGATACAGACAATGCAGCACAGCAGCCAGCTCTAAGGAATGACACATCAAATCAACAATGGCCGTGAGATATTTCCAGGTAGGCCTCCCTTGCTGTTCAGATCTGTACCTCCTGCTGCAGGTGAACAGCCACACAAAGTGCAGCGCGATCACAGAACTGCAGCAAGCACACGACGTGCACATTTAGCATCTCCTTCCTTCCGAGTCAATTGGTTATGCTTCCCAAAGCCTCTGGTAATGACAAAGGCAATGTAATTAACCTTTGCATGTTATTTGTAATCAGCAAACAAGGACAGAGAGCCACTGGGTTTAGCTGGGCTGTGAAGGCGCAGCTCTGCGTTAAGACAAAATGCCCTTTAAGCAGGCACAACGCTCGTGGGGCAGAGAGGAGCAGATGGGAGCAGGAGCTCCAAAGATGCTGCAAGGTCCAACCCCTGCTGTGCCTGCCCACGGCCCTGCCTGACTTCAGTAAACTCCCATCAATCAGTGCTCTCACCAGAGCATCCTGTGAGGCACACACACAGGCACGTTGGAGGCAAATGCAGTTACTGAGCTGATACAAGCACGGTAACATTTTGAGGGAAGAATTGCAACCCGTAACTGAAAACCTCCCCCCTTCCTCTCTCTGCCCCATTCTAAATGCTAGGATTTTTTATTCCAAACCCTTCTGAGAAGTTCATCCTCGTGCTCTTCTAATGAAAACTCAACATTGCACCCCCAAAACATCGCTCTCTGGCCTCTCTTCTAGAGTAATCTGACAACATTCCAGCCAGCTTTAGCTACTTCAGCCCTGAAAGCTGGGTGTACACAAAGTGCTTAGGCTCCCTGTTCTGACACGGATCAGGACGTGGGAGTCCAGCCAAGCAGACAAGGTGCAGAGCAGCACACTGGTTGTCTGCACACAGAGCTCACACTGACGCTGCTCAGGGTCTAGAAACGCCCAGTTCACAGAAAGCAGTGGTCTGAGACCTAAAAAACCACCCCTGCATTAGGCTCCTGCTGGCTGTGCTAATTGCTACGAGCCCAGACAGCCTGCA
The DNA here is from genome assembly GCF_965140915.1 of Aythya marila. NCBI lineage: Eukaryota > Metazoa > Chordata > Aves > Anseriformes > Anatidae > Aythya > Aythya marila. The sequence continues at coordinate 6,959,983 of NC_139047.1, read as the reverse complement.
AAAGGCCCCAGCCCTAGTGCAGCACCTCCTTCCCACTTGGCCTCCTGCTAAGGGGAGGAGAGGCAGTGGGGTCCGTCAGATATGTGAGGTCCTGATCGCTGTGCTCAAGACCACGAGGCAGAGCTGGAGGGTTTCTTTCACTGGCCAGCAATGCCATGGCTGGTAGCAAATCCTGTCACTTTTACGATCTACAGCAATGCTCAAGCTCTTATCCTCCTCTTCTCTAAGCCAACCGAGTTCACATTCTTGGAGAGCGCTCTGAAGACACAGCCTGATGTTTCGAATCTTCTCTCCATCCCCATATGCTCCCCAGCCCAGAAGAGATCTCTCCTTTCACAGGCATCCTCTCCAAATCACTAGGAAATGAGCAAACAGCTTCTGCTGCCACAGAAACATGTGGAGGGGAAATTAATCCATCAGGTCCTCCTTGACTTTTGTGATGTGACAAGATTTATTGCCCATAATCCATCACAGAGAAGAGAACTCTGGTGCCCTCCATCACTCTGATCTATATTAAACAGTTGTTTGTTGGCAGGTATATTAACACAGCAAGTAATTAGTGCTGTCAAAATACTTAAATAATTGCCTCCTAATGCAAAACTTTGCAAACAGATTCCCCTCTGCAGCAATTTAACATCCTCACCAATGAGATCATTTAAAACTCATCCTGTGAGCACTGATTTCTCCAAAGGAGAGCAGAATTTGGGGAATACAAGGCAGCTGGGCAAAGACCATTATGAAAGTCTGCAGGCAAAGACAGCTATGGATAGCTGCAGAAAAAGCTCAAGCACCAGCAGCTTCAGAGCTGTGTCACCTCCCCGGAACATATCCCTCTCCTAACCCACAGCCTCAATCCTCTGGGCAGCTTTTTCTCTGCTCAAGCAGTTCAACTTCGCAGCCCTGGGTTGCAATCCTAAGCCAGCTATCAGCTTCTGTCACTTGAGAGGACACGCAGCCATGCCAGGTTAGCAACAAACCTGATCCTCCCCTATCTCTGGGAAGGGCAGAGGGCTCGAACACATCCTCAGTTGTGCTATGAGCCCCCACACACCAAGAAGGATGGTTCACATGTGAGAACCCAATTTAGGAACATTAGGAGTTAAGAACTTTGCACTCAGAGGCCGTGTCACATCACTCAGGAGGCTGCAGGTACTTCAAACCTTTACTCTCGATCTGGAAATGGGAGGGAGAACAACGACACATCAGATGAAGGTTCTTGCTGTCCTGGTTCTGTGTCACTCAGCAGCAGCTCTGCTCTGACTCAGCAGGGGCTGCATTTCGTGGGGAGACGAGCAGATCTCTCCACACCTCACTGTCACAGTTAGCTATACGAGTCCTTCAAGCTGCCCATCAGCACAAACGTGATGATGCCTGAAGTCATACTGGTAACTGGCTCCCTCTCTGCATCCCTAGAGCACGGTGTTTTCTGCACAGCACATCATTTCCTTGGATTGGGACCCTATGATCTGGAGAAAAGCATCTGCACCAACTACCCCTTTCATACTTGTACAAGCTCCCAAAACAGTTTTCTTCCTTATTTCTCAATTGCTTTTGCCTTACCCAGAAATACCAGTGTTGAATACGACTTCCCCTGCTGTGGAGGATGGATAGCCAAAAGAATAGCCCTTCATCTTCGTTCCATCTTTCAGCACCAAGTTCGCTGTCTGCGCCTAGAGAAAGGCACATGAAGAGACTCAAACACAGGAGGAAAAGGCTTGATGTTTACACAAGTCACACCGAGGACACCTGCCTCTCCTGCCTCATGCTCTGGGTATTTTTGCCCCTCTCCCATTCCCAGCCGCCAAGGTACTGTCTCTTTTACTGGTCTAATGCTCTTTTTCTTTCTAACACTTAAACATTGTGCTCCTAGAGGTGGCAAGGAAGCTGGCAAACCTCACCATGAGCAAAGCATGTGTTCCTTTTACTACTGGATAACCCTGGCTCTTTCCACATCGCTTTGTTCATTTCATTCAGCATATCTTGCAATTAACCAATACTTTAACTCTGTAGGAAAAGAGTTGCCTCTCCTCAGTGTTTGCTCAAGGCTAGCTGCTGAGTATGCTGGCTCTCATCCAGCCATGGGCTTCTAGAGGTGCTTAACTTTTGTTGTAACCATACAGCTAAGCCATCAAAAAGCAGTGCATGCATAGGCAGACTGGTGTCAGGAGGCAAAATTCACAACACAAGTCCATCCTGCTGCAGGACACGGGAAGAGAGGAGCTCCCAGATCAGACGCTCATGGTCCCAGTTACCTCCGGGATAGGATTAAATTGTCCTGGCAGAGGGAGCTACCTAACGAGCAGCCTAGAGGAAAGCTTCCCATAAGCAGCAACACTTTCAAAGAGCGTTTAGCAGAGCGGAGTCCCAACCAAGAAGCAGGGATGCTGGGTTCTGATGGGATAACCTGCCAGAATTTGGTAACCCTAACAAAATTAGCAGTGCTGTTGGGAGCTGAAGGCAGGAGCAGCTTTTGCTTTTTGCTGATCAGCATCAGGTTCCCTGTCATGCAAGGAGACACAGGTACAGTGCCTGAATTTAAAATAAATGCTGTGAGGCAGCAAGTTACTGAAACCAGCTCTGTAGATCACTTTTATTTATTTATTTTTATTTTTTTCCCCCCTCCAGCAAGCACCAGCCAGGGAAGGAGGGGCTCAATCTCCTCGATCATCCACCAAGTTTGTCCACCAGGCAGTAGCTCTTACCTGCATATTGAGGGTGTGTCTGGGTTTCTTTTTTTGTAGCTATTTTGTTGTTTTGTTGTTAAAAACGGAACTCCTTATGTTGGAATCTTATTAAAAAGAATCAAGTTCAGTTTGCTGCAGAAAGGAGCAGGAGAGCTACTTTCCATTAGCTGTAAATCAGCTGAACAATCTCAGCAAGGAGACATTTCAGCCCCAGCATTGAACGTTTTGTAACAATCACAGCAAACATTCATCTCCAGCTCTTCTGCAGTTATAAATACTGCACAGATCAATTACTAATGTACTGCAAAATACACTAAAAAAGAATCAAACTACACTGCCAAGTAATTGAATTCTGTGCATCTGGGATGGTTTTAGCCTTGCATTTTTTCCTCATTAACGTCAAACATCGAGTCATTCTCAAAAGGTTTAGCCATCACTTTCTGAGCCTTCTTGTATGATTGGATGGAACAGTCAGCAACACCACGATCCTCCCACAGTTATTTATACAATTTTGATGGCCCTAGATCTAGCCCAAATAAGAGTTACAGTTTGGCCAGCCCCCTAATCTCTTTAAAAGCCTCTCACCACAGGAAGCTGCCACACACTGAAGGTGTTAGGAAGGAAAAGCTCCTTGGTGCCTCAGACTGAGCTTTGGATGGGACTTCTGCCCCTTCTGAAGCCTGCTCAAAATCCAGCCCACATTACAAACACGGGAGAGCGACTGTAAGAACCAGCTTCCCTCAGCCTTGGCTTCAAGAGACAGATCCCTCCCCTCAGCAGAGCAAGTATTTGGAGCCCACCCAAATATCAGCTCCGGTTTCAGGCAAGTCCCACCACCCAGAGCCAGTCGGGTCATCGCGTGAAGCAGCCACAGCTGCAAACACAGCCTGGCAGGATCCTCAACAATGGGGGAATAGCCAGGAAATCTAAAACTCATCTAGCTCCTGAGGGCTAAAATCCAGCACAATTACCATGACCTTCGAGTCTCGCCCTTATCGTGGCAGTTCGCAGGAATCTCCCGCAGACCTCCTGCCCTTCTCTGCACCAGACCAGCAGAGAAATCATTTCTGCCGAACAGAAGCCCCGCTGTACTATCACAGCCCCTACACAGTGTTCAAGTAATGCAGAGGGATGTCCCTGAGCTACCATAACCTGCCTGCAAGTTCAGCTACAGAAGGGATAGATGTTCAGATGGATCCCCCCCTCCTTGATTTATTATTCTTAATTAAGAGCTTAGTTTGTTTGTTGAGCATTTCTGAAGCAATTATTCTTGCCTACATATCCAGCAGAGGTGTTACCGTATCCCTCAGCTGCCAGCCTACCTTGTCTTTTCAGTTTTGTTTTTAATGTGAAAAGTGATTTACAGGCTATAAAAAAGGCCAATTGGCTCCATCAGGGATTAGCTGGAGAGATTTTCATTTGAAACCAAACCAAACCAAACAAACAAACAAAAAAAGGCAAGAAATAAACAAATATTCCAGAGTTGCCTCGAGGTCCTTTTGTCTCCACTCCTCAGAAGCATCCCTATGTCGTCTAACACAGATCTCTGTTGTAGTCTCAGCTTAAATGTTTCCTCCACGCACAGCCCCACTGCAATCCCATTTCTTCCCTACACACCAGAGGCTGGAACTCAGCAGAGGTCCCTGTTCTCCAGAGAGGCTGCAGAGCCCTTGAAGAACAAAGGTGGCTAACAGAAAGGGGGACTGCTGCAAGATTTGGTGCATCTTTCCAAAGCAGCTTGAAGAGTTCGCTGGCTCAGGTCCCACTTCACTAAGCACTTCACACGCAAGGTAAAAGCACTGTGGCAGTTAAACAAATAAATGAATTCAGTTCTGGTGGGTGCCCTGCTCTAGCAGCCCTTCCCATCTCCAAAATAGATGATAAAGATCTGCTGAATCCAAAAAGTTCTGCAGTGTGATTTGCTTTTTGAAGCGTGTCTGCCATAAACGCCTGTTCTGGGAAGCAAGCAGGTAATATTCTTTCTTTCACACTTGCCTCACAGAGTAAACAGTCAAAGAAGTCAAGTTTTTCCTCTCCAAAGAAATCCCTCAGCTTGTCACGGCAAGGCCAAGCTGAGCCCTGCACGCTGGGCTGCTGCAGAAGATGGATCCCCAGAACAGAGGGCACTGGTGTGTGGCAGGGGAAATGCCTCCTTCCTTCCTCAGGCAGGCCACAACTCCACCCAGCACAACCCCTCTGGCACACGTCTCAGCACACAGACCAGGCTGGCTGCATAATGGGCAGCGGATCAGCAAGTGCAGAAGCAGCCCAAAGCCCCCCGATTCCCAGCACAGCAGAAGGCTGGGGCCAGGGTCGTGTTGCACTCTCTCCAGACCAAATAACCAGCAACAACCTTAGCTAGAGAAATGTCTTCTTGTGTGTACTGTCACCGCAGGCTGGAGATCCAGCTGGACGTTGCTAACAGTTGGCTTCCTTTGCCAGCATTTTTTTCTTCTCCTTTAAATACATATTATCACATTTGCTTCTAGCTAAAATTAACAAGTAGAAAGGAACAAAAAAAAAAAAGAATAAAGAACCAATTCAAGGTCTTGTATATCCCCAAGATGATTCACACTCAGGCTACATTCAGGGAGAAGCTTTGGATTAGCTCCATCACTGTCCGTGTCAAAGAGAAAGAAATACGAGAACCACCCCAAAGACACCAGGGCAGAAAAGTCTCCTTTCCTACAATTTGAACTCTTAAAATTTCTTAAGGCTGTTCACAACAACGCCACGGATAGTTGGTCCTGACAAAAATCAGAGGGGGAAGGGGAACCAAGACAGGCAAGGCAGCTAGTGGAAGTCGTGAAGCACCCGAGGAAATGAGCATCCCCCTTTTCTCCCCATCTCTGGAGGAATGGGCCCCACTTCACACACAGCCCTTCACTTTCACCTCCAAAGGGAGAGGAGCAGAATTACGAGTGATCTTTTACCTCCTCACCCACCTCTCTGCTTCCCAGTCATTTTCTCAGTTACTTTCCACCTGCCTCAGAACGTATTTGAAGCATCCTTTTACACTCATCTAAAATAGTTTCTAAAGCCAGTGCTCAAAAATTTGCTCTCTCTCATTTCTAGCTATATTTTTAGCTTGCTCCTGGTGTGTGTGTGTTTTTTTTTTTTTTTCTTTTTTATAGCTCTCCCAATCCCCTCCTTACTGAGCCAGCTATACTGTTACAAGCCACCTATTTATTGCTGCTACCGCTCTTTACACCCCCATATAACTACACGGGCCTCAGATGAGCATTAAATGATACGAGCTTCGAGCTACGGTCTCTCTGCCCATTACTGAATTACAAAGAAGCGTGATTACCTTGAAACCAGTGATGCTAAGCAGCCCTACCGAGAGCCCACAGGGGTCTCAGCTCTGCTCCCCGTGCCCCCTTCCACCCATGGATGCTCCATCTCTCCTGCAGAACTGACGGATGGGATGCAGCAGGGGAATAGGAACCTCTGAGTCCCCGTACCTCAGACTGCTCACGTACAGTGATGTTTCCTCACATACGCTGAGCTTAACCGGACAGAAAACAGACCTGGGAGAATAAATATTAGGCACTCTACTAAACCTACCACCTCTCCCTCACGTTCTCTAATACTCTACTTAGCTCATACATAGATCAGAAATATGTTTTCATTGCATTTATTTTGCTCCCTAGAATAGCCTACTGAGAAAGAGCAATCAAAGGCAACTAAACACTCATTTAAGCCTACAATAATGCAAGAATAGGATCATTACCTATACTGCCATTAGCCCACACACCCTAATTACTCTGCATTTCAAACCTTCTCCAAATTTCTTACCTCTATCCATTACCCTTAATGATGGCTGAACACCAAACCCAGCCCCTTGTGCCACAAGCCCAGCCAGCCACCTTGCTCCTAGGCAAACTTAGGCAACAGGTCGGCCTTTTAGGACCACTTATCCTTAAATTCTCCCTCAGGCCTGCTGCTTTACTGCTTGCATATGTATATTAGAGAGTCTCTGACTTCTGCTTCTGTACGTGCCATAGAAGGAGGTGTATGAGCCTGGCACTGCCTTAAAGAAAAGCCCCGAGCAGGAAAGGTTCAACAGTTTGTGTACCAGATGCTGAATTCAAACACACGTGTGGCCCCTGGCAAAGGTGGAGTTAGAAATAAGAACTGAGCTCTCAGATTAAACTACTTGTCAACCCCGTTGCTTTCTGTGAGTTCAAGCATCCACTTGGGCGGCACAAACTTCTTTAAGCATTAAACTCAAAAAATCAAGTCTGATATGGAAACAGCTTTCCCCAGGGTCAATGCCAAGGCACAGAATGTCAGAAAGACAGCTCTGGGGCTGGCTGGCTGGCACCACAGCCAGTCACTGTGCAGGTACTCCACCGGACTCAGCACTTGTAGTGCACATTAGGTCTTGGATACCCTGCAGTAGGTCCTGTCACACACCGTGAAATACAAATGGACCCCATTCAGTCTCATGCTTCTGGGGAGGGCATTTGCTATCACTGGCACTGAGGTTAAGTAGTTCCCAAGGGTTTCATTGGCCTTGTCTTTTGGTTTTAAAACATACATTCATTCTCCTCGCCACTGAAATTGGTGGTGTTGGCTTTGAGCACTCATTTCACGAGCACAGAATTAGGTAGATGCTAGACCAGCTGGTGCTGTAACTCCACCAGAGTTGGGCAGCAATTTTCCATGAGCCTGAAACTTCTTAACTGGGCACCTCAGCATTACAAGGTGTGACCTTCTGGGTCTGTCACTGTGCAGTCCTTGAATGAGCGACAAAGCATCCGCCTAACACATCAATCTGTCATTTAAGATGCCAAATCCAAACTTCACGTCCTAATCCATCAGTAGAAAAACACATCAGATCCAGCTCGCTACGGATTCCTGCCAGGATTATCCTGGGATGTATAAAGATGGTATCTCATCAAAATCTGAGCCAACAATCCTAACCAGGGGCTACACAGCTTTACCAGCAGAAGACACCTCTTCCTGTAGCAGACTGTTACAGCCACAGGCTGAAGTGCCTTTGAACTCACCTCTCTCTGCATCACAGGACTTCCAGCTGCTGCACTCTACAGAACACGGCAGAAGTGACTGAAGTAGCTCCAAGCAGCGAGATAGCTATCAAAGGCAAGAGACAAGCAGGGATGGCCTTCCAGCAGAGCTCTTCAGTCCTGCTTAGATGGCTACACAGTGTCTAAAACCCTTATGTATCTGCAGGGACTTAAGTGCATCCGCATGGACACCTGTTCTGAGAGGCACAACATCAGCATACTGACGTTCTACTCTGTCAGCAGGGATAAACCAAGCTACAAAGTAGGAAACCTGGCCTCCTATACTTCAGACACTGATTTTTGCCAACAGCACCTCTCAGTGCATACACAGTTCCTCTTACCCAGCAACACTGGCAGTAGAAGTGTCTCCATTTTCTCCTGGCCCATTCCAATTTGAAGCAAAAAGCCCAGAGAGGAGAGGTGGCTGGAAGCGTGTTGCTCTGTCACACCAACAGACATTTTCGAGCTCAGTGCTGAGATTTCAAAATGGCACAGAAGCTGGCATCTGCCCTGGAAGAGCTGATGTAAGAAATGGAACTGCCCCACATGAGGGACTGAATTGTCTTAACGTGTTTTTGTCAAATCAACATAGCTCCAGTAGCCCAAGGAATTGCAGAAGAACTTGCTTCCCATGTCAGAGACCTACTTCACCTTCAAATAGTGTGGCAGGGGAGACTGGTACCCACGGTGGCTTTACAGTTCCCAAACAGGACTCCTGTTGTAATCACAAGGAGGAAAAACATCCTCCTCAGCCAGATCTGAATTCAGAGGAAGGGGAAGATTACCAAGCTGTGCTTTAAGATGGTGAACGAGGTAGCAGTTCCACGACTGCTGTGCACTCTCTGGGAGAGGAAGAAGGGTCCAGTAACAAGTACACCAGTCACAAAACAGCCTCTGTCTTTAAAAGCACGAGGCAAAATTGAACTGAGAACTCACACACTGGAAAAAAGAGATAAGAACAGGGATGCCTCCTTCCCAATTCAGTTTTTCTCTGCAGCCAATTTTTGTTTAAGAAATAATGGGTCTTTTGCCAGGAGCTCAGAGAACTTTTTATTGCAAATCAGTGACCATGGGATAAACAAGAGAAACCTGAGTCCTCAGTGGACAGAAGTGATATTAATCAGTCCTCTATTCCACCAGCCAGCTAAGGTGGCACCCTCTGGGTATCCACAGCCCAGATCTCCCAGAGCTTTTCCCCACTACCCACTGAAACATCACTCCTCACGTTGTTAATCCTATTACACCGGCGATCCACAAACAGAAACGTGCAAGAGCCCCTTTTCCATGCAAAGAGCCAAAGCACCTCAAGTCCTGTGGAACTGGCAAAGTCCTAGCTCCCCCCTGTGCCAGGCTGCACCCGCGTGAGTTGCACTAGCAAAGCTGCTCAAATGCAGCTTTTGCATTTGAAGAAAGCGGGGATGTGAACCGAGGGGTTCAAGCCCCTAAAATCAAGGGCTGATACCACGATGTGTCCAAAAAGAGCCATCTACCTCTCTGACTAAGCTGAGCCAGCTTGGTTTGCAATACACTGACAATGGATCCCACACAGACCCATTGGGATTGCTCACATGCTTCAAGCGATGCTTGCTTTTAAATACCTCATTGATTCATGATGACATGGGATGAAAGAATTGCTCTGTTAGCTATCAGTCCTATAGAAAGGTGGGGTGTTTGTAGAGAAAATACTATATAATAATTAACCAAAACCTTGAACTTCCACCTTTTGGTGCTATTTACCCTATAATTTTCATTCCAGACTACACAAAAGTGTTGGCTTATCTACTAGAACTGTTTAGCCAAGCAAACCCCTTGCTTCAGGTTCAGACAAACCTCCTTCAGTTTAGTTTTACATGCCTAGGTAAACCCTGTTATCTGCAGCAAGCTATCTCTCGGCATGCCAAACACCTCTATCAGACCACAGGAGCTCCCTGTTAGCAGTTACTGTTACCTTGATGCTCAACAACCTGGTACCAGTCCTTGAGAAACTCCAGTGATCAGCAGACACTTTGCAAAACTCCAACCTGCCTTTCAAAGTCTTCACCACTTTGCAAGCTGTCAAAATTCTTGTCATCTTGAGAGTTGCTGATGGGTAGCTGAAGTTTCGGGAAAACAAAACAAAACAAAAAAAGTCCACCTGTATGTGTTTCTTCAAGATTTAGTGCAGATAATATGCTCCTGCAGAATGCGGGGAAGAGAACAGAGAGAGCTGCTGTGCTGGACTGACCGAACAGCACTGACCTCCACCTTCCCATTTATTCTGCCATTAAAAGTCTCTGCTGTAGACCCACCTCCTCCTGCCCCTCCTTGGAGGGGTGCTCGCTTAGAGCCCTTGCAACACTTTTCTTTAGGTCTGTCTGTGAGCAGGGGTTGCGTCATAGGCCAGGTACAAGCTTCACCTACTGGAAGACAGCAAAGCTCGCTGAGAAACTGCACCCACAGCAACGAAGACAGTCCTCACACACCAGAACTCACACCTTACATCTTGGTAAGAGACCAAGAACCTCTAACAGCCCGTGGTCTGTGCAAATTCGGAGTCTCTCTCCATAGTGTGCTTCCAGCATGTGAGCTGGGGTCCACCGTTAGCTAGTGGGACAGCCTGGGGCTGTCCAGTTCTTGTACTGGAAGATGGAGAACAGGAGGACTAAGTCCTGCAGAAAGCTGGAGTCTTTTTATTCTGAGTACACAGTCACCAGCAGCCCCAGCGCAGGTCCCAAAGTACTGCCCCCTCTCCCCAAGAAAATGAACAAGACATCAATGGGAAAAACAAACAGCTGCAACAGGAAAAACACCTTTTGGCAAAACGCTACTGGACAATAGCTGAAATAAGGCAGAATGTTCCATCTCCTAGCTGACCGCAGGCCTTTGTAACTATCACAGTTCCTACAACCCTACACTGCAGTCTTCAGAATCATGGTCATCGTTAGCCAGAGAGGAAAACGCCTAATGAAGACAAAGGCTAGGGGAGAAGCATGCACAATATTATTCTTTATGAACTAAAATGGAGCACCACCTTCTGAAACCTGACTGATTGAAGCTTCAATTAGCACAGAGAGGAAAAAAAAACCTTTTTCTTTTGCATTTTATTTTCAGCCAGACATATACTGCTTTAAGGATTTAGGAAACCTTTTTTCATCACTGACAGTACCAACTAGGACTTCTCTGAACACAGCTGAGATTAGCCTGAGCTGATGCCAGCATCACTTGAAAGCATTTCCTGCACAGCTTGTTACAGCACCAAGCTGCACCATGGCACACAGAATAAGAGACAGAGAGAGGACCATGGGCTTGGGTGCCCTCTGTGATGGAGAGCATACTGGAGACCTGGACGAGAAAAGCATAGGAAAAGCCTGAATCCAGACGATGGAAGGAGATGGACAGAATATAGTTGAAGACAGACTGTAGAAAACTTCAGATTTACCATGAGCTTCACAAGTGTGAAGAGCTGAGAGAAGCAAGCCAACAACGTTTCCTGGGGACTAGAGCATGGTTTAGGAAAGAAACCTTATTCCAACAGGAAGATACCTGACAATCGTTCCGACTCATAGAAGAAGCTTGAGAGACGTGGAAACATGGAATTTTTTTCTTTAGCAAAGATCTATGGGGAATTGGTTTTTTGCTAAATAGTCCTCTACGTGCCTGGCTCTAGCCTGTAGTGATCCAGGTTGGAGACACACATGGGAGAACGGATGTACAAAGAGCAGAGGTACAGCTGTAAGTGAATGGACTGCAAAGACACCCTGCACAAGAGAAGTCAGCTTAATATCCAAACACACGTGCATTCACACATGCAATTCAGAAACTAGTTTTCTTTTAAAGCCACAATTCACGTTACGTCAGCTTTATGCTGCTACACACGGTGTTTGGAAGGTTATGATCACTGCCCTTTGTTATGGCGATACCAAACACTAATCCTGCACTCCCTTTTTACCAGCAGAGAAGTCACACTGAGCACCAGGTACACGTGGATTTGAGCCAGAATCAGCCCACGCTACTAGTTTAAACACCCTGACTGCCAAATCCTCACTTTCTTCTCCTTCCACCACAGGAGCTTTAATGCGGGTGCACGAGGCAGACAGATCGAGCTAAAAAGCCCCTTCCTTTTGTTGTGAGGCCGTTCATGAACACAGAGGGACGGGAGTGAGCAGAAAAAGGGCACAGCAGCACCTTTTGGCAGGTGAAAACAGCTGTAAGACCACATCATGAACTGGGTTCAATATATCAGGGATCTGCAGTACACGCTCAGATCTCTTGTGGCAGCCATATATTATAGGTGAAGTGCTGTATGGGGGAACAGCCAAAAAAAATACTTCCCTTTATCACCTCCACAGCAAGGATGCCACATTCCCTACTGCTATGGGTTCTACCCTGCTGTTTTTCCCTTTCATCAACCATGTTGTATGAGAACTGATTGATAAAGCCCACCTCAGACCTTCTGAGATCAGAAAGGTTATTCCTTCAGTGCAAGAACCATGTTCCAAAGCTTCCACCACCAACGCAAGGCAAAAGGAACTTCTACCAACACCAGGAAAAAGCATGCAAGCCATGCCAGCGCACTAAAAAAGAGATTAATTTACTGGCCTTAGAGTCAACAGTTTACGTATTAGGTATTCCCGACAGAAACCTCAGTTCAGAAAAGCCTGTCAATGTACAAGCAGGCCTTCTGTGGCTACAGATCTTAAATATGTGCTGCATTTAACAAATACCTTCTGTAGAGGTTGAGCTGATGGTAAAAACAAACAAACAAACAAACAAAAACAAACAAACAAAAAAACACATAGATGAGTGGAGAAAGGAAAACAGGGACCAATGGTTTTACTGGAAATGCAACCAGAGCACATAGGCTTTAAACTTGCCTGCCAGTACACGAGTTGAATTTGTATCATCTCTTCAGGAAATGAAGCTTGGACTGGGGCTGTGGAGGAAGGACACATATCAGAGAAGCCAGGAATGTAAAGCCATGAAGGCAGATGATCACTCAGACAAGAACAGCTCGGATGCTAGGAAATTACATTAAAAAGTAAACAAAAGTTAGGCTTCCTAACCATTGGATTTATTTGGCATAGCTGTTTAGAGAAAGGCAGACTGCATTTTGTTTCAAATTCACTCGTTCTATATCCTACACAGATAGGGAATAGGGCAGAGAGAGGAAAGTGCTCATTAAAATGAAGGTTTTTTCTTACTGTTTACAAGTGAAAAACACCAGAAATGAAATTCATCATACAGTACCACTGTACCGTAAAATCAAAGTCAATGGTCTGTAGCTTTGTAAATCCCCAAGGCTAAGATATTCAAAGAAAACTAAGTGCCTACGCTTTCAGAGGCTTAAAACCAACTGCCTGATTTTCAGAAAAGAAGTGCTCAGACAGTATTTGAGGTCCTGCTTAGGTGGCACCCCAAAAAAGGGAGCTCCTGAAGCTGCTTGTCCCAGCTGGGAGGCTCTGCTAGAAGCCACCGAGCTCTGCAGGACTTCCATGCTGCACGTGCTTATCTCCTGGGGAGTAGGAAGTGTCTGGTAAAGGAAAGGGAAGGGGGAAGAACTTGTCACCAGGCCAAATTAAACAGCCCTCCATGGAGGGAAATGCTGCAAGCCTGCCATTTTGCAACGCTCCCTGCAGCAGAAGCAGTAGCAGATCATACCAGGCCTGGCATCACGGTGGCAGATGTTGGCAATGGGAAACAGGAGTAGCTTGCCCTCTGTAATTTTGTTTGTGCCCATCAGGGGACATCCCTTGCTGTGGCTTAGCACTGTTTTATTCCACATCGGCGTGGTGCTTTGCAGCAAACCCATGAGCAGGAGAGCAGCAAGACACTTCTGCACAGCCAGCACCACAGGGATGTGCAGGGACAGCCCACTGCTTTCTTCTGGAAGAACTCAGAGGAAGTTCTCCAAATGCATGGAGATTGCTAATGCTGAAAGGACAAATTTGGATTATGACTCTGAAAACGAAGGCAGGGTAATTCTATGAATTCCTAAATTTTGAGCAACTTTTCAAGTCCGTGACAGAAGGGGAAAAAAGCTGAGACTCTCCAGACCGTACCTGGCCCAGCAATTACCACACACTCCCACCCAAAGTTAGCAATTTCTAGCTGCCTTCGCAGAACCCAGTAACGGATCTATCCACACATCCATGTCAACTTTTACAGCCATCACAATAACAAGACTGTCCTTTCCAAGTTATCTGTAAAATAAGTAAATAAATAAACCCCCAACCCGTTCTGTTCTTACTGGAAGACAGGAGATCAGAGCTCATTTGTAGGCACGCTGGCCCAGCTCCACACCAGTGCAAGTCCCAGGTAACTGCCTCCAACTCAGCAGAGCTCCGGTGGCACAGATCTCCCCTGGATTGGGATCAGTGGAAAAAGCAGCCCACAGGAATTGCTTGGACTTCCCTCCTTGCAGCTGAGATCAGAGGGGAGTTTTTTTCCAAGTGTCCTTCAGATGCTTTTGAAAATCTCCCCAGCCATCTGTCAGGCCACATCTGATTTCTGACCGCCCTGCCTTGCCCTGACTAAAACACACTCCAGAAATCGTGAGGGGAAAAGCAGAGTAGTTGAAGGTGGCAGCAAAACTGAAATTCTCTGCTGCCACAGGGAGCAAGACAAATGCTCTCCTTCCCTCAGCTAGCAGAAAAGCCCTCAAAGTGATTTGGAAATGCTGCCTTCCATTTCAAGGGAAGGTCCAATTGCTTCCCAAGGAACTTGGAGGAAAAGTTTCAAAAGCACGGGAATTATGCTAACGTTCCCATCCATTTTCTTATCAGGTGTTTATCAAACAAGATCGGTGCAGTGGATGCAACACTAAGTTTAAGATGGGTAACATTTTTTTCCCCCACAACATACTGCTGACAGCTCTATCAAACCCATTACCTCAGAAACCACAACTTTTTATTTTTGGTATAGCAGCGGGGGGAACTAACCTAAAATGATCTTGTTCCCTTACAAACGAACTAAGAGCATCCAGACATCCCTTGTCACCTGTTCCTCTTGGACTGCTGCAGGAGAGAAAGCGTGCTCAGTCACACTTGCAGATCTGCTGTTGCAGCCGATCTCAGATCAAATGAAGCATTTCAAGCACAACCCACAACGTTTAAAAACCACAGTAATTGTGATGCAAAGTGCCAGAAGCCAAGAATTTCAAAACTAGGGCTGATCTTCACCTGAGTGTATGAAGAGAAGCTGAAACGATTAAGAATCGAGTACAAGCCTTACCCCTTGGCTCTCCTGACTTCTGTTATTTAAGCCACAGCCAGAATGTTTCTCCCCCATGTAGGTTTTTTTTAATTTTTATTTTTTTTCAGACGAGGTCTGGGGAAAATATCATCTTAAAATTTAATGGCAGAAGTTCACAGTAGATCAAAAGAAAACCTTCAGATCTGGGAGCTGCATTCTGATTCACCCTTCCCAACTCACCTGATGTTTTTCCTTTTTCCTGAAGTCCAGCCATACAGTATCAGTTTGGTATTAGAGAACTTAAGCCCTCATAGAAGAGGTAAAAATGGTTTGTAGATGTGATAAAGAATTCTGGGACAGTTCCAACCACAGCATAGAAGATTAATTAAAAAAAAAAAAAAGTTACATTTCAAATGATTGCACATTCAAGTCTTGCCAGATCCTCTTTTTTTCTAGACGAAAATCCTGCATTAGCAGAAGCTGACGATTTTATATACTCGTTCAGGATCTCTGCACAGCTAGAAATACCAACTATATCCTCTGCCTGCAGAGAATGACTGGCTAGAACTTGCACATGGTGATTCAAGTTTTGTGGAAGCATCAGGCCTCTGCAACACCTAGGACCCAACAGCTCCTGACAACTGGTCCTTCGACAGAAGTTAATACACACAGATTAAAAAGAGAGATGAAAGTCTGGCTGTAGCAATTCCTCTTCCATTTCAGTGGCATCTTGAGCAACCAGCACACACGGAAGCCTGTGTGCTCTCTTATTGTTTCAGAGTGCCTTCATGTGGCATAAAAAATTGATAACCATTGCCTTCGCTTGCCTAACTTAGTGACAAGCCAAACAAAGCTTATTAAAATTCCACCTGCTCGTTCCTCAGAGATGGAGAGAATGACAGTTATCCAAAAAGCCAAACATTGCTGATTGTTGACCTTTCTTTTACTTATTATCCTACCATTGACCTGACTGCATTTGGGTAAAGTGTGAGCCTTCCTTGCACTATTCCAGTTTCAGCAGAGCAGAGAGTGGATGCAACAACAGCCCAAATAACCTAGGACTCTCTTGAAACTTTACTCTTCCCTGAGCTTCCTAAAGACAACCAAATTAACTCTAAATTGATTAAAAAAAAACAAACAGGAATTTACAGAAACCATGATGATTTATATTTCTTAGTTGGAAACAATTCCAGGCATTAAGGAAATCAAGAACAGGAATTAAAAAGGGACTGCCCCTACACCTGGCTTCCCACCATGTCCTTCCAGCTGCACTCTTGCTTGCGGGTTGTTTTCCAGCTACCCCATTCTGTTGTTGTGCTGCTGCAAACTGCCCTGTCCTCTCCCTAGTCCTTTCAGCCCCTGAGACCTGGATTTTTGCTCTCCGCTTCCTTCTGCGGTTTCTCTGCACGAATAACCTTCTCCCAGCTACGTGATGGGACCCTCCGGACCACCACATTTTATTTTATTTTTTTATGGGCATTGAAAGCTGCTTTCCCTTGAGCACACTTCATGGTCGGACTAGATGATATTAGAGGTCTTTCCCAACTAAATGGTCCTGTGAGTCAGAGGAAAAGTCTCCCTCCCTGTCTGCAGGAATTCAGTTTCCCCAGATGCTTCCCACTTACATGAACACGACACTAAGTAAAAATGAACAAATGAGATGTTGCTTTTTCTTTTTTTTGGACTTTGCCTGCATAGTGATGGCCTTGGTGCTTTACAGCACACTTCTGTAATTCCTTAAAAATCTCTGTGATCCCTCTGATCTGTTAATCAATAACACATCAGCCTGACAGGGCAGCTGATGTCTTACTTTACGAATAAGCATGCTGCCTTCACCAGGTCTAGTCTTTAAAGTCATGTACAACTTTGTAAGCACAGCAGCATTTAACCGTAAACTTTTAAACACAGCTTTTCACCCACCAGATTAAAATGCATCAGGGCACCATCCTCTGCAGTCCTCCACAAGTCCACTTCATTGTTTCCTCACAACAAGTGTTTTACTTCGTGAGAGTTTCAAAAAATCTGTTCTGCTCTTTTCAGTTGAGTGTCTCTGAGAAAGGCCCTCCTGTTGAAGAAAAGCAGCTACTAAATAACATGGTTGAGTAAAAATTGTTAGGGAGAACCATCTGGAAAAATCTTACTCCTAGCCATCATAACGATAGCAAGTTCAGATCAGTTACATGATCAGGTGTTTAATTTTTGTTTGCCTTTTTATACCTTTACTCTCATTTATTTCCTATCATCTGTATTTACTAGCGAAAGACAGCTAAATATGGAGAGAACAAAAGGGCAGTTTACCTGCTTCCAAAGACAAAGATGTAAAGCTTTTATTGACAGCTGTAACTGGCTTGTACAAGTTCACCAGCAGAACTGACTCCCACCTTTTCCCCTTGTTTTCGTATTTGTTTTATTTTATGCTTTTCCCTGCAAGGACAGATTCCGACCACCCGTCTCTGCTGAGCAGACCTTGCACGAGAAATGGCAGGAATCCTACTGAAGCATAACAGCTCAATGCAGAAGGGAATACTCAATATGAAAGAGCACAAAATCCAGTTTTAATAGCACAAAGAAATCTTATTCCTAAATCCCAATCCTGCAGTTCTCACTGACAACAACATGCGTGTCTGAGTGAAGGAGAACTTACAGAGCCGAGCCTTGAGACAACTTACATTAATGGAAAACACAACGTGCAATTATTCTCTCAATAAGATGCACGAAGCTCAGGTTGGCAAGTGTTTGAGATCCAGTGCAAAATTCAGCTTGTTTTTCCTCATAGGTCTTTGCCTCAGATGCCTTAGTCTGAGGAAAACAGGGATACCTTCATACTTTTGGATGGAAAACACAGCAACTGTAACTCAAACCATATTTCTTGTTCTGACTGAAAGTTTGGGAACCCAAAGAAACAGAGCAACAACAACAAATGTTTAAAAGGGAACTGTCACATTTCATTAAAATCAGATTTTGGACAAGCAGTTATTTGAACTTCTGCTGAACTTCTTTTCTTTTCTAATGGAGAAACATAATTTTCCTTTTAAATTAAAATTTTCCTTCCATTTTTTGTTTACAAAATAGAAACCAAAAAAGCAAGTTAAGAAATAAATGAAGATTTTTTTTTTTTTTTTTAACTGACGTGTCAAAAAGCATCAGAACCAACCTGGAATGCAGTTCCACTTCTCTTCAAAAATACTGGTTTGGCCTAGCTGGCAGCAGGTAGTAACCTAGGTCTGCAAGGTAAACAGCTCTGGAAACGTACTCTCATGGCCAATGCACGGTTTCACAACATGAAGGAATCGTGCCTCCAAATAACCAAAGTATCCAGGGGCAGTTGCAAATAGGAAAGGGATTCAGGACACAGTCATTGATCACCAGGGCCCTGTGACACTTTCACTTAACATCTTACGTGACGCTTTTGAACAACAACAAAGACTTCTGACTTTGTAAAAGGAAAAACAAAACTGTGACAAAATAATTGAAAATCTCAAACCAAAATCACATAAAGAGACAGCTTTTACAAAACAATAAAGAGTGAATTTCTTGTTAACTGCACCCACCATGGCACCTCTCTTCTTTTCCAAATTTTGCATACAAGCTGTGATCCAGACAGCTTCTGACCGGGAAGGTTTATATAATGCTCGACAACAAGACTGTTATATCTATTCTCAGGTTAGAGAAAATCCATTTTCAAGGAGATTAAACTTTTCTTTCAGGCTTGAGTATCTCAGGGCGTGCTGATCTGCTGTCTGGAATATGGAGTCTATGCCTCACCCAAACTCAGAAGATAAGGCTCTTATCTTCAGCAAGAGAAAAAGAATCAAAGTCTTGAAAATGGGTCGAATTCCATTGCCACTGGGATTAGCAGCTCCTTTTAGATCAGCTGACTTGGAAAAAAAATAAAGAAAACCCTTAGAACGTCTGAAATTATTCCAAAAGGCCAGCTTCAGAAAACCCTTACTTTGCTAAAAGTGAGGGCATCCAGAAGAGAAGGTAATAATGACCATACAAAGTTCAGTTTGCTCCCAGCGCCTGGCTGAGCACCACACCTCAAACACAACTCTTATTTTCATGGCAATACAACTAAGGGAGCCCAGCCCCAGGAGCCCTACAGCCACCCAGACAGGAGTCCTGCAGCATCTGACTTCAGTCCAGAGCTGAACTCAACTTACTGGATGATGTTTGGAGCCCACAAGATTTGTCCTTCCCTGACATTTTGTAAAAAGACAGTTTTACAGATGAGGGCCAGGATTCGGAGTCATCCCTTTTCCCTTGTGGTTACAGAGGCTCAGCCACTCCACCGGCTTGTTCCCATGGATCACTAAAAAGGCCAAACTGGCTTTAAGAAACAGGAACAAATCAAAAGGGCTGCACAAACACCGTCTCCCCTGCGCTACTCATTCTTCACCCAGTTTAAAAATAACATGACCTTACAACGCAAGATTAGCTACATTTGCTCAAGATCCGTGCTATGCTCGCTGCCTTCTGTGGCTGTCCCATCAGGGGTGAATATTTGATAGGTTATCATACCCCGGTGTTTGCTCCAGGAAAGGAAAACAAAACTGCCATGCCCTTGATTAGACTGTAAATAAGTAGATTTTTATCTAGAATAAAGGCCACAATGTAAACAGTCCCTTAGCTGCTTATTTATGCACTCAAAATTTTCTACTTACATTCACACCAGCACACACTGTGGGACAACACGGGACAGTTTTGTGTTGGTTTTTTTTTTTTTTGACTTGATAATCGTTTTTCCCCAATTAAATAGAACTTCACTGAAACCAAAACTTTTCTGACCAAATTGTTTTCATGGATGTTTTGATGTGGGACAGACCGCTCAGTACTACCTCACGGTGGACACCTACAGAGGACGTTGGCAAGGCCCTTCACTACCAGCTCCTGGGGCTGGGACCTCAGGACTCTGGAGGACCCAAGAGGGAAGCCAGGAATCGAGAAGAGCAAGCAAGCATCCATCAGAAGAGAGAAGCACCAGATCAGAAGGTCACAGACGGACACGTTTCCTGGAACAACAGGGCTTCGTGACCAGCGCTGAAATCCAATTCATGGGTGCTGCTACTGCTAGGACAGTTATATTTCTATATTGCTTATTTAACCTAACTCATCCTAAGCAGGAAATACTTTGCTATTAATAGGTTTTAACATTTCTTTTACTGCAACAAATGTCATGTGAGAAGGTACAGAAAGCTCTCCACAAAAAGTTTCTTCCCAAAGTTGAACAGCTTAAGAGTCATTTAATCTTCCCTTTTAGAAATAGTTACTCTTTGAAAAGGAAATACACATCATCTCTCCGGCCTAGTTTCATATCTTTTTTTTTTTTTCCTCCCTTTTACCCCCTTTAGCATCCAGGCAGTGCTGGATGTTCCTGGGTTTGGTAGGAGCAGAAGTTAACATTTCATAGGTGTTATTTAACGTGGCCTTGGCCTCTCACCATATATACAGCATCCCTGATCAATCAGCACTTGCCTTGTTGCTTCATGCCTGGTGCCCCAGACTGGAAGGATTTGCAAAATTCTTTTTTGTTTGTTTGTTTGTTTGACTGATTTTTTTTTAATTCTTCTTGTTTCTACTCCCTCCCCCTTCCTATGGTTACCCTGGGGGAGGAAAAAATGGATAAAAAGCTTCAAATGCTGCACACAGGGCTATGCATGGAAGCATTTGCTTCAACTTACAGATAGATAAGCACTAAGCAGATACATTTGCTCGAGGTTGGCTCTCTTTAAACAGGACAGCAAACTTAGGCGATACGGATCTATAATGCCATTTAGCAGAGAAGGAACACGATTTTGACAAACTGGAAAATGTTTTTTAAGAGCAGAAGAGCAAAGAAGTTTGAAAAAATAACTGATGCTCTCAAGTAAGCTTTCAGGACTTTAACCCAAGAACCCCAATTCTGTCTATTCAGCTAATATCTTTATAATAATTTATTCTTTTTTAATATATCTTTAATATATCTTTATAATAATGAAGAAATTTTAAGGGTAAGGGAATGAATTGTGTAATGGCATCATCATCCATGGGGACAAGAGACACTGGGGCGTCCTTGTCACTCCTTTCACTCTGGCACTAAGAAATGTTCAGCAGGATTTAAATTAACCACCCCATGGAAAGAAACCTATTTTATACCCAAAGGCAGCAGGGTCCTAGCTCTTTGTTCATTTGAGGCAGGCAGGATCTGAAATACTCAACCATGTCGTCTCGTTCACCTTCAGGACAGACAAAGCAGATGATCACAGAGCAAAACCAGGGAACGCCAGTCCCAACTCATAAGGCTGAAGCAGCACAGTGCCTTTTCTCCCTCTGAGCACAGAGCTCCCCGCACAAGAGCACAGCAACTCCTTCCACAGAGCTGGAGACATCGAAGAGGCCCACCTGTGAATGCTCCCCCAACAGCCACCTGAACTCCTGACACAGCCACTCCTGACAGTATCAACACGGTACGGTACTAGCAGGAAAAAAACAAAAGCTAAAAAAGTCTGGGATTCGTTCCACCTCGTGAGAGTCAAAGCTGTGGTGTGAATATATCAAATGTACACTGACTGAAACTGCTGGTCCATGCCTACTTCAGTTGAGAGCTCTAAACACAGGAGTCAAGTGTTCAGCTAGTTAACTTCGTGAACTGGTGCAATTAAACCACTAGCAGATATTAGCAAATAACCAAGCTAATTGTAAAGGAAAGCAGAACTGAAGTAGCACATTCACTTTCCTGTATTGATTTAAGTCATCTAAATTCTCAGATTTTCATGTTTATCTACTGCCATAAATAAAATCGATTTCATTAATTTATTTCCACTTCCTATGGATTCCACCATGCTACAACCCATTATAGCCAAAGCAATCATCAGCTACCACATCCAATGCAGTAAGGTGACAAAATCCACAAGAGCTAAATGTATGCAGAAAGTTTTCATCTCGTTAGTCCAACCCCAGAGGTCTCGACGACAGTGTGTGCTTGTGAGACCTCAGCAAAGATCAGGACTGGCTTACACAGGCTACACGGTTAGGAAGAGCCTCAGTTTGTGATTTCTGGGAAATAAAGGAAGGAAATGAAGGCTGAAAAATGTGGATCCCTCAGAAGTGGGAGCACTTGAATAGCAAATTGCCTGCGAGCAACAAGTCCGGGGAACATAAATCAGCATCTGAACTAAGCACACAATATTTAGAAAGGACACGGGGGAAAGACTGCATCAGGCACTAGGCAGTGTGGGTAACAATGTCATCAGGAACACCAGCTGCAGGAGTGCTTTACACGAGTGTTAGCTCTTTCCTGTTCCAGTCAGGGAGTCAGCCAGTGACACACTCCTGCAATCACATTTAACTTTTCCAGTCAACCCAATCCTCTCTCTCCTTCTCTTCCACCCCTCACAGACCCCCGGCAGCTGTGGCACCCCCAGGAGCATGCTTTGAAGAATCTGGAAGCTTGTTTCGGGCAGCATGGGTCTGATTTCCAGCATCAAAAACAGAAGAAATTGGTCTCAAGCCAGGCTCAGAATGACCTTGGAAAAGACCCAAACTTTTTCCTCTGCTGATCTGCATGAAGCTTAGCAACTCCGCTCATCCCAGTTCCTGGCTGTGCCCCAGCCCTGCTCCTCTCCTGACCCTTGCC
The DNA here is from genome assembly GCF_965140915.1 of Aythya marila. Classification (NCBI taxonomy): domain Eukaryota; kingdom Metazoa; phylum Chordata; class Aves; order Anseriformes; family Anatidae; genus Aythya; species Aythya marila. The sequence continues at coordinate 6,937,481 of NC_139047.1, read as the reverse complement.
ACAACACCTTGTCCTGGCAAAACACACTTTTCATCAGAGCTCTGCCCCTAAGACATTTACCTGTGTGATTCAGCAAGTAGAACAGCAGTGCTGGTATGCCCCAAATGCTTCTAGTTTTGTGTTTACCACAGTCATCCCTCCATGAGTTTCCTACAACAGACACACGGAGATTTCGTAGGCACAAGAAGATTCAGTAACTGGGTGGGAGAAGCGGGGAGCGCTGCTGCTTCAGCAGCAAGAACCCAGAGGGAAAAAAAAATCCCGAGGACTTCAGAAGAAACATGGAGAGCTGTGCTTGAGCATCCAGCCCAGCATCAGCTGTGAATATACCTCTACTTCAGCCCATTCAGACTGCCTTCTGCAGCTAGTTCTGCCTTTTCTAGGGAAATGGGATACATAAGATGCAACTAAAGACATGCTAAATCTCAAACTACGTTCCTTCAGTAGGGGTCACATCCATTTTACTAACATTAGCCACAGAGATCCCCAGTAAAGGTCCCTAACAACATCTTCATCCATCCTGCCAGTCAGCTAACAGATATTCTCCCCCATTTCACAAATGGCCAGGAGGGGAAGTGAGATGAATTTCCTGCTTTCCTCGCTTGCATCCCCCCAGAAATGTCACAATGCAACTTTTATTTTAGGCTTCTCCAACGGGCAAATAAATAATAACTAAAAATCACCCAAGAAAACTAAGGCCTGAGAAATTCTTCATGTTGTGACAGTCATCAGCTTTCAGACTCACCACACGGGAATTGCTGTGGTGTTGCACACTCCCTTTTCCCGCCCTATATGTGCCTAAAATAACACGCATGGGATGATTCCACCAGATTGCTCCAAGCCTGCCAGCAAAGGACCACGTCGCTGTACCTTCCTCATTCCAAAAGGAAGCGATATCAACCAACCTAGTCAAGTGAACGAATGATAACCTGCAGACGGGCTCACATTTTAAGTGTCCAAAATCTGAGCTCTGCTGCCCCCTGAATCCAGGAGCCTTCTTTGGGAAGAGTACCTCCATATGCATCAGGTTTCTTATTAGCTTGCTGATTTGAAAACACCTTGGGAGGGATGCAGAAATCCTAAAGGAGAAATATCTTCATTACTACATGTCCACCTACACCACAAGCAGTTCATTTTGATTCATCTCCATCATAAGAGGCTACAAGAAAGTGAACTGAGATGAAGCATTACTTGTGTCAGGTTGAAAGCCATGAGGATGGAAACTTTGCAAGGAAACTGCCCCTTTGCTTCAAGCAATGTTATGAGCTGCCAAATATTTTCAATCCTTAAAAGCTTAGCTTTAAAAAGCCTGTCGGAATACAAAAACATAGCAAAATACATAAAAGACGAGCAGCAAGCAGCTCTCCAGCACAGAGCAAGCCCTGTCCCTGTGTTCCAGGCAGTGACCCATCAGCAGATGTCCCGCTGGTGCTGCACCCTGGCACAGGCAGCACGGCTCGGGGCCGAGCTGCAGGCAGCTGGGGTGGCCACGTGCCAGCCAGGACCAGGCCCCTGAAAGCCTCAGCCCAGCAGCTTGCTTGTCGTGAGGAGAAAAACCACACGGGGTTACGGCACAGCTGAGGTATGGCCACGTTCTCCAAGGTCACGTCACAGTCAAGCGTCCATGCTGGCATTTCAGCAGTGCTTTGGTCAGGGGCAGCTCCTTCCCTGGAGACAACCCCAGCAGAGCACAAATTTACTGATCAGGACACGTCCAGGCAAACCTACTGCCCTAGTGGTGGCTGTGGAGAATGAACATCAAGATACTGGCACGGGTGCCGAAGAATTGCTGCATCAGAGAGGGCCCTGCAACATTGCCAGGGTGTCCCGGGGGGGGCAGGCACTCCATATTGTAGGTTCATTAAAAACATGACCCCCAAATTCTTTGCACACTGTGAGCAATGCATTATTTTACAAGGTATAAGGTATCAGGTACCTTCATAGTGCACCAAATGAAACACCAGGGGCTTTTAGCGCTACTCAGAGACCTTAGGTCACCTGCCAAGCTTAATTTTATTGCTCAATGTCGTGAAGACCCTGGTCACTGCCACCCTAAACTGTCCATACAGCTAAGCAAACAAGACAACAGTCATGCTTGTGCACTGCTCACCCTCCAGACGTGCAAAGGTGAGCACGGGTACAGACAGATGTCAAATACAGAGTCAGGCTAAGCAGTGAGCCATATCCACACCATGTTTTCATTGGTGATCACACCCAATCCTGACACTGAACTTTAAAGACATCACTGAAGATGCAAGTGCCTGATGCAGAACCGTGTGAGTCATTACAGCAAAGCAAAATAAATCTGATGTGATGTCAGTTCTGTCCGGGGAGCAGAGTTGATTAAAGCCACAGCAAGACTCACTGCCTTCCAGATGTATTTGGCTTTGACCTCACTACCAAAACAGAGAGCTCGATCCAGCTCTTGGCAGCTTTCTGCCTGCTTCTCCTTGCTTCTGCCCACACGTAGCCCTTCCTGATCTCTTCTCACCCAGGTCTGCTCTCCAAACTCTCTCCTTAACCAAGAAAGGATGGGTTCCCACCACAGCTGAAGGGTGCGCTGTGGGCTGATGCCTCAGAGAGGTGGAAATGACAAATGACAAAATGTCCCAGAGCATCACAACCTGCGATCTCCGAAGAGCTGTGGCTCGATGCACAGAACCACTCATCTCCACTCGTTGCTTACTGCGAAAACAGCCACACGAAGCAGCTGCTTTCCCGCTGCAAAGTCTCCTCTGGTTTCCTGCTTGTGGGACAGGGGCACCTAGTGGCTGAGCCCCCGAAGAGCAGGGCAGAGCCACGGCACCGCAGGTAGCACCTACCCACACTGCGATGAGGGATGTGTTGTAGCTGGAGTGAGAGGTGGCTGCTGCTGGCACGGAGATGTTACAGGGCCCTCAGGCTATTACCTGCTCTAACACGTAAAGCAAAATACAAGCACACAGCATCAGGCATACCGAAACTCTCCCAGAGCAGCTTCCACGCCAGATGCTCAGGGAACAGGACAGTGAAGGCACACAGCAATACCCCCTAACTCCGTGGCTCAGGACCTCCTGTGCATGGGCAGAGGTATCTTTTTACTGAACAGCCTGCCACGGCTTAACAACGTGAATAATCTTCACCTTGGAAGGCTGCCCCATCATTTCAGCTGACGTCTGTCAACTTTGAAAGCCAGCCTGCCACCTTTCCCCATTAGGTCTGCAACGCTGTTCAAAGCCCACAGACATCTCCTAGACCACTCTTGAGATGTCTCTTCCAGTCTGAACAGCCCTAAGCACAGCTACTTACTCTGTGTACATAAAGCCATTCCACACAGCTTATTTCTGGCCTGCTCAGTTCTGTAATTTGCACCTCTCTTCTAGTTCTGCCATGCATTTTGAGATGAGAAGTAAATGCAGTATTTCAGAAGCAGGTGAGCCACCGACACACATAACACCGCTCTCAGATTTGTTCTCTTTTCCCTTCCTAATAAGAACTGACTTTCTGCTGAGCAGCAGAACCACCTACTACATCTCTGAGGTCTCTTCTCTGGATAATAATCACTGCTCAAAGCCCACCACTGTGTGTGCACAGAGACAGGATTGTTTTTTTTAAAACCAAATTCTCAGCTTACCATCTGGCCCCAATAAATGGGGGCAGGATATGGCGGGGTTTGCCCCAGATATACTATCAATATAATCAACTAGCTTCACTCAGCTTCTCTGACCGATACTCAAGCTTTGATCTCTTTACAGAAGCTGCTAAAACAAAACAATCAATGCTATCTGCAATCATGCTTACAGTGCACTTGGAAAGAATGAACCAACAGAATAAAATATAGTTTTCCCCCTTCTGGATGTCCTTCTAAAGTGAAAAATTTTGTCATCACAAAGCCAAGATACCATACTTGCTTTACCTTCCAAAAGCAACTCTTTTCAGCTTCAGAATGGCATTACAATTTTCAGTCTCTTAATATAATGTTGAGGTTTTACTGAGATCAAATACAGTGAGCCAGAACTCTAGTATTAAAGAATAGAATTTTTCTAGAATTATCACTGTTTTATACACAGTATTTATACACAGAAAACAATGTCCAATATTCTTTATTGTAATTTTTAAGGAAGAAAAGGACATCCCTGGTTTTGATCTTTCATACCTTTCTTTGTACACTTTGGACTCCAAGCCTAATTATGTAGTAACGTTATCCATGATGCTTAATAAATAATGTGTATGAGAGGCTGATCAATGCAGATGGGAAGCTTTGTGATGTTACCACGTACCGTCTGAAGCTTGAGCACAAAGGAGCCAATACAAAAATGAACAAAAAATAAACATAGATGGAGGGATGAATACAACCTTGGTCCCGTTCCTTAACTACAAAATTTTGTAGTGCAGCAGTTCTCCTAAAGCCCCGAGACATCACCCCAGGGTGATTTTCAGCAGGTGAAAGTTCTCCCACCACCCAAGTGCTTAATCTCGGCAGTTTTCTGTGATACCAATCCCCCCCCACACACACAGACCATGCTCTGTGAGGCACTTCCACATGCAGCTTCCCAAATCCCCTTTTCTGTCTCAGGAGGCCCCAAAGGACAAGTTATCCTTGCTTGCAGCACTCCCTCACATCCAGCACACAGTAGCAAAACCAGAACAAGCAAGCCTTGCATTATTGTTACGGGGTTACCACGCTAAGCCCATCTGCTCCACAGCAGGGAGGCCGCTGTCTGAGGTCAGCCTGACCCTGACAGGAGGGGTAGATGCCAAAGCACCATTTTGGAAAGGCCACGTGCGAGTCTGCATCTACTCTGCCCAAGCTGGCACCTGCTGACCGGAGATCAGCTGTAGGTGAGGTTACAAACCCTACCCTACCAGCAGAGCCCCCAGGAGGAGCCTCTTCCACTCTGGCAGGAGGTGGGCCAGCAAGTCCTCAGGCAGGGCGCCAGGCAGTCCGCAGGCAGCTGGAGCAACAGCAAAGGCTTGGAATTTGCATCATCGCGGGATAAGGAAGGAACACACTCAGGCATCCTGATGCTTTCTTCAGGGAGAGCCATGAAATATGAATTTTAGTCACATAACTACAGGACCCACAGGCACGCTACCAGGCTAGTAGGGACCACCAACAGCCAGGACACTTATGCTGCTAAAATGTGGTAAAGATTTGTATTTTAGCTGTTGCAGTGGACAAGGAAATATTACACACTGTTCTTTTCTCACTTGTAGAAAGATTCTGGGACATCTTTTCAGCCACTGATTGCAAGTCACTTCAGGAACAGAGATTTCTTCTAAGAACAACTTTGGGATAGGACTGCAAGGAAGACCAACTGAAGCCTGTTTTCTTTCCATTTCCTCTGTCTACTCTGACAGCTGCTTCCACACAAAAGTAGTTTCTAGATGTGTTCTGAACATATTTCCTCTCATCACTTTTTCCCAGTGAATCCAGCATAATCTTTTACAGATGCAACAAGAAAGTCCCCCACACACACACCCAAACACCCCAAAAAGACTGAAATTGCAGTGAGAAGATGGGAACAGATTCCCTCACCGGCTCATTTGCTTCTTTCCTGTCCTGTTCTGCACAGACAAGTTACTAAGAGTCACTTACCTGGGCTCCAGGTGACAGCAACAGCGAGATGCTCTGGATGTATCCTGGGCAAGAACTCCATCAAAGCCTAAAGCGACCACAGACGTTTAGAAAACAACACTGAAACAAAATTCTTTGGGGGTCATGGTGAGGAGAACAGGCAATATAGTAGGGGAGAAGCATCTTTTTCTTGAAGTGATCTGAAGAGAAAAGAAAATAAGGAAGGAATCAAAGACAAGACAAAGATTCTAAAGCTGAAGTAGCATACTTTACACTAGAAGTTTATATTGAAATGTGCCTGGGGGAAGGAAGGTAGGAAATATAATTGGAAATATAATTTTGACCTGCAGATGGAAGACTAACACAGGCTATGAGCCTGGCCCCACATTATTTTGTGCTTGTTTCTCAACATTCCCTGCAATTTATTTTTTTTTCTTTGAGCTCTGATTTTACAAATTATAATAAGCAGGCATATGGTCAGAAAACCAGAATCTCTAACATAAAGCAGTTGCCCCAAACATGAATGCAACCACCTAATGAATTCCCATGGGTGTTCCTGACCACCACTGAAAGGAAAATTCTTGAAGCAGATGTTTTCCCCCAACCCACCCAGATGGGTTCAGCTCCCACACCAGAGCATGCCACTGCACTTAGACCTCTCTAGAAGCCCCCAACAAGTTGTGCACTTCAGCAAGCCAGATCCTAAGCAGGGCTCCCACACTGTGCCAAAGGCCTGCGGGGTTTAAAAGGGAATGGGGCATAGCATGACCCCAGACAGAATCAGAAACACAGCATGTAAGGGCAACTTAGCCCAATTCAGGCTAATGAACACCGTCCCACAGACTTCTGCTTTACACAGCTGGTACACAGGGACACACATCACAGGAGGGCTGCAGGGAGACCCCAAACACCAGGACACTGCTGCTATGGGGCATTTGGGATAAAAAGCAGGCCAGGTGGCACTGCTCAGGGCTGGAAGTCATGGTCACCTACCCTTCTGTCACAGAGCTGAAGCAGCTCAGCTGGCACAGGCGACAAGCAGCAGCACTGGAGGTGAGCAGCAAGTGCAGATCTGTGCTGTGTCAGGCCTCACAGCCGGGTAAAGTGCTGCTGCTAGAGGGAAGCAGGGCCCAACGCGTGCTCCTGGGGCAGACTCTCTGCCACCACCTGCACCAGGCAGGCACCACGTCCACAGGGCCTCCAGCTCCATTGCGTTAACTATGTGGGGCCCAAAACCCCACTGCGGCCCCTGAAACCCCACAGGGCTCAAGCTTCAAAGACAGAGTCACAGGGGGCCTATAAATCTTTCAGGGCCAGCCACAAGGGGCCTCTAAATTCCACAAGGCCTGCAAGTCCCACAGGGACAGCCATAATGGAATCCTAAACCCCACTGGGCCCCTAAAACCCAGTAGGGCATGCAAACCCCACAGGACCCCCTCATGCAGCTGCCTATGCAGCCTAAATACTACAGGGACTCCTAAATGCCACAAGGCCTGACTCTCTGGGCCCCCAAACTCCTCAGAGCCAGCCAAAAGGAGCCCCAAACCCCACAAGGCCTACAAAATCCATAGGGCCATCCACACAGGGCCTCTAAGCCCCCCAGGAGTCCCCTAAATACCAGGGTCAGTTACAACAGGCCCCATATACCACAGAGCCAGCCACAAAGGATTCCCTAAACCCCACAAGAACCCCAAGCCCCACAGGGACAGCCACATGGGGCCCCTAAACCCCACCGGGCCTCGTAACCTCATGCAGCTATAAGCCTCACAAGACCCCCTAAATGCCACAGGATCCGCAACATAATACCCACAAAATACACAGGTCCAGACAAAAGGGGATCCCTAAACCCAATGGAACCCCCTAAACCCCTTGGGGCCAGCCAAAAGGTGCCCCAAACCTCACAGCAGCTGCAAGCCCTACACAGCTAAATAGACACTGCCCCCAAATCACACAGGTCCAGCAAAAAGGTATTGCCCAAACCCCCCAGGGTCCCCAAACTCCACTGAAACAATCAAAATATACCTCAAACCCCACAGGAACTGCTGCAGGGAACCCCTCAGTCCCACAGAGCCCCTAAGCGCCACAAGGACAGGTGCAAGGTGCCCATGAACTCCCCACATCCCTCAGAGACACAAAATGGCTCCCAAACCCTCACAGGGCCCTCAGAGTCCCTTGCCATTAACTGAAAGGAGCCTCAAGCCCCACAGGAATTGCAAACCCCACAGGGCCCAACACATGGGATCCCTAAACCCCACCAGGACCCTTAACTTCATGCAGCTACCACACAGCCTAAGCCTCACAGGGCCCCCTAAACACCACAGGGCCAGCCAAACAGTGCCCTAAACCACACAGCACCTACAAACTCCAAGTAACCAGGTAGACAGGGCCCTGAAATTACACAGCTCCAGCCAAAAGGCATCCCCTAAACCTCACAGAGTTCCCAAACCCCACAGGAACATTTATAAGGAGTCCCAGAGGATCCTTAAAACCCCCCAGAGCCAGCAGCAAGGCACCCACAAACTCCCCCGTCCTACGTCCCTCAGAGCCAGCCAAAATGGCTCCCAAAGCCTCAGAGGACCCCTAAAACCCTGCGATCCGGCCCCACACGGGGACTCAGCCCGTAACCCAAGCCCTACACATCGCTATAGGGCTGGGACTGGGGCTGGGCGCTGTGGGGCGGCGTTCCCCGGCCCGGCCTCCCGCAGCCTCCCGGCGGCCGCCGCCATTTGGGCGGGGCGGGCAGCGAGCGGCGGGCACCATGATGGCGCAGCGGGCTCTGCCCAACCCCTACGCGGACTACGATAAATCCCTGGCCACCGGCTACTTCGATGCCGCCGGGCGGGTGAGTGGGGCCACGGGGACCGGGCTGGGTGAGGGGGGGAGCGGCCGGGGGTTGTCGCTTTGCCCCGGCCGCCCGCCGAGTCCCTCCCAGCGCGGCCCCGCGCCCGGCGGGGGCTGCGGGGAGAAGCCCCTCAGGCTGGGGGGTGCCCTGGGGGGGCTCCCAGGGTGGGCTTTCTTAAGCAACAGCAAAAAAAGAAGTGGGCTTTCTGGTCTTTTTTTTAAGCAAAATAAAAGGTTTTGGGGTGTTTTGTACCGAGGGGCTGTTTGGCAGGGGGTGGCAGCGGGTGAGGGTATGTGGTGTCACGATCCTCGTGTGCCCGTGGTAAAGCAATAGGTTGGCTGCTGTGTCCTCCTCCAAGGTGGATGATTATCGGAGCATCTCCTGTGGCACTGGCAAAACCTGAGGTCACAGGTTTTTCACTCTTTCTGGTGTGGTGGCCCAGCTGTTCCTGAGAGGTTAAAGACCTGACAGTCCTTATCCCAGCAGAGCTTTCCAGAAAGAAGAAGGTGCCCAGGGCTTCTAAGGTATCTTCCAACCTGCCCACCTCTGTCCGTGGTTTAAAGCCAGGACAAGAAATTATCTTCCTCCAGCATGGCTTTGAGGCCTTACAGGTGCTGGCATTGCAGCCTCAGGGCAGGGCATGGCCCTGGTGGTGGTGGGGTAGCAGTTGCTGGCAAAGACTTCTTGGATATTTGCTAGGAGGTGAATGCTGCCAGCAGCTGGAGAAAATCCCTGGTGTGTGCCCCCAGGTGCTTTCACACGCGTTCAGCCATTTACCAAGACCTTCCCGGTGTGCTGATGTTGCCTTTCTTTGGTGTTTCTTGATTCTGCACAGCTGACGCCTGAGTTCACGCAGCGTCTGAACAACAAAATAAGGGAGCTGCTCCAGCAGATGGAGAGGGGCCTCAAGTGTGCTGACCCCCATGACTGCACGGCTTACACTGGCTGGACAGGTAGGGTGGCCCCCTGGGCACAAAAATCAGCCATCTGCTGAGAAGGGAGCTCAACCCCTCTGAAACTGTCCTCAAGGTTAGGCTAAGTCATCCCCTGTTTCTTTGTAGTTTGACGACAGCAGATTTGTATCGTAAATGGCACTTCTCCCGCATGATGGTTTAATCTGTTAAACCAAGGGGTTGTCGTTCAGTGACTCACCTTTTTTTGGCAGCAGAACTCAAACTGCAAAGGGAGGACCATAGCATTGCAAGGTAAGTAAGACTAGATCTTGAGTAACAGTGCCACACTTCCGCAACAAATAAAGCGAGAGGATTGAAATGCATCTTCTTGAGAGCAAATATTGAAGCCTTTGAAGAGACTGGCTCCAAATATGGCTGTGCTGAGGGTATTTATAACTACTACTCTGTGAAGTAGGCCTATGTGCATAGCAGGCCATTTTCCTGTAAGGGCTTCTTGCAGAGTGGCAGGCATGACCTTAGAGCCTGAACTAATGTCCATCTTTTCGGCTTGGGCTGAGTTTTATCTTGTGACGATGTTTGATTGTCAAATTGCACCATTCCTTCTCCCTAGGTAGTGTCCCTCCACTCAGCCAGGGCTAGTTCTGCTCTAGGAGCTGTTAGAGGGAGCAGAAATGCAAGTATAACTATGGATGGAAGCCTTCTTTGCACAAACCCTTCTGTCCTAAGCTTCCAGGAGTTTGTCTTTTTCCTGTGGTGCATTTTCAACCTGTTCTTCCTACTTTAGGAGTGTGCCCTACCTTCCCCACCCTATTTCTACCCCCTGGAGGCAGGGAGGACACATTTCTTTGCCTCATCCTTTTTGGCTTTTGGATTCTGTTGTGTGCTTTGTCAGCTTTCAAGGCGCTTCTTTCTGTGCTGTGCCAGGCTCTAGGGAGGGATCTTGGGATAGGTGCAGTTACTTTTGTGACTGCTGAAGGATTTATTATTTCTTTTTTTGCTGTCATGGCTTTTTTCTTTATTTTCCTCAATACATTGTGATCCTAAATGGCAATTTTCCATGCTGTAATCTGGGCATGGCTAGTTTGTGCTTAGATGCGATGGAACTTGATGCCAACATTTTGCTAGAAGAACAGTGATCATTGTGTTGATGCTAAGCTAATGTTGCAGCTTGGTGAAAGCAGTGCCAGAAATGGCTGCTTGAAAATTTTGGTAAGGTAAACAAGCAGTAAGACCACTCCAACACAGTTCATAAGAAATATTACCATGCCACTGTTGAATTCCAGCGTGGGAGAAGACTATTGTGTGTTTCTCTTTTTTTTTTTTTTTTTTCCTTTTCATTTGCTGCTTGGCAGCACTTTGCTGCTGCTTTGTGTGAATTTCTGTTCAGTACTGGATGAGCTTATCCTGGGAGAGAGGGGTTCAGCCTTCCCTCAGCTCCCTTTGTGTGAAGAGCACTCTGGATGTGATGATGGCCTTCAGGTATGATGATGCTGCTTGGCTTGGCAGCAGTCTACCTCTGGCCAGAGGAATTCAGGAGGTAAAGCAGGACAGCCAGCTGAAAGTCTGCAGGGGAAGGTAAACACTTCCCTTTTCATAGGGTGGCCTTAAGGAGCCTCATGTTGGAAAGTGACAGTGGCTGAGTTCTGGTAGGATTTCTGCTTTCTTTTTTTTTTTTAATTTATTTTTTTATTATTTTGGAAAGCGGTTTCTTGAGAGGCATTTCTCTTTTTTTTTCCTCCCTGGGATCATTCCTCATTGGGCATACAACATTCTTGCCTTGGCTAATAGGATTAGAAAAAGCCTGTGGACAGATTTCCTGCAGGTCACAGCCAGAGAAGTGAAGTTTGCAGATATTACGCTGTATGTGAGTCATCCTCCTTTCTTTTCTAATCCTAGCTATATTAATTTATTCAGTGCTGGTTTCCAGAGAGCAAATTAATTGGGCCAAGACAGCAGCTTTTTCCCTTAATTGCTTAAGTAGAAGAGGCTTGTTGAGTATCTTCTCATGTAAATCATTGCCCAGCAGTCTGAAATCAACCCGCACTCTTGTGGCCGCTAATAAGGGAGATTTGAAATGTGCCTCTCTTAGCGTAAACTCTGTGTGAAATGTAACATACTTGAGCGTACTACATTACACCCTGTAATACACAGCATATGCTGGTATTTTGCTTTGGTGCCTATTTCTTTCCCAACACACTTGAGAGCCCTGTTCCCCCACACAGCCACAGCTTCTTGGCACGTGAAGTTGGAGCAGAGGGAAGGTAGGACTTGCATTTTCAGCTCAGAGGCAGTGACAGTGCACTTCGGATCCAGATTATGCAGTGTACAGCTGAATGCCCTCAGAACACGTTTGAATCTGCTTGTTACGGTTTCATTCAGTTCCCCAGAGAGATCAGGGCCCTGTAGGCAAAGCCTGGTACGTGCTTGGCTGTAGAGCAGGCTCAGCTGTTGTGTTCCGTTTTCTCTTATAATCAGTTTAGCTAGACTGCTGCAAAAGTTTTTGTGGTCTTAATCTGTTTCACTGGTATCAGAGTATTGACCAAGGGAAGGTAAACTGCCCGAAGTTAATTTTGAATCAGAAGCGGTTCAAATCCTTGCAGAAGTATGCTGCTCTTGCCTGTTGTCAAACATGATGATGCCTAAGAGTTACAGATATGTGTTGGTCTCCTTGTAGTGCAGGAGGCTGTGCTTGAAAGACCAGCTAGACTGGAAGGACAGATGGTGGAAAAGAAATGGAACAAGTCTGACTTCACTGCTGGCACCTCTTTGCTGACTGCAGAAGCTGGGAAGCTCTTGAGTCTGCTCCCTGTTGGCTGTTGATGTCCCAAGATGATGGGGTGGTCTGCCCTCTGAAATGCTGTGGAAGGGAGAGATTCTCCTGCCTGCCCATTTTGCCAGTGCTTTTGGGATTTGTTTCCCATGCAAGCATTCCCTTCCTGAGCCACGTACTAGCCATGGCTTTTAGAGCTTGAGGGCCTTTGAACCAAACCAGTGAGTCCAGGTGGCTTGCCCCTGCCGCAGCTTTCAGCTGGCCTCTGGGCAAGTGGAGCAGAGAAGGGCTGAGCTGCCTTTTGAAAGGACTCTTCAAAGGACACGCCAGATGAAAGAAAAGCCACTTAAGAACGAGTAGAAATTCTGACTGTACCAGTTCAAGAGAGGTTCTGGAAAAATGCCTTTTGTTCACTTCAGTGTGATATCCTAGTTTTAACCTCATAACCCGGAGAACTTGCATCCCCTTACAGCTCTGTTCAGAAAAATGGAAATGCTCAGACAAGCCCTACAGAGTAAAATGCAATAGGGCTACATTTGAGGAGAGAAAATGCTTTGTGTCCCCCTCATAAGCCACATCCTGCCAGGTGCCTGGTGGGCAGTTTTTGTGCAGTCTCCATTCTTGGAGATGCTAAGTGTTAGACTGGGCAAGGCTCTGAGCAATGAGGTGTAATTTTGAAGTTGGCTTTAATTCCGGGTGTTGGATCAGATGACCTCTGTATGTCTTTTCTAACCCAGCCTCTTCTAGGATTTGGTGATGAGGTAAAGGGTATTTTGGTTTGGGCTGGGTTGTTTATTTTTTTAATTTTTTCTCAGAAGAAGAAAAGTAAGTTTTACAAAAGCGTTATTACCAGGTTTTCTTGTCGGAGAATCTGAGGCATCCTGAGAGACACCCCATATCCCACAACACACTAGGAAGGCAAGCTGCAGTAAAATGCACCTGTGAGCCCCCAGGCAGTTTCAAACACAGGACAATAGACCCTCTATAGAAGACAGCTCATTTTCCCATTCAACACGCCTTTGACATGAATTTGTGAGTGTGAAATGACATCCCACACCTCTGCACCAGAAAAGATGCTCATTATCCTTTGAGCTGGGCAGCAGAGCTTTTCCACCCCCTCTGTAACTTTTACCCCATGCCTGACTCATTAAAATGTCATCAGGTTTCCCACTAAAAACCATCAGGCTTTCTTGCTCCGTGCAGAGATCATGTTGTGCTTCTTCCCTCTAGATTTGACATCCTGCTTTAAGGGTACTGCCTGGCTGAGTGACCCAGAAATCTCCTCCTGTACCAACCTGGGGACCTCTGGGAAAGGCCCACGCTGGGTCAGCTGCTGGTGTTGTCCAGCACCTGAACGGGCATCAGCTTCCCCACAAAGGGAAGGAGGCACGTACAGAGCAGTCTCATGGGCATCCCCCCGCTGTTGTCAACAAGGGGACTGCAGCAGAGCTGACACCCAGCAGTGCTTCCTTCTCACCTTCATCCAGCACGGGGGGGAAGCTTTGTCTCACTGCTGTCTCCCACCAGCAGAGCTGTTGGCAGTGGTGGTGCAACCCAACAGAAGGAGCCTGGGGGCAAGTCCAGACAGAGCTTTACTTCTGTTTGACCAACAGAATGGTCATATGGTAGAGAGAGATTTTTTTTTTTTCAGCCTGTTGCAGCACTTTCGCTCTCCAGCAAGAACCTGTCTTCTGTCTACAGCAATGTCTGCTCTGTTGGAGGCAATAGCTTCTAAAATCAGGACCATCAGCGTTAGGTGATTGGTGCAAACACATCTGTTCCCACTGTGTGCATTTAAGTCTCCTCCTATGCCTCCCCAAAAGAAGCCTTTAACACAAAGCAACCCTCTACATCTGCTGATGCAGGATGGCAAGAGGAGAGAGATGCTGCTTACAGTCCTAGTGAAGATGTTAAATAAAGAGGCTTTGATGTGAGATACAAAACTGATTTTTGCCTCGTGATTCTCTGCAGCTAGCAGGTGACTCGGTCATTCTTTCTCCAGTGCATTGGCTCCCTGCACCCTAGGGATGGCAGTTTTGGTGATCAGAGCCCTACTAAAAGGATGTGCTGTCGATAACTCACATGTTCACTGCTGTCTGCACCACCAAGTGATGTCTGATGCATTCTCTGTCACTTGTGGGTATGCAGCAAGGCCTTACACTGCAAGGAGAAAAAAATGTAGTCTGGAGAAACTAGAGAGAGGAAAGACCAATGATAACTGATACACAGAACAAAGCCCATAAATTTTTGGTAATAGCAGCAGATGACAGCTGCAGTGTGGCAATTCTGCTGGGAACAATCGGGGGTCTCAGAGGTCACAAAAACAGGTCACAGGCACTTCCAGCGGTGACACTGAACACAGACCTCCAAGGTGCATGGTAGTGGAGCAGATCCACCGCCTACAGGGTCCCGTTTGATCAAGGATGTGATGTTTGTATGGCACGGAAAGCATACCAGAAACCCATCATGTAAGCCTGCAAACCCTACAAACCTCACAGCTGGGGTGAGGAAGGTAGCGGAGAGGGCTTGAGGCAGAGTCGTGGGTTAACTTCTGCAGAGCAGCACAGCTTACTTGAGCCAATTCCATCGGGGGAAACTCTTGTCTGCAAACCACACTGCCTCTGAAATGACCATCTGCATCTTGGCAGGCAGGTCAGTGTGCAACATTTCCCACACAGGTGGCTGCGTTTGGTGTCCTTCTACGTGCATCTGTAAATACCATGGTTTTGTGCGTGCTTCTGCTCTCTGCTGGTTTTCCCTACTTGTGGGCTCGCAGGTAGCACTGCCTCGTGCCCTGCTGATCATCCTGGGAGCATGAGTTCCTTGAGGCATGAGTTGAGAGAATTGTCTTTAGATGCAGTTTGACAGCTTTTCTTTTTTAAAGAAGAAGGAAAGACAAATGATTTGGGCAAGCAAAGCTTTTACTCCCATCCCTTAACGTAGATGAATGTTTTTTGGAGTCTTTTCCAAAAGAGCGATTGTTAGAGAATGCTTGAGCTGGGAGGGAAGGAGGATGAGAAATGTTTAAAAGAGGAGAGGCGAGGAAGTCAGAGGAAAACAATGGTGAGACATTTACTTTCTCAGAATTCGGTCCTAGCATCATTCTTGGTGTGGTAGTTACGTACGTAATTAGGGTGGTATGATGGCGGTGGGAATAGAAGCTACTTAGAAAGCAAAAAGTTGTATATTAAAGCAGATAACTCAAGAGTGCAAGTTGTGCTCAGACAGCTATCAGGCCTATTAAGAGCCTAGAGGCTGTGCTAGGTGCTAAATAAATCAAGGAGAGTTGCTTTGCATTTGCTGGCTGAAGGAGGAGGGTTCTCCTTAAAGCAGGGCTTCATGTCCACGTCCTTATAAACCTGAGTGATGGTACCATGCAGCTGGGCTTCTCTCCCTGGAAATACTGACACGAAACTGCTTTGAGAGAGGACAAGGTTATTAACTTCAGCGGGAAATGGAAATTTGCCCTTAATATACATGTGAAATTGAATTGTCTGTAGCACGAAGCTTTGGAGATTACCCGTGCAAAATGAGAAAGTGATCTAAATTTAAAATTGTCCTCGGTACCGTAGAAAGTAATTGTGCAGCATGTTTCTTCCTACCCTACCCTACCCCCCTTGCAACACCAAAATCTGCAGAGGTTGGCTCAATTAATTTAGGCTTAAACACAGGATCTGTGGCTTCACAGAAATAGTTGCTGGTGAGGAGAGAAAGGAGCCTTTCTCAGAGGGATACAGACCAGTAGCTTTCTCCAGTGCATGTTTGAGGATGCTTTCCAGATCAGAAGGATGTTTGAACGTGGCAGACCTTTCAAATGCAGCTACATACTAAAAGCTTCGAGAGCTGGATGAAGGCAGGGCAGGCAGAGCCCAGGGACAGCAATTGCTGCGACTTCTTAGTAGCAGAGCTCTTTCTGTAACTGCCCACCCCACTCAAAACATCCAGGGAAGACCACGCAGCCGTTTCCAGCGTTCCAGGTAGCTTATCTTTTTCAGACCAGGGCTACTCTTGACAGCAATGTGCAGCCTCTTTCCTTTTGTAGGATGCAGCAGCCCCTCTAGTAGGGCTTGGGACCTGCTCATCAGCAGCTGGTCTCCACAGATGTGTAGCAGTCTTGCTCATGCTTCCCAGTGGGAAGGGAAAAAATAATAATAATAATAATAAAATTTAAAAAAATAGAGCCCAATAGGATGCTTCTCAGTGCTGATGATCTGTCACTTTAATCAGATCCAAGCTAAGGGACCCAGCCCTTCACCTCCTGGCATGGGAAGGAGCAGCTGAGACAGGGAAACAGCTCAGCACCACTCTGCCACAAGTCCTGTCTTGCCTGATGTTTTCTGCTGTTCTGGTGGCTTGTTTTGTTTTAATTTCACTGTATTGCACCACAGTCCCAGGCACAGTTTGTAGGTTTAGGTGGCTTTGCCTAGGTCTCCTCTTCTGCTCCCAACTCCTAAAACAGCATGTAACCTGTGTTTCAGAGGCTCTGCTGTCCTCCAGGCCTTCCTGGGTCAGACACTGCTGTTTGTCTCCACTTGCAGCCCACTCACGAGCGGCATGAGGCACAAAGCAGGAAAAGAAGGTGTGGGTGCTGCCGCCGGGGGTTATGCCTAAGATGAGGCTGAGGGCCAGGCTTTTAGTGTTAAAACAACCAAGATGCAAAGTTTTCTGAGGGTTACAATCTTAGTGTTCCTTCCGCAGGCATTGCCTTGCTGTACTTGCACCTCTACGATGTGTACGGAGACCCAGCCTACCTCCAGGTGGCCCAGGAGTACGTGAAGAAGAGCCTGAGCTGCCTGACGAAACGATCCATCACGTTCCTGTGTGGCGATGCCGGGCCTCTGGCAGTGGCTGCTGTCGTCTACCACAAACTGCAGAACCAGAAGCAGTCAGAAGACTGCATCACTCGGTAAAACGCCTGGTTATGTCTTCGACCTGACATTCATCCTGCACTTGCTTGTAGAACTGGTCTGGGCTTGTTCCAGGCCCTCTCCTCCAAGCCTGAGTAGATTTTGGCAGTCTTAGAGGCAGGGAATCCATTCACATAGCAAGGCAACGCAAACGTCTGCCCTGAAGAAGCTTGCCTGGCTGGGGCTGCAGGTAGGGGAGCAGGGATAGTGCTTAGCTGGCATTGCCACTTCAGAAATAATTCAGGTAACACAGGGAAAAAAATGCCCAAATTAAAAAATAAATAAATAAAACTAAGGGGAGGTTTGGGATTTTTTTGGAACCCTTAAATTTAGCTTTACTGCCATATTGAGGAAAAGGAGAAATGTGTCACTTGCTTCCACTTACTATTTGTTAATTGGCTTTGACTTAGACCTACGATTGACAGCATCCTTTTCAACTGCTGAATGCAGCTGGTTATGATTCATTTATTTCTATTTCCTGCCTTCCTTCAACTGTTTTCAGATGTATTTTTGTTGGATACTTAAGAAAAAACAGGACATAGAAGCAGTCCTACAATCAGATCAGCAAATGGCAGAGGAAGGAAAGAAAAAGAGAGGAGGAGATTGCAGTTGCGAGCTTTTCTTGCTTAAGGGAGATAAGTTTGAGAGGGTGAGAAACAGCCCTGCGCAGAGATGCTGTTCATGAGTGGTCAGCACACAAACAAGACAAAACCCAGGCACTTCAGAATGATGCTGAATGTCCTTAAAACAGCCATGAGCTCCCAAAACATCATGCATGATACGGATTAAAAACGTCAGGAATGGCTATCTGAGGGTCCAGTATGACTTGGGCACCCCGTTCCCACTCCTTCAACTAAGAATAGCTTCTCATTTACATAGATGTGGTCAGTCTGAAGACAGATCTCCCTTTTTTATTCTTAAAATGCTCTGTGGTTTGGATTTTCCGTAAGACTGTGTCCAAGTGATGAATCTCACTATGATTAATGTATTTGCTAACAAGGCAACTGATCTGCCAACTATTAGCAGCCAGTTGTGGTCAGTACATAAGCCCCAAGTTATGGAAAATCCGTGATCTTTCTTGCTGTAATCTCCCCCTCACATATCCCTGCTGTTCTGCTTAGAGTGTTGTGGCAGAATGGAAAGTCGTGATTAATCCTGCACTGCCATCTAATGGCATAATGAGGGCAGAGCCTTGAAAATGGGTTTCTTCATACATCTGAGAGGAAGAAAGAGAAAATTGTGGCATTTTTGAAGGAACATTTACACTGTCCTTGCTCTACCACCAATTCCCAGAGCAGTTAGCCTGACCATGCTACCTTTAAAAAGAGAGTATTTCTCTTTGAGAAGTAGTTCCCTTGATCAAAGCTCTTCAGTGGGTTTTGAATATGCTGTTTAGTTACAGAAGGGTTGCTAAGTTATGCAGTGCCTGGAAAGCGGCCTTCTGTTACCGCTGTGGGGAAGGAGAGCCTCTCTCCATTGTGTTCTGCCTTTTAAAGCGCCTCATCTTCAGGTGCTGAGGAGAGAATTCACCAGCCAGGTTCTCCCTGCAGTGGGAAAGACAGGAGCTTACTTTTCTGCCTTGCTCTTGCCTAAATGAGTTCATGACCAAGAAATGTGCTTTTATGCTCAGGAGAGTAACGTTTCAGGGCAGCCCATTTTCCGAGACCGTGTGAAAATCGGAGCTGTGTTCCAGGAGCTCTTTTCCCTGCTGTCCCCCCCCAATTCAGCAGGTCAGAGGTGTGCTTTTAGAGCCAGTGGCTTACAAATCCCCCCTCTTGCTTTGCAGCTGCCTCACTTTCCCTCTGACCAGACACTAGTGATTTTTGGCAGTTGAGATAACAGCCTGATCTGCGAGCAGTGGCTCTTTCTTTCAGGGCCCTTTTTTTTTTTTTTTTTTTATCCCCCTCACACCCGAGAAACACGTTCGGACTGTAGTCTGTACAGCAGCAGCCTGGGTATCTCACTGCACACATGCTGTGCAGCCCTGCCCCGTGGATCTAAAAGGACAGCAACTGCTGGCAAGCTTCTCCCCTGATGGCCCTGGCTGGGAAGGCAGCTAGAAGCAGAAATGTGAAGGGAGCAAGAACAGTAGCTCCAGCTGCTCCAGATTTCCTCAGTAAGAGAAGATTTTACATCCACACTGCTGAAAATCCTTAGCATGGGTGTTACTTTTTATCCAGCCACCCATTGCTGCTATTGCACCTGACATTTTCCTGACATCCTCGGAGCTGAGCATCATCACCAGCCAACATCTGTTCCTGCCAGCCTGCTGCTGGGCACTGCCCGTCTGCTGAAGCGCCGCCTTCCTCCTTGGGAGCCCTCCTTGTTATCTGCTTTCCTTGGACGTGGGGACAGAGGACACGGGGAAGCAGCAGGGCTTTCCCTTCAGCCCACGCAGCTGGGAGCAGGATCCCTGCCAGACAGGCTTGCCAGGCCCCTGGTTATTCCTAGCCTCGTGTGCAAAAGCTGTCTCTTGGGTTTAATCCGTAAGAAACCTCCCCAGGGAGCGATGCAAGAGGAGACAGGGCCAATCCACCTCGAGATGTTGTTCTCTCCTTTCTCCTCTGATATCTCTGCTCACTTTGAGTCCAGTGCCAAGGGAAACCCTCCTGCCAAAAGGAGTCAGAGCCCAGCATCCTCTCTCTGCTCTGAGGGTACCTGGGACATTTGCTTGCCTCTTCCCCTCGCAGCACCTCGTTCTGCCTGGGAGCAAGGGCTGCCAAAGTGCATCTTCTGTTCCTCACGCTGCTGTGATGGGGAAGCCCTGCACACAGTGCTCTCCTGTTTTAGCCCTTTCCCTCTTGCAGCTGCAGCAGGAATCAGCTGAAGAAGCAGCCTTGGAGCTGCTTTTGGTGGTGTTTCAAAAGTGATGGCATTTTTCAGAGTGCCATCATTTCTCGGAGACGAACAGGAAAATAAAGCCAGAACCAGTCCCAGCCCTGCCTGCTGCTCTGACACAGCAGGACCTCCAGTCTATGGAGTACCATCCTGAAGAGCTCTGTCACCATGAGCACAACGGGAATATCACCAGCTTCACAAAACCGTAACAGAAAAATGGCTCAGAAGGTTTCAGACTCCAGCAGAGCTCCCACTCTGCAGCTGTGGGCTAAAGCCTGGTGCCAACCCAGCAGTTGTCATCGTGGGGCTGCCCCACAGGCAGCCCACAGCACTCACGCTCTCCTGAGCTGCTCACTGTTGTTTAACTCTTCCTAGAGAAGGCTTCTTCCATGTCCTACAGAAACTTGATGTTAGACAACATGTCCAGGTGCTTCTCTCCACCTCTTACCTAGATTTCTAGCTCCCGCCAGCACCTCTCCCTCCACTGACAGCGTAGCTCTGGAGCCCTGCAGGCATGGCAGTAAAGGGGCTTTGCTGTCAGGACTTTGGAGAATAAGGGGTGAGCTTTTCTCACGTACCTGCAGCACTAGCCTGACTTGCCAGCATGCAGCATCGCAGGGAACTAAACACACTAAAGCATTAAGCCAAACAAAAAGCAGAGGAGAAGGAGAGATTTTGTACCCTGCATAACTGGGATGCTGAGACACGGGGACTTGTCTGACAGATCTCAGGGCGTGGGCAGGAGTGGGGGACAAAACTGTTTTGTGTTGTGTTTTTTTTGGTGTTGTGTTGTTTTTTTTTTAGCTCCAGTCTCACAACTTGTGTAGAGTTGTATAGAGCTTTGATTGTCCTCTGATCACCCTCGTGAATTTTTCTTTATAGTTTGCTCCACCTACACAAGGTTGACCCCCGAGTGCCAGACGAACTGCTGTATGGCCGCATGGGCTACCTGTATGCACTGCTTTTTGTGAACAAGCACTTCGGAGAGGAAAAGATCCCTCAAAGTCACATCCAGCAGGTACTGCGGCTTCTCAACAGCAGAGGCTGAATTAGCCACCTGCTGATTCGTTAGCTGTCTCTTCCCATCCCACTCACCTTTGAGCAGGTAAAAAATCAGTGCCAGATGCAGACAATTCTGGCAACAAGTGAGAAACCACCTTGAGGTTTCCCTCCTGCTGTTCTTTTTAAGAGAAGCAGCACTACATCCCCTCCTCCCCCCCTCTCTCTATATAAATGCCCAGACTGAATTGACATCACTCTCACTCCTTCAACCATGCTTCCCACTGCACGAGGGCAGTAAAGCAGCTTTGTTTTTTATCGGGATACCCATTGTGCTGGCTCCAAGACAGCAGCATTTCCCTCACCCACATCTCTTCCCACCCACAGGTCTGCGAAGCAGTTGTGGCCTCTGGAGAGAGCTTGGCCAAGAGGAGGAATTTTACCACCAAGAGCCCGCTGATGTACGAGTGGTACCAGGAGTACTACGTCGGGGCAGCCCACGGCTTGGCTGGCATTTATTACTATCTCATGCAGGTAAGAGGCACTTGGAGGGGAGAGGCTGGTAGCACTTGTTCCACTTTCCTACAAGGAGGGGCATCTGAATAGGCTCAGGGCGGTGTCAGGCTAGGCAAGACATCTTTATAATGTATTTCCCTTTGTTGGTATCTGGGGGCTTTCTGCATTATTTTGTTGAGTTGGTTACTTGGAGCAATCTCAGATCGTTACAGAACAATAATCTGTAACAAAAACATGGTGAAAGAAATCATATGCATAGAAGGAAAGTGGGAAATGCCTTCCAAGGTCAGGCCTTCTATCTAAATGTTAAAGTTGTGGGACTTTTTACTTCCATAAAGCATCTGGGAGCTGCAGTGCCTTTTTGCTTTGAAGCTGCCTTTCTTACAGTTTTATACAACTCAGCAGAGTTCTGGGAATCTTCCCTGCCCTAGCTCTGAAATCAGCGTGATAATTCCCCTGTGTGGGTCACCTTGTGCATAAATTTACAGTGCTTAAGCTCTGTAATAACAGCAATAAACAACATTGCATATTCAAAGCATTAAGAGTGCCCACTGAGCGATGCAAATTATTTTAACATAGCAAGGCTCATAGATATAGGTGTGGGGGGTTTGGGGTATTTTTTTTTAGACCTAACTCACAGCAGGTGGAAAAAATTCACCAAGGCTTGAGCTTTTTTTCACGTTTGAAGTAGGAGCCTCAAAGTTAATGCCTGTATGCAGGAGCGGAGTTCCTGTGAATTTAACTCTCTAACATGACTCAGAGAGTAAGGGGTGGTTGGTGCTTTTGAAGCAGAAGGAGCTTTGCAGAAGAGGATGGGAGGTGATTATTGCCCAGGAGTAAAGAACAGCTGACTGGGGGCAAGGAAGACAGCAGTGTGCTGCTGTGCGCTCAGATTTGCACTGAGTTTTAGGCTGTTTTAAAATTTGTAAAGTCTGAGTCTCCCATAAAATGCCGTGCTGTGTGAAGCACAAGGAGCCTAGACGAGCTGAGCATAACGTACAGAAACCCTTGGGGGAAGCAGACAGGGGGCACACAGAGGAGGATGTTGGACTCCTGTCTCCAGTGCTTTTACAGCACAAGTATTGACTTCTTCTTTCCAAGGCATCAGCCTGGGAACAGCGTGATCCCTAAATTGGAGTCCTCCTTGCAGCCTGCCACAGGAGGTCAGAGCTGTGCAGTTTTCGTACCGGGCAGTGTCATTTGGAGGGGAAACCGAAGCCCCTCCCTTGCTCTCATCTGAGGCCTTGCAATTACCTAGAAACATCTGTGAAAACACAACAACACCCCTCCGGAGGGGTGGCCCAGCAGCTCTGAGCTGAGGTGCTTGGAATCATTCCTTGTATTCACCCTTCCTGCTGTTTTTATACAATTTATTTTATACAATTTACCTCTTTACTCCAAAGCTGGGTACCTGAGACTATTCTTCCTTATCTTCAGGAACAGACTTTCCTTCTCTTGCTTTGAGGGCTGCATCACACTCTTAGAGAAGTCTTTGTTTTGGGGATACACAAGGTATCTGGGAACGAGTCCCTGCTGAAGGGCAGCCTGGGGCCAAGCAGGTACCTGGGACACGTGAAAGCCTGGGCTAAAGAAAACACTTCATTTACAAGGAGCAAGAAGGGACATAGGTGGCTTTGTTTCTATCTTTTAAGTGGATTTTGGACCTTTTAGGGAGAGACAGAAAGGTCTCCCGGATTTAACACTTTCTCTCTTTTAGCCTGGCCTGGGAGTGAGCCAAGTAAAGCTGCACAATGCAGTCAAACCCAGCGTGGATTACGTCTGCCAGCTCAAGTTCCCATCGGGCAATTACCCTCCCTGCATCGATGATACCAGAGACCTGCTCGTCCACTGGTGCCATGGGGCACCGGGTGTTATCTACATGCTTCTCCAGGCCTACAAGGTACCTGAAATCTTGTAAAGATCGTTTGGGGGCCCCTAAATGTGGAATTTCATCATGCAGAAAACATGCGAGACCCTCCTGCCTGAAAGCAGGATGGCTTCTTACAAAGAAATAACATCATCACCCCGCAGGGCCCACTGACTGAAGCAGTTCATGTTTTAAATACTTCATTTTTTAAATTATTTTTATAATTAAATTGTTTTAAAAATTATTAAATTAACGTTTTTTAATTTATTTCTGAAAATAACCCATCAGTCTTGCAGGGTGTCCCGTTGCAGGTGGCTGATGGTGATAGCTAATTGTATGGCAAGTAACAGTCACACAGCTCCATCCATCACATCCAAACATCCTCCAAAACAGGCAGCAAAGTCACACTGGTAGGCAGGAGAGGAGCTAATTAACCCAGGCCTCCCCGCTCACACAGGGCTGCTCTCTCTGTGTGGAGGAAATTGCCTCAGCGTGGGGGAATATTTTGTGTCTCTACAGGTGTTTGGGGAGCAGCAGTACCTAAATGATGCCCTGCAGTGCGCAGAAGTGATCTGGCAGTACGGGTTACTGAAGAAGGGCTACGGGCTCTGTCACGGGACGGCCGGCAATGCCTATGGTTTCCTAGCACTGTACAACCTCACTCAGAACATGAAATACTTGTACAGGGCCTGCAAGGTGAGAGCCTGCGTGAGGAAGGGAGAGGATTATTCTCTTTTGCATGTTTTACATTATGGCCTTTTCCTTTGAAGCCTCATTTCCAGCATGGCAGAGGTGCAGCTAGCTCTGACCAGTTCCACCAGCATAGTCCTCGAGCAGTGCAGTCATTGCCTGACAGCCTGCACAGAAGGAATATCCTGCAGAAGCCTCGTTCTGCAAAGGGTTAATGTGAAGATGAGGGTGGTATTTGTTTTACGACACATCTCCAGGAAAATTTATACGCTTTTTGTTCCTCTTTTCCCAGTTTGCTGAGTGGTGTTTAAGCTATGGTCAGCATGGGTGTCGGACTCCAGATACGCCGTTCTCACTCTTTGAAGGTAACCTCATTTTCTGAGCTTGTGTTTTGCTTCTGGGCCTGAGCCAGTCCTGCACAGAAAAAAAAACTGAATGCATGATCCACTGAGGGCTTTGCAAAACTTGATAAAGAATGGGAGGGAAATTGTGTTCGCTGATTTTACTCTTTCCCAGAAGCAGATTCTTGTAAGACAGGCCAGGAGCTCCAGCTAGAGGGAGCATCTTGTCCCCTTGGGCCTCCTGCACAGATTCTGCACACAGATCTCAAGGGGAATTCATTAATGGGTGCAGGTCAAAGTCTGCCTTATGGTAGCCTGGCTTCTCAGGCAATCTCTCCTCTGTGCCTTTTTAAGGATTAAAATTCTCCATGGGCTTTCTAGTTCTATTTCAAACATGAGTGAAGAACAAGTGAGGCTGCATTTGTAGGCCTTTTTGGCTCCTGTAGCACTTTGTCACTCCTGCTAAAGGCTGAAAGAACTGGTTCCCCAGGTAACCTGAGTCTCCCCAGCTTCGCTGCAGGCCAGCAAACAAGGGCAGCTGCATCAGTGAGGATATCACAGGGTCCAAAGTTTTGCAAAGATGTTCAGATTCTTAAGCCAGGTAAAGCCAGAAGGGATGGGGCTGGAAGTGGGGAGACCCATCATGTTTTCCCAGGTGTTTTTTAACATTTGATTAATGTTAAATGTAGGTGGCTCTACCTACAGTACATAAGCTGCTTGGGAAACTTTGGAAATTATTTTAGGTCCTTCTGAAAACATTTCCCTTTCTTCTGTCTTCCTGACTCATTCACACCCTGGATAACCAATAGCATTGGTGCCCATACAGAATCTCCCGAAGCTCATTGCCTGTTTTTTTGTTCTCAGGAATGGCTGGAACCATTTACTTTCTTGCTGACCTGCTGGTGCCAACCAAGGCCAAGTTCCCGGCATTTGAACTCTAAACCTGAGCTTGGCAGCTCCTTGCCTGAATCCTTCTGCACTAGGAAGAGCAGTTCAGCGCTGCTTTCTCCTCCTTCCAAACTCATCGTTGTTTACCTAACCGAACATCCACCCATCCCTCAGAGGGCACGCTAAGTTCTCTAATATTTCCAGTCATCTCATTGCGTTGTTTCAGTTTAAAACACAGAATGCAGGATTTGCTGGTGTCTCTTGAAAATGTGGGGCTGCAGTCGGGAGCTGGGGGAAAATGTACAGTATTTTGTTGGCTACAAAGTTTTGCTATTTTCTGTATCCCATTTTCTGGGAGAAAGATTTATATTGAATGTAACTTTGCCTATTTAATTTATTTTTTTTCTTTTGTGCTGACAAATAGTTGCAGGATGTTTGCCTTTGGAAAACAAAAGATGAAATACTGAGACCATTGCCCTGCAATATGCTTTTAAGTGTTTTCTTTCTGACTATCCATGGAGTAGGTAGTTTAGGAGCTGGGCTGCTCCATAAGAAGTGAGTATGACGGGCTGTGGAGTCTTTATATATGTTTTTTTTAATGTCAGATTGCAAGTGGCGCAGCTGGAACTGACAAGCCAAAGCTTTGTCCAAAATTTACACCTGTGCTTTATAGGCAAAGGCTATTATGTATAGTTCCTTTGTGCATTTTTTCCAGTGACAGACGAATAAATAATCCACTAGTTTTTGTGCTTACTTGCTGTCTTGCAGAAGTCCATTGATCATTTAATGGAAAACTCCAATTTAAGTAAGCTAAGACTGCTTGCTGCTGTGGTTGCTGCTGCTTAGCTTTGAAAACTTACTTTGCAGTCCTTATTTAAAACTGTATGTGAATATTACAGGTGGCTGCCAGCAGCAGCATAGGAAAAGAAATGTATTCCACTGAGTCCTCTCAGTGTTTAGCCTGTTGCCTGTGTAGCTGTTGTTTCAAGGCTTTCTTTTAATAAGCTTTCCTGAACCTGGTTAATTTGAGTCACTTGTTACTGCTTCCTGGAGTTCAGTATGCAAAGTGTACCCATCCACCTGGAAAATCCACCCTAGGTTAAATAGGCTTGACCTGTCAGCACACCGTATACTCGCAAGGGGTAAATATGCTTTCTTGTCCTTTGCTGATGCTACGCTATTTTGCAGCAGTTGGGGACCTGACCCCTTCAATCACGTTCTTAGCACCAAGCATGACCCAAGTACTGAGCACAGGGCACCTTACTGACTCCACTTCACTCCCTTGTGCTGTTTGATGGCAGCTCCATGGCCCGCACAGGGGTGGACGTGGGTTTGATCTTTCAAGGGTGCAGTTGGCGAGTGCCTGAGGGCACTGACAAGCAGGTGAGTGGCTGCAGGGCGGCGTGCAGCAGCAGCAGTCTGAGCCCTCTCCAGCCAGCGTAGTGCACTTGTCCCAAGGACCACAGCTGACACGCTCACAGCTAGCTCGTGTCTGAAGGCAGGGCAGTCTCTTCTTTAACAGTGGGGTAGGCAGACCTGAAAGAACCTCCGCGAAGGGTTGTTTTAGCAAAGGGTAGAAAGCATTCCCTGCAGGCTGCCTTCTTCAAAGCCCAGCCTTTTGCACAGGAGGTGGTTCATGCAGCCTGGTGTTGCGGCAGCACCGCGTCCCAGGGTTCATACATCAATCAGGTAAATCACCAGGGCTGGGACACAGCTGACAAATGGAGTGCTGTTCAATGAAACACTGAAATGACCAAGCTTTGGGTTATTTTACCCCCCGCTTTGTGACAAGGATTCACTTCTGAAGAGATCAAGATAAGCCACAGCCACCACGCTGGTGAATTTGCTGAAATGTTCCCGGATGCATCCGTAAGCTGGACAGTGCCTGTGGATTACAGGAACACCTTCAGAAGGTAAATGCTGCTGGGGCACTTGAGCCTGATATTGCAGCAGTCCAAAGCTGCTTTATCACAGGTGCTTTCTCTTTCCAACAACCATAGTTGCATAGACTTTGTAGTCAGAAGCATACACGTGTGACCATCAACTAAGAACTACAAATTACGTTACTCATTGTGCTGTTTTGGTTTAAAAACCTCGTGCTGCATACTCCCAAGAAATAAATGAAAACCACACTTGAAGGCGCTGCCATCCAGCTCCATTTTTGTTGCCAATAAGATGAAAAATGTCCCAAATGCTGCCAGCCAAACAGCATCTGCAGGTGTGCAACCCCCACAAAACCCTGCTGTGGTTTCAGCTCTGAAGAAATGACAGCAGGCTCAGTGATGTATGAGGTGACAAAGGCAGGGACAGTGGGGGGGGACAAATCTGTTACTGTTCCCCCTGCTCATCTTTCTTTGAGCTCCCATTCCCACACTCATTTTGGGTACAGGGCAGGCTTGGGGCCCCAAAAAGCTGCTGCTGGAGATGCAGCTACGTAGGGCAGAAAATTACTGGCACAGAGCTTCTTATACATGAGTTACCCAGACTCCACTTTTCGCCAGGATCCCCACCATGGTATCACCTATCCCCTTCCCCTCTTTTATTTTTATTTTTATTTATTTTTTTTTGTCCAAAGGGCAACAACTTGGCCAAATTTGAGTGGGGTTTTCTTACTCTAGCAACCAAGGGAAGGAAGCCCTGACCTGAAGGCCAGCACCCAGACCAAGCCCCCAAGAGTTATAACACTATCCCGTGCCTGAAGACAAAATCGAACAGAGTACAAGGTAGCAAACTGTAAATGCAGGAGGGGAGAGCTGCCTGAACTGTGTGGCCGAGGCAATAAGCTGGAGCCTTGCTCCTGGCAGGGGAGCGGGCTTGGAGACTGCTCTCATCCAAGCCTGGGTGGAGGTGGCTTTGGAAAGGGTTTGTCCCCCCCAGCAGGTGGCAATGCAGCCCGACTGCTGCTGGCAAGTCTGTGCCAATGCCCTACCTGGCTCCAGTTGCCTGGGGTTTGCACAGAAGCTTTGCACGCACTTAGCTTAAGGCAGCCGAGCCCAGCAGCTGGGCAGCCACATCCATGGGGCTGCCACGAGGAGGGCAGAGCCCTGCGAGGTTCCTGCAGCACCCCAAGGGCTCTGCCTCTCCACTGCAGCCACCTCTCTGTGCTTTCCAGGCCAGCACAAGCTTGCTGGAGCCACCCTGAGCCCCAGGAGCTCTCAGCATGGAGGGGGGAGTAGGATCTCCACTGCTATACCCTGCCAGGGCCTGCCTGCTCATCCCAGGGCTTCTCATTTGACCTGAAGCTGCGATAATGCAACAAGCAGGAACAGATGAAGTCTTTTCATCAGGCAGCTCTTAAAACAGCTTGAACACACAGAAATGTCTGATCTGGGGCCAATAGGGGCCGTGAAAAGGGTAAGTTACTCCTAGCTAGCCCCTCCTGATTTGGCCGAGGAAGGCCGTGACCAAGATTGTGCTCACAAAGAAGACACCACCACCCCGAAACGTCCAGCCAGAGCCTCCAGTAAGGAGTTACTCTGAGGGAACTGATTTTAAAAGCAACAGGAATTCTTTTTAACAGGATACAGGGGGTGTGTCCCCCCTCTAGTGGAGCAGAGTGTCAGGGCATGGAGAATCTGAGGGGGGCACAGCCCCTTCTCTCCTCCTTTGCTACCAGGAACGAACACTTCTCCAAGACTACAGCCTAAGAAAGAAAGAGAAGCCCATCCAAAGCAGAATTCCCAGAGAAAATCTTTTTACCCTGATCTAAATTTAAGCCTCCAATAACATGACCTGATCCAAGCACAAAGCAAGCTTCACAGTGACACGTAGCTTAGTGCAAATATCTGATAGATGCAACGAACTCTCTAGGTATAAGAGGAAATGTTGTGCTGGATAGAATGGGCTAATTCAGCAGGCTGCTAAACCACCAGGAATATTGCAGGGAACCTAGCAAGAAAGAAGAGGCTTGTAGTTCAGTTGCTAAATCATGCCTGAAAGAGCTGGGATTCAGTTCACCTAGAGCCCTGGGAAAGTCACAGAAACCAAAACGCCCATGGGGATGAGGTTGTATTTGTACAGTGTGAGGAGCGAGAGGGAACTGAGAAATGTGGAGACCCCTCAGAAGTGGTGCACAGCCTCAAAATGGGGCTTGAAAAAACACATTGCTTCATTGACTACTCTCTTCCTGAACGAATCAAAATAACACATTTAATACCTTCTGTTTTTTTTCTTTCTTTCTTTCTTTCTTTTTTTTTTTTTTGGTAATATTTTTATTTTTCTCTTTATTACCTTTGCTTCTCTCAGTAGCAGTGATGCTGTGGAAAAATCATCTCTGTGGGTCAGATCTGGAGCCAGTGCCTGAGCAGAGCAAAGCCCATGGCATTAAGCTGGTTTAGGGCAGTTTAGGATCCAGCCCTTCTGCAACAGCTGAGCGTAGGAGTCAGGGGGAGTTTAATTGACTTTGAATGGTTGATCACATTTCAGGCCTACCTAATAAACCTGTTTGTGCCTGACCTTAAAAGTAAGTCTTGTTATATTAATTAAAGGAACCCAGTGACTAAGACATGACAGGCATGGTTTGGTTTTGTGTTTGTTTTTCTTTTTCCCTTTTGGAAAGAACAGGTGAACTCTCCCATCATTGACGCAGCAGCAGAATGGCTCCCAAATACCCCTTGTCCGTAAGCTGGAAAAAAGACCCAACACTCTCCCTTTGACACAAACATATTGATATCCCATGTGCACTCGCTGAAGCCCTCTGGCAAAGGCAGGGAGCTTCTTCGTGGCTCTGGAGTGAGAATTATGGTGGCTGGAGCCAAGCGTCACCCACCATCCTGGTACCAACCCAAGGGTGTCACTGACCTGTGAAAGCAGAGGGTGAGCACCGAGACCTGGGCAGCTGCTCTGAGACCTGGAGGGGACCATCCCATCGTCACATCCTGGGGGGTTTCTGCTGCTTCAGAATCAAAACCGCTCCCTTGGAAGCTGCTGGGGAGAAAACAGGACAAAAAAGCTGTCGATACAGCTGCTGCCTTAAGTCAGAGCCTGCTTTTGCATCACCTGCAAAGCTTGGGATTCTCGGCTGCTGCTCAATATTTGGGTAATCTAGATGCTACGAGGTTCCAGCAGAAGGGGAGAAGATGAATAAACCCGTTCTCATGTAGCCCTCAAATCTAGGGGGGATATTTCTTTTTAACACCCCACGCCGGACAGGACACCTTGCAGCCAGCCCTGCACCCTCAGATGCTCTGCATCCCCTCTGCTCTTTCCAGAGGGGAAAATTCAACAAATTTGCCCCAAAAGGCCACCAGACGCTGTAGTGAATGGCCACCCTGCCATCCATACCCAGCCGCTTGTGTGGATGATAGGGCACAACTTGGCTTCCTCGTGGTGAGGAAGACAACCAGTGGCAGAGAAGGCGCTGAGGTGCTCCGAAAGCCTGAAGGAGAGAAAATAAACCTGTGCCGGAGAGGAGCTGTTTCACTCCATCTCCTCATGGCCAGGGAATTTCTCACCGGCAGGACCCGCATCAGGCAGCCCTCATTTTGCGACCGTTGCAGTTTGCTGCAGCATTGCAGTGATCTCAGACGGTAACCCAATCTGCTGCTAGGGCTTCATCCTCCATAAATCCCGTTGGAGCCTGGCCCATAAATAGTGACACCGCGGCACGCAGCTGCATACGGGGCAGGAGCAAATGTTCCACATCGCGGCTGTTGGCTCTGATCGGATTAATTGAGGGGTCGATCATGTTTCTGCCACTTGGCCAAGTTTTATTATAGCTGCCCCCTCCTTACGGCGTGCTCCTGCCAGCGAGGGGGAGACCACGGCACCACCAAGCAGCTTCGTTGCTGGAGACCCCCAGAGCACCTCTTAGCTGCAGGGCTTGCCCTGTTCCCAGGGTTTATTTGGGGCTGTTTTGGAGCACTTTCTCTGCCACTGAGATGTTGCCATCTCCACGGTCTCAGGGATGCTCCTGGTGGTGGAGAGGAAGGAATTGAAAACAATGAGAGTGAGACTGCAGAAGACAAAGCCTAAAAGACCGTAAGAAAGTCACATCCAGGATACCCTCATTAGGGATTTGTAGCTCATTTCTCCCTCTGAAAAGAGGACAAAGCCCATCACCCAGAACAGGGCTCACCTCTCCACCAGACCACAGCCCAGAGCATTTACAAGGGGTTCACACCCCCCAGAGCTGGGGAATATCCCTGTCCAGCAAGGCTGACTGTGTGTTTTAGGAGCATACAGAAAAGACTGAGCCTGTTGTAGGGATCCCAAATGAGTACTCACAGCCGTGGCTTTGGGAAGCACACAGATCTGGTTTTTGGATCCTATTTAAGATAAGACAAGCGTATTTCCCCCTCTCATTATTTTCACAATAGCAATAGTTTCAGTTCCCTGGTTTTCATCAGCAATAATCGAATTCATCCATACCAGCAGCCACCCAGCCTTCCTCTGAGAGGTTTATGAATCCAGGTATTGAGTTACTGCCTTGTAAAATGGAGGAGCAAAGCTGTTAGCACTCACTGTCCTGATTTGTAACAGGAGGTAGCAGTGAGGGGGAAACAAAGAGATGTTCCTCACAGCAAGAAAATAAGAGGCCCAGTATCCTCTCCTTGCTTTTCTCACTCTAAGGTTTAATATGAGGTGCTTTATAATAAGGCAGACGATTTGATCACAGGTTGGCTCACTTCTAAAGACAGGGCACATGAATTACCATGCTTTTGTGCCTTCCTTCCCTAATTCTTCCTCATTCTGAGTAATCCCAAATCCTCTGCATCTCTGACGGGAGCTGCTGCAGGACACGGGCAGTAGGAATAGTGGTTGTACCAGATCTGGGCACTGACTGAGACACGCTTTTTATTGTAAAAGGTTCATGCTGTGTCCATGCAGACAAAGCTGAAGCCTTTAATAGCTGCAAACAGCAGAAGTTTCACATGCCATCCTGCTACGGCTGCTGAGCTGCCAGGAGAGGCAGCAGGAATCCCACACCACTCCTGAAGTAGTCTGGGGAGCTCCATTAGGAACTGGGAGAAAGCCTCTGTCTGCTTGGGTCCACCTAGGAAGTTCAGACCTAAGGGTTGGATTCGAGCCTGAAAAGCCTCTATGTGATGCCCTGACAATTCTTTAATCTTCATTTCAACCAAAAGGAAGAAACTCAAAGAACAGGGGCTGGAGGAGATGGCTGAGAGCTGCTCCTGAGAGGGAGCATGTTCCCATAAACATGCCTCACCTTGGACTGGGGCTCAGCAGACAAATCTCTGTCCTCTGTCTGCAAATGTGAAGCTGGGGCTGCTCCAGCAAGTCATCTGGCTGCTCTCTGCTTCAGTTTTCTCCTATTTCTTTTAGATTAATTTACAGCATCTCTGAGGCAGGGATTCTCACTGTTTCTTGGTGTGGTTTGTAACATAGGGCCCCCAGTCAGAGCTTAGAATCTGGCAATAATTCTTCGCATTTGTCCTAGGGGAAGTAGTAACTTTTGTATAGCATTTTCCAAATGCTCAAAAGCCACCGATTTCTCCCTGTACTTTGCAGCCAGGAGGCACAGCCGTGGCAGTGGGGTGTTTGACAGATTTGCAGTAGCCATGCAGAGAAAAAGAGAGCAGCATCCCACGTCTCGCAGCTCCCCGCTATTGCAGAGCTCCCCTCTCCCTCTCTGACCATGCCTGCCAGTGCAGCTAGACGGGGAAAGCCGGGCAGGCAACCCTGCACAGCCCGGCCCTGGAGGTCTGCAGGAGATGTGCACTGTGAAGGTAGGTCCCAGGGACTTGGGATTTGTTATGATACAGATCACACGACCCTGTGCTCTGCCCACGTGCAAGCCCGTGCCCTGGATGAACCCCAAGGGGAGCACAGCTCCGCAGCAAGGAAGTTGCCACCAGCTCTGTAAAAGGACTGTGAAAGTTGATGGTGAGAGGCGCTTTGCTTAACCGCTGCAAAGGTCACCTGCCTGCACGAAAACCAAGTTACAATGAAATGTGCCACATTTGCTGGCCAAGAGTGTCAGGGAGCTATTAAAAACAGCAGGGATGTCTTGGCCATCTATTCCACAGCAGCCCAGGCACCCCAGCTAGCTGCTGGGCATGCTTGCTTCAGCTCCAGCTAAATCACTGGACGTAACCTTTAGAGATGACACAGGGCTGGGAGTCTTGCGTGGGCATGAAATTAGGGCTGGGAGAAAAGACAACACAGAGAAATCCAACTGGCAGTTCGTAGTGGCCCTGGGAAGGTGAAAAGCTTCATCTGTCAGGAACACACAGAAGGTGGAAACACATGAATGCATGCCAAAAAAAAACAAAACACAAACAGAAGTCGTACCAGGAGTCTCCTCTGACCCTAAAGCAGAACTGGAAGCCATGCTGAATTGTGTTCTTCCCAAACTGCATTGGAAATAAATAAAAAGATAAAAAATCCCCATCTTTGCTTTCCAAAGGGGCTGAGCACTTGTTGTTTGTCCCATGGCAGCACTGGGATGGGAATTCAGGCCCCACAACATGGTCACCCTGTTCCCCAGAGCTCAGAGAGGAAAGGTGTGCCAGAGCCCAGTTAAACCCTTCCCATCAGTGCAACATCCAAGGCTTTGCAAGTGACACCACTTCAGTGTGCTGGGTACCACAACCCTGTTCAAACATTTTTTGAGCTCTACGCTGTTCCTTAAACCCACCTACCAGACTGCCTGACCATATTTACGCCTTTGCTTTCATCCTCCCTGCATGGTAGTTTCCCATTAGTTTTTTTCTCCCCTTAATTTGAACCCTAATCACGCAGCACACGCGTACAGCAGACTACAAGATCCTGTGGCCCCAGAGACCTTGTTAGGAGCAGAGTCAGCTGCTGCTTCCTCTTCAGAAACCCATCCCTGGTAACACAGCTTCAAAGTGAAGTGATTTGAGACACCTTGATTTGGAAGATGCTTGACTTAAAAATCCATGAAAGGAGGCTGCTTGCTTTTTTTTTTTTTTCTTTTGCTTTTTTTTTTTTTTTTAATGGGGGAAGACGTTCATCACTTTCTGAAAAAGACAGAATCAGTCTCAGAAAATCCCTTGTGACTCCTTGGCCAATAAATAACAATTACCATCCTCATTACTGAGCAAAGGATGACAGGGAAAGCAGGTCTGCAGCAGAGTGCACAGAGGAGAAGAGCAGCCCTCAGCTGCCAACACCACGTTCCTCCTGGCAGATGTCTTCTTGTCCCAAGAGTCGTTCCCATCACTTCTTGCTGGACTCTTTTCTCCAGCTGTCTAACCCCCAGCTGCAGCAGCTCTCCTCCCAGGGAACAGAGTGCGGGAGCAGGCGCTCACAGCCATGCTGCAGCTTTGGGTTTCTCCTTCGCTTTGAAAGGACAGGACCGTGGGACAAAACGCACTTGTCTAGATAATTAGGAACAGGGGAAACGTCAGCTATTAGCTCTAGCACGCAGGCAGAAGATCTGCTAAACCAGACAGGCTTTTCAGTGTTCAGCACCCTCAGGTAGAGGAGCAAACGTGCAGCCAAGAACAAGCAGCACACTGGCATTAAACGTTAAAGTCCACAGCAGGCTGAGAGTTATCATTGTAACAGTATTTAAAGAACAACACTACACAAAACTCCCTGTGGAAACTGAACTTTTCAGAAGGGGAGATGAACTCACCTCCATAACGACAACAAAAGGGAACCCGAAGAGGTTGACAAAATAAAATGAAAGGTGATGCCAAGTAAAGCCAGCAGGGAATGCATCCCTGCTGGAAGCTTTCTTGGGGACATCTCCACAGTGATGCTCCACGAGAGCATAAGCCCCAGCCAGCATTTTAAGATGGCTTAGAATCTCAATTGATTTAAGATCACAAAAAGCACAAAGGGAAGAGAGAGACTCCCCAACTCTAACTCCTGTCAAACACAGCAGGCACAAACATGACACTGCAGCCTCACACCTCTCAGGACAGTAACCACGCTGGTATTAAAAACAGAGCTGTCCCCTCCAGTCCTAAGCTATGCTCTAAAAGCTGTGTGAAAATGGCATTCAACATGGGAAGAGAGAGAAGGGAGGAACTGCCGGGAGGTTGCCAACATGACATCGCTTCCCATCCCTTGGGAGATGCATCCGACAACACAAAGGTTGGATCCAAGTTCCACCCCTAGCAATAGACAGATTTCCAGATGCCTTGATTCTCAGAACCCTTCATTATTTCAACAGGATTTTATCACACTAAGAAATCCTGTACACTCATGGCAGGGAACAAAGCATAAGTTAGGAGAACACCTCTTTTTACATGGCCTTTATACAAATACTAAGTTTTCCAAAGCTTGTGATTTGATTCTAAGCCACCTCCTTTGCCCCTGCCACTTTACGTAAGCACAATAAGAGAAGAATTAATCAAGTGCCTCTAATCATCATCTGTACGTAACGTTTACAATGGCAAATCAAACAAAATGATTTCATATTTTCTGAAAGAAGCATTGGCTTGAGTTCACTGCAGCACATATGGCTTCATGTTATTA
Organism: Aythya marila; assembly: GCF_965140915.1. Classification (NCBI taxonomy): domain Eukaryota; kingdom Metazoa; phylum Chordata; class Aves; order Anseriformes; family Anatidae; genus Aythya; species Aythya marila. Next base: position 6,901,939 of record NC_139047.1, on the reverse strand, counting down.
CCAGTTAAAAGTATTCAAACATTATCTAAAATGCTTATTTTAGACATCTACCAGGAAACAGACCCAACTCCACTTGCCACAGAGAATCGGCAACAAAACATGTCACAGATAAAGGGGAGCCAATCCCCGCCAGCCAGAAACACTGCACGCAGCGCCTGGAGACAAAAGGTTACACGATCCCATGGCCCAGAGCGCAAAGCCAGCACAGGATCATCCTATCTTTCTCCCAGGGAGGCTGAAGCCACAAGGCATTTCAGACTGCAACACTAGAGGAAGCTCCTTTATGTTGAAACTACCTTCATTTCATTTCATCACGTTAGTTGCAAAACATTCCTGCTCCTTTGAGATGATAGAGGTACCATTTATTGCTGGAAAGGCAGATAAATACCAGAAACCAGCATTTCATCTCTACACAATAGATGGAAGCTTGTTTGAATTTTGCAAAAACCCACTAAATTCCTTCCTTAATGGACAACGTTGTTGTATGAATATGAAAGAAATACTACAAAATAATCATTTGAATTTCTAAATCACTTCAGTGTAGTTGAAATGCCTTATATTCTTTGGCAAAATTTTCGCCAAGTCTATTCACCTTACCCATTTTTTTTTTCACAATATTTGCTGAAAACTAATGATGAATCTGCAGGAAATAAATTCCTACGTAGTCTACTGGCTAATCAAAATGGCCCAGAGTTTACATTGAGAATAGTTACCTTTCCCCATCCTTGACAAATCCAGAAACTAAAACTCATTTGCCAAAATGAACAGATAAATAATTCCAATGTGACCACTGCTAAACAAAAAGGGTGGCACAACCGATTTTAAGAAGTTGTGGGGCTGGAGTTTGTGTCAGGCAACTCTCGTGTGGCAGCATCACCTTCCATGATCTGATCTCTCACATTGACTTTGGAGGCCCCAAAACTACAAAAGCAATAACTTCTATGCTGTACTTACCACGGTCGCTTCAAACTGTTCCTTCTGCAAACATTCATCCAAATCAGCGTCAGCACTTATTGCACTTGTTGTTTCTGAATTTTCTCTAGGAAAAAAAAAAAAGATATAAGCTCATAAGAGAAAGAGTTAAAAATAGAAGTTGTACCTGCACACCTGCAAACAGCACCCAGCAGCAAACTGTTGCAACCCTATTGAGTTAATGGAGCTGCTTGAGAGAGATGAGTTTGGGACAAAAGTATGTAATGCAAATAACAGGCATTCCTGAGCTACCTTTGGGGGTAACAGTCTTCATAAAGTATGTCAGCAGCCGCTCGCTGGCAGCTCCAAAGCGATCTCATGTTGCAAAGCGGCTGACTTTGACAGAAGTTTAACAAGCAGGAAAAACCACCTCAGGGCCAGCTAGTCAAGCGCAAGGGGCTCAGGTTGAACCCTTGCTCATATCGCACCCTGCAGGTGGGCCACCAGAGCCCTGAATACCTGATAGGGGACAGCAGCTTTCACTGTAATGCTTGAGGCCTCTCGGTGGAGGCAGAGGCAGCTTGTGCTGGCTGCCAAGCACTGTCACACGAAGGTTTTGTCGTGGTTGAGGAGCTCCCCGTGGCCAGAGGGTCCCCCTGGTCCTTCAGCACCCAGGCACTGACGCCCTGCCTCACCCCGCTGGGTTTCCAGGTCCCGCATCCAGCTGCACTTTCGGGGAGGGTCACTGGACATCTCCCGCTAACAACCTCTGATCTCATCGGTCACACGAGAAGCAAAATGACATTCTTGAGCATCCCTGTGTGTCACTCGTCTCCCTACAGCTAAATAAGGGGTGCAGAACCAGCAGGCTATTTAAAGAAAGCCAGCAGAGCGACTTGACATCCTGAAGAAGAGGCATTGCACGCATATGCATTCTTGCTCCCCAAAAAGAGGCTCACGGCTCCAAGGTGCTGATTTCAGAGCCTTCCCGAGGTCAGTTTTCACATGCAGAAGGAAGGAGGAGGTGCTACACGCACAACACAAAAGGCCAGGCTCCACCACAGACAGTTTTAAGTGACCTGGACAGGTTTGCCCAGGGAATCGGTGGCAGTGCTGAGAGGAAAACCTCCCTGCGTGCTCCGTCCCCCCATGTGGCAGCACAAGGGGTTGCTGAGTCTCCCCTCTCCCACCGAGAGCGCTACGGGACCCAGGGTAAGAGGTGCCATGAGACAGCACCTGCTGATGCTATGGGAGAAAGCAAGTCCATCAACACCGGGCTGAGGATGGTGGTGGCCAGAAGGCTGGACCAAAAGGCATAGTGTCAGCTGTACGGGGCTGCTACAGCCAACACCCTGCCACCAGACACAAAATAACAGCCTCAAATCTCAAAAGCTCCCAATCAAAACATCAGCTCCATGTCTCCATGCTGATTCTCTGCCACAGATCCTTCCCAGGCAGCAACAGACACGCTAAGGAGGCACACGGGATGCTCAGAAACGCTCCAAGTGATTTGTGAGAAAGGAGCTGCTCCCAAGCACTGTACTCGTGTCCAGCCTGACAACCATGGCACAGATTATGTCCACAATACTTCCATGGATCTCTGTCAGGGCTTATTAAGCCCTGACAATGAAGTTAGACCCTTAAAAGGACTTTCTGAGATATGTGCAATACAATCCATCCCCTGATAGCATACTTCTATAGTCTTCTCTCCCAGAAGAGCATCATCTTCAGGGATATGATCCAAAATGCATAAGTATTACCTGAAACCCATACAGATCCCATAAATCCAAAGCATTTACTGCAAGACATGGAAATAACTGAAAAAAATGAGTTCCTACAGCTTTGTTCTTGCTGGGCTGTCTCAACTCTAAAACAGCAAGGACTCGTGCATGCAGTCAGAAACAGGGCGTGCTGGTGTACCCAGCACATTTTGGAGAGCCTGGACGTTTGGCAGTATTTAAGCAAACACAGACTGCGTGCTTGGCAGAGGCAGGATGGCAACGAAGAGGACAGCACGTGTATGATCAAAGAGTGATGCTCTAAGCTGCAGACCCTGAAGGCTGTCCGTACCTCCAGTCATCGTGAAGCCTATTAAGGGCCAAAGAAGAAAGATTGAGATTACAACACTAGATTTCCCCAAAATCAAATTATGTCCAAAAGGAGAGGGAGAAAAAAGGGAAAGAAAAGAGGTCGTTGCCCCATAAGTCACTTTGAGACTTTCCAGGCAATGCAGGTACACAGGGACTCTGTGCCCTATATCAGCTATCTTTCAGTGCCCTTTCCAAGGCTGAAGCCATTCCGTCTCCTAGTAGATTACTGAAAGGGGATCTGAGAAAGACTCGGTTCATTTAAATGAGCAGTAACATAACTCCTCTGCCGCACGCTCCAAGGAAAAGGGAAGAAGGGAAAGGCAGTGAGTGTCTGCAGCTCCCACACAGGGTTCAGGGCCAGGAATCCTGATCGTCCAGAGCAGCACCAGCATGATTTTATCATATGTTGTGTGAGAGAGTGTGCCAGGATTAGTGTCTCACGCAGCACTTAATCTCCACATCTAAAATCACACAGCACTCCTCAGGGCCTGTGTAAAGAGTCCTGCCTGGCAGAGTTTGATACACGTGTCCTGCCCTTGCCCAGAAGGAGCCAGGCACAGCGTGGCTGCGTTTAGCCAAGGGGCTTGCACATCAGAGCTGCTGTGTGATCTACAAACCTCATACAGCCACGAAGGCCAAAAATAACAGAGTTTGATGGGACAGTGAAAAGCAAACTGCAAAGAGCTCTTGGGCAACTCAAGTTCTTCCCCCGAGAACAGCAGTGTCGGGAAGGTTTCTGTGAGGCTGAACATGAGCCAGAGGCGGCCCCGAGTAGCCCAGCACCTCCTTCACGGAGCTGCTTCTCCCCGGGCAGCCTCCTGGGGGCACGGAGATGCTCTCGAGCTCTTCGAGGAATGCCTTGTATGTCTCGCCACCGCTTGCTGGGGGACGCTGACATCGTCTGGGACAGAATTAGAAAACCTTGAGCGGGAGGCAGGGCGACTGGGCACAAGTGCTAAGTCAGCCACAGGCTATATGCGGCACACCAGCTGGTGCCTCCCCTCCCTCCCTCCCGCCCCAGGGCACATGCACGCTTCCCCCAGCCCTTCTCAAGCATCCCCCGTGCAGGTAAAGGGCAAACGCACCCTCTCAGGCTGCCCGCAACCAAATCCACCACAGCAGCCTTGTGTTTTCAGATATCCATTCCCTTGCCTGCTCCTTTGAAGCTGTTTGACTTCAGCCTGTACCACTGATAGCCTAGGCACAGCCCAGCGTGCCAGTGCCTTACACAGCGCTTGGAGGAGCCAGAAGACAAATCCTCCTTCCTTCGGCACGCCCATCGCCTCCCTCCAGCCAGAGCCCTTCACTTGTGGCCGTAACCCAGCCTTCGTGCCATTCACATGGCACTGTTCGCTGCTCACCTTCCTGTGCTCTCCCCTGCCCGTCCAAGGACAGGGCAACATGCAGGCTCAAAAGGTTTTTGGGAAGGCTCACCCTTGTTATGGTGCCTTAGCCAAAATCCAGCAGAATGCACAGCCACGTGCCCGTAACCACACGTGCATAGAAGACCTCGTTTGACCAAGACAGCTCTGAACATGCTGACCCAACCATTTACTGGGCAAGACTCCTTCCCCAGCTGGCCAGGGTGCCATGTAGCTGCAAGTGCCTCAGGTAGGAACGGGCTTTACTTTTCTGTGTTGAAAGGACCTTGCACTGACAAAGCCAAACCACTGGTAGAAGAATTTGGTGCCTTGGTGCACGCAGTCAGCATCGTAGCCTGAAGCTGAGATCTTGAGAGAATTTGCTGGCAGCAGATCCCCAGCTTGTTACTTTAAGCCTGTGGTGAAACGTGGGAGAATCAAAGCAGACAAGCAGTCTGGCCAAGGCAGAAATCTCTCTTACAACCCCAAATCCCACATCTATGAGAGCACAAGAACCTTTGCAGCATCTTGATATGGAAAGATGCAACTAGTCTCTATCACCTCAAGAACAGCTTATTGTGGTGAAATGGATTATATTCCTTCCCAATTTGTTACAAATTATAGTAACTCCAATAACTGCCTAAATGTTTGATTCCTTTCTACATCTTGTTATGTTCTTGGCCTTAGGTAGTCCCCCTGGCAACAAGATTCACAGCTTCAGCTTGGTGCAGGAAAAAACACCGTACTCACATACTGGTTCTGTAGCTCACTGACCCTCCTTTGTGTGGTTTCAACAAGCTTCTCCATGGCATTCCCTGTGCGCCTTGTGACTTTGGATAATAGGATCACTTCCCACTTATCAGCTAAACAAAGTAGGTGGTTGTACCATGGCACAGCTCCAAGCCGCTGCAGTCGGTCTCAAAGCTCAGTGCTTGCCAAATGGCACACACACGCTTACAGCTTTTCCTGCTGACACTGCAGCCACCCAACCTTCAGCAGAGGAACACTGCAAATGCTCAACAGCAACAGGTGTCAGGCAGGAGTTTATCACAGGAAACGAAGGACATGTCAGACAGCTGAAACGGTAGAAGATGAGTAGGTACGGGGCAGCAGAAATGCTCCAAGAAGAGACCGAAATAGGTAGTTGTAAATACTGCCTGTATGCTGAGTGCTGCACACCTTGCCTGAAAGCGAGCTCCCCTGGGCCCTCCCAATGACTGCTATCTCAGGCAGCCTAAGGCACCCAGAGGCAAACCACTGGCCTGTGCCCTTCCGAGCAAATCGACATGGGAAGAAGCAGGCTTTACCTTCTGATCCCTGTGCAACATGTTGCAGGTATGCTGGGAGCAGCAAACAAGTGTTTCTTGGGCACTCGTTATAGCGTGTGGGCCTTGGTGGACATACCAGAAGCATAAGAGGAAAACAAAGGTCCTTCCTAGACAATCAAAAACCCAAGTATATACATTTTTTAATTACTAGGAAAATGGGAATCAAGGTAATTGCATCCTCAGTCCTTTTAGACAGCAAAAGGCAGAAGTGTCAAAGGGAGCACACTGTGAGACAGAGCAGAAGCAGTGGCACTCACCCTTGCATCCAACAGCTCCAGAGCTCGCCCATTCCCCTAGCATACGGCAGATCCAGCCTGCTACTTTGTGCCTGGATGTAAACCGGCATCTCCCTCCTCCAAAAGGAGCGCCTGGCTCCCTGGGCTATAGGAAACCCTCTGGCAGAGGCATTTTGGTAAAGACTGGCCCAAAAAGGCAGACTTAAAAGCAACTGCAGAGGGACGGCAGCCCTTCCACCCCAGCGCTGCCATCAGCACCATCTCTGTGACCCTAGCTTGAAGAAGCCAGGTACTTCATTTTGAAAGTGTCAGAATTAATCATATCAGTGCTTCAGAGGGAAGAACGCACCTCTCTTTATTAAACCAACCAAATTTGGCCCAAATGCATCAAGTTTTGCATTGGCCAATACCGCATCTTCATCAAACTTTGGGAAAAAGGAAACAAAACAAAACCAAGCAGATCCAAACCTGTTTCTGCAAGTGACAGGACTCACGGAGCACGGCACCAAACAAACAACGTTCCCCCTGCTGCATTTTCTGGGGCCTGGTGAAACCCAAATCCCTCTCCCTGCTGACGCTGCCTCCCCCTGCTGCGGGATTCTCCTGCGGGATGGAGGTGCCCACGCACCCCGGCAGGACAGATGCCAGCGATACCTCGCATCCTCAGCTGCTGCTGCTTTCTCTTAGAAGTGGATTTGGGCAAATCCCAGCGAGCGTGAGGCCGGGAAGCGGCTGCTAACAGCACAGGAGGAGCCCTCCTGCTGCAGCACCTGGCCCCAGAGCATGGGGACACATCTCCTCCATGTCACCTGGGGCTTTGCTCCCTGGGGACAGGCAGGGGCACACCACACGTGCTCCCAGGGATGCCTTGGGGCACATCCAAGCTCACCCACAGCACCCTGTCCCAAGAAACGTGACAGAATCCAAATCCTTAACCCAGCTGGTAAAATAAGGACCTGCCACCCACTTCCTTCTTTGCACCTGCTCATCTTCCCACCTGATCAATATGCAATTATTTTGTGGCAGCTCCTCACAGAATCTCTTTTCCTGACAGCCATCTGCTTTCTTAGGCCACGCAGTAAATTCATGCTTCATTTCTGGGAGCCTGTCTTCCTTAGTTTAACAAATATTTGATGCTGGCTTTCAGGACTATTTCATTGCAAACCTCTGGTGACTGCAGAAATTACTGGACTTTTTGTGTCACTGGTTTTTGCAATTAAAGTTCTCATAGGTAAAAAAAAAAAAAAAGATTTCCAACTAAGTTACATCTCCAGGATCCATTTCTGCTGGTGGATTTTGCAAAAGTTTGGTTTGCGCAGTGTAGGACAACAGCATCACACAAAGGCCTTTGAGGGCTGAATTTCTAAGCACTTGCAGAGTGCAGTTCACAAAACTCTGCAACCACCAAAAGCCTCGCACTCGGGAGGCTGAAGAGTGAATGGAAGAGAGACCGCTGGACCAGGGAAGAGCAAAGAGCAGCTCTGAATTTCTCTGCAGAAGATCTCAATCATACAGACCAGGGAAACCAGGTCTGTTGATTGAGACAACAGAAACTCCTCCTGTGCCTGGTGGCTAGTTCCTGATTATAACTACTGTAGGAGAAGGAAACCTTTTATGGGGGAAAACGTGGCATCCAGCTGATCTCTGGTCTATCTCAGGCTCTGCTTATCCAAAGGAAAGGAAAAAAAAAAAAAGATCAAAAGGAAGAAATTAAAGGAAGCAATTTTAAATTTTAAACAGGGTCTTAATGTGATAGAAAGGAAGTCAGAGCAGCTGAGAAATGCCCAGGGTTTGGAGAGACGCCTTGGTTGAAGGCACTGCGGTGTTTTCCATATTTGTCTGCTTTATTTTTAAACACCCAGAGCCTTTGCTTGATCAACACTTCCTTGTAAAAGGAGGAAGCAGAGGAGGAGTACGGGGCTCTGGGGAGAGAGGCAAACGAGGCTGGAAATTGATGATTTTCCCAGCCATTAAAGTCAAAATTCCTGCTTGAAACCAAACCCTCCTGGAGCACTGCGCAGGCATGGGGGAGAAGGGGAGGGAAGGAGAGAATATTTATTACTTCAGCAGAACCCAGGTTCTGATGAGAAAAAAGGACCGCTCAACCCATGTCCGAATGTCTGCAGCAGATCTGAAGCTGGGTTTGTCACGTTTCCCCTCCACTTTCCACACCTTCAAAAAAATAAAAATAAAAAAACGCAGGGAAGGTGGCTGGGGTTTTTAAAGAGGGGTGGGGGGGAAGCCACCGAGGTCCCTTGATCTTATGAAGCCCTGAACTCTTACATTCCATTTATAGCCCGAGCTGGAATGACATCCCCCTTGATTAGCAAGCTGTCCAATCCAGCTGCCTGGGTCAGGACTGTACAAGGCACTAAGTGAAATATATATATGCCCTTTTAGATTTTAGCACATTGGGTCCACCCCCAGGGCACAGGCTGTAGCTCATTCTGACCACTGCTTCTCTCCCAGGAATCACTTTTAAAGGGTTTTTAAACTTTTTTTTTTTGGGGGGGGGTTACCTTTACTCTCAAGTTTAAGCAACACAAAATGGCACCAAAGAAGGACGTAAAGAAACCAGCGGCGGCCGCAGCACCAGCACCAGCACCCGCGCCAGCACCAGCACCGGCGCCCGCTAAACCCAAAGAGCCAGCGATTGATCTCAAGAGCATCAAGGTAAATGGATGAACGTGTGCTGAGCGCTGACCCCGAGCGCTCCCGAAGGGGAAAGTTAGCAGAGTCCTTGCTGAAACTGGCAGGGAAACGTTGTGTGTGTTTGTTTCCTGCTTGGGGACTGTGGTGAAATGAATGAATCCCCCCAGGGATTGATTTCTTGATCTGCCTGAGCTTTCGGTTGTGTTAGCAGCTGGAGGGATGCGAGGCATGGCGCATGATTTAATGCAAGAACGAAGCCTGGTGATTTCAAACGTGTTGTAGAAGGTGGCCCTCAGAACTTTTTACCAAATCAGAATCAGTCTGACCTGTTTTGTAAAGCTGAATTTTAAAGTTCCACCAAAAAAATCCTCAACCCCCAAGCCCTGACCTAAATGCATGAGAAAGGGTTACTGAAAAGTGAAATGAAATGTTTTCCCATAGCACGGTACTAAAACCAGATGTTATTTTGCAGTTTCCCCTCAAATTTATTTCCAAAATTTTGCAAATACCTGATAACCCTTTGGCCATGTGTTCTGAGATCAGCACTCCTTATCTTTAAAAGCAGAGATGAAAAGGATTTGCCAATTTCATCTGTTTTCATTCTCTTTGCACAACAAACATTGAGACCCACGAGCTAGAAAGCCACGAAGGGAAGCATTTCAAGTGATTTCTCCTCATCTCTTCATGTTTACTCAAAATTTGCAATTTGCTTCATATTGAAAGTAACCGAGAAAAGATTTGCAGAGGTTTCCCTTGACCGCACATCCATTGGAACTTGGGCTGAATCGAGACTTTGCATGCCACCCGACATCACCAACTGCTGCCTGGCCCCTTCAAAGAGAATTCCTCAAATTCCCTTCAAAGGGAAATTCTCTATTTAGAAAGAGCAGAGAGAGGTTAAGCAGTTAAAGAGATGTAGGGACAGACCCACTTCTCTGGGCATGACTATACATAGTTATTCTCCACCTACCTGACAAGCTGATTGGTCCCGGGGCCAGTTTGCTGAACGCTGCATAAGGAATCATGCCTACTAGGAAGAAAAGAAGGAGTACAAGGTCTCCTAGTAGGACCTACTCATTTTAATTTCACGATGAATTCTGCTTCAGGTGCCTTAGTACACACAGTCTGTCACCCATACAGTCCCAGGATTGTGACCCATTTGGTAAAATTTCTGGAAGTTTTAACTTTCACCACCAGTAGCCAGTCCCTTGCTGAAAGAGCACATAGTTTCTTGCAAGGCTGAAGCTGAACTCACTGGCAAAGCAAAACCAAGAGCAAGAGGGGTGGGAAAAGACACTTTGGAATATTTAGAGTGATCTTAGTAAAGGCTACAAAGAAAGCCAACTGTTTTTGAGAATACTGTCTGAAAATTAGATAAGACCTCACATTTCACCCATCTCCAGAGATGAAGGGGACGCAAGCTCGATTGCCTACTAAATAATTTAATATGATTTGATAGCTCTCTGTGTCCAGTTCATTAGGGGAAAATAGAATTTTCAACTCCAGTGATCCCAGCTAATCTATCTTTACATAAATAGACTTAACAGTGTATTACCCGCTGAAAAATGGCCAGCTGCAGTCTGAGGCATCTCCGTGGTTCAGCCCAACCTACTCCTCTACCCGGGCAGCTCTCTGTCACAGCAGGATATATATACAGGTAGCAGAGAGAACACGCTGGGTTTTGTCACGTTGGGACTGAGAAAAGGTAGCCTTCCTAAATTCTTTCTTTTGAAAGATACCATCAGACACTATTCTTCCTCTGTGATGTGCAGAAAAACCTGGGCTGCGTAAGACAGAACTATTCTCTTACCATTAGTGGAAGCACATAAGCATTACTGTTCTTATTTGCAAATGAGTAAGGCTACGAGCAGCACGCTGGATGGTGCAGGGCTGCCCTGCGATGTGCTGCTGGCACAGCCCCTGCCACACAGGCTCGTCACTGTCGTAGATCCCTCTCTGAGCATCCCCTCTGCTCTTCCTCCTGACCTCAAGGAAGCCTTGGGGCACTGCAAGGAGGGACGGAGCCCCCCAGCACTGAGGGGGCCACCCCATGGCACAGCAGTCACCACAGGGTGACGCAGGAGCCCACACTGCCTGTGAGGGTGAAGTGTCCCCTCTGTCCCCAGCCTTCCCCTCTTACCTGAGCCTCCACAGCAGGCCAGAGCTGCCCAGGTAGACTGTGGCACCTCCAGGGCTGGCTGTTTGGGAAGACACCAGGAACAACCACAGCACCTTTGACACAGACTTGGAACAGGAGCAGGGGCTGGAAAACCTCCTGAGGTCCCAACCAGCCACCCTGGGCTACCCGGTTGCATTCTTTGAGACCTCAGGCAGGGATGGGAAATAGCATCCTCCTCTAAACAATTTGCCTGGGAGACATATGTGGCAGAGTCAGCAATCATAATTCACATTTTCTGACTTCTAGCTCAATCCCTTCTTTAGCAGTAATTAATCCTGAATCCTTCCATTTGGCCAGGAAAGCATCAGCACAAGAAAAAGCACAGCACCATTTCCAGCCAAACTCTGGAGCCAAAGAGTACTTAAAGCTAAGCTTCTGACCAGGACTCTCAGTAAACAACCCAAGTCCTGGGGCTCTTTGCACTGATTTACCAACCAAAACCTCCAGCCCTCCCAACAGGTCCCTTTCCAAACGGCCCCCCTGTGCTCACCAGGGGAATTAGCAGCCGTGCTGCAGCTTGCTGCTAACAAGGGATTCCTGGGACCACCTAGCTGTGGGGCCGGTGAGAATCTGGGGGGTCACAAAGCAGGCAGACGCACAGAACAGCTTCTGTAATTTTTACACAAGTTCCCCCAAGCTCCTTCCATATCTTACAGCTGGAGCAGGGAAGAGTGGAGCTGCCTGATCAGGGTACGGCAGCTAAATAATCCAAACCTGGCTGTGCACTTCATTGCAATTGTCATCCGAGATAATGTTCTCCAGAGCAAACAATAAAGAGGTTTAGCAATATGACAGGGGATTCTTTTGGGGGCACCCCTTCCCTTGGATGCCCTGCTTGCTCTGCCTTCAAGGAAACTGGTTTTGGGCCTCTTAGGGTGCATGCTTTGAAAGCCAGCCCTATTTATGAAGTTTCAAGCTGGGTTCTTGCAAAAGCAGGCACCCCAAAACCACCTGGCATCCCCAGAAGCAGTGACAGGCCTCTCACCCTCTCGCATCAATATTGTCTGTTCTTTCTTCCCTCTCCACCCTAAATTAACCAAATCAAAGCAAATCTTTGGTGATTTCCTAGTAGCAGATTTTCTATTTTTGAGCACCACCTATTGACTCCAGCACCGAGTAACAGGAATACCAGACTGCAGAGACTCAAATCTAAACTCAGCCCTTTATCACCTCACCTCACCGTAACCAGCACAGGAAGGGAACCGAGGCAAAGACTGGGAGGAAGAGGAATTTGTTTTGATGTGGAAAATTAAAAGACCCTTCTTCCTCCTACTCAAGAAAACAAAACTCAGAATTTACTCTATACAAATCTTTCTGGCCTTAAGTTATATTTCCAATTTTCCTTATCACTTGGGCATCCTGGGACTTGAATGTCAGGTGCACGGGTCAATAGTTACATCATAACTGACAGGAAAAGAACAGGGTGAGGGACACAAGGGAACGTCACCAACTGGACTTGAACAGGAACCAACAACAATTAAGAGAGAAATGACCATTTGGGTCATCTTGTTAAGAGACCCCTGGATTTTTTTATTTTTAACCTAAGACTCTAGGCAGGGCATTCTCACAAAACGTAGCTCGTTTGTTTTGTCAGCTTTTTTCTCCCATGCACACCTAAGCAAGAAACTCTGAGCTGACGAACAGCGCTGCTGTGGGCCACTTCTGATGAGGATTCCTCACGTGTTGGGTTTTGCAGCAGAGGCAGGGAGAAATGCCTAACCTTCATACTGTCCAAATCAGAAGCAGGTAGAGAGGGTTTGTTGGGTTCAATTTTGTCCATATCACCAACACACAGAGTGTGCTTTTGTTGTTGTTGTTTTTTTTTTTACTGGAAATCTAAGGGTCCTGCCCAGCCTCACAGCATTGGCCTTAAGGCTTTGGGACCTGGAGATGCTGAGCTCAGTGCTTTGTAGGCTCCTGCTCTGCAAAAGGTGACCCGAACACACAGTGTTTCACCAGGCCCTTTGCTTACAAGGGTACACCTGAGGGTACTTGCAAGTATCCACAGTATAAGGGACACTCGTTTGGTGCACGAGGCTTCCCACACTGCTGCTTTCAAGATGAAATTCCATGGACAGGGACCAAACATGCTAAGCCCTGTTGCAGATAAGCTACCTATATGCACAGGGGAAAGTAATTCAGAGCAATCCACTAGTAAAGACTTGCTGAGGCCTTGTGCAACCGTGTGATGCATGATGGAGCCTACTGCATGGCAAACAAACCTGTGTGATTGTTTTGCTTTTAAATACAGAGCTCTTAAGGCTGTAAAAAGTGTTTCTTCAAATGTCCTAACTCTTATTACATTTACTACTCAAGGAGGTGACCTCTGAACAGGCATTGCGTTGGATATAACCAGAGAGAGGTAATGTCCCTAAATGCACTGACAGAAAGCTGCTGGGCTGGAGGGCAAGCAGGACTGCAAATGTCAGCTGAAGCGCCCAGAGCGACGACGCTGCAGACCAACTCTGTGCAAAGTGGCACAGTGAGAACAGGAAGGTTAGCAGGAGCTGTGCTCACAGCACTAGAGGCTTTCTTGGGAACTGGCAGGTTCTTGGCTGAAGTTTTTGGCGCAGGCCTTTAGGTTATGCCTGATCCGACCCCAGTGATGACTCCAGAAAGATTCTTTAGGACGGACATACCTGCAGGACAAGGTCACCAGCCCCAAAGCGCCCTTCAGGTAGGACAGAGACAAACACAAGTACGACCTTGCCTGGAGAGATGTGCAAGTACCTATCTGACCATCCAGGCCAGCTTCCTCCTATCACTTTGACTGCTGAGACACGGCAGCATTTGGGATCCACTCCAGAGCAGCCCCGGCCACCACTCAGGAAGTTTTCTTTACAAATTTTTCAGAACTTTACCTCCTTTTTTTCCTCCTTTTCCTCCTAAAGTGCTAAGCAAGGAGTCCCTCAGAAGCAGAAACTTCCCCATATATTTTAGCAGACACTTTCTTACATCTGCTAATGGGAAAAATGGTTTGAAAAGCAACAATTTTTGACAGGGCCCCATTCTTAGTAATTCACAGCTCTGGCAGCATTTAAAAGATGCCTATAGCCTTTGGAGGGTCTGGAGAGTGACAAAATTTGGTAGAAACAATGGAATTCAGAGAAAATGACAGAGAGAGAAGCATCTCAAAAGCTCACTTAGAGTACTTTCTAGTGCTAACATGGTACAGACTTTCTCCCATCACCAGATAAACTGAAAGAACCTAACAGGATTTCTAAAACAGCTTTAAACCCCTCAGTGCACAGAGATCATTACAGACAGCAACAAGGTATTTGAGTTTATCTTACATAAGGTAAGAAGAAGGTGACTAATTTAGCCAGTGACAAGTAAAGAAAGAAGTTGCCTGTAAGGAGATATGAAACAGCCAAGATGGAAATTTGCCCCTGGCTCCTTGAGGCTTTATTACATCTTATACCCACTGCCAAAAAGTGCTTTCAGCTGGCTGCTTTACTGCATAGCATTTAAATGTCAAGTAGCAAGTTTAAAATAATGTTAATACTCTACCACTGCCACTGGGAGGCACGTTAAAACAAGGGATGCCTCAAAGAGCAGAGCTCCAGAGCCTCGCATTTCCTTGCACATCCCCTCACTGAGGCACATTCATGCAAAACTAAATGCAATTAGAAAAGGGACACACTAACAAATGAGCACATCTGAATGTCCTTCCCCCTATAAAGCCAATACAATCTGTGCAAAATGGTAAGATCAGCAGCTGCAGCACATTTCACTCCCAGGCATTTCAGAAGGGCACATTCAATTAATTGCCAAGGTTCATCTAAAAGTTTTTGCCTAATTGTAAAGTTGCAAACTAAAGTCAGCAAACCAGGAAGTTACCCAGAGTACTTGGAAGGGGAAAATCTAACCCAATTCATCTATGTTGAGTCCATTAAACTAAGAGATTTTGAACTATTCTTCCAAACCTTGTAGTATCTCACTTCTTTCCCATATATTAGCAGTGTTCATCTTTATTCTTTCTTCTATTATATTTTCAGGCAGTTGCATTCTCAAACCCTGCATTTAGCGTTTATTTGCCTTCTAAAAGACAGGAGGCTAAATGCATCAGGCTGCTGATTCTTACTTAAACGAGAAGCAGCCTCTATGAATTCTGCAGCATCGATTGCACCAGTTACTGAACCAGGGTGAGGGTCAGCACAACAACTGCCTGCTTTCCAGCGGGGTTTGAGAGCTCTGTAATCCTGCCCTCCGTCATGGCTGCTAGAAAATCCGTGCATCTGTATTAATCCAGGAGCAGGCAGTAGTGGCAAGCAGATACTGTGTGAACTACAGCAGGCACAACCCTAGCTATATCCACCCAGAATTAAAGGAAATCCTTTAAGGCCTGTATAAACTGCTAAACATATAACAGGCATCCTCAGGGACCCTCTGATATTCCCCTCTCTGATTTTCCCAAACATCCAATGAATTCTCAGTCTCTTCTATGGAGATAGCACCTTGAACCACCTGGGGGCTCTCTAAGCAAATCCCAGCTAAAATGATTCTCTTCTCTGTAACTCATCCAAAGGGTACCAAGCAGATGGAGCATCTTTAGCTTCCAGCAGCATCCTTTCCCGGGCCTTTACACCCTGCCCAGACCCATAAAACGAGTACAAAGTGGCTGTGGCTCAGCACAGCTGTATTTAGAGTGCCCACCAGCCCAAACTGGTGAGAACAGCACCACACAACAAAGACTTGGACCAGGGGTCCGGGAACCAGTGATTTTTTGAGAGAAAAGTTAGGAACTAATAAGAATTTGGAAGTAAAGGTTTGGATGGATTGGGTCTTCTGCTTATCTGGTGATAGGGAGTTGCATATAACCCTGTTCATCCTACCCTATATAACCAGGTTCTGGTCAAAACACTTCTAATTTGCAATGAGAGGAATAGAAGGCAGTAACAAGCTATACCTGGAAGAGCATTACCTGAAAATAAACAGCACTTCTCCTTGGTATAGATATCCTCCTGGATAATAACTTAGTCCGTAAGTAAGGGCTGAATCAAGTTAGAGAAATCCAGTTCCTGCTGTTTTTTCCCTATCTTACAACATGTTCCAACAGAACAAAGGTTTCCTCATTGCAAGATCTTCCTTTCTACCTTGGGAAGTTTTTGAAAGCTTCTTACAGAATCACAAGTCTTACCTTTGATGATTTTTTTAAAGGATTATTGCATTTGCTTTACTGAGGGCATTTATAGATGCACTTACTCAAAGTGAGTAGCATTTTAAGCCACCAACAGACCCCACAGGCTTAAAGCAGGGTGATTCTTAATTCAATTGTATGTGATGTGCCCATGCTAGAGAATTACTCCCCAGCAAAATTCTGTCTAGGACACTTTTATTTGACAAGTAATGAAATGAAGGGCTGATGTGGTGCCCAGGTATTTCCTCATCTAAAACCTGAGCCAAAGTCTCATACAGTCAAGAGTTCAGCTGGCTTATACGGAGACCCCTCTCCATTTATACACACCTGATAAACCATTCAAGCCAGATACTTAATCCAGGTATCAGTTTTCTATATTCAAGACAAATTTGCCCCAGTTATTTTCTGGTTGTCATCTAACATGTTTTGGGATAGGTTTTGTTGTAGCCAACCACAGAGCTGACGAGGAAGTGAAGGTATCAAGAAATGTTTTCTTTGAACCAAATTCAATCATGTTGTTCCAGGGGAACATTTTCCAGTTGCCAGCACTGGACAGCAAGAGGCTGAGGGCAGGAGGAAAATTCCACAAAAGGCAACATACCGCGTTGACCCAGGCAACATTTCAGCTCTGCCAAAGTCTTTAGAAAGCTTCTCTATTAATGCATCAGGACTGATGGCCAAGATCCATATTAGCTTTCTCACTGCCTGTGCTCCAGCCCCAGGCAGTATTTAATTAGAAGGTCTGAACTGTGCTAAGCCTATGTTGGATAATTCAGACAAAAAACATCAAACCTCTTTGCTACACAGCCCCATAGCCATGCTCTGTCCTGAATACGGTCCTGCTCCCACATGAAAATAGGAGCTGATACGAGTAGAAGAGGAATCAAAAGTGAAGAACTGGCAGCAGAGCATTTTTCATGCTCAGTATATGTTCCCCATATTCCCCCAAAATGCAAACAATAATCTGTTTGGACAGAGTGTTTTCCAACTGAAATGACTAGCTTGGAAACTTCTTTGCAGTTGTATCTTTAGTTTTTAAGTGGGGAAGTAGGAGGTTAAAGTCTCAAATTTAACTAAATATTTTGATTTATTTTGATTGTTCAGTTTAAAAAAAAATGTTAACAGTCTGCTTGGATCGGATTATTTTTTTCAGACCACTCAACAGACTGAAAAAAGCTGAATATTCAAAAAGGTTATGCTTATCTTCAGGGTAACTAAGTGAACTGCAGCAGAAAGTTTCTCACTAATCACATTTTATCATTAGAAAAAGAGTGGCAAGTGCACAGCAAAGGAAAATAACAAAAAATTAGAGAGGGGATGTTTGCAACATGGAGTCTGTTGCTGTCACAACCATTTCCACGCCAGCTTCATGACCCTCCCTACCCATTTGAGGTGACAGGGAGCAAGGTTTGGAGCAGTTTTTCTCCCTCTTTTACCTCTCACAGCACCCATTTGGAGATTGTGATACAGGCTTATAAGACGGTACACGATAGGAATTGGTCTTTGCTACTGAAGAAACTGCAGCACCTCCCTCCTCAAACCTACCCTGAAACTCTCCACTTGCAGTCCCAACGGGACCTCGTCTGCTACCCAAAAAGCAAGCGCTGCCTTTCCCCACCATGAATAGTCACCCTTCCGACACCCAAAGCTTTCTGGAGGCTCTTGCTTCCATCACGGCTTCTTCCACATGCCTGTAGAACAAAAACCTCTCCAATTCTGGCCCCAGCAGCTGCTCTCCTCACCACACCAGTGAGCTCTGAAGCTGGCACACTATTGTCCTACCCCAACCACTAGAAGGAGGGTATCCTAAGTGTCCCACTGCTCTGAAAGGTACTTGCACATCAGATGCAAGCCTAGTACTAATATAGCTGGGTGCAAGACACTTGCATCAGTTTTCTCTTAGAATCATTCAAAATTTGGAAAACCCAACCAGCAGCATTTGATTGCACCAAACAGACAAGCAGCAACGCCACTCATCTAATGCAAAGCACCATATTATCCAAAAAAGGGGTCGAGAACAGCCCAGTGAAGGTGCAAGGACTATCAGAGATTTCATGGGCTTTGAAACAAGCCCAAAGCACACCATCCAGCTACACCTTACACACAACCTGCAGGCTACAGGCAAAAACAGCCAGCTGGGCAAACGCCTTGCACCTCTTGCCCCAAGTGTTCCTCAGTCGCTGACTTAATAGCTTATCGGAAAAATAGGAGCCTTCCCTAAAGGGAATTCTTGGTAGGCTTGGACAGAGAATATCCCTGCTTGACGGTCCGGACCCAGAAATTGCTGACGTGATTCAAACTTACTGCTTGCTACTCCCCTGCCCCTCTCCAGCCTCCTAAAAATAGCCGTAAGATGCCCATCGAGGCATGGAGCCTCCTGTCACTTTGCCCTAAGAAAGCTAAAGAACTCACCGAGGGGAGGGGCAGCTTCCTTCTGACACCTAATCCAGGCAATGCCGTCAGCGCCGCCAGATAAATAAGAGGAAGAAAGGCCAGGAAAGCAGGACCACTCTCAGAGACATCTCAGCTAATCCCTCCTGCCCGTCCGCCGCTCTACTTTTCCAACTCTCAATCATGGTGGGTCCACTAGAAAGCTAAAGTAGTTCGCAGCAAGCCAGTGTATTTTACATGATTAAATCCAGCTTCTCGCTCAATTTAGTTCTAAGTGGGAAAGATAGACCAAAAGACGACAGCTTAGGGTTGCTTGATTTTCCTCCTCAAGCCTAAAGGACTGTGGGAGGCTTTCCAGTCAGCCTCAAGCTCTGCTCTAGGCGGTGGTAGACGTGTGGTTCCTGCAGCTTCAGGCAGAAGGGTTACAGTTTGCTGGTGCTATAAGCATTTTTTTTTAATCTAATGCAAGAGTGGCAAAGGAAAATAGTAACATTTTTGAGATAAGAAAGTATTATAGTTTAGTACTTTACGAAACAATGTACTGTCAAAAGCTAATTGGAAACAAACTTTAAGGGCATGGTTTATTTTCTTTGTTAACGTATAAAAAGCTGCTCGTTAAGCGATATTACTTCAAATGGTCATAATAAAGCAGGTCTACACTAAAGCAGTAAGCGACCTGATGCTACATTAATGACTTATATGTTAGTTAAGAGGCTTTAGATTGTTATTGCTTCTAGCCACAACCTTGGCTTTCCCCAGGATGCAGATTTTAACAGAACCTTTAAAAACAGAGCTGGTGATGCGTTTTTACAAGGCAGGTTGCTAGTTTAGGTTGGCAAGGCCTAATTAGGCAAGACAGAAGTGAGAACACTCAGCTACCTTGCAGCTACCTTGTGCTATTTGCTTTCTCTCAGTGCATTTTCAGCAGTACTAGCTCTCTCTTTTTTTTTTCTCTCTCTCTCTTCCCAACTGCAGTCCTTCACTCCTGACCAAATTAATGGTAAGTGAAACAAAAATTAAACTTTACCGGGGGCAGGAGGGGGAACATAATGGCTACCAAACGCTAAGTATTCACCAGTCTTAAGAGCTCTTTTGCTATCTGCATTACTTCTGCACATCTGACAGGCCGTATTTTTGCTGTTTTGGAAGATACTCACGGATTGAGCTGGATGCTTTAGAAAACAAGCAGGTTCTCCCCCAGCCCCCCCTTCCTAAGCTATTTTTTGTGATTGATTTCCTTCCAACAGATCGAGTTCTCCAAGGAGCAACAGGATGGTAAGTTACAAGACAGCCAATGTGTTTTACATGTATGTGAGTTCAGAGAGGAGCTACAGGCTCAAACGTTTAACCTTTACAAAAAGATGAGCTAGGACTTCAGCCAGTACAAGTCACCACAAACTTGGCTTCAGAAAAACTGTGCTGAGTTACACCGAACAGGAACGTGGCCTCAGCCTTACATGCAATTTATCCGTGTGCTTATGCGTGACCCAAGCTGAGAAGTTCATGAGCTTGTTTGAGTGGAAATGGCATAGTGTTACCAGCTCTACCTGCTGAACATTTTTTAGCTGTGCTAAAGGGTGCTGAAAAGTGGTCTTTATTTTTAAGCCATGAGTGAAATAGACAGATGAAGTACAACAGGAAAGAGTTAACAATTTCATTTAGCTGGGACTTTATATGAACAGAAGTATGGGATTCCACCAACGGCCCACTTGTCACTTTTGCTGGGGGATGCTATGGAAGGGGAAGCACAGAGTCTGTTTTATTGTAAATATATTCATGAAGCATGGGAATGTTTGGCAAATAAGCGACTTGTGCAACCTGTTGCTTATAATGTAATAGACTGGATATTATGCTGAAATTCTCAGGGATCTTGCTGTATTTCCTGGTGGGGATTTGTTGAGCACCAAGTTGCAAATGTTTTTTTTCAATCTAGTAGATGTGTTGATAAAAAAAATCCTGACATGAGCAGTTCCCCCGAAGACCTGGAAATTTAAGCTGAAGTTTTTAAAATACCTTAGAAGATGCATTTAGGTTATATTAAATAATGTAGTTTTTAAAGACAATGTCTAAAATTCCATATCAAGTACAGCAGACCTCACTGTGAACAATGTATTTAGAATAGAAAATACAGGGATTTACTAGAAAGCTAGAGGAAGAGGAACAGCTTGAAGTAGCTCTTAAGAGCTCTAACCTTCCTGAACACCAGCCTTCTCTGGGTTGCACCGTAAAAATCATCAGGGAGAGGTACTGTGCAGCAAGTGGGCATGGAAACCTTCTTCTGGCAGTCCAAATAGTCCTGGTCACAAAGGAAAGAGACTCTTCCTTACTTTGTAATTCTGAAAATTTTACAGAAGGGTAGGGAAAGTTTAATAGAGAAATGTCATCAATTCAAAACTGCTGGCATGTACAACAAAGCAGATTTTTCTTCCAGCTTCCCTACATATTTCAGCTCTAATGCTACAACACTGTTGATTAAAGCAAGCAGAGAAGCAATTAATAACCACTTGCGAGAGGGAGGATTTCCCTGGAATAGAGATGTCCCGCCCTCAGTAGCTATTTCCAGCCACACCAGCTGCTCGGCATCGCCCCCCTTAGAGAGGGATTTTAGATTTGCTTATTCCAGGGGTATAAACTAGGACTAACTATTAACAAAAAAAAAAAAAAAAAAAAAAAAAAAGAGATACTGCAGTGAAGCACATGCCTGAGACAAAAGTAAAATATTCTTCTGAGCTGAGGAGCTGTGTTCAGAGCCCAATGAACATAAACCTCCATGGGATTTACAAAAAAAGAGAAACTCTCCCACTGACTTTGCTAATAACAGACTGGAACTGTATTTTATCTCTTGCTCTGGCTAAATGTCATGAATGCACCAGGTGAAAGATCTGATTGTATGGTATAAATCAGCACAGCTCCATCAACTTTGTCTGCTAGAGCACAGGCTGATACGAAGCTGAGATACTGTAAGGGGAAGCTCTACACAGATCCAGAAGGCCTTGATTTCATCATCTGCAATAATAGCTGTAAGGGGAGAGGGTTAGCAGTGAAGGGTTATAGGTCTCACACATCAAACAGTAAGAAGATTAGTTTCAGGTGTATTAGATTACAGCCTAGCAGGCTGACATCCTGTATCAGCAGTTTTACTGGGTGCCAGCAACTCCTCCACTAACGCAGTGTATGGATGGCTGGAGCAAGAACCAAGTACCTCTGTCAGATATCCCCAGCACAAGATGAATGAGGACATGACTTGATGTGGTTTATTGCTCCTAAATCTGCCCCAAGGCACAAAGAACATTCCACCTACACGCACTGCGGGACACAAAGCCTCTCCCTAGCTGCTGGGAGAACATGACAGCCAAGGGAAGGACATCGCGCTGCTTTACTCAGAGTTAAAACACTGAGCTATTAGGCACCGCAGTGCAGGAAAAGACCAAAACAACAGCACAGACCAAAATGCTCAGGACGTATGAGGTTTGAAAATGGCCTTTTAGATAAACCCATTACTTTTCTTTTTTTTTTTTTTTTATTAAAAAAAAGATATCTTTACTCATTGCAATAAACAGCTTAAAAAGCTTGAAGAATACAGTAAGATTAGCATGGAGTTTTTTAGCAGAAAATGAAAACAAGCAATGTGTTGAAGGCAACTGCTTGCACCAATTTGTATAGGAAAAGTGTCAATACCCCTAAGTCCTTTGTCAGCAGCACGGGGGGGGAGATGATTGAACTTTGATAATTTGGCAGCACTGAAAGAAGCAAAGTCTCAAAGTTGTATGCACTGGGAACGTGCCAGAATAAGGCAATGCAAGTGTTGCCACTGGAAAAAAGCTGGATATTCACCCATCTGTAAGAAGTGAGGACAGACAGGAGAGCAAATAAAGTAGAAGTGTCATTGTAAGGCAGCTTTATGGAAAAGCAAGAGTAGCAGCATTTGAAATCTACCTTCAAGTTTCCCATTAGTACTGTGTGGCTGAGATGCTGGAATTGCAGGCAAATGTTTTGCACTCCTATGTGCTTTGGCAGAAGAGTCCCAGTCCTTGGGCAGGATAAAATGGAGTGGATTATTCAATAATATTTTTACGTTCTACTACCACGTCCTATAAAGAAACGTGTTCTTGAATGGCAAAGTCTGTAGAAAGCTTATCTTCCTCTGTGCTTGAAATAACTACAGGGTCAATCACAAAGCTACTGGTGGTTATTAAAGCCAGGAAAAGTTTAAAAATAGTGAAACCAAAACATCAGAAGGGAGGAGTTTTTCTTGGGACCATGGGTCAAAGATTCCCCTTCTAACTCCCCGGGAGTCGTTGGAACGGTGCCAGGAGACAAGAGGCTCACATCTTTGTCCATACAACTTGTCACTGCAGAGCTGTCTGGCTTGATTTAACCACTGCTCTTCCCTTGCAGACTTCAAGGAGGCCTTCCTCCTCTTTGACAGGACTGGTGATGCCAAGATCACCCTGAGCCAGGTCGGTGACATCGTCCGGGCGCTGGGGCAGAACCCCACAAATGCTGAGATCAACAAGATCCTGGGCAACCCCAGCAAAGAGGGTGAGTGCCCTCCAGTCTCTTCCAGGCCCTTTTTCAAACTGAGGAACTGTAATTAGGCAACATTGGTACTCACAGTAGGAGGGAGAGGATTTTTTTGCTCCAATAGGGAAGTCAGGTGGGATCTCAAGCAGGAACATATGGAATTTCACCAGGTCCTTTTGAAGAGGATGGTGGCAGCAGGGACTACAGTGCTCAGAAGAAGGAAAGCCATCTCCTTAGGCTACAAGGAAGTCTCTTAAGATCACTTTGTTGTCAGCTTGGTGTACGCGTAGCATCCACTCGTAACTGCTCAGAGTCCATCTGTGTCCCAGACCCCTGCTGAGAGCTGGGGCTATTTCTAGCAGCAGTTCCTTGTGTTAGCCAAGACATGCCCCAAGATTGGCAGCCCATCTGTATATTTCAGCTGAACAGGGTGTTCTGCTTAAAACTGGTACAAGCATAGACATATGAGGTGTAGGCTGGATGTTTTGTTAGTGGTCTTTTACTAGCTGCCACCTTCTATTTCCTTTCCTCCCCCTTTTAGAAATACGAGCGGTGAATACTGTGATAATCTTTTCACAAGAGCTTAGGTACGGGACATCCCTGAGTTCACTCAAGCAGTCATTTATTAAGATGGGCTACATCATATCCAAACACTTACATTTGGCAGAAGAGGCTCTAAGGAACAACTCAGAAGTCCTGAGTTCAGCATTAACACCCGTGGGAAGCGCTAAGCAGAGGACTAACAGTGAGGTGAAACCATCAAGGTGCTGTAAGTGACCAGAGCAATACCTGTCAGGGGTTTTATATAGTCAGGTAGCAAAATACTTTCAGTAATAACCCTACATTCAAAAATTTCTTATGTTTCCATCTATTATATTTCATTCCTGCCCAAATGAAAACTGCTTTTTGCAAAGATACAGGTAAGAAAAAAAAGAAAGGGATCGTTTTAGCAGCCTTGCTCTAACAAAAACACATGGGGAAGGCCTCACTGGAAACCACAATTTCTGGCTCACGGAAAGAAAGGGGCTAGATGCACTAAGCTTGTGAGGCCTTCAGCCTCCACACTGAATATGTGGAATATTCATATTCCTCTAGACATTCTTATTCTTAATTGGCTTATTCTTTTGCTAATAACCTCTGCTTCTACATCCAAGAGAACCCAAAGAGGTCAGTAACGTGATATTGGCAGCCCCAGGGGCTTGCCTAAGTCCCAACATCCCACTCCTGTTGTCTTTCCCCACTGCTTGGGGTTCAAGATCCGTTTTACCATATTCTGTAGCTCCCACCCATCAAAATCTTTGCAACAACCAACTCATACAGCAAGCTTCATTCCTGGAAAAAAAAAGAAAAAAAACAAGTGTAAGCTTATAAAACTGTGTGAAAAGTTGAGGAAGTATGTGAAAACTCATATGGATGTGAAAATTAGCTCCCATGGTAAGAGGGAATTCAGATTTCACAGAGAAACTGCCAAATCCCATGGGAAAGGCGGGAGTAAGCTGGAGAACAAGGCGTGTAAGTGAGGTGGGAGGCTTCCCTGCATGTGGTGGTGAATACCCCAAGTGAACACACACTGAAGTGTGCAGTAGCATAGCAACTGGTGCTGTCTTTCCAGAGATGAATGCCAAGAAAATTACTTTTGAAGAGTTCCTGCCCATGCTGCAAGCAGCTGCTAACAACAAGGACCAGGGTACCTATGAAGACTTCGTTGAAGGTCTGCGTGTTTTTGACAAGGAAGGCAACGGCACAGTCATGGGGGCTGAACTCCGTCACGTACTGGCTACGCTGGGTAAGGGATTATCACCTCTGAACATTAAATTGCTGCTGTTTGAAGGCATGAGAGAAAGGAAAGATGTTCTAACTAGCTTGGAGAGACAGGAAGCTACAAGGCCAGACAAGATCGGGTTTCTGACCTGGGAATCCAAAGGGAAAGGTGATATAAAACACAATAGAAAACTTAAAAGAAGGGCTTTATTACTTCTAAACTCAAACCAGGTGCAAAGAGACCCTCTTGAGTGATAGACAGAACAGGCTGTAAACTTCAGTGAAGTAAAGCACACAGACAAAGGATTTGTTGTGTAGTTTCTTCACTCTGTAGAAATAACTACGATTGCTGTGTCTATGTGCATGTACAAAACTTCTAAAGAGAGTTAAAATGAATAAATCTCAGTTCAGCTGTAGGCCTTTTCACTAACCTAGAAAACAGGAAGCATTTGGAAGAGCTGTAGGATCCAGCATCATGTGTCTGTGTAAGAATTAACCAGGCTGTGTCTGTTCTCCAGGCGAGAAGATGACAGAAGAGGAAGTAGATGAACTGATGAAAGGTCAGGAAGACTCCAACGGCTGCATCAACTATGAGGGTAGGTGTGGGGGCTCACCACACCCTCTCTTGTCCTACATTTCAGCGCTGAGTTTCATTGCACTTGGCTTTTAGCTTCTCCGGCAAACCAGCTCGACAGAGCTACAGCTGAGTTATGTTGAAAGGTTTATGCATGAAAACAAGCACTGCAACACGCTTAGCCTGCAGTCACACTGCTGAAAAGGCTCGCTTTGGTCACAGCAGAGAAGGCTACTGCTGTCAGCCCTGGGTCTCTAGGCTCTGACTTTCTGGAGAAAAGCTGTACTGGGGGGAAGTAAACTAACCCACGGCAAATGGCTTAGGCAAAGCACTCAGTTTGGTCTCACCACACCCAGGCAGAAAGAGAATATAGTTTGTACAATATTAAGTTCTTCAAGCTTCCTATCACATTACCAAATCAAATTCAATCAGAAGTGCCTTTTCGACACCATCGGCTCCTGACCAGCTCTTGCCTTTAAGAGTATTTCCCAAACTACTATTTACTGCTCCTTCTAACCATCGCATTTGTATTTCTCCACAGCATTTGTAAAGCACATCTTGTCTGTCTAAGTGGACATCCCCAGATATGAAATGGTAGGTTCTTCACATTTGCAGTCTTAACCTTGTCTCTTTGCTATGCTTGAAGGTTCCTACAAGTCCATGGTTACAGACACAGGTTATGAAATCAACATGACACCATCTCCCCAATGATACAATAAAATTAAACTGTTTTCCAAGAGCAAGGAAAACAGGAGAGCAGATTCTTGGGCCTTAATCCCAGCTCCACAACTGGCTGGAAACTGAGGCAGTGTTTAGTGCATTTTTTTCAGATATATGTACCATGGAAAAAAGCAAACAAACAAAAAAAAAATTCAGTTTATCCATGATCACAAACACCAGCTGAAATATCATCTTAGATTTCTGTTGTCATACAAAATTGGAGTTTACACTATGAAAATTGACAGCTTAAGACATTTATCCTATAATCACAGAGAATATTTGTTTAAAGAAAAAACAAGTCTAAGCAACACCTTACAACATATAGATTACTGTAGAGAGTAGCCTCAATACTGTTGTGAGCTACTCTTCAAATAAAATTAAGTAATCACCTGAAAAAAAGTATTTTAAGTCATGATCAATAGCCAAAAGGTGGCTTCAGAAGTATCTGAGCATTTAGCAGTATTTCTACAAAGAGAGAGCAAAACCTCACAACCCTGACATGATTCTCTTTTGTCAACAGCAAAGGCCAGCAGCTCTCTTTAAAGTGCAAAAACAAATACCGTGGCTTTTTGGGCCCTTTTGGACTGTTACTGTATCCTGGGAAAGACAGTCTCAACTTTCATAAGAAACAGACACCTCAAGATAGAAATCAAGGGCTCCGTTTGTTATTTTGCAAGTGTTTTTTCAGCCAAAGGTGACTTCAAGTTCAACTCTCTCATTCCTTCCTAGAACAAGTCAAATTCGGAAAGACCAGATGGCACCTAAGATCTGCCCAAGTGAAATTCGTGCTCTGGCAGGCACCATCAACATGGAAACTGCAGAGGACTGGACGACGTGCCTCTAAGCCCACTAATTTCTACCAGTGCATCCACAGGTATTGCCTCTGGGTCACTACACTTCCAAAAACTGAACTTTCATCAGGGCAAGCAAGATGGAAAAGCTGCTACCATCCAGCATTCATCCATCCCAAGCATCTCTTTCCATGTTGTTTCCCATGAAGCAATGTAATCCATTGGAAAATTAAAGCATCAATAAAACCCTGTGGTCACTTTGAGGCTATAAAGTCTTTTTTCCCCCACCTAAAGCAGTTCCAACCTACTCAAAGCAGAACTCAGCACTTAATTTATTTCTGTATGTTGTATTCCACAAAATAAAGTTTTATGAAAAAAAAAAAACAAAAAAACATATTTAAACTTCTTCCAGAGGTCACTCTACTTAGTTTGGATGAAAAGGGTTTTCTTGGAGGGAGTGGCAGAAGGAACAATTAGGGATCCACCACCTACATCAGCACTTGAATGTTTTGGGGAGGACACCCGCTACCTGGCGCCAGAACAGCCCCTGGGGTGGCATCTGCCTTGAGATCCCAGGCAAGACCAACCACGGTGACCCTAATTTGGGGAGCCATTCAGAGCCACCCCCTTCCTGGCAAAATCTCCTCCTTAACACTACAACAGTGGGTCCACAGCACAATTAGGAAGGGATCCTAACTACCTGCGGTATTTGTTATCTTATGGACACGTGGAACAGCAGCCGCCCATACAGGCTCCGTACTGGGGGCACCAACCCCATGGCTGTAACCCCCCAGGCCTGGGGAGCCCAATAACCACAGGAGTAGCCAGCTCTCAGAGCTGTATTGTTACCCACACCTCCCCGCCCTAAGCGTAGCTCATTGCTCCTTTCCTTGAGTGTTCCCAAAACTGCCTTACCCTCCTTTCTGAGGGTCAGCTTGTTCTATAAAAATCCGGCTTAGCCTTATTAAATTACCCAAGAACCATAATTCAAGAGCCAACAGGTGCTGCAAGGGCAGCTGGTACGAGAATAAGCCACGGCACAACCAGTGAAGCAGCAGCTGCCTCTTTTCCAAGGCTTCCCCAAAAAAGTCTCCCACTTAAACCCTCAACATGCTGGCAAATGGGGCCAAGAGAGACCCAGAGATGAGCCCTGCCCAGAGACCCATGCCAGCAGGTAGTTTACAGGTGCTTGCTTCATGCAGTGGGAAAAAACCTTGATAGAAAGGGAGAAGGAAAAAAAAAAAAAGGAGGTGGTTGTTTAGCCTGTCCTAAAAAGGTAAGGAAAAAAAGCGTGAGATGCATTAACCAAACTATTTATAGGGCCTCAGCCTGAAGGATGTTTCTCAAGGGACTGCTGGACACCCTTCTGTTTCTGAACATACTGCATACACACATGTTGTGTGCTTCCTCCTTCCAAGGAAACCGTGGATCTCAGTTGCTGGGAAAGCAAACAAAAAGCAAAACACTTCACCATTTACACTGTCAGGCTCCTTCTGATGCTTCCTTGCTACACTACCCCGACACGCAGTCACGTAGCCAGCCCAGTCCAGGGTTGGACATGGCCTGAAGGACCAGAACTCCCATTGCTCGTTCCTCTCTGAACTGCAAGTTCAGTCAACTTTTCAGATATTTGGGGCCCAACCCCAGACTAGTAGCAGAATGGGATGACTTCTCATTTGTGGAGAAATAGGCTGGATTAAGCTACCCATTAAAAAATATATATATATATAAAAAATCATGTTTTTAAAACAGTCCCATGTTATGAGACATAACCAGCTCGACAATACTTCTCTGAACTCTAATTGCAAGCAATCAGGACAACGTCACCTACATTACTCCACTACAGTAAGATCAGAGCAGAAATAATTTTCAGATAAAACAGATGAAAATAAAGAGAATACTCCTTTCCCACTAAACACTCTGAGTGGGAAGGGATTTCATTGAGCTACACAGGGAATGGATTTTTATGATAGAGTTTTGGTAGTTAAAAGTTTCCCAAATATAAACAATTATTTGTAAAAAAAATTTTAAAAAATAATGTCCATATTCTGATAAGACAACATTTGGGGATTATCTTCATTCAGCCATTTATAAAGAAAGACCCACTCCTTAAATAGTAGCCTCTTCCAACTAGTGACAGCTTCAACCAGCCACTCTCATTCAACCATTGTGACAACAACCAGAAAATTGTTACTATATCTTCCAATGAAAACAAGATGTTTTGACAATTTAAAGAAAAAAAAAAAAGTTTTGAGAGAAAGAACAAACCCAGATCACTCAGTTTTAATTCCATTGATAAACCCCATCCCAACAGGTACCCAACCTGAAAGCACAACTTGGAAATGCATGAAAAGCTCTGGTGTGTTTTTTATGAGCTGCCAAACCTTCTGCTTTGCCTCAAAAACAATTAAAAAGTTAAACTTGTTGATTTGACCTACTGCCCACATGCTAGTAACCCCTGCATTGCTCAGAGCTCTGATCCTGGGGGATGCTCCTAAAAAGAAGGCCTCCTCTCCTTATTTTTTTGCTTCCTGAGGAAAGATGTGCCCAGCACCAGCAGCACCACGCTGCACTCCCATACAGCACGTGCTCGCACAGTGCTGAGCTCCTCAGCTCCTCCTCACCCCAGAGAGAGAGACCGGAGACCCCAGCAGCTGCAGAAGGCTGCCCTGCATCTGCTCAGGCTCCAAATGGAAAGAGTGATTCTCAGTCTTGGTCATCTGACACCTCTTGCTATCGTTGCATTTGCTTTGTATTTTAAATAGAACATTGTTAATGAACATACTTTCCATTACTCAAAGCAATTGAGTTTAACTCCTCAGGAGCAGGGCTAGATCCCAAGGGAAAGGTCAAGCTGCAAAACGCTGGCCCTTGGCACACAGCACCATGGAGGGTGACTGATACCAGAGAGCTGGGGCACCATACAAAACCAAGGCAGAAAGGGCAGAACAACTGAGGAAAAGTAGCTCCAACACATGCCACCATGGAAAACCCAATGAGGAAGCTCAGCAAACACATCCTCCTTCTGGCAGAAAAATTTGCATGTACAAGGCTCCTGACTGAACAAAGTCCTCTAATATAACCCATCCAGGGATGTAAGCCTGCTCTCCCATAGCAATATTTTCTTTTTTTCCACACAGCTCCCCTTTTACAGTATTTCATACCATTATTACAAGACCACTCCACTTCAGCAGGTTTTCAAACTAATCTCAGTTTTTAAACTGAACAGGTTCAGTCTTTTTCCAAGCAGTATCTTGTTGTCCATGTAGCCCTGATGTAGCTTAAACCCGCATCCTTCTTACAGCAGGGAGGCTGACTTTTACAGGGGTACAAGGAAGGGCTTAAGTGTCTCATGAAAAAAGAACAGTTCCTTAGTAACCTATTATTTCTCATTTATTTTATCATGAAGAATGCCACGCTTCCCCATCTACCCAGGTACTTACATTTATTTCAGAATGAAGACTGAAACATTGCTGAAGATACAGGATTTCACTCTCACATCTACCTTCTAGATTAATTGGCACAGCATACATGGATATCAGAGCACAGTTTATTAGAGCATTAAACTGAACTTTCCATTACCAAAATCTATGGTTTGGGAGGATGGTATAGATTAGCCCATAAACATTTCATTTCTTCACTAATGTAGCAATGATGGGCAGCAGCACTCCTAAATCAAACTGTTTGTTGTAAAAGAAAGGCTATTGCCAATCCTCTGGAAAGGATTTGCACTAAGAAACGTACAAGGGAGATTGACAAAAAAAGCAATAAAGACATGTGCATGTATTTCCTTAGCAGCATGAAAAGTATTACGAGACAGACAGTTCATGCTGATTAAAAGAAACAGCCATAATAATAGGTATTCGTAATTATACTCTGAAGTATACACAAAAATGCAAAGTGGTTTAGAGACTCACTTCCCAAAGCAAGCAAGGTTTCCAGACTTCCTCGTGCTCCATAATAATAAAATGTCTCTTTCCTTTGAGAAGATCCTCTTCCCAGGCTCTCAGCCCCCATTAAACTCCTTCCACCACCACCCCCCAAGGGCTTGGGCAGACACAAGCCCTGTTAAATCTCAAAAACCCTAGCAAAAGTAACAGAAAATTCTCTCTTTCCAGGTAAAAGGAATTTATTGCTTCCTACACCCTAGTAACAGAGGACATGCACATCCTAAACTGCACATCCCTCCGTAAACAGCATGTATGTTAATACACACCATCCACCTAGTACCCCAGGGGAGGCCAGGGATGCGTGTTTTAGGCTCTGTCCTTTAGTTGTTACGCTTCTTAGGTCTACCAAACTGGAGTCAGAAAAACAAAATAAGTTTTGTCTTGTCTTCCTAAGTATCAGCCGCCCTCCAGATTGCTTGCCCAAGAAAGAGCTTTCTTTGGGTCTTTGTGAAAGAAAAAATGATTCATTTTTTATTCCACACTATACCAAACACTGCCGTTTTTCAAGCTTTTCTCCACACAAATGACAGCACTTATTTACCACCTCATTAATTTAAGAAGTGGTTTCAGTCCAAAGTTTATCATCTGTAATGTTCCTGCATATCCAAAAAGTTAAATTTGGTTTTAATCAACAACAAACATTTCTGCCTTTGTTTAACTAACAAAGCTTCTTCTGCTCAATTTCTTTATAATTCGGGACCATCACTGATCTTTTAAGGGACGACTGATGTTATTACTGGATTTTTTGCACCTCCCTGATAAAATAAAAACCATCAATTAGATGAACCATATAGGTCACATCACGCATATAACAATTTAAAAAGAGCAGGAGTTACCTACTTTTTTTTGACAAGTTTGCTAAGGTTCTGTAATAAGCCAAACCCATAAGGGAGGTCAATACTTACACAAGCTCAGATTGCAGCCCTACTACCATAAAATAGCCCTGCTAAGCACTACAGGGCAATGCAGAAAGGTATAATGGGATGGTTGCAATCTCTAAACCCAACACCTACACCTGTGTGAGACTGGTGCTCAGCTGATTCAGGTTCTTGAAAGCTATGAAACATCTGTTAAAGAAATCCTTTGCT
The DNA here is from genome assembly GCF_965140915.1 of Aythya marila. Classification (NCBI taxonomy): domain Eukaryota; kingdom Metazoa; phylum Chordata; class Aves; order Anseriformes; family Anatidae; genus Aythya; species Aythya marila. The sequence goes on along the minus strand of NC_139047.1, from coordinate 6,870,242 downwards.
CCCCAGTGTATGTTAAAGTGACTACATTAATCTGTGCAAGTCTGTAGGAGCTTTCATCACCCCAGTTCTGCACTACTCCATTAAATACAGACTGACTCTCTCCCAGCCCCTTGCTACACTGGAGATAAGAAAACTTACTTTTCTATTTGCCTGCACTAATAGGTGCAGGCAAATAATGGCTCCTGGCCTCTGTGTCTAACACAATTAGCACAAAGCAGGGGAATGAATTCATAGCACAAGCTGCAACTGAGACCTCTCAAGCTCATTTCACCCCACTAACACTGAACTGGTGAGAACATTTTTGGTTCTGAGTTAACAGCCTGAGTTAGGCTGGATCTCAGCTGAAGACCCTGAAGGAAATGGAGGAAATGCTGAGTATCTCGTTAGCACTACAGCATTCAAACCCTCAGAGATGGTTAATTGAAAAACAAAACAAAACAAAACAAGAAATGTTGCAATGTATTCTGCAAATAAAATACCTAAGCTTATGTAGAAAAGCTACATAATTTGGAATCAGGAGACCTTAGCATCATAGTTACTTGGCACTTATAAAGAAACAGCTAATGGGACTGATCTCAGCATTAACTTTATTATTTGAGCACTATTAAAGCAGTCGAACAGAACGGCTTTCCCTCAAATACCAAACAAATAATGAATGTGAAGTCTGAGGCTGTAAGCATTGATATTGCTTGAGGAGAGACACTTTAAAATGCTATTGGAAGTGCTTGTTGCCAGCACACAGGATGCCACTCATCTTGATTCTGATATAATAGAGAGCAAAGAAGTACATTTTCATCCTTGTATAAATACACCATTGATTACATACGCAGGCAGTAAACCAGTTCTGGGAGATGAGGCCATATGTGCACAGCCCTGTTTCAGACAACAACAATACTTTCAACCTCCAGCAATATAAATTTCACATATTAACATCCATTGTGTTCAGTAAATGCCATTGTGTGCCTTTTACATTCAGAAACTGCAGCTCTGATCTGTGTCACTTGAAAAATAAGTAAATTTTAAATGGTCTGTGTCTGATGTACATAGGCCGACAGATCTGAGTAAGAGACAAACTTTGCTGAATTTTTGAATTCTTCACAGCCATCTTTGCAAACTTTTATCCCATGCCATGTGCCAAAGGGAACATAGACTGATGAACATCTCAGTAGCTGAAGTTTCCTTCTATGGTTACAGACCTACTAAATTCTCCCTACAGTAGAAACCCCTCCAACTTCTTCACTGGGAGTGCTGCTGTTCCTGAGCTCTGATAGAAATGATTTTGAAAAAAAATTTCTGAGTAACTCACATAATCCTGCTCCAAATCAGTACCGGCACATGTTGAAAACTGCTGACAGCTGCCTAACTCCTAGAAGATGTGCTGGCACATGTATGCATGAGAAGCCTTCACAGACTCAAGCCCAGCACCCTAGATTGGCAAGTCCATTTTAAACATGATGGTTTGAAGTTTCTCATAAAAAGACATGAGGAAAAAAACCTTGTCCCTTGGATGGACATCTTCTCCATCATCTTCAGGCCAAGCCATGCTCTCTGCTCATAAGACTTACACACTTGATTCCCACATCCCTCTCCTTGCTGATACCCAGCTGACTGACTTCCCATAAGGGTCTTGGAGGGCTGCGGTGTCTCTCCAGTGAGAAGGAGCTGGATCTCCTGGTAGTGGTGTGTCTATATGCTACGTGTGGTCAGCAAGTGAGAGCCTGACCATGGTGCTCTGTCGGGACAGAGGAAGGTTATCGGTGCCCCAAAGGAGGCCCACCACTCATCGGCCACAGTCTCTCTGTCACATCACATCACACACGCATATTAACACCGTGTAACCCCAAGCAAAGGCTCAATAAGGACAGTCACATATCAGAGGAGACGTAAGTTGAGAGCCTGCATCTTGTTCAAGCTTGCCCTGCGCTATAATGCCAACATAGAAAAGTTGGACAAAGATCATGCAAGTCCCCTGATGGCCAGACATGCTAAATTGGCACCTGGGCTCTTCTTGAAAGAAGACAGCACATAACCTTTAAATAACCTACTCAGAAACCAAAGCTCTAGGGTATTCATATCAGACATGAATAGTTGGGCACTCTCTTTGCAAGAGACTGAAAGTCTAGAAAGGGAATAAAGAGCTTTGTGAGAGGGCTCAGTGCTGTCCCTTACTGTGTTTTTGAAGCTTCTGTTTTTTCCTGCAGCTTGACTTTACAAACAGCAGCACCACTACATGTAGCAAGGCAGAGGAATACACTGAATCATAGGTCTTTTAAAAGGAGTCTCTGTTACCCAACCATGCAGACAGCCGAGGCCCTCTGGCAGAAGTCATCACCTTCAGGGCTTGTACCCACTGTTTACCTGCTGTCTGAAGGCCTCTGTTCAATGACTGATCAGCTGTGAAAAACATGCCTGCAAGTGGTTCCTCCACTTCAAACTGGATATCAAAAATGATTTAAAAGTCACATACATGCCAACTGCACAGGAAGAGCTCTAAGAAAAACTAGGAAATTTGCATTCAAGGCCTGCAGTTACGTGTAGTTTCCCCACATAAAATCATCTGTTGTTAAAACTAAATCCAACACACCTATTCCTAGAGGAGAACATGCTTGCACAGCAATAGTTGCTGCTGCAGATGTCATAGGATTAATGATGTCCTAGTCCAGGAACACAAGTGGAAGCTTGTAGATGGCTTATTTGACAGGAAAAAAAAATGCATGCAATGGGATTTGTTTGCTCAATTCCTTTATAATTGTTTACCTGCAGTGGAAATAAAAGACAGCAAAGAATAACTCTGAAAAAAAAAAAAAAAAAAAAAAAAAAAAAAGAAAAAAATAAGAGAATTCCTGGCAAAGAACTGTTCAGACCTGGAAAGCTTTGCACAGGCTTTGTATCTGGAGAAGATATACTCCTCAGATGAAAAATAGGAACATTTTGACCAAAACCAGAACAAATTTCATTTAATCTGTCTTACCCACAGATCTCCACCTGAACACTTTTTCTCCAGGTAACCTACAACTTCCTTGTTTATAAGTTTTGCATTTTGCTAGGCCCCATGCACTTTTTCAGCATTATAATGCTTTAAATTACATTCCTTTTAGTAAACACATTTGACATTGTTCCCAAAAAAGGAGGCACTGAAGAGACTATGGGTTCTTTCCAGCTGTAGCAATGACCTATAAATGCTGAAAATCATAAAAAAGAGCATAAATAGTGACCCAAAAGAGGGGTTCAGCCAAACCAAATTGCAACAAAGCCCAAATGTCACAGTGTCCTCAGATCAGGGCAGTAATGCACTGTGTTAGAGCCCCCTGAATCAGTGCCTTAATGACATGCCGGCAGCACTTATGGTATGAGAAAGGTGGTGATACTAATGCTGCGTATGACTGGGGACTGTAGTGCTTACTGGTATAACACAGATTGCTCTAGCAGTTTGGAGTCTTAAAGGAAAAAGTCTGGCACTAGCCACACAATATGAGAGCAGGAGAGCTACTAGTTCAAGAGAATTTATGACTATGTATGTATGGCAATCTGCATCTCTCCCCTGAGCTGCCTGTACCACAGGTCAGGATGGACAGACAGGCCATTTACTGGTATGGCAGATAACCTTAACAAAGAGAAAGATTCACCGTGAAGAGGGGGAAAATCAAAATCAGAGACTCACCCTGTGACTATGTCCACATGAGGAACGAAGATGCAGAGACCAGAAGGAAGGTGTACACCACTGTCACTTAACACAGTGCTGTGTCCCTGCAAACGTGCAGAAGGCTGTGATAATTAAAGCACTATCCCAAACTGGAAACAGCATCTAGAAGAAGGCCGGAGATGTGTCCGCACTTTCTGCTCTGCTGTGGTAACTATTTCTGTCCTGTTTTCTGCAAGCAGAAAGTAAGTAAATAAATAAAAAGAAAATAATTGTTCTTAACGTCCATTTTTTTTCACAACCACCCTTATTCCTCCCTCCTCCCCCCCCCCCCAAAAAAAAATGAAAAATATCACTCTGCTTGCCACTGTCTGAGGCATTTCCCGACCTCAGGAACTGACATAGGAAGCCTAGGCAAAGCCTGTTTTTCTGTGGCTTAGGGCAGCAGCTACCATCTCATAGCTCTTTTATAATTTTATCCTGTGTGTGGGCAGTGGGATTTGTCCTGCCAGATCTCATCGCTGCAACAAAACCACCAACTCCTGTGAGCAGGGTAACCAGGGCACCCCCAAGAACATGAATCTTCTCCTTCTCAGCCTCAACAGACCCAGGACCAAGGTGCTAAACTCATCCTGGAGCCAGTTCATGGGGTGCACTCCATGCACGATGGGACCTCACAGGCAGGCTCAAATCTTACCTCTGGGCACCCAGATTCAGCAATTCCCACCAGTTTTTTTTATTCATTTCCTCTTGACACCCCTCTACATTAACACTTTCTCCTGCATGCTTCTCTCCTGCCTAATCCGATATAATACAGGATCAGGCTCCTGAGTGAAAAAATGGTGTGTATTTTCTGGCTGCAGTTAGTTTTCTGGTAAGGGTGCTTCTGGTAGCACAAACTGCATTGCCAGAATATCAGACCAAAACCAGGAGAAGCAACAGTCCCTTCAGCATGCCCATCAGTAGCAACAGCAATGCCTCTGGCGCCATCGTGTGGCTTAGGCACAACATTGCTGAACAAAAATGAGGAATTTTTGTCTTAAAAAGAACACAACAGGTTTAGACTATGGCCTGATGTACAGAAACACCCAGATCATGGGAATTCTCTCAGAGAATTATGTTCTATTCACCTCCTTGTAAATTACTAGCTTTAGAATAACGACTTTGAAAGCTATCTTCTGTGTCACTATGCTTTTGAATTCTGAGCCACTTCAGTTTTTTTGTTTTGTTTCTCAGCAAATATGAGGGTTTGAAACCTCCTTTTTGCTTACGAATTTGTGCCACCTCATGACTCCAGGAGATAATGCCTGAAGCTCCCCCTCCACCATGTGGGGAGAGAGGAAAGCAGGTAAAATCTCACTGCCTGGCGCTATATATTGTTTTAACCCAATCCTCATCACAACCGTTAATTGGTGCTATTTTTTTTCTAGGCAGTTTGTATTTCAGGGCTTTGTTAAAGGAAACAGGCAGGAGCTCCTTCCTGAGTGGAAAGATGCTCTTTGATCCTCAAAACTTTCCCAGGTGGCTGACCCAGGAGAGAGGGGACGCCACCAACAAAGCCCTGCGAGAAAGGGCATAACAGGGATGTGGTCGTGAGGTAAAAATAAGAGCGCCAAAAATTTTGGCACGCTTGTTCTGTAAATTAAAACCCACCTGGGGCCTGTGGAGCTGTCTGGCTGCTGAGAAGGACAGTGAAGGGTGGCTCTTCTTGGGCACAGCCCCATCCCTGAGGGGACATTGCCTCAGAGGAGGCAGGACAGAGCCGAATCAAAGGCCTCCCAGAGGTTGGGAAGGATTCATGCCCGGTGAAATCTCTCAAATAACCCTTCAGTAACTCCCTGAGTGCACAGCCCCTTGCACCCCAGTGCCCACTCCCCTCTTCACCTGAGCCACGATTGTTTCTGCTTCCTCGCTTCCTTCCATAACGTGATTTCCAAACTACACTTAAAAAAAAGCACAGCTATTTCAACATAATCCTATTGTGAACACGGATGGATTAGAAGGAGTTTATAAACGAAGGTAGGCAGAAGCGCGCTTCATCACACAGGCGTGTATTTCACGACAGCCTTCAGGAACCAGAAATCCTTCCCTTTACAACACAAGGCAAGGAGGGGAGCAACGCCTCCCTGACTGCAAGCTACCGCTGAACAAACCGAGGGATTATATATTCTGCATGGAAATATAAAATCAACCCCCGGGGAGGCGCCCTAGCAGCCGCGATCGGCGGCGGGGGCCCGGCGCTGCCTCACCGCCACGCCCCGGCGCAAAATGGCGGCGCGGCTGCTCCGCCTGCGTGGGCTCCTGCGGGCCGCCGGCCCCCGGCCCTTCTCTGCCCAGGCCAGGTAGGGGGGCGCCGGGCCGCGGAGTGGGCACGGCCCCGGGGGCCCTGAGGGGGCTTCGAGGTGCGGGGGGTGGCGTGGACAGGTGGGGGGTGTGTGTGTGGGTGTCCGTGTGGCAGTGTTTGGGGCTGGGAGGGGGAAGGAGCCCATTGGGGAGGCGCTGAGAGAAGGGGGTGTCTGTTCGTTGGGCGTTATGTGGGGGCACAGATGGCTAGGCAGATGTACAATGTGCATGTTTAGGCACAAATGTGTGTGTTTTCCTGTCTGTGTGGGGGTGGGTGTGTAAGTGTTTGTGGGGTTACTCAGTGTGTGTACCCATTTACGTACATGTATGTGTTCATACATGTGAGCAGTATTCATACCTGTATGTATCTGGAGGGGTTATAGGCATGTGCTCATGCAGCAGGAAACTTTTAGGCACAGGTACAAGTCTCTAGCTATATAAATGTGTATATATACATCTACAGGTGCCTATCTATATGCGTATGTTGGTGCCCCACTCGCAGGAGGGCTGCCAGGATCTGGGCGAGCCCCCCGAGCATCCTGGCCCCAGTGGCTTTGGGAGCGCGCTGGCAGGGCTGAGGCTGACCTTTGCTCCACTTCTGGTCACACTCAGGGACACGGAGTCCCGGTGGTGACAGCAGGTGACAGGGAGGACGCGTCCTTGCCCTTGTGAGACATGCTGACCTGCTGCAGGAGAGATTTTAGGGGGAGCAGCAGGGCCCCGGTGGCCTTGGGTGGCCTCTGAATTTTGAGCTGTGCCACCGTGGGGCGGTGGAAGGTGGTGGAAGAGCCCTCGTCTGCATGCCAAGTGGGCTGTGCGCCCCGAGTCAACAAAATAGCCAAAAGAGCCGTCTTAAATGTAGCTCAGTGTTGTCATAAGTAGCTTTAAAAATAAGCTGCAGCTTAGCATGGGAAGCCTGAGTCTGAAAGCACAGCAAGCAGGTTGTGATACTGCATAGTTTGGGACAGGATTGGAGAATCTCTTTTCCATTATAATGTAACTCAGCTCTGTGGGTATAATTTCTGCTGTCTTGTGGCAATAAAGTAAAAGCAAGTCAAAGAACCCAACACACAAAGGTGAGAAATGAAATCTCACTTCAGCCATAAAGTACTATGTCCTTTACACTGTAAGCTCCTGGAAAAGTTTTAAACCTTACTGACTTTATTTATGCTTTCCTCATGTGGTTTCCACTACTGAAATCTATCACTGTTTCAGTTTTCCTTTTTTTTTTTTTTTTTTTTTTAATAATAAAAGAACCTTATTTTTGCAGATGTTGGTGTTAAGAGTTCTGTGATGATTAACTGTCCTGTGCTAACCTTTTAATGTATGCAAAAATACTAAAAGCTAGGAGATGTTAGTATTATTTTCAAAGTTAAAACTTTGCAGAAGTTGATGATAATGCAGGGTCCAATACAGCTGTAAGAGTGTGCGAATCCATGTTGTACTTCTATTTTGGAGAGTTTAAATTTTTGCCATAATGGATCCCAAGTTCTGGGGCTTTGGGGACCATGTATGAGATGAAGTAAATAACAGGAATATAACAGTAAAGAACAGGTTGTGAAGGATCACAACCCACAAAAAAACCTTTGCTCGTTCAAAAAGTTTGTTATTTGAAGTTGAACTGAATTGCTTTTTGGAGTTGTGTCATGGGGGGATGAGGAGGTGGTGATTTTTAGCATCTCTGAGGATGAAAATATTTATCCCCTTACTTATGTATATATTCTTATTGTTTTTAATTTTTTTGAAGTGTTAAGGACAAAATATTCTTGCTTTGCTGTCTCAAAGCCCAACAAAGTACGGTATTTATTGCAAGTATCCTTTGGATGTAATAGCGGGTTAGACTTGTGATATGAACTAAGTTTAGCAGGCAGATGTTTCCTTTCTTGTAAAAGGGTTGCGTAAATAGGGATAACTGTTCAAACGGGTATTCGCTTTTCTTTTTTAGCCCTGCACACACTGAACAGCATGGCACAAAGCGCCAAGAACCCTCTTCAGCTAAAAGTTTAACCGATATAGGAACTCGGAGGATCTTCACATCCGATCATGATATCTTCAGGGAGAGTGCCAGGAAATTCTTTCAGGAAGAAGTGCTGCCTTTTCATGCAGAGTAAGATACCTTTCAAACATTCTCGTTTGCCAAATAGTTTGCTTTTATTCCAAATATGCTTTTTTGGGTGTTACTTAATATGACAAAATAAACAGGGTATTTGTTTTCTTTTACCTTCTATTTTCAAATTGACTTGATTAAAACAAACCTGCCTATAAAATTTATGTGTGGATGAGTTGCACACAATCAAAATTCACAGAATACTGAGCTGCCATTATCATTTTAGGCATTTAAGCAGGACAAATGCAGTCTGTAGAGTTTCAGCCAAGTATCCCTATTAACTCTGACACTGGTGTTTTGATGGTAAAGTTAAGGAGACAGTTACCATGTTGTCATCCAAAAAGCATTAACATTGTGTCTGGATTAGTGCAATGGATATTGGAGATATGGTCCTTGCAGGATGGCAAGCTGGAGTATGCATTACCCAGAAAATTGCACAAAATATTGTGGTTTAAATTTGCATGTTTTTTGCTTCTGTGGAAGTGTGCGTGCTCTCTTCTACACAGTAGAGGTGTCATTCTTCCACTGAAATGGAGCTGGAGTTTTTTTCCCCTTATTTTAGTTGCATAATATTATAGTTGGGGGAGGTGAGATGGGAAGGAACTGAGAACATTTTTTTTGAAGGGAATGAACTGAGAACATGTGTTTTTTTGAAGCATTAAGCTGCAGTACTGTCTTGAGCAATTCTACTTTACCTGAAAAACATGCCTGTAGAAGCAATGGGGGGGCTAACGAAGGGCTTATTCTTCAGTCATGCTGCAGGATGAATTTCTTGATGCAGTTCAAAGTGTATCTACAAACAATCGAGATGGCACAACTGAGTGGGTGAGGTGTTGTGGCTCCAGGGCCGAAATGAACAGCAGGAGGCAAAGGAAACTGCTTATGTCGGGATTGTTGCCAGTTTTTTTTTGTTTTGTTTTGTTTTTTTAAACTCTAATCAGGACCTCAAAGTCATGAAAAAGTGGATTTTCCACTACATAATCATATTCTGTTTACAAAAACAGATATTTTCCTTCATCTTTTGTTAGAATGACTTCTGCTTACAAAGCTGCGCCAGATACTGGATCTGCGTGAGGTTAATTACGATCTATGTACTAGCTTGCTGACAGCTATTTCCTAGGTAGATTGGAACAAGTCAGACTTGTGTTCTTGCGTCACTTCAGTGACCTCTGAACCATTTTGTTCTCGCACCTTTGAAGTAAATGAGGAGGCTTCAAGCACAGAATACCAATTGGCTGAGCCAACATGAAGAGACTGGTGTGGCATCAACGAACATGGATGGTTGTGAGAAGAAGCATTAGTGAGGGGTGAGGGTAGAGACAGGAATAGCCCCGAAAATGGGGGGACAAAAAAAAAAAAGCAAATATGGTCAATAGAAGGATTTGTTTAAGATTTCCAGCGCAGGAGCAAAAGCTCTGGGAATAAGCTTAAGTGTATATGGGATAAGATACATTATTAACTGTGGATAAAGTGCTGTGGTACAGCTCTAACACACACGTGAGTGCATCAGAGGAATCTCTCATCCAATTTATCTACCATATTATTTCAAAAGTGTGACTTAAAAAAAAAAAAGCTGTGCCATTAATAGCCATCCAACTTCCTAATATGTTGGCGAACTTGGTAAAAAGGTACTATTTTTCTGAGAACAAGTAATTCCTGTAGTTTTAAATCTGCAGACTGTCAGCAGATGAGCCTTAGCTATCTATTTGTGGACTTGAAACCACCGTGCAGCATTAATTTACCAAAGTACAGTGCAAAGTACACAGGCTGTTGTTTTTCTTCCTTTAGGTTGCTAATGTGTTGACGTGTCTTTCTTAAAAAGCAGTTCTCACTGATGGATTTGAAATCTTTCACAAACTGATGTGTTTATATGCATTTTGTATGTGGGGAAAATAGTGTCTGGAAGATAAGTAATTATCCAGATGGTTGTGGCTTAATCTCCTAAATCCTGGTGTAGTGCTCAGACCACTAGGCAGCACAGCCTTTCATAACAAGGCTTAAAGAGATGTTGGGTTATATATTGGAAACAGGAGTTCAGACGTGTTATATAGGTGATGTCTGTGGAATGCCAGTGGCGTTTGTGGGTTTGGAGGATGGAAAACCTGTTATTAAGCCACCACTTCTTAGCTGGGAAATTGTAATTGTCTCTGCACCCCACTTGTGTATTGCTGAGACTGAAAGTCTCTCTCCTGAGCAGTGAAACCTGGCTGCAGGTGCTGTAGTGGGAAGTGGCAGCCATGACAAATGAGAGGTAGCATATGGGGAATTTAATGGATGACTCTGTTCTTGTGCTGTTTGCAGGTGGGAGAAGGATGGCCAGGTGAGCAGGGAGCTCTGGGAAAAAGCTGGACAGCAGGGCTTGCTGGGTGTTGCTATTGCTGAAAAGCATGGAGGCATTGGAGCGGATATTCTCTCTTCTGCCGTGGTCTGGGAGGAACAGTAAGTACTAGACACTTCAGGACCAGTTTCAATCATGTTATCAATAACCTGTTTTCGTCATAAGAATTCCTCTATGGTTACAGAAAATAGTGTTTCTCATGAGAAGGATACTTTAGACCTATGTAAGTCCCTCCTGCTTTAAGTATTCCAGATAATTGTTTAAGTAATAAATGTCATTGTGCTCTACTGCTAGGACCAAGGGAAGCACTTTCATTAGTCTTCTAGGTCATACAACAATTTGGCTGTGAATGTACATTCTATAAATAACAGTACAAATGCCACGTGTTCAGGTTATGTATGAGACTTCTGTGGGGTCGGGCTTTCTTTCAGTGTTGGGGCCATGTTGTAAAGTTGTCAAGTTCACTGTTTAAATTTCTGCCTGTACTGTTTTGCTTTTTTCTCCACTTTCCAAGGATGTACGTTAACTGCACTGGCCCAGGCTTCAGCCTTCATTCAGATATAGTCATGCCTTACATTGCAAACTATGGCTCTGAAGAACAGATTAAGCGCTTTATCCCTGAAATGGCTGCAGGCAAGTGTATTGGTGCCATTGCCATGACAGAACCTGGGGCTGGCAGGTAAGCTAAAAACAAAGACAGATGGTCATAATGTTATGTGCAGTCTACTGATTTCTCAGCGGAAAAAAATTCACAAACATCCTGGTTATATGGTCATCTTAGTAACTACACAACAACCTAGTATAGGTAGGACTTCAGACTTACAGATTACAGCTTTGTCATTTCAATACTCTTGCTTAGAAAGCATTTCCTTATTGTATTGCCATCGGCAAATATGCTTTGCATTTGCTTTTATAATATGATTTTATAGTTAATAATCTGCTTGTCATGTGAATATAATTTTAATATGAAATGTAGTAAGGAGAAAATCACGTACATCAGCAAAGAAGTCTTGACTTCTTTGGTATTAGATTTGTTTTGAAACAGGGTGTTGTATTGTTTTTTTCCCCTCTGAATCCTTTCAAAACAGAAGTGTCCTTCCTTTGCTGTCATTATTGAAGGGCAGATAGCACATGTTTTGGGTAGACACAGCTGATCAGGCCGGTTTCCAAAGCAGAGGAACAGGTGAAGAGCAAAACCTTTTGGTGTCACGCTTCTCCAGTTGGTAGGCATTGCCAACAGCTTTTTTGCAGAGCCTCCTCATTAGGACTGAGCCTGCTCGGAAGGTGTCCTTTTGTCTGGCATTTGTCTTCTGAAGCATGTCAGCATAAGGGGAGGCTGAGCCATTACTGATACATTGGTGTCAGTTCTTGATTATTACCACCTCCCAAAAGCCAGTACATTAAAACCACCTCATGCTCCTGTACAGTGGCCTAGATTTGCATCCCTTTTTGCAGTAGGCTTTTGGTTTCTGTTACACTCCAAACCATTTCACCATGTTCCATTTTTCTGTGCATTTTCACTGATTGCATGTAGGGATGGTATGAAGTCTACTTTTATATTGGATAGAATTTAAGAGACAAATTGCAACTTCTGGAATGGTTTCTTGAAGGACCTTTTGAATTTCGTTCTAGTGATTTGCAAGGAGTACGAACATATGCAAAAAAAGATGGAAGTGACTGGATTCTTAACGGGAGTAAGGTAAGTGAGCAGACCTATGCCACTTGTAGCCTTTAGTAGTTGAATGCACTCAGTGAGGGATGTACACTGGAATCAGTGTTTCCTCCTAGTCCTTCCACTTTCTTTTTCCAGTTGTTTTTTTAGTAAGACTTATATTTTTGCTATTGGCAATTAATGGACCAATTTATGGAAGGGTTTCAGCAGGTAGTTTTGTAGCTTTTAAATCATATCTAAACGCTTTCTTTTTTCTTGAACTGGAAGAAGTCCTGCATAGTATAATCAGAACCAGGGTTATTGCTCAGTGCTGAGGTTGAACAACAAAATATGTGTTACCAATGTGAAATCTTCTGTGGCCTGAGTGGCTTGTTAAAATGCAAGCTGTGGAATCTTTATTCAGGAACCTGCTGCTCATATTAGAAAGACAAAACCACTGCATTAGATTCCAAGTGTATGCTGTCAAGCTGTTACAAAGCTGGCAGCATTAACCTCATCTTTTGTTCCCATAATAAGAAAGCAAGAGGGCAGAAGTAAAGTGTTGAAATAGAAGTGTGGGTTCAACAGGTGTGTGGTAGGGTTGTTTTTGTTTTTTTTAAAGCTTCATCTTTCTGTCCTCTCATTTTGTAACCCTGTTGGAATCATAGTACTAACAGAGACTTAAGGCCTTAGCAGAATTTTAGGTGGTGAGAATGCATGCAAGCAAACTTTTACAGTAGGTGTTTAAAAAAATACTCCCTTGTTCTGTGTAGTTGAAGTCAAGACTGCGTTTCTTTTGGTGGAGTTAGGATGAGTCATGGCAGGCGGATAGATAATTCTGCAGAACTGTAGTAAGCAGTTGTTAATAGAAACCATTAATAATGTTTATATTTTATACCTTGCTAACTCATCTTCTTTAAAAGAGAACCTCTCTTAATTTGATGTCTACAGTTGAAAGCGCGTTCTGTCTTTATCATGGGACAGACAAAAGAAACAGATTTGTGTTCTTTAACTTCACAATTCTGATCCTAACCATACCTCTCAAACTAATCCTTCCCTTCGACAGACCTTGTTCTAAAGCAAGTTTTTGTTTTGTTTTTTTTTTTTTTTCCTTATACAGGTATTCATCACCAATGGTTGGATGAGTGATGTAGTGATTGTGGTTGCAGTTACAAACCGAGAAGCCCGATCTCCTGCTCATGGAATCAGCCTTTTTCTGGTGGAAAATGGAACAAAAGGTTTCATCAAAGGACGCAAGCTGAACAAGATTGGCCTGAAAGCTCAAGTAAGTTAATACAACCTCTAACCCACAGTAGACTTGGAGGAATTCTAAAACTGGTTAATTCCTGGCACTAGCTAAATAAAGATAGAATGAAACTGTGGTGTTATCTTAACTCTTGGGCTTTAGAGCACAAAAAATATACATCCAAAGTATGTATGCTGAGTTTGCATATGGATGTCTGAAGCACATGATGTTCAAGGAGAGGTTACAAAGCTGGATTTCTTCACTCTGAAGTTTGGATGGGATGGGATCATGTTGCTGTCTTTAGCTTTGTAAACAGTGTCTGTAGAGATGGAGGAGAACAGTGAAAGGGTAGCAAGGCACACAGGTTACACTGAGGAAATTTCTACTTTGGTGCTTCAGGAAGTGTAACTGGATAAGGCCCTCAGCTGTCTGCGTTGCTGAAGCTGCTTTGAGTAGGATATGGGTGACCTCAGGAGGACCCTTCCAACCTAAATTCTTCTATGACTTAATGCAATAGCATGAAAAAATGGGGTGCAAAAAAAAAAAAGTGGAATGAAGAGATAAGAATGTCAGACTAAAAACCCTTGCACTTAAAATCCTCTTAGGACACAGCAGAGCTGTTTTTCGAGGATGTGCGGTTGCCAGCAAGTGCCTTGCTTGGACAAGAAAACAAAGGCTTCTATTATTTGATGGCAGAGCTCCCTCAGGTAAGAGGAATGAAAGTGTTTGTTGTTTTTAGGAAGAATACAGAGACCCAACTTTTGTCATTGCAAGAATCTGCCTTAATCTTAGAGATGATTCATCTTGGAGAGCCACATCTGTCTCAGAATTGGGATGTCTGTAAACAGCGTCCTGTTGATACTACTGCTTTTTACCTGAGTTACACAGTTTCTACGAATAAATGTTTGGTTCTTTGTGCATTAGTAACAGTCTTGACATCCCACCAGCTCAAAGCCAGAGCTCTGAATCGCAGTTATTGAAGAACCTGCACGTAGGGTATTATATTAAAGAACATGTCGGTTTTCTCATACACTTCTAGTATGGAAGTATGGAATTTTGCTCAATAGACTACATACAGCTTGGAGCTCTCATGACTTTGGCATTCTCTAATGAAAGACCAAGTGTTGCTGTTCTAGCTTTTCTAATTGCAGAACCATATTAAAGATACAAGTTTTTTTTTCTCTATCCATATAGCAAAGTAGAGAAGTTGTTACCAAAATGTCTTGCTAGTGAAAATAACACAGTTTGACTTACTGAAGCTTTGGAATGGTTTGGGAGGACAAAGAGGCAATGCAATTTTTTTCAAAACACAACTGTGCTTTGTCAAAACTGACTGTTTGCCTCATCTGGTAAAGATCATGTTTATTTAATTTTATGCTGTGAGTAAATATGAAACCTGATTAAAGGAAATGTACTGCTTTAAAAAAAGTGCACTCACAGATTCAATGGGATGCATAAGATGACTTCACCTGTGCTAGAAGTAATCGTTCTGTACTTTGTTTCTCAACATGTTATGAGAGGAAGGAAAAACAGGCAGTGTTCTTGTAGGTTTTTGTTGTTTTTTTTTTTTTTTTTCAAAAGTTGTCCTATTGAAATAGGTAAACACAGTGTATTTTGTTTTTGTGTTTTGTTTTTTTTTTTTATTTTTTAACTGAGCTGTGAAAACGAATAATTAAGCATAAATCAATGTGCAGCTTTCAGTCAGTCGGAGTCCTATGGTTGACGTGTAGCTATTTTTCTGGGATGATGTTCTGTCAGCAAAATGACCAACAAGCCTTAAAAGTGGACTTCAAGCATCAAGACATTTGTCCCGCTTGTTAATTTCAGTAATGTAGTGTCTGGCTTGATCCCTAGTGTGACTTCTGCCCCCCTTTCTCAATGAACATCACTGAACATCTGTTTCCCAGTTGTGCATTTACGTGTGTGCGTCTGCACAGAAATGTAGGACTAATTCCCCTGGATTCTGTAATTTGTGTTTCTAAAGGAGAGACTCTTAATTGCTGATATGGCTCTGGCCGGCTGTGAATTCATGTTTGAAGAGACAAGGAATTATGTGAAGCAAAGAAAAGCCTTTGGGAAGACGATTGCACACTTACAGGTGAGTTTAAATTGTAAAACTTGTAAAGCCAGATGCACCATGGAATTTTTATACATTCGTATGCGTAATGTTGAGCAAGTGAAAGTCACTGGACTGTTACCAAAGGATTGCTTGCGGAGCTTCACTCTTGGGCTGTGGCTGATTTTATGCCCAATGTTTTTAAAAACCACTAAAAGGCAATGCATGTATTTTAAGTCAATAAGGTACCCTACAGCAGTACTGCTTTTGGAAGTGAAATATGCAGTAGAAACTATACTGGCTTTTTGCTGGTGATGAAGTAAAAATATTTTTTGCATTTAGTCTTGCATTTTACCATCAGAGCTCCTAATCATAGGGTTTATTACACCTGCTTGGATTCCTGTATGTGCCTGGAATCCTACAGACCGCAGAAGAGCTTGGTGCATGTGCAGGTACTGCAAAACTGCACATAATGCACTGCAGCAACATGATCTTCATGAGAGTGATGCTCAGGGTCCCCAAGCAGTGACCTTGTTGCCTGAGTGCCTGCAAAGGTGTTTGTATTCAGCTTTATGGGTGTAGTAACAAGATTCCTGAGCTACCAGGTAGCTGGGTATTCAAGTGATAGCATTATAAAACTGTTGGATTTACTGTTGGAGTATAGCTCGCTTTTGACAGTGCAAATTAAATTGTATTTTGAGGCATGCTTACGCTATTTGGCTGTTGTCAGAAAGCCCAATAACATGGAAGGCAACATTTGATGTAATTTTCCTGAAAACTTCATCTTTTAAGGCTGAAACAGACCAAGCTCCTGTGTGTTTCATCTGTAGGATAGGAGTGACTACTACTTGTTGGAGCATGTTAGCTTCTTTTGATATGCTTCAGAGATAATTGGAACTTGAATATTTTGATTCTGTCTTTCTTTGTCAAAATCAAATATCTAATTACTGGGAATAGCAGCAGAACTGAGCTCTTCAGAAGTGCTGGAATGGGAGGTATCTTTCTGGAAATCATGATCTTCATTTCTTTTTGAACCGAGTATTCAGAAATACTGGAATTTAGTATGTGCAAGGAGCAGATTTAACACAATAAATGTATTTTAAAGTTTATGTAGGTGTGGAATGCTTTCTAATTGTAGTAGTTCACTGTTCAGAGACCTCCAAAATAACGTTTTTCTAGGGTAAACTGTTGCCAGTCACTAGGAGGCCAAAATTGAGTCAAAAAAAAAAATAATCCATTCTTGCATACCTTTTCAGTTTCCTTTTTGCACTTAAATGTGCATGGAATCAAAAATCTGTTCTAATTAGAGCATTGACTTGCCTGATTCTTTGTTTTTTAATATCGTACTGTAGCAGGACTCAGTTATAATAATTGTCTAGGGAAGCAAGGAGACTTATTCTATAAAAGTTTAGAACAGTGAGATCGGGCAAAACTTCTGTTCCTGTTTGGTGTTTTGATCCAGTTCCTACCAGAACTGCTCCAAGATGATGACATACTTGCCTTACTGGATTTTAGGTATCCTTAGCAATGGATTTTACCTTTTCCATCTAGAAAGCCTTTTCCAGTGTGTCAGAAAAATTTCTGATAGTTGGTCTAAAAACTTCTTTGTTTTTGCATATCTCTTGGCAACGCTTAAACTCTGAAAAACTAAATGCTCAGACGATGCATCCAATGTATGATGAAATAAATGTTACAGCTAGAGGGAAAATACATGCTCCCACAAGGGGGAGCAGAGAGTAACAGCTCCCACTACCTCTTAACTCTGTGCTGTCTGGGAACTTGTTTTCAGGCTCTTGGAGGGTTTTCCCCATAATGGCATGTTTTGAGTTGGTCTGGAGGATTAAAGGGCAGTAAATGTATCTAATAAGATTGGTAAAGATGTAATTGTATTGAAAACAAACTACATTTAAATATAAAGAGCCCAAACTGTTTTGAAACAGTGATATCTTACAGGAATGCTTCTAGAAAATGCTTCCCGTTCTACTTCAAATGTAGCTTAAAAACAGTACTACTTCTACTCTTTCTTTCCTCTGCCTTATCCATCCACTCCCAAAATAAGACTGTACAGCACAAGTTGGCAGAAATGAAAACACAGATTTGTGTGGGACGAGCCTTTTTGGACAACTGTTTGCAGCTGCATGCGGATAAACGCCTGGACTCCTCCACAGCTTCTATGGCGAAGTACTGGTATGTGGTTGAAGTAATCTGGAAATGTTACTTGTATAACCTTAACGAGAGTCTAATAATAAAAACGCTGAACTGCTCATATTTGAACAAAAGATAAAATTACTGTCTGATTAATAACATTGTCAGTTTCTAGTAGAGGCCACTAGCTTTAACTTAAATCAAGTAGTCAACAACAGTGAGTTATGTTGAAAACCAGGGGCTGCTAAAGCAAATCAATTTTAAAGTAATAGCATGCTTTTAAAATAGGCTTCCATTAATACTAAGACCAGGACTCAGCCTCAATTAAAAGTGAGCATTTCATTGGTATTTAGAAAAAGTTACATATTTCTATAACAAGCCATTTTTTATTTCTTAATCACAAGTTAATTTGAAGCTCATATGATACAGAATACTTTTTAGTTAGCATTACTTAGCAATAGTTGTTTGGCCCAGCTACTTTTTGAAGCTATCTGGTTTTGGGAAGAAATAGTTGGCTACAGCCAGTGCTGCAATTGAGACTAAACAGTTCTTCTTTTATTAGCCAGAACTTCTCCTCCCGCTCCCTGTATTTGATGGTGTTATCTGTTAACTTAGGCTTAACCAGAGAAATCTGGATGAGTAGGGGCATCTAAGATAAGGCACATGAATTTGTAATCTGTGTAGTTTTATCTTGGTTGTAAAGATAAGAGGAAAAAAGCATGCCAGACATTAACAAAAAATGTTATAGAAAATAGAGATTTACAGGTTCTAGACCTTCAAAAGTAAATGTAGAGTTAATAAGCAGAAAATGCTGATGGAATATAGTCAGAATACCTACTATGAAAGTAAGGATTTTATTTGAATGCTATTCTTAGCACTGTTTACCTAGAAATAACAGGTACGTAAGTAGACTCATTCAGTTCTGAGGAGGAAGAAACAGCTAGTGCCAGGTCAGATGCAGACTTGCTTTGGAAAAATCTGTTGAGGAAGTAAGGAATTTGAAACTCCCCTATCCACTCACGTGTTAGTGCCACAGTTTGTCGTGGATTTCCCCATTCCCTATTAGAGTTCCCATGGCTCTTTTCCATAGCACTCTTAGATGGTCTAGAAACTGCTTGAAAGTAGAACTGCTTCATTCCCTAATATTCCAGGGGACTATCTCCCATTGATTTTGCTTATTAACTTTTGCCCAGTCGATGTCTTGATTTAGAGGTTGGGTGAATTTTGAAGTGTAGCTTGTGTCTCTCTCCTGATACCTGGTGAAAGGTCTGTAGGCTTTGTGGTGGCCAGTTGTACTATATAGCTAAATTTGGAGATACATTTAAAGGCAGTTGGCAGTAACTCACTGTTGCAGGTCTAAAATTGGTATAATAAACTGTAAGAACCTGGCTGGAGGGTTGGTTTAGAGAAAGGACTCCTCTTACATTCTTCCATGAAAAGCAATTGACTCCAGTGGTCATCATCTTTACTTCTGTTATCACTCTGAAACTTTTTTTTTCCCCCAGGTCATTTAACTTTGGCTTGAACTTCTAGTGAAGTTAAAATCCTAGGGGTTCTTATGTCTGATTTTCATTGATTGTTTGAAATAACATGAAGTATGTAGCTTGCCAGAAGCTGAGAGATGCAGCACATCTACTTCAAAGGGCATGTTATCCCTCATGTTCTAGAGGGAAGGCTTGCAAAACTGAATGCTTTAAGAAAATTATTTTAGATAATAAAATTATTGAATATTTTGCAGTGAGCAATCCTGTTTAAGAATTGAAGTATTCTTGCAAATTTAAAGCTGTAAAATATTTATGGGAAAATAAAGCATTCCCTAATAATGGTTATAGTTAAAGAGCATCATGGTATGTTGGTGGTGGGGGGCAGAAAGCCTGCAGTGTTCTTAAATTTTATGATGCAACTGAAGGATAAGACCAGAGAATATACCAACCTGCTATACAAAAGAAGTCTCTTAGCCTGTGAGAAAGGTAAACAGGTTTGTTTGTCTTGAACGCTTTCCTTCTCTGAAAGCTCTTCTGTAAGGGGAAGAGATCTTAAATGGTTTTCAATTCAATGTATGTGTTTCTCATCACGCAGGAAGAAAATAGCCCTCACAATCTAAAGTATTTTAATGGCCAACGCTTTAGATCAGTTATGAAATATAGCCAAGAAGTTGGCTATCTTTTTGTCTTGGTAACTTCTCTGTGTCTCTGGTAATGTTTCCCAGCATACATCCTTCTAACAACCAATTTCTTTTTGATCATTTAAGGTCGTCTGATCTCCAGAACAGTGTAGCTACTCAGTGTGTGCAACTGCACGGTGGCTGGGGGTACATGTGGGAGTATCCAATTGCAAAGTAAGTGTAAGATTTCAGACTCGAATGATGAAGGATTACTAGCAAAGTAAAATGAGGCACTTTTACATCTACTTGTCAGTTGTTTTGTGTTAGTACTGATTTACTGTTCCTTTTTCATCATGTTTATTGAAAGGCAATCCTCTGTCCAGATGTCTGCAGGAAAGCTTTGTTTTGATCCTCCAAATAATTCATAACCTGTTGAGCAATTGCCTGTTTTTCACAAACAGAAGTTCTCCTTGTAGGAGTAATAGGGAGGAAAAAAAGTATTTAAAAAAGAAAACGAGCTACTGTACATAATTTATCTGGAATTAAATATATATGCATGAAGGGGAAACAAGGTTGGTCAGCCTAAAGTTTGCCTAATACTGTAAAATAACAAGTTGCCTAATCAAGAGCATGAGTGGTTATGTTCAGCTTTCTGTACCTTTTTAAATGATAAAGCTGAGGGGCTTGCATGTAGAGAGAGATTTGTCATTCCCAATTTCTGGCCTTATGTTTTTTGGAACAGTTACAGAGTTTTTACCATTTCCTTACATTTTCTGGGAAGACGTTTTTTTATTTCTCTATATTCCATTGCCACAACAGGATATGTAGAGCTTCTGTTTAAAAAAAAAAAAAAAAGTTAGAAGGGTTAACTTGAAGTTAAAAGAAAAATAGAAGGGTTAGCCCCAGTTGTTATAAGCAGATACCTAGACTTCGTTTTTTAAACTGAGCAGGTTTAGATTCGTTATTCTAAATATACTTAGAGTATGAAGAGTTACTTTCAACTGACTGTTTAATGTGTGTTTTTAATGCTCACATATTTTGTCGAGTGTCCTGCATGCTATCTCATTAAGTAGGGAGGTCAGCAAGCCCTGCTCGGGGTGTCTTTGAAGTGCTGCTTATCTGTGTGTGCAGCGGCTGTCTGTATGGGGATGGCGATTCCTGTAGTTCAGCAACTGAGCTACAGGGATCAGGGATCATCTACAGGGATTCAGTGGGCTGCACTCTCTGTATAATGATGCAGAATTAGGATGGAAAAGCACACTGTCACCCCGTGTGCTGTCACCAGCCATGCATGTCCTGGGGCCAGTTCCAGCACAGAGATGGAAATGATCTGGCTGCGTGCAGTTTTTCAGCTGCTGGCCCACATGGAGCTGGAGCTGGTACCAGCAGAAAGCTGTAGCCAGGCTGACGGGAAGAAAATTGGCACTTTTCCTCCCAAGGTGTTTAAGGCCCACCTGAAAGAAAGAACTGACAGCGCTGGTAGCAGTCCTGTTGACAGGATCAGACAGGCCAGGGCATTAGAGCAAATTACCATGATAACTATCAGGTTGGCTCTGCAGGAGTTGTTTTTTCACAACAAGGAGGCACCTGGCTCCCAGAGGTTATGCAGGCGTGCTGTTGTCGATCAGGACGTGTGCGGGGGTGAGTGGGGTTTTGGTGGCCAGAGCTGAGTTAATGCACAGGAGATGTGAGGGAAAGAGGGAATGAGAAGCGATGGGGGGAAAAAGCAGTAGGAGTCTGGTTTTGTAGAGCTTTTAAAACACCTTGATGTGTGTGAATCTCCTTAGAAAAGTACCAACTTTTGTCTTTGAGTATCCCACATCTCAAAGTTACTGTTTTTCCCATTTCTCTTTTTATTGTGTATACATTCTGAGAAATGCTGATTTATTTTTTTTTTCTTTTTTTCCCTATCCTCAGAGCTTTTGTGGATGCCCGCGTTCAGCCCATCTACGGCGGCACCAACGAAATAATGAAGGAGCTCATTGCTAGGGACATTGTCAGTGACAAGTAGGGCGGGCGCTTGCCCCGCAGAACCCCTCCCCACCCCCTTTTATACTAACACATGGCTTAACCTCAGCCACCCGAATGTAAGTAGAAGAGATTCGCCTAGCACGCCAGCTCCTTCAAGCAGACAAAACCTCGAGGAGAGGGGCGGTGGCAGCAGGAGCAGCTTCCTGGGGAGTCCTTGCTTCGACCGCGAAGCCCTGCGTTGAGCGGCATCGCCCCGCGCTCTCAGCCGCCCCGTGCCTTACCCCCGCTGCCCGAATAAAGCCTTTCTATGCACACCCCGCCTCCCTCGCTCCGGGCGCGCCGGCGCGCCCGCGCGCGCTGGGGAAGGGGGCGGAGCGTCTGGGGGGCCCCGCCCCTCCCCTCGCGCGGCTTGGCCCCGCCCCCGGGGCGCGGCGCGCTTTAGCTGGGCGCGGACTGTTCAACCGCGGCACTGCGGCCGCGCCGCGCGGGCCGGAGGCGGCGGCGCCGCTGCTGCTGCTGCTGGAGGAGGAGGAGGAGGCGGGCGGAGGCAAGCGCGGGGCGGCGGGGAGCGGAGCGGGAAGGAGCGAGGGGGGGGAGCGGGGAAAGGGGGGGGGGAGGCCGGGGGGGGGGGGGAGCGCGGAGAGGGGAGCGGGGAGAAGCGCGGCCCGGCGGCGGTTGGGTCCCGCGGCGCTGGCGCGCATGCGCGAGGGGGGCTGGGTGGGGGCGGGGCGGGAGGGGGTAACGGTCCGGGAGGGGGCGGGGCTTGGCGCGAGGATTGGGCGGGAGGGGCCGCGCCTCAGCCCCCTCAGCGCCCTGCCTCGGGCCCGCCGCGGCTGGGGGGAAACGAAATCCCCCTCAGCGACACCCCGCGGGGCAGGGGACCTCAGCTCCCCCTCAGTGACACCACTGGGGACCTCAACTTCCCCTCAGTGACACCCCCTCAGCACTGGGGACCTCAGCTCCCCCTCAGTAACACCCCTCAGTGCCGAGGACCTCAGCTCCCCCTCAGTGACACCCGTCAGTGACACCCCTCAGTGCCGAGGACCTCAACTTCCCCCTCAGCGACACCCCTCAGCACTGGGGACCTCAACTCCCCCTCAGCGACACCCCTCAACTCTCCCTCAGTGACACTCAGTGACACCCCCTCAGCACCAGGGACCCTACCGCCCCGTCACCGCACCTGGTGTCTCAGCGCGGCACCGCTCTCGTCTAAACCCGTTTTTCACCTCTCTCCCCAAAGCCACAGCTCCACAGGGCAGCTGGGTTGTCGGTACGGACGTCGCAGCGGATCTAAAAGTAACGCGAATGTTATCTCTGTTAGTAGCACGCATTAAAAATGCCTTCAGATGCTATGCTCCAAATATATGGTGCCGCAGACTGGGCAGGAATTAGTTGATGGCGCGGTAATAAACTTGGAAATTATCCTCTGTGCAGCAGCACTGGGAGAAAAACAACCCTGTGAGGAGATTTTAATGAGTCATGGGTTTTACCATAAATGAATACTAATGAGTTCCACTTGAAGTATGTCCTTTTTGATGTTTTTTATGATTAGAACTGTTTGGGTGGTCTGTCCTAAATTGCGTTCTTGCTGTTCAAAGAGAGATCCTTTGTAGGTGTGTGGCGGTGTTTTGTTGTTTTTGTTTATTTTTTCTCCAGAGAGGAGAGATTTATGCTTGTATCTCCCGGGGAGCGCAAAACCCCGGGGTTTGCAGTTTTATCTCTGTGGCACGGACTGCGCGGTGAGCGCTGCTGAAAGCTGAGACTCCCCGCATAATCCTGTCAGTTTGTTTTTTCAGGCTATTAATAGAACAAAATACGAAAATGCTTAAATACTCGTCATGAGTAACCGGGCTGCTCTTGAACTGAAAACAAAGGCTGCCTACCGAGACGATTTCTTTTCTGAAAGAACAGTCCCAAGCATGCTAAATACGGACTTCTTCCCTTTTTCTTTCATACTCCTAACCAGGACGTGCCCAATGGGACCCGTCCCTCCTTTGTGGCCATTGCTGCCGACTGTTCTGTCAGAAAATGCAGACTATGCCGTGAGCTCTTCCCTCTATTCTTAGTAATCGTTACGATCCCGTTCCCCTGGTGAATATCGGGAGGGCAAGGTAACGGGGACCCGCATGGATGGATGCTGTGGAGGAGCTGCCCGCGCTGCGCTGCGCTCGGCGGCGGCTGGCGGTCGCAGCGAGCCAAGAAGCGCCGCAGTAGCACCTGTCTGCCAGAGCAGCGCTTTATTTTTGTCCCGCGATAATCGGAGAGGCGGGCTGAGAGCAGCTAGGGGTTACAGGACAAACAGCTCAACGCTGTAGGAAACCAGGTATCGCCAGCTCTGTTGCAGGTGGTACCTGAGGGGCTGTAACGCGGCTCTTGTCAGCTGGAAATAGAATATTTTTGTACGCTCTCACTGAACTTAATTCGGGGTATTTCAGCAATGCTGTCATTTGCTGGTTACTTTGCTTTGCTTTTGGAATGTTTTCTAGAGAAGGAATAAACATTGGAAGTTCTGTCTAAAACACAGTTAATCTGTGAATAAACCAGAAACAAGTTAGGTATATTTGTTTGAAATGTAATTTGTGGGCAGACAACTGAATTTGAAAGCAAAAAATAACAATACAGAGGAGCCTTACAAGCCCTCCCACAAGTGGAAGTTTTAAAAAAGATAACAAAAATCACGAAAAGATAAACCCACACCCTTCCCAAGCAAAAGTCCCCCAGCATGTTGTAGTGTTGTGTAACGTAAGTGATATTGTTATGCAAGGGGGGAAAGAGTCAAAAAGCGAGAGGACTATAAACAAAAGCTGCAGGCTGGGAAGGGAATGCCAGCCTGCATGCAGCCGGGCTTGCTCTTGTTGTTTTTTAATAGGGTGCTACTGCTGGCCTACGTGAAGGCATTAGATTCAGGATTCAGACAAATTGCAGTGAGGTAAGGTGGGTAGAGAAGGGTGTAAGAGCAAAATGTTCGGTAAGGAGTAAGCAGAGCTGGCAGGGTGGAGGGCAGCAGCAGAAAAGCAGGGGTAGCTGCAGGGTTAGGAGCTGGTAGCTGTCATGTTCAGTGGTGAGAGAAGGCAGCAGGGTGTGGGTCGGGGCAGACTGCAATCCCAGGCTGTGTCCTGCTGGGTAATTAAGGCATTATGGAGGATAAGCATAAAGTCACTTGAAACATCAGTTGCTGTCCTGTGTGCGTCTGGTACTTGTTTCTTCTCTTCCCCTTTCTTTACATCGGCTTTCCTTTTTACAATACTTTTTAGACTTTCGAGTGAAAAACATATTACACAGACAAAAAGCAAAACATTTACCAGTTCAGTGTGGAGGTTTCAACATCAGCACAGCAGAAATACGAGTAGAACACAATGGAAAAAATCCTTGAAATGGTTTACCTGTGACAAAAAAAGCTTTTTCCAGAATGACAACACAGACTTTTCCTCAGTACTGTATTACGCTACTTGCCCTCCCTCCCCTTGCTTTTTTTTTTTTTTTCCCAGAAGGTAATAGGTTTGGCTCTGAAAACTCAGTTCCAATAAGGGTGGAGTGAGATTATTTTTTGCTGCCTTCTGCCAAAATGAAATAAAATGTGTCAACATGAAAATTGTACAATTTCTGTGGAGCCAAGTGCTTGTACTAAAGTTTGTTTTTAATTTTTTTTTTTTTTTTAGCTCGTAGTTTGTTTTGCTGGTGTGCCAATGACATTTTGTGTGTTTGTGTGTGAACTTCTTGGAGAAATGCCAGGGGCTGGAGTCTGGGATAGTACCAGCTTTTATAAAGTCTTTTTGATGTCGCTGAAATTAGAGGAACACACGTGAAGCGTCTCACACAGCTGTCTTCAGGGCAGAAAGGTTGTGTGAAGTTTGTAAGTTCCTGGGTGAGGGGTTAGGTGGGAGATGTTTCTCTTTGAAAGCATTTACTTTTTAGTTGTGTTTTAGCTTAACCATCTTTTGTCAGGAACTGATAATTGGTGGCTTGTCTGGTGCTTTTTAGTTTAATGTTAGGGGGTTAATTTGAAGGTACTTCAATTTACCTTTTCTTTCTATCTTTCCCTTAAAGGAGGGGGAAAAAAAGGCCCCCTAAACTAATGTAATTGTGCCTGTTAGTTCCTACAGGGGTAGAAGGACACAGAGCTGTCAGCCAGCCTGATCCGGAGAGCATCGCAGCGTCACAGGCGTGGCCTTGTCAGGTCCCAGTCACGGGGCTTTTACTCTGAACAGCTCGCTGCTAGGGAGGGTGAAAGTTAAAATCCTGTGGTTTCTTTTAGTACTGTTGTTTAGGGTTAGTGTGAGGGCTAGTGTGAGGGCTGCTGAACCTGGTCCCGGTGATGCTGAGTAGGAGCTGTACAGAGGTAAAAACCTAACAGCCGAGCTCCTAGCTGCTTTTCAGGTTAACCAGAGAATTTACTGTGAAGTTAGCTGCACTACACTTACTTTTGCCACTCTCCTGTTGTTTCTGGTGTTGCCTCTAGTTTCTTAACCAAGAACAGCCAGTAGCTTGCTGTCCAGGCTTCTGCGGGCCAGGCTCAGTTCAACCTTCCTTTGTGTTTATTTCAACTCCTAAACAGAGTTGAAAGTAGGGTGTGGGGCAATGATTCCTGCACTGCAGGCTGTGAAGTGATAAAGTGGGGCATGTCGGAATAGCCGGTGACAAGGGATAAAGGTTGACCCTGGTCTCTCCATCCCAATAGTTTGGGAACCCTTGGTCTAAGCGATGACAAGCCACAGGCAAAAGAGTCATTATAGGAAAGCTAATTGTTTTTACTCCAGGGGATATCGAGGAGTGTTGGGTTTGTATTAAATAAACAGTGTCTGATGAGTAAAAAACAGGATACAAAAGCAGGGGAAGGATTTTAGGAAACATTCAGAACTGGCACTTCCCTGTTTTTAGAGCACTAGCCCTGATGACTAACTCCTTAAGTGTTCTGTGAGTGTATATAATTAAATAATCAAATACTTGCTCTACATAAATTAACTTTGAATACGTTTCTCCTGGTAGAGAGTCTATTTCAGAGTGTTTCATCATGCGGTAGGTGTTCTGCTTAGCTGCACTTGTAATAGGTAGCTGCACATCTCCCATTCTCCTGTTTATGTCACACTGTTGTTGACTCATTTAAAGTTTAAAAAAAAAAAAAAAACTTGAACGAAGACCAAATGCAACTTAAAGTTCTTATCCCCAGAGCAGATTAAAACAAAATCCCACCAGAGTTCTGGGTTGGGAATATGTAGATGTGCATCTGTGTTTGTGCATCTACATACACACGCGCGCTCTTTTTAAAATGCAGCCTTCTAGTCCTACGCTTTTGGTTGTGTTTTGAGTTTAAGCAAGGTTAGATGACAGTCGTGAACTCCGAGAGGCTTATTTCTAAGACTGATAGGATCAGAAATGTGATGAGGTGTGAACACTTACTCCCCTGCAAGGTGGAGGCTTTTATTGCGCATGGGACAACCTCTGCGTGAAATAAATTAAAATTTGAGTGTTCTTGTTTGCCTCGTGGGAGGGCGTAGTCTGTGCATGTTCTTTAGCTAATACCCTTTTTATGACATTTAAATAATGTTTAAGTGTTGAAAGACTGAAGTGCCTGACTGAGTTGTATTTGTATCATGTCATGAAAATGAGAAAATTTACATGGCCCGTGTTGTTTTCAGGTTTGCTGTAAACTACCTACAGTAGCTATAATGACACCAGCCCTCAGAGAGGCAGCAACAAAAGGTCATGGTATCCACTTGTCACCTTCTTTGTCCTCTAGAGCTATGGAGTCTGATACAACTTTGTGCATGGAAAATTCCAGAGCAGTGGAAGAGAAGATAAGAGAGGACTCCATCGCACGGATTACTTGCTCAGTCCTGGGGTTCCCCACTGCTGAGCCCAGCCTCAGGAATGATATCTTCAGCATGCAGCATTTCGCTTCTCCGCCGTCCTCCAAGCGCTATCAGTCTGTCTTGTTAATGAGCACAAATTCTGCATTTAGCAACAAAACCGGTAAGCAAATGAAAGCGGGAGAGCCTGACTGCTCCAGGATGAGAAGCGCGTTACATAATGGTGCTGACACATCGCTCGGTCACATCAGTCATTCGGGACCTGAGGAGCAGGTCAAAGGGGTCGCTTTTCCAGACACCGCACCTCCAAATCTGGCAGAAACGCCAAGACTTTCGGATTCAAATGTGACCGAATCCAGTACTGCAGAGGAAATGCAGCTCTTAAATGGTAAATGGTACAAGAAGAATGGGTTTTGGGGTAGGGCTTTGGGAGTCTGCACTGAAACAATAAAAGGGGGTTTATTACACCAAATTCTTCACGGGCCTTCAGAAGGGATTTTGAGCTGCACCCCGGAGGAGGTGTATGCTCGCTTACTCCAGTGTGTCACTAAGCAACAAAAGGAAATCAGTCGCGCCAAAAGGACACAGAAACGTTTACAAATGCTCCTGGCAAAGCACGTTATCAAACACTGTGATCAGCAGCTGAAATGCTTTGTAAAACATCAGTTACAAAGAATGAAGGTTTTCCACGAGCCAACCAGGTTTTCGAGCAGTGGCTCCCTCAGGTGCGCGGAAGGTTGGCCAGAAAACAGCACAGCTACTTTGGAAGGTAGTTCCAGTGCGGATGTACAGAACGGAGTTTGTGTTGCTCCGGGGGAAATCCGGGGCTTTGCACTTTCTGCCGGAGGGCTGCTGTCTCGTGTGGAGAAGGACCTGGACTCGGATGCAACCTGTAGCAGCTCAGACGAAGACTGTGACGAACAGACTGTAAGAACAACTGTGGAAGCGTAAGTGTTAAATTCCTGCTAGACTCATGTGCTTCATGCTTATAAATCAAGCTGGAGGGGGCTAGACCTGCAAATTCCTTCTGGTGTGAGTAACCTCACGCCGTAGGTAGGCCTCCTGCAGGAGGACTGCCGACGGGAGCCAGGTTTGGCAGGGTCCAGCCAGAAGTAGGAGCATGGAACTGTGCAGCATTTACGGAGCAGTCACTTCAGCAGGCTGTAGAGCTTGACTTTGTACTGCATCCTGTCAGCTTGCATTGCATTAGCACTGCTAATTATTCCCCACTCCAATGATGCTGTAAATCAAAACAAATAGTGATAGCAGTGCAGAAAAGGATACTTTAGGCCAGTAAAAAAAAATAAATCTTTTTATTCATGTTCTGAGTCATTAAGTATTAGTCAGCATTAAGATCTTGAAGTCCACTGTTACATGGTAAAGACTAAATATGAGCATCAATGCAGATGTCAAGCCATCCAGAACCTGGGGGGTGCACATTGAAAAAGTTTGGTTCTTTGAATTATAATGAAAAATGTTAATTTACTTAATGAGGTTGTTCTGTTAATTTGAAGCTGGCAGGATTGTTTTTGTTGTTGCTGGTATCTTTTTCAAGAAGTACTAGAGTGAAATTAATGTAATTAACTAATTCTGCAGTTCTCTGGGTCTATTAAATTGACAAGTAACCTGTCAATACGAATTATTGTAGCTTTGGAAATCGGTGATGGGGAAGACAAGTGGATGGTTAAATTGTTTTAGCCTGTTTTTTCTTACCTTACTACAATGTTAACTCTCCGCTGTTGAGAAATTGTAGAAAGCAATGAGAAGACAGCTTCTTTCCCCTTCTGACAGGTGAAGAGAACAGAGCACGTCTTAAGATCTGGTAGGATGTGATGGTGAGAGTAGATAGGCAGGAACTTTCTGGTGCTTACATTTGTAGCACCTGAACTCAGGACAGTTTTTGTGTTTGCTGATCTCCTATTAGGAGGGGACTTTTAGGGATTTTCTGGAAAGCACTAAGAGTGACACTGGTGTTGAAGGAAAATCAGGTATTAAAAAAAAAGTATCTTAGTTTCTTCAAAAACTTAATGTGCAGAAAAAATCAAGGAAACTTCATCTTCCTTTGGAAGAGAGCTGTGCCCTATTATGTGGTTATAGCTTCATCAACGAAAGCTTCGATACAGCGTGGTTGTATCAAATCCCTGCTGCATGTTGTTGAACTCTGTAGATCTGGAAAACAGTAGAAGAAAAGCAACATAAACATGACTTTTCATTTTCTTTTACGTATTGTCAGTGGTAAATACAATATTAAAAAGACCAAAGCGTAATGAGTTGCCAGCTGAGCTATGATCGCCTTAAATATTTGAGTCTGCACAAAATTATTCTTTTGAAATACTTCAGTGCAAACACAGAATCGTTGGCTCCTGGTGCTGGAGAATCCGCATTCTTCTCTTAGCTGATACCTTTGAACTTCTGAGTACCAGCTCTGCCTCTCGGGTTCTTATCTGGTGATTACATGACCTGAATAGGGAGAACTGATGGGAAATGCTGATTCTCGGAGGGTTGTGAATAGTCTCAAACTTGGACTGAAGTTCTGTGCGAGGGCTTTCTTTTTTATTCTTGCCAGGGACAGTCCAGTTTCTCATTCTGCCAGTCCTTTAACTTTATTTCTTCTTTTAGCTTTCGAATTCCTTAAGTTATCTTTCCACTTAAGGCTTATTCAGTTTGTTTTGTTGCACTGACAAAAAAATGCAGAGGCTTATTAACCACACAGACACCACCTTTGGCTCAGAAAATCCCCAACCTGCAGCTGCTGGAAGCTGAGGGAGTATTCTTGAGAAGCGCTGCTCTGCGCTGCCCTGTTTCAAGGCTGTTATCTGGCCACTGCTTAGAGGCAGGACCCTCGGTAGATCATCTGTAGGCTGACTTGGTGCAACCTCTTTTTTTTTCTTTTTCCCCTTTTTATGTTCTTCCAGTAGAGCAGCAGGGATACTGTGGTCAGCAGTGTGCATTAGCAGAGGCTTTGCTGCATTGTCAGCACGAGAATCACCGGTGTTTGAACTGTGCTGCTGGACCAGCAAGCTCAGAGTTAAAGCACTGGCTAATTTAAGCTGAAGACTTTTGTCTGTGTGCACAGGTTGAGCCAATGCTTGAATTCACATTGCAGCAAACACACGCTGTCTCTTATCAGAATTTATTGCTATCTTAAGCTTGGAATGGTTTTCTTCCTTCTCCACCTTTCCCAAGATGTGTCTGCCTGGCTAAAAGGCCGTACTTCTCCTCCAGGATGGCAAAGGTACATCAGTTCTGCAGCAGTGCAGCTGCTGAGCCTTGCTTTTCTCATGAGCTCTATCACTTGGAAGTTCCTTTGGGTTGCCTTTGAGCAGGACAAAAACCCAAAAACTTAAAAGTTAGCATCCATTTTTACTTCCACTTAGTGGTTTTATGTTGCCGTGAAATGCCTTTCTCTCCTAGGGAATTGGTTCTTAGTGCTTTCCAGAAATACTGTGATTATGTGGGTGAGGGAATGTTCGTTGCCTCGCTTTTTGACTTTTATTTCTCACCTGGAAAGACTCCTCCTCTCTGTTACATTCTAGACGTCATGAGGTTCTATTAATGCAGTGACGGATGGGGAAAATGTTTGTGGTTTGCCTGTGTCACCTTGCACCGATTGCATTTAACTTTCACAAATCATCATGCTAGTCGGAGGCTATTTGCAATAGGTCATTGCTACATCCTTGCTTTGTGTGTGTGGGAGGGGGTATCAATCCAAAACGTACGGGGAGAGAGAGGACCCTCCCCTGTCATATTTCCCTGAGACCAGGCTGTTTCCCATCAGCACGGTGAAGTTCTGATTCCAGCCCCAATATTTCATGGCAGGCAAAAAAAAAAAAAAAGGAGCTATTTTTAACCTCTTGAACCTGTTCATTCTCGTTACCCTGAAAAGGGTTTTGCCCGATGAGTGTTGACATAAGC
Organism: Aythya marila; assembly: GCF_965140915.1. Lineage (NCBI taxonomy): Eukaryota > Metazoa > Chordata > Aves > Anseriformes > Anatidae > Aythya > Aythya marila. The sequence goes on along the minus strand of NC_139047.1, from coordinate 6,838,919 downwards.
TCTTCTGAGCTGTGTCTCGATGCTTCGTGTCTCAAGTACGATTGTCTCTATCCATCTATCTCAATACCCATGTTGGTCGGTTGCAAATAGCCCCCACAAGGCGCTTAGACCGGCGCTCATCCCTTGGGCCTTGCATCGGTGCTGTCCTCACACAAGAGGTTCTCGGTCTGCTGGTGAGTGCAGTTCTTTTAGCTGACAGTTCACCGTGCTTCTCTGGTTTCTAGAGAGACCGGAAAATCTTGTCCCAATTCTGAAACTTCATCAAAACATATTTGGGCTTTTGAGTATTTGTCAATACGAAGAAACAGTTGGCTTATCTCAGGAATTTCGGCGTTTTGCTGCTGGTGTCAGCTCAACAGTGTCTTTAACTTGTCACATCTTTCATGGAAGGTTTCTTAGGCACTGTACCAAACTGTCCTCAGTAGCTTGTCGTTTCCTAGCACTGTTCTGGCCTTTGGGCCAGAAATTCCCTGCAACGCTGTGTAGGGGATATGGTAGTGTTTCTCTGTGCTTTCTTAAAGACGTTAGGTGCTAGCTCCATGTTCAGTGCGTTAACCAAAGCGGGTGGAGTGCCCAGGGAGGCCATCAGAAAGCTGAGCATAGGCAGTTCCCTCAGGAATTCACAGCAGCCAGCTAAAATGCAGCACAGACAACGCTGTGCCAGCCGAGGTTACTTGGAACTTTTTGGTTTTTCTTGATGGTTCATGAACATGGAAGATTTACCGTAGAAAATGATGTCAGATTTCAAACAAGGTGACCGGGGGGGAGGATGTGAGTTTGCAGTGCTTTCGAGAGCATCTCTGCTCAGGGAGCTGCCTGCCATATCTTCCGGGGCTAACTGCATCCTCAGTCAGGTGTTCTGTGTGATCCTGATGTGGCAGGAGGTTCTGGTTGTTTGCAGTGTACTTCCAAATGCCCTGAGTGATCTTCCAGAATCAAAAGATCCATCCCTGGGGTTCTTTGAAGGCACAGCTGCTCGCTCCATCAAGCAGTAATGTCTGTACCTAATTGATTAGAGAGAAAAGCTTTTTACAATAGATTTTTCTGTGAAACAAGTCGCTGTCTGTCTACTTGGGAACAGTCCCGTGCCCTTTTCCCCCAGTCCTCTTCCCCCATCTGAACACAATCCCTTTGCATCTTGTGGTGGGATTTTTTCCTTCTGAAATATTTTCATGCTTTTCCTCTGATTTTGAAAGACATGTTTTACTGATTATCTTCCAGCAACCTCAAGCCTGACGAAGTAGCATTGTTGTACTTTTCCATGCCCACAGGGTTCATTGCGCCTGGAAACTTTTCTAATGAATGTGCAGAGATAGTAAATCTGCCCCCACCTCCTGCTTTTTCTGTTTTTCCTTTAATTTCTAGTTGGAAAGAGAAAAGATTGGAAATCTATTTTTAGTACAAATACTTGGCGGGGAGGGGAGTGGTAAGGCGGAAAGAATACAGGAAGGAAGAAAATATTATGACGGGTATCTCCAGATCTCATCTGTTTGTTCTAGATTATTTTCCATTTTTGCTAGCATTTTTCTCATGGCTAATTGAGGAACATCAGTGCACTTCTGCGGGCCTCACGACAGAAGGCACTGCTGAAGGGCTGGGGCTCATTGCCCATCTTTGAGCCATGTTATAAGGGGAAGCTATTTGTTTTTGCAAGATCAGGTCCTAATTTTCCACTCCGAGCTGTAATTTCACTTCAAACCTGATAAGAGAACTGGATTCTGGTTTTTGGAAGGGGAGGGAGACAGTCTGCCAGCACTAAATGCTGTTCTCCGTTTCTCTTAAGCACAAAACCCCAATTGTTTCCAGTTTTTAAGACCTTTTTAGTTTACAAGTCAGGGAAATGTCTTATTTGCATAAAAGATTAATGTGAGGGCTTTTGAATACATAGAAATTCGTAGGTGCTAATAATATGCTGATTTCAAAATGTTTTACACATTGCTTTTTCACGAATTCCATTCTCTTAATTCTTGGCTCTTGTCACTAGGATGTGGGAGGAGAGTTGTTACCAGGGAAAGAAAGAAAAACCAGCTTTCTATTACCTTCTGTTTTCTTTCTAGGGGCACAGGTATTATTTCAGAATATATTTTAACCTCACTTGGTTGGATTTCCATACGAGGGATTTGCAACTTTTGGGTCCCCCTTTCCTATTACTGTTTTTCTTTAGAAATCTGGTGTACGGCAATAGCAACTTGGTTTTGTGCAAGACTTCCTTCTTGCAAGACCGGAGTAATGCTCTTGTGAATAAGGATCCTGATTTCGAACCTGTAATTACATTAATATTTCTGCAGCTGCTGAGAGCAGGCTGAATGGTTGTAATGAAAGGCAGCAAGTTTGACAAGTTGTAACATGCGAGGGAATCTCAGAGCTGGGAATGTCAAAGCTTTTGAGCTAAATAAGTGCTGAATGCATATTAAATAAAAACTTGGCAGTGCTCTTCTGAATGACAGCTTAATACACAGTCACTACAGCATAGTAGAGCAGAGACTCTAATAAGCAGACACATGTATGTACACGATATCCTCGCGCGCTTAATTAAATGGTAGATCAAGAAGAGTTTTTGGTGCTCGATGTGAACTGCTGATTAATCAGGGCTTTACGGCGAGCTTTTCTTCTGTTGCTAAGCTGTGAAATGTGCTTGTTTTTATTGCAAGATTTGTTTACAATCAACAGCAAACTGTCTCTGTTCCATCTTGTGGAGCGAGGGCATTGTGATTTCAGTTTGCAGATAACGTTGATTTCCGAAGAATCGACTTCAAAGGGATACGTCCAGTGCCTTTGAAAATCAGTGTTCGTGGGCCCCTGATACAGGAAATCATTTAAATGCTTTCCGTTTCACATGAAATAAAAAGTGTGCATAAAGGCTTCCCAAAATAGGAATGCTCTCCTGTAACAGGGTTTCATTCATACTGCTAAATATGGGTTAGGAATGTAACTTTAGATCTTAGATTTAAATATATTGACCTATGCTCTTTTTTATTGAAACCGAAATCGCTGTAAATTATTTTCATCCCAACGTTTCACCTAGCTGCTGTGGGCTAGAAAGCTTTGGTGGGGAATTTTAATGACTTCCCAATTAACAAACTTCTAATTCTCAACTCTGGCATTAAAAGAAATGCAAACTGAAGTGCGTGCATCGTAACCAACCCTTCCTCCCAGCCAGCAGGGGCTCACAGGGTAACCATGAAATCCAGTAGGCCTCCACCCCAGGCTCCTACCAAACCCCCAAACCAAGAAGGTTGCAACTGTCCAACCACAGATTGGTCCTTCTGTCCGTCCCTTGTCCCTGCAGCCCCTGGCGCTCCATACAGCCAGAGCGAGGCCACTTGGAAGCTAGAGTGAGATGTCACGGCACTGCCACGCCTGCCTGCCTCCAGAAGAATATAAGGACAGATTTTGGGACAAACTTTGGAGGTTGCAAAGGAGCACTGATACTCTGCCTGCGTGCTGCAATAATGTGCTACTGTGCTTGTCTTTAAAGGATTATATTGTAAGCTCTGTCTTACTTTATGTTGATCGTGGGATGCATACATAGCACTGCTTCCTTGATGTCTTCTTTCAAGGGCAGTTGTGTAATACAGGGAATTTCTAGGCTAGTGTTCCTGGTGTTTTGTTGTTAGCCTATTATGTTGTGCCATTTCAAGGACGAGAAAAAAAGCCTGTTTCCAGGCAGCCCTGGTGTTCCTGAGTTTTGTTTTTTAATTTTAGATTTTCCCGTGCATGTTAGCACTACCTGCTTCCATGCTCTGTTGATCTGATCTTCAGCATGCAGAAGTTAAGTGGAAGAAGCTGGGGCGCTGGAGCAGCCCATGGAAACTTAAAAACTCATTCCAAAATATTTTGAGCAAATAGCGTTTCTGGCTAAGCATTTTGCAGGTGTTTTTATTTTATTTTATTTTATTAAAAGGTGAAATGGTGCCGACTGTTTACCTTTCACAGGTTTTTACTTCTCGGGTGGTTAATATTCTAACTGACCCTACCTCCACCAGCAGTTTGGCCTTTTATCATTAACATCTGTGAACAATTACGTAAAGAGAACTGAAGATGAAAAGCACCCACCAGTTCGTGAAGTCAGCCATTGGAGTTCAGCACTGTAACAGATCCCTGTTTTAAGAAGCTGAATGTGTTTGTTTTGTTGAGCCCTCAACTAACAGTTCAGTGCGAGTGTGACAATTCAGTCTCTGTATAAGAGCTATAGGAATTGTATGATTCAGTGCAGGAGCCTTGTAGCTGGAAAATACTGACTGTAGCATCTCCTTGCATTAGAAGGTGTAATTTCTCCTTTTCTAGGATCTCCAAGCACAGAAGCTCCTTTTTTCTCCTTATATTTTCAGTTATCCTACAGTTGGTTTTTTTGCCCCAAATACTGATTTTCCCCTTGCTTCTCCCCTTCTTACTTTCCCTTCTAAACTTATTTGTGGAAGATGTAAAAATCTTACTGTGTCGCCGCTTATTTTTCTCTCCACTCTAACGCTGTATCATGGATTTTCTTTTCCAGGGAAACCCACAGTTATGGTCGATAATTTCAGGTATTAGTGCCTGAATTCCTCAGGCCTGCTGGCTCAGCAGAAATGTTCAGCTGGATCAAGTTTGGCAGTTTGGGATGACAAGAGATGGTGGGCGCCAGGAATTGTTGTGATAAGCAGTTGCCGATGTCTGTAGACGACAGGGAGAGCTGTAACCCATCTGCTGGGAGGCCGGGTGGTGTTTAAGAGGGAAATCTCTGCCAGGTAAAAACTCCTGGTGAACGCCAAGGAAGATAGCAAGCCTGACTGATCCAGCTGCAGACTTTTTATGAGGTCTCGGCACAACTCTGCGTACCAGAGCGCCTCTCTCAACCCATGAAGGGTTTTGAAGTGTGTAGCTTGGTTTGGTGCCTGTTAGCACAAAACGGTGGCACGTTGCTCTCCGTGTTTGGTCTGTGGTGACTGTCAGAGTAAAGAAGCAGTGTTCTGTTGTGCGGTGCGATGCCAGAGGATGGTTCTAGCTGCAGTTTGTTTTCATCTTGTTTTCACTCTGGGATGCATGGAAGAGGTTGGGTTCACAAGGCAGCACTCTGATTTTTCTGTCATGTCCTTATTATGGATTTAACAGTTAACTGGTCCAGGGGAATTAATACTTCAGCAGCAACTGAAGTTAGTTAATTCTGAAAACAAACATTAAGTAGGCGTGCTGGAAGAATTAGTCCTTGAGAAAGCATTTACGGGTCATTTCAGAGTTGGACATGTTTGTTTAGCCATTACAAGGATTGGAAGTTTTTGGTGGGAGTGGGCATTTTTATCTCATGAGTAAAATCTAGATAAGATTGTCTAGAGTACATTCACGACATGTCTGAATTCACCTATTTTAAGCAATTTTTTTATATGATACCATCTCCTGGTTTTCACATGTTAACTCCTGTTGACTGGCAGTGTGGAGAGAGGAGAAAAGGAGCCCTGCTGAATTTCACTGCTGTGCTGTCAGAAGCCCCGCGCTCACCTTAATGCCTTGCAAAACTGCTCGTATCCAAGCCAGCTGCTTTCTGAGCATTGCCACGTGTAGTCCCAGGCAAGCTGCCTGCAGTGCTGGTGTAAAATCAGGGCCAGTTGAGGACGTTCACAGGCTCATGGCTCCGCTCCCGTGGGACCCCACACAGCTAGCATGCTGTTATGCCGGGGTGAGACAGTGCCACGGGGTGGATGTGAACTCTTTGGTGTTTACATACGATTGAGTGAGCTTCCCAAGACAACCGGGGGATGTGTGATATTTTTTTTTCCAGTGTGTGTTAAGTCTCATGAATTTCAGCATGAGTCATACGATGTCTGGATAGGATTTAAAGATCGGGAGAGTTTTCCGATTGTTCACTTTTCAATTCTCAGACTCGAGTCCTTCATCAGAATAGGAAAGTTCTGCTGTTGTTTCCAGTGACTCCCCACGAGACAGGTGATTAGCTTGTAATCCTGAGAGTAATTAGTCTGTAGTTTGAGCTGATCCTTGCTCCCAAATATTTCATCGTCACACGGTTGGCAATGGGCCTATGGTAGCACAGGAGATCCCAGCGAGAGGAGGAGATGAACCATCAGGGCTGGCTGTGGTCAGGATCACTGCATCGCTTTGGGACTAAATCATCTGAAAACTGGATACCGCAACAACGTGGGATTAAATGGGAGGGGATGTGGCATGGCAGGGAGAGCAAAAACCACAGGGTTAGGAAACCGAGGTGGGCATGTAAGTGTGAGAGCATGTCAGGAGCAGCTGCTGTTCTTACATTTCCTGTGGAATTTTGGAGTTTTTCCCATCCACCCAACGTGAATGCCTTCCTCCCCTGCTTGTCCTTGTTGAAGAATGTCATAACTTGACAATTCTGACGTTCTTTGAAACAAAGCTTTTGGGAGGAGCCTGTGTTTGGAGTTGGCAAACCTGTGTTCTGGAGTCTTGGTGTGGGTCTGCTGCAAGCATCCTCCTTTCCTGTGTGGTAGGAAGCGTCCTTGTCCCTGCAGGCATGTCACGCACGGTAGGGGTATGCTAAGTGTTCCCTCTCAAAATTAGGAGGCTGGAAGGCTTTGCTTTCCTTTTAGTTTTCACAACTAGAGATAAGCGTGGAGAACCTTGCTTTGCATTCAGCTGTGTGCACTGAAGTATTGGCTTTCCAGAGCACCTGTGCAAAACCCAAAGAGCAGTGTGTGCCTAGCACAGCAGTGTTATTTTGGCTAGCAGTTCCCCTTTGCACTTGGTTAAGTAGCCTGGGGTTGTTCTTTGGGACAGGCTGATCTTAGCTATTGGAAAACATAAATCTCACCCTCAACTTCAGTGAGGCCCCGGGAGGAGAAGACACTTCTCGGAGTCCTCTAGCTTTCTTCTGTGCTCTTTGTGGTTTGTTTGTTCTTTTGCATTTCTTTTTTCTTTTTCCTGTTGCAAGCCATACAGGACTGACCTCCTGCAGTTCAGCCAGAACAGTAGAAATGCCAGCCAGCATCTCACTGGAAGACAGATTTTGCCTCTCCTGCCATTCCAGCATGTTTTTCTAGGGAAATTCAAATGGTTTACTTGTGCAAAATGAGGATTGCTCCATTTCTTGTCATTCTCATGGCCCTGAAGGAGTGCAGGAGATCACCTGCAGCTCGAGAGTCAGCTCAAGAGCACTCAGTTTATCTGCTGATAAATGTTTCATTGTATTATAGCACTGACCATTAGTAACTGTTGGAAATATGACGTGGTTTGTATGGACTCGCTGGCAGCATTTGAAATTCCTGTGGAGGAGGTAGGATGGGGAAGCACAGGAACTAAGTAGAGAAGCTCTGCAAAAGGAGCGCAGAGGAGGCAGGACAGACAGCTGCTTCTTTTCTTGTCTCCTTCCCAGCAGAGAACCAGAGCTGGGAGCTTCTGCTGTAGCACCTGAGCTGACTTCCTCCTTCAGTCCTGGTTCTTTTTGTAACTTTGGGTGCTTTTTTGTTTTGTTTTGTTGTTTCCCTTCTCTGGATCTGTAGAAGTAATGAGTTTCACCTTGAATCAGCTTTCTTTATCCACCTAAGCCAAGAAAGAAAGAAAGAAAGAGGGACACCGGAGTTACTAATTATCCTAGTGTTAAAAAGTATTCAGTCATCTACTCCTGTTCATCAAAAACTGGCCCGCAAATTCTTGTTGTCTCGTTTCTTTGCTGAGTGCATGTTAGGCTGTACACTGCAACATACCAGGAACATGATAGACAGCAATTATGGCTTATTGTTTTATTGGGATAGCGGCTTGTTGCTGTTCAGTGCTTGGCTTGCCGTAATATTTGCTTGCATACAGCTCACTGTAAGATAAAGGTAGCTTATAAAGATGTTATGATTTGCTGGGGCGTTACAGGATTTACTAAATAGGTTGTAGAGAAACACATTTGGAGGCAAAGATGGTAGATAAATAACGTGAGCTCAAACAAAGGGCGAGGGACTGAGATGGGAACAGAATTTTGTATCTTGGCACTTACCTTGCACCTCCAGCCCCTTCCCTTGTGCACCAGTCTGTCTGTCTGTCTGCAGGGCATCAGAACTAGGGAAGGGATCGAGCCTTTAACTAACGTGCTTCATTCACCTTCCTCCTGAGGTTAAAATTAACCACGAGCAATTCTGCACCCGTGTCACTGCGTGGCTGCCCAGCTGCTCATACTGACACCAACACGGGGCAGCCAGGGCTGGCAGGGGTGAGAAGCTGAAGTCGCTTCCTTTGGCGTGAGCCTGGTCTTGGAACCGGTGGAAACTTCCTCACAGAGGAGCCTCAGGACATCGTTATTACAGTGTAATTAAACTAACAGGATTTAATTGCATACCACTCTTACTTTATGGCTTTAAGAAATACCTACGTAGAATTTAGAAGGGAATATCTACATAACAGATTTAACACCAGATGTGTGAATTTGAGACTGTTTTGTGTTAAAGCAAAAAAAGCTGTGCAAACACGTTTTTGAAAAATAACTTGTGATGCAACTGTGGAGTGGATTTGTTTGAGATGAAAGGCAGTAATATACAGATAGGATTTGTTTATCTTAAGGTTACAAAACTTAATTGCTCTTCTATTATCTGTTGTGGTTAGCTATGTGAGCATGGATTCCCTTACTGGCACGCTGGTTTCATACATAAGACCAGCTGCAGCCCTTGCCATTCCTCTTTTTGTTTCCCAGCTGTGTGGACAGGCTTTTTATTTTTATTTATTTATTTATTTTTTCCTCTTCTGCTCTGCTTCCCCTCCATGATCTGCTTTAGAGCAGCAGTGTTCTCCCAGCACTGCAGTATCTGGCTTGGGCTGTATTTCTGGCAGCGTGCTCCACCTTCTTTCACCTGGCCTTCTTGGGGTATTGTCCAGCTTCTGTGGAGTTTTTTTTGCAACTATCATCTTTATTCCTGTTTAACTTCCTGTGTTAAACTTAACTAAGGGAAATGTTACAGCCTCAGTAGGCAGCTTTTTCCTTAGAGCTAGCATTTTGCCATCCTCAGGTCCCAAGACAAATCCTCTTCCAGCCACCACGCTTGCTTGAATAGCTGACTTCACTGAACTCCACCTTGGGCCAACTGGGAATTCAGATCCTTCCCCCCAGATTATTTTATGCTTTCCAGAAGCACAAACATGCAAAATCCATCAGTCCCAGAGAAGAGTTCTCCCTGGCTAAAGCAGAAGTCACCACGGTTACTTACCGAGGGCTAGCGGTAAAGCAAAGAGAAGGAAGAGATCATCAGAAAAAGGGGTATTTACGAGATGGCTTCCTTCTTCCCTACTTTCTCCTTTTTTCCTAGGACAAAATCACTAACATTTACATTTTTTACAATACATATTTGTAGAATTTTTGAATTCTCTGTTTGATGGTAATTTTATTTGGTTGCACTCACAATCTGGGCTTCAACGGGACGTGTCCATCTCCTGTCTAATTTCCCATGTCCGTTTTGTCTGTGCAGCAGAGAGTTCAAGTTGGTTGTAAAATATGTGGGCAGAAACAGGGAGGTAATTCCTGGTAAAAATGGGAGATGGTGTATTTTAGAGGTAACCTCCCAGAGACTGTGTCTAGTTTTCCTTTTATGATAAAGTAGACAGAACGTTCTGAGATTTTGAGTTACGTTTTATAATCTTTGCCTTGAAAAATACCAGGATTCTCAAATTGGTGATTGTTCATGCCAGAAAACGTCTAGTGTCTTCTACAGAGTGCTGTGTTACCTTTTCTTTCCTTGTTGAGATTGTTGAGGTTGGCATACAGTTCTGCATGAAGCAGCAGTTTGTGTGCAGTGTTCCTGTGCCAGTTTGCTTCCAAGTGCTGGTGGCTTTTCTTTCTTCTCTTGTGATACTTTGATGTTCTTCATTGCCAGGGGAATGAGGGATCACAAATTCTGCCTGTGTAAAACTGACCGTGCAGTGTTATCCAGGGTTGTTCAATCCAGTAGTTTCTCCCAGTAACTTGTTGGAACAAAAGCACTCCCTTCCAGAAGTTTGATTTTTTTTTATTTATTTTTATTTTACTATTATTTTAAATTTATTTTAATTTAAAGTTACTCTTGTATTATCTCTGTTCCTTAAATTTATCCGACTGTTAAAATGATTTGCTGAGCGGTACCATATGCCATTCATTTGTTTAATATGTGGGTTGAGTAAAGTTTGCTGATAGCAGTAACAAACTCGACATAATGAAGTTAAGCTAGTCATAATGTCAAGAACCTGGAGGCATATCCTTTGTTAAAAATACACCTATTTGTAAACTGCAGCAAGAGCCGTTATTTTGACCTACCTATACTATACTTACCCAGCTATGTTTATAAAACAACGTGAATAAAAGAAAGCTAAACTACGTGGTAGCATTCTTGGCCAGTGACTTGATAGCTCGCTGGCCATTGCTGGATGATGTCTTAGTAGATCACAGTTGTTAGCAACTGATATTCATGGAAGCTTGTGGGAGGAAGTGTGCTGCAAGAATTTGGATGCTGGCTGGTGGAGTGGCTGGAATTCTTCACAAATCTGTGATCTGCGTTAACTAATATAGTTCGGTAGTTTCTCCAGCTCTGGGTTTGCAATACCTAACAGAGAAGTAGCCTAGCCTGGGAATAGTTAGGAACGTTGATCGTAATGGTTTGGGCAAGTTCTGTAGTTACAGAAATAAGCTGATGTGAAACTGGATGGGGTATAATCAGATATTTTCTGAAAGCAACTGAGATGCTTGCAACATGAGGCAGAGCAGCTGTCAAAAATGTTCTTGTGCAAATGTGGTTATCTTTATTTTTGGACTAACCAGCATTTTGTCTTCACAGCAGCTATACTTCTGAATGGAAGTGGCTTGCAGACAGAGCTAGAATTGGCAGCCGTTGGACATGGCTACAAGCCCAGATTTCAGAACTAGAATACAAAATCCAACAACTAACTGACCTTCACAGGCAGATACGTGCCACCAAGGTATTGTCTGTAAGCTCATAACTGGGCTTTTCCAATCATTTTTTATTTTTTATTTTTTGACAGTGTTTCTTGTAATATTTATTTCTGTGGTTCCTCGTTGTTGTTGTTGTTGTTGTTCGTTTTGCCCTGGAGTTCTTGTATCTGAGTGGACTGTTGCACACAAAGGTTAATGACAAAGACATCAGGAGCTGCAAAGTGTTGTACCCTAGAGGCATCAGTACAGGTCTGGGAGTCAGGAACCTTTCTATCTGTGATAGTTAGAGACTGTGTTAGTGACTGTGAGGGTCCTGGCACAAGGTACTTCATTTGTCACGCTATTTCCCCCTCTGTGGAGAGGCAAGATGTAGCTTTTAGGAGGGGTGGTTGGCTATTCGTTTTCATGTTGAGAGGTTTGGGGGGCTTTTTTGTTATTTACAGTGCATGTTTATTCTGAGGAGTAGTTAGTTAATGTTTGTACAGCACTTTGAACAGGTCAAGGATTAATTATTACTAAAATTCCAAAGCGTATAACTCATGTACTGGCCTTTGTAAATCGAACTGGCTAGACAGTGGTAAAGTCACATTCCTGAGACATTAATAATCTATCTATCAATTTAACGGCTTGTCCAGGTCAGTCTCCTGAGCAAGAAGCCTAAACCTGTGATCGCTCTGTTGGTGTGATAGTAGCAGGTTTTGGAGAAGGGCTCATTGACGAGCCTCATGGAAGTTGTGTGATGTGTGCTGGGGTCAGATAAGCACAGGTGGAGAGGAGCCAGGAGATGCTTTACGTTTTACGTGGCTGAACATGAGACTTGGAGGGAGGAAAAAGGAGAGGGAAATCATGCTAGAGACTGTTTCCTTCTGATCACGTAAGAAGCCTTCTTGTCATGTGCAGCTTTGTCTCTCCTGGTCACAACTTTTCCCCAGTTAGGTTTTTCTTTAAAATAGAGTTGAAAGGAGATTTTGTATTTTGCTGAATGCTGAGTGTCCCTATTTTAGTGTTGTTCTAAATACCAGATACCTGCTAGATATGCTAAATACCAGATACGTTACAGATACACGCAGCCTGTTATGCCCCAAACCTATCACACTTGAAGGTGGCATAGATCTCATGAGCTGCAGAACAAGGAGAAAGAAATAGCAGAGAAATGAGGGAAAGAGCGTTCTTTTAGTCATGCATTTTCTTCGCATTAGGTGGCGTGTTGGCTCGGAGCCTAGTCATCTTCCTGCTGGAGATCTTTAGTGACATTCCTTTTTGCAAACTTCATGCCCCTTTCACCAGCTGTGGTGTTCAGCGTTTGGCTTTGTGTCCCACGGTGAAGGTGGATGTGTGTTTTCTTTGGCTTTGGCCATTCTGTATGCGCGTTTGTAGCATGCCAGTGCAGCAGCTATGGAAGGACATGCAGGCTGATAGAAGAGCTCTTTGTTTTCACTTAGTGGCTGCAGAGTAGTTACACAATATTGGTCGAATTTGGATGCTCTTTAATGGTTTCAAAGTGCTTTCTGTATGTTTTGAGTGGAAAAAAATGTGATTCATAGCCAGTGAACAATGACTTCAGGCACAACAGGAAGGGAGATGGTTAACTTGTGGGCAGTTTTTTGGCCTGGTGCATTGTGTCTTCTGCATCCCCGTGCACGCAGAAGTAGAAGCTTTGGATCTTTGAGAATCGGTCCATTTAAAATCTGCTTATCTGCCTAACAAAAGAATTTGATTTAATTTTGGGGGAAGCAGACAGGGGAATTTCGTTGCTAAAACCTACTGGTTGTAACCAGTTTGACTTGTGATTCCTATATAATCAAGGTTAGTCTTCTAATCCTTTTGTCTTCCTCTTTTATGCCTATTCTGTCTTCCTTTTCATATTTTTCAATTTACTCTTCTTTCCTTTTCCACTTCCCTCTGTCCGTGCTTGTCAGCAGGATTCCACAACTTCAAAAAATAAAATTTCAATGGAAAGAGGTGGGTGTGGGGGGTTCCCTCTTGTGAATGCTTTTCCCGTGAGCTTCTGATTTCAGAATTTGGTTTAGACATTTATAGATTGTTTTTAGCCTCTTCCCATGATCAAGACCTGGGATATTTTTGCTGCCTTACTTTCTAAAGCTGTTGAGCTGGCTTGTCCTCCTGTTGTGGCACATAAAAATTAGAACTGTACTTGAACTTCCTTGAATGTACTGCCCACTTTGTATCTGCTGTGGCCTGCAGATTAGAGTATGATACTGTCTGGCTTCATTTCCATCTGCCAGAACTTGAAAAGCACAGATGGTGAACTACTACCTAATAGCAAATGTGGAAAATCTTGTGTTGACCTGGTGGAAATCCAGAATCTCAGTGCGCCTTTTGGACACGGAAGCAAGTTTTTAAGCACCTGAGTTTATTTTTAAAGTTTTTTGTTGTCAGGCTTGAAGTTATATCTTAAACAGAGGAATAAGTTAGAGGCACGAAGAGGGACTGGACAATTTAATGTTTTTTCCTGGTCTTGTCTTTGAAGCCTCTTTGAGAATTGCTTTCCTGTTTTAGGACAAGCTGCTGCTGAGGCAGGAGGCAAGGCACAAGTAAACTTATAGGACCCTTGATTTTCTACAACCTAGGTGAAGTCTGTCCCACCATCTTACAGGGGTTCCTTGTGTTCAGTGACAGTTTTCCCTTGCTTTTAGTGGAATATTCCCACTAGAAAGAAAAATTTGAGGCAGAGCAATTGAATGATCCCATTCTTTTCATATGTGGTTGAAATCTGAATAACAATCAGTAAGCCCTTTCTCTTTGGAGTATGTCTGTAGAGGCTTGGTAGCCTTTTCTGAGTATTCCCTGTATTTGCTTAAGATAATGACAAATTAAGAGGACATTTGAGGAACTGTTTGCAAGTTCTTTTTGTTTATTTTGTTGAATGCTTTAAGTTTGTTAAACCAACTGAGATGTTACCTGGGGATATATTTTACACTTCCGTTTTTCTTATCTGTGAAGTGGAAAGCACAGTGGGGTGTTCTTTTTCCTACTTTCATTTCTTAAACTGTTACTTCCCTACCATGTAAATCTGTATTTATCTGATTAGGTGATGTACTTTAGATGGTAGATCATATCTCGTACCGTATTTGTGCAGAATGCCTTGGAAAGGATTGAGATTGCTAGCATATGTAGGGTAGTTGCCTCTGTAATTATGAAACTCTAAAAATGCTCGCCTTAAAAATCAATTATTAAATTGTAAAAGGTTTTTGTTTTGATTTGTAGCAGTCTGTACTACATAAAACGACAACCTTAATGCGTTTCGTTTAGAACATGGATAAGAATAAGAAAAATAGAGTGCTTTAAAATGCCTCAGAGAAATCCATTGGCTGCAGAATGTAACCAACTTCAAATCAAAGGTGGTTGTTTCTTGCAGAAAAAACTCTTCTTAAACCAGCAGGCAAATGATCGTGTAGTTGCTCTAATAAGTATGAATTTCTGATTTGAATTTTGGCACAGATGTTTAAGCAGTGGTTTAACACTGTAGAGCGATTGCTGTTATAGGGAGTAGCACGAGCAATGCAGCTTTTCATTAATAAAAATACCTGCTATTTTTATTTTTGTGTATTTAAAATCTGGGCTAAGTGCTCCAGAGAGTCGCTGGGAGGATTTAAGGGGGATGTGCCAGGTTCAGCCGCCCCTTAAGCATGATTTAGGAGGGTTAATTCATTGTCAACCAACTGTGTTCAATTGCTGTTGTCTAGGGGATGGTGATCTTAGAAGAATTCCCATTTCCAAAAGACATTTTGAAGAAGCAAATACAATTGACAGACCAAGAAGCTTTATTAAACGCCACAGGGAATTCGCAAGCTGCCATTGAGAGACAGGATTCTTTGCCGGAGCATGACTTTGAAATGTCACCCAGCAGTCCTACCCTGCTTTTACGAAACATAGAAAAACAGGTAAAGTAAAATAAGAACTGAATGGTCGATGGAGCCAAATGATTTACTTCAGAAGCAGGGCAGGTTCCATGGTGATGCCACCCAAAAAGGAAGGTATTTTGCACTCCTGAGAGTGGGTGCTGTTGGATTCAAGGGCTTAAATAATACATTGTACACAGGTTTACAAATTAACCTTTTATTTCTGACGTGTCTGTGTTACCGCGTTGTCTCCATCAAAGCGGCCACATAACCGCTTCTAAAAGCTATCCCTAAACCTGCCTCTCCCCTGTAGTTAGGTTTCGTGTAGAGTTGCCACAGGTTATTTCAGGAAATACTTGTGTGAGATGAAGGAGTGCAGCTGAGGATGGAGGTATGCTGCATTTTACGAAAGCCCCAGCTGGATATAATTGTTGGGTTGGCTTTTCAAGTGTTGCAGGAGCAATCCGGCTAGGAGCTGAGGAATTCCAGGTACTTCCGAGGCAGAGCCGTGAGCAGAGTTTTGGTTCATGGTGTTCAAAACAGGCATTTCCAAGATTAATTCCAGGAAATAACAATAGAGACTCCAGCAGGGTTTTCTTTTGCTAGAAAGTACATAAGGAATATGGTAGGATCACATTGCTGGAGGAGATACAGGAAATTTGTTTTCTGAATGAGTTTATGGGGTTAGCGTCAAGCAAACCTAACAAAAGCAGTATGGTGCATTAATTACCTTGCTGCTGTCCCTAAATTCTTGGTCTATGCACGTTGTTCAAATGGGGTAAAAGCAGCTTTAGATACCATGTCTGTTCCTGAATCTCTGTGCCAATTTTTCTTATTTGATAGTCATACTTTCCTGTTCTTAAAATGCTTCCCCTGTTTGATGGTTCTTAACCACAACAGACAGGAGCGTGGAAGTGATGAAACAGGAAATTGATATGCACAGTGCTGGCAATTGCACAAGGTAAACCAAAGAGCATTTTTAGAATGTGGTGAACGTCCCCTCTTAAGTGATTATTTGGAGAATTAAACACAATTTTCTTTTAGTTAGACACTTAACAAATGAGGTGCTAGGACTGTGTTTGCTGGTACCAAAGCATCTACAAAGAGAGGTCCAAGAACTGCGATGACTTGGAAGTAGAAGTGCTCTTCCAGTGCATCTCTCAGATTACACCAGATTTCTTCCTTTTTGACCACACAAAGATTTGGGGCTTGATTTTGGTTTTATTGTTTTATTTTTTTGACTATTGGTTCTATAAATCAACCTGGACCCTGGGTTTCTTCTTGTTCACTGTCAAGAACAGCGATGCTGTAGGCTGAAGTATATCCGCACACATTCCCACATAATTCTTCAGTCCTATGTTAGAGCATTGCTTTGTTAGAAATAAGTAATTTTACGTGTGAGCGAAAAAAATGAAACAAAATACAAAATGACTCAGCCTCTCTTTTTTAAAACTGTTTTCAAGTTCTTTTCAAAGCTATGCAACGTCTTAAAAACATGTAATTTTTTCCTTGCAGTTTGGATGTCTGCCATTGTTGTGGTGCTTTGACATTCAGTAGAGTCTTTGCTCCTTTTACGGATTGAATGCCGCTGAGATTTTGAAATCAATCTGCTAAATATTTTACTGACAGCGTGTTTGCTTTGTCCAGACCCTTTATAATTGACTTGCTATTTCTGTGCTTTAATATCCATCCCTGAATATTTTATTCTGACGTGAAATTTCTACCTGATTAGCCAACAGCGTCACTTAAACATTAACAGAAAAGACGTGACTTGTAATAAAATGGAAAATAATTTTTTCAGCCTCTTTCTACATAAATGGTAGTGCCTGAAAACATAAGCCAAACGTATGGAGTGTTGCAGGAAGAACGGCCAAAAACACAACAGACACTAGTATGGTCAGATCATGCTGCCCTTTATTACCCAAAAAGCCTGACTTTTATAGTGAATTTAACAGGGACGGATAGTGTCTCACACAAGATTATTGGTCAAAAGCACTCAGACAAACAACTGCATGAAAACAACCCCACCTGCAAGAAAACAACCCCCTTGTGATTAGCAGTCATGTAGATCCCGTCCTTGAAGCCAGCTGCTGGCAACAATATTTTTCTAAATTCCTCAATTGGGCGATGTGGGAACACTGTCATGGGATCTTCTCATAGTCGTCCTGGTAGGTTGGTTTGCTCAGCTGCAGCAAGCCATGGGATCTTTGCTGTTTCAAAAATCCCTCAACAATGGAGTAACCTTTAGTAATTCTTGTTTTAAGCAATCATAGTCCTGAATGATAAACCCACAAAAATTTTAGAAGTTTAAGAAAACGTACTCCATTTCAGATACATTTCATTTATGTTTAATATGCAGCAGACAGTTTCCTCTAAGTAAACTTGTGGCTACGTTTGCTGTTGGAATAACCATTAAGGTTTGACATTTAAAACAAAAACATTGTGAAATGTTATCTGGAGTCAGTCCACAGCTGCGTTGCTTTACAGGGAGTAATTCTTAGTTTTAACAGACAACCTGCATTTGTTTTGGGACAGCCTTAAAAATCTGGCATTCTGGGGGGTGGGCACTTATTGCTAGTTTTAAGGACATCAGAAGATTTTAGCCAATCTGTCTGTAGTTACTCTTGTTGATTTCTTTTTAACTACAGCGAGCAATGAGGAGTATTCTTTTAACAAAAAAAATACTCTGGGTGAACAAAATGTACAATGAATAGCAGACTTTTTTTTTTTTTTTTTTTTCCTGTTGAAATGCTTTCTGGACAGCCAGTTAGCTCTGAGCTGCAGCTGTTGTAATGTCAGCTGTAAAGTGTCCTGGTTTCTTCTACCTTTCAAAAAATGTTGCGCTAAAATACTGAAATCACTGATGTATTTTGTATGTTATTTATTCAATGTCTGTGGCTGGGAGTTGGTTTTCTTGTTTGTTTGTTTTTGTTCTGTTTTGTATAGCTGAATATGATAATTGTGAAAGAAGGAAAAATGACCTCTGATTATTCAACAAGAAACTAAATATGTTTGTTCCATGATGTATGAGACTGGAACCCTAAGTAGGAAAACAACAAAAGCCCAGGACCTTTGTGCTGTTGAGTATGGATAAGGGTCTGACTACCTTCCGTTTTTTATTTTCCAGAGCGCACAACTGAGTGAAATCATCAGTAGCCTAATTGCTCCACTCAACCTGTCTCCAGCCTCTTCTTCTCTCTCATCCAAAGCTTGTAGGCACAGGCAGCTGGTCAACGGCATCTCCTTCAGGTAGGTGACAGCGTGGTGCTGTTTTGGTTGAGACCAACTGGTAAAGTGAGGTAAATGGAACAGATTATCCTTATGGTAACAAATTAGGAAAAGAGAACTGCTTTCTGTAAATTTCCGGAGAGGCAAAGTCTTGCTTGTAAAGTTGAGTGTAGTAAGGTTCTGTTTGGTTCTTAAAGGCATCATAAAATAATGCTGTCACTGTAATTGCACTTACGTACTAGGATGGAGAATGTGTCTGTGTAGTAGTGAAAGAATACATTAATATCACGCTACTTTTGATTATTTTAGTCTTAATGTATTCAGTCGGCATGAATTCAACTTGAATTACTTGAAAACTGACAAACTAGACTTTGCTAGGTTAGTAGAAATCACAGGCAATGCCAGCTGTGGCACTGTGGGTCAGGGTCTGTTTATTTGTTTCATTAGTTTGCTCTTCATTTTGAGGCCAAATTTGTCTTTTCCAGCTGCTTTTTCAGGAATTTGAGAGAATATTTTTTTAGTTTGTGGTCTTTTGTTCTGGATAGATTGACTTTCCATGTACATAGCAGCTTGAAATTAATACTGTAGACAAATGTTTCTCAGTACTATCCATACGTTGTAATAATACCATCCATTATTCATGAATTTTCCAATAAGCTGGAGGTACTAATCAGTATTATTCTCAAAACGATACTAAGATAATTATCTACAGTCCTGTCTTACAAAAGACCTAGATATGCAGGGTATTTCTCTTGAGATATTGGTGATGTGATTTGGGGGGGATGAAGGAGTTGCTGAGTTATTCACAGGTCTTGATTAAAATGAAGTGGGTGAAGAAGGTGTTCCCTATCAGAGCTGGGGCCTTCTTGGCAGCGTCTGCAGCAGAACCTAATTCCCTGGCTCCCGGCTCTGCGTGGGGCTGGCCACACCGTCTGTTTCTGCAGCTTTGCTGCAGAAGCTGGAGCTTCCCCCGAGGAGATTATAATGAGCAGCTTGGATGGGCAGCTTCTTTAGCCACCGTCTGTTGCCAAAGCGATTGTGTGACTCTGCCCTAAATTTAAGGATGAAGGGGTCCTGTCACGGAGCATTCGTGTTCCTGATGTGTCGGTTCTTTACAAAATAACACAGGGAAAAATCAGAAGGTTCTGCTGAGCTTTGGAGTAGAAGTAGCCCTAAAGCAGAGTTGCTATTAGAGTTGGGGATATGGAAGAAGAGAGGAATTTATGCTCTTGGAGACCCATGCCTTGTATCCGTGACTTCCTCGTGGAACAGATGAGGAAGGGTTCCTGCTTTGAAAAGTGTTTTTAGATGTCTCCAAAATCAGTCCTCTTTTGGCTTTATGAGCAGCACGCTGGTTTGAGCAGCTCAGGGAGTGCTCACTCTAAGGCTATTTTTTTTGTTTTACTGATGATCTGTAACAGTCCAAAGAAGAATGGGAAGACTTGGAAGATTTTCTCAGTGCTGTAGCTCAGAACTGAGAGGCGTGTGACCTTTCTATTTATCATCTTGGAAAATCAGTTAAATTAGTTTAATTTTTCACTTCTTCTGAAGTGTTTTGAAATCTGTTAAAAAAAAAAAAAAAAAAAAAAAAAGCGGTTCATTAAAGATGGTAATTAAGCACAGGGTAGTGGTTACAATAAGAATCCTGCAGGGAAATTTCACTGACTCCTACTTGTGGTTTTGAGTATGTTTCAGGTTTTCATTGTATTTTGCTGTTGTTGTTTAGTGTGCAGTTAATTCAGGGAGTTACCTACTGGAGTTTCCTTCTTCTCCCCTCACTCTTCCCAGAGCATTGTGACTGAGTTATGTACTTGAGAAAGTACAAATCAAAGCCAACTGACAAGTAGGGTGATTCGGAAGACAAAACAGAAGGGATGACAGCTATTTTTACTTAGGTAAATTGTTGAAATTAGTTGTAGGCTCCTGATTTGAAAGATACGATAGGCCATGTTTAACGTGGGTCTGCATGTGAGGTGCTCTGAGGTTGATAATCATTGGTTTGCAGGATGGTTGGTTACTTGGGCTGTTCCCACTGGAATAGGTGGAGCATGCATGCACCTTCTGGTTGATTAAATGCGGGTAACCTTGAACTGCCATTTGTTAAGGTCTAATTCCATTAGTGGCTTCCTTTTTCCATGTAGCTTTTCTTTGGCCGGTTGAATCTGGATCCCAGTATCAGCCAGGAGCATTGTATGAAGTTAAATGTTTGTAGTAGCAGTTCCTTAAGCTAGTGAAAACCACTTTCTTAGCAAGAGAGAGGAGGGAAAAAATTCTTTCACTGAGAACAGATAGTCTGTCCTATGGCTTCTGGTGTGTAGAAGTGTCTGTAAGGTCTTGCTCTTCACCTAGGCTACCGTGCCAGAAAGGCCAAACTGCAAGTTTGAAAGGAGTACTTCAGCAAATTTGTGAATTTTACATCTGGGGATAGTTCACCTCTGTTCTTCTGTAGAATCTCGTTTTGAAAAGCACCCTCAATTAAGATCTAAATAAACAGATAACTTCAGCCTTGACTGGCAAGCCTATTTGCAGAAGGGGCAGGAAAACCATACTGCTGTGTATTGGAGCTGCAAGCCATAGAACTGACAATTCTACTCCCTCTGAAAATGGAGCTGAACGTTCCTGAAAGGCACAGGAGGGTAAATCGAACAGCTGGAAAAGACTGCAGAGAGATTATCAAAGACCTGGGCAGACCACCAGAACAAAGGCAGGGATTGCAGAAATTGAGGAGCCAGACTGAGGAGCTTTTTGTGCTAATATTCTTGTCCAAACTGTCTTGTACGTAACAGGGAGGTAGTGGAAGTCCAGAAATTGGTCTTGACACTGTCTGACATGAAGGGAGATAATGAGAGAGAAATGGTGTTTTGAGAATTCAGAGAAAGTATTTTAAGGAAACTTCTGCATGGACTTTAAATATTTAATTTCTTTCTCAAGTTTTAAAAGTTCAGCATTAGCATTGAGAATGTCATGCTTCAGTATTTTGGGCTGTTTCTTGGCACTTACTTAACATGTCCCTCTAAATAAATTATACCCTTCTTCTTTTAATTAGCACACTTTTTTATTGAGTGTGTGTTGCTTCTTGGGATGGTTTTGATACGTTAAAAGGCTGGTTCAAATTCAAGCCAATCAAGCATTATTACCACACCAGCACAACATGAGACAGTGTTTAATCAAGCTTTCATAGCAAGTGCTTCTGTTTAATAAAATGTTCAGTTAGCAGATAGTTACTTGTCAAAAAAGATTGACAAATGGCCTCATAATAAATTCATTTTCAAATTGTATTGTCTGTCACAAGTTTTTTAAGGGATATATACCTTGCCAGATGAAGTTCCTGAGAGAAAATAATCACTGCTTCAGAGAAAGTAATGCTTGGTGCAGATAGATGACCTGTTAGGAGCCAAGGCTGCAATACCCCGTGTACTTGCACTTCTCGGGAAGTTCAGAGTTGCAGTCCAGGTCTTCAGTATCATAAAAAATAAACGCATGCTTGAGTGTTTTTTGCAGTAAGCTGTTTTCTTTGCAAGCAGGTGTTGCTACAGAAACAAAACAAAATTGGGACACATATAAAAGCGAAGAGTGTTCTTCCCACTGA
This sequence comes from Aythya marila, assembly GCF_965140915.1. NCBI lineage: Eukaryota > Metazoa > Chordata > Aves > Anseriformes > Anatidae > Aythya > Aythya marila. The sequence continues at coordinate 6,817,381 of NC_139047.1, read as the reverse complement.
ATCATTCCTACCCAAATGGAGGGCGTTTTGAATTCTCACCTCGTAGCCTACCTTGTTTGGATGAGCAGGCAGGCTGCAGTTAGGTGAGAGCGAGGGATCCAGGCATGTTAAACGAAGGCAGTTGTTGCTCTTCTTGGCCCTGCGCTGGCACATGGCTTTTTTGCTCGTGTTCTATATAATAAATGTTATTATATACATTCTCTATATAATAAAAAGTAAAAATAAAACAATACCATATGGTTGCAGTAGCCCTCGCTCAGTCCCACACGCCACTCCAGCAGTTCTTACTCTTTTCCCCAGCCAGATTCTCTCTTTGAGCTTATGTATGAGGTAGATACTGTTTGGTGATAATGAGTGAATAGATAAACAGACTAACACAATTCGATTGTTCTTAGTGGCTTTACTGTAATAATTGTTGAAGGAAGTGTCAAATACCTTTCCCAAGCAAGACAGTTCCCATCGTTTCCCTGAAGGTGAGGTTTAATGGCTTTGTGTTGGACAAACTAAACATGCGGAATTCCTGATTCTGATACAAAAGTTTCACAGTGAGTTGCAGCCCCTATTGTAAGATATTAGTAAAGCTTCAGTCCTTGAGCAAAACTACACAATCTGAAGGTCTTCTGGCAGCACTCTAGGTCTTCTTTATGTTAGCACGACTGTTGCTTTGAGCAGAATGTAAGTTTGTAGGGAATTATTAATTGTAATTTAATGTTCATAGGTATTAGAAGTGTCAGAGAGAGTTCTTGATTTGGAAAACCCAAGAACTGTTACACGCTCAAAATCTTAACTTTATTTCAACGTTGGCTTCTGTGACCAGAAAAGTGAGCAAGAATGATAAACTTCCTTTTGTAACACAGAATTAGTCAAAGAGCAAACAAAGTACGTACATGGTTTCCTGAAACAGTAAACGAAAATACTTCAGGATGTCTTAAAATTAGATGGCTAATGCTAATCAGAGCTTGAAATCTTGGCCTGTGTACATGGAGTGTATTTAACTTTATGGTTTTCCTTCCTTATTAATTATGAAATTGCAGAGCTTCAGACAACAGAGAAGTATCCTCTTCGAGCAGCTGGTTGCTTGATCATCAGCACATCAAGAAAAGAAGAAGAGACAGGACAAGACTAAGATCTCTCTCTGTGACCAATGTCAGCACATCTGCCCGAACGAGGCCACTACATAGTTTCCAGAAGAGAAAACTCTACAGAATGCACGGTGCCTGTTACTGGAATCAGCAGGTAGGCCCTTGCCTCTCTCTCCAGGAGACAAAACCAAAGAATCTGGCTGCTAGAGTCAGTGTGTGTCTGTCTGGTATGTCATAAGCACAGTGCATGCTGTGTTGGTTATTTGTTACGTTCAGGGAGCATATAGTGTGTGTGCTGGGAGTACTGGCTGTGTCAGCAGGAGCTCAGAGTTAATGAGTCAAACATAAAAATTAAAGATCTCGCAGAATCCTGCTTTTCAAACCAATTTGTTGCATGGCTATCTGTAAAGTTTTTGTACAGTCTAAGGACAGCTCAAGAGCTTCCTTGGGAGGCTTGACTGCTGAGGAAGCATACTATGGTGTAAATCAGCTGCCTGCTTGTTTTCAGAGTATTTGTTTTAACTACAAGAAAGTTTACACAGCTGGTGGCACATTATTTTCTAGGAAATTAAATAGCAGTATCTTAATCTCGTTTCCGTTTTTGCTGTTCTTGATTAGCTACGTTGCCTCTTTCATGACTTTTTATGAGTGCTTTAAAACTCCTAAAATTTTCTTTTTTCGTTACAAAAAAATTAATACTTCAAAATGGGGAAAAAAAAAATGCAGAGCAAGACAAGGCATATCTGTTCACAGCTGATATTAATAGCATATTGCTGGTAGGAATGTATAATGAATTTAGCTGTGGCACTTAAAGCAACAGTAGCTAATTTGGGAGCAGAGACAGTGTGAACTCATTCTTTAGAGCAGTGTTAGTCCCGAGTGATTTTAATTTCTCGATTACTTTGCCTTTTAGAAACAGCATTACAGTGACAGAAGTCTCCATGTCTCCTGTTAACTATCTAGAAAATACAAAGTGTACCAGTGGTCTGGGGGGAGAAATTTCCCCGCAAGGATGTTCTGTGTGAGTGTGCTGATTCAGCACGCTCTGCGAAATTGCAGTAAGTGTCCTAGTTTTAGCTAAAGACGAGCAGAAAGCAAGAATTTTGTTGAAAAGCTGTCTGGTTTCTTATTAGCTTGACTTCCCAGCTTCCTGGCCGCGGGGCATAAAGACTTGGCAATCTGCCTGGAGGGTTGATGGTGGGGGTTACAGTTTGGGAGCTGTAGCTCCTAGTCACTTAGGCATCTCCTCTTGCATTAGCCAAGGAGACTGCTGACCTGGGCTTGTTTCCCATTCAGTTCAGTCCACGTCCTGATAGAGAGCTGACAGGACTGATCCAAGCTGAGGCCTGACCAGTGCTTCTTGCTGATCCTTAGCAAGAGACTCCAGGACCTTCCCTTCTCCTTAAACATGCTGGGTTTCTGTTCCAGATGCAGCTTCTAAATAGCAAGCTCTTTTGGAAGCCCGCATCCTGCAGGTTCAAAAATCTCAAATACACACCTATGCATGCAGGCAGAAGTTTCTACAATTGCCCCTTATGCGTCTGTCTTTTAAAAGCTGGTCTAGAGCAACTACAGTCCAGAAAATAGCAGTAGAAGGTTGTGAATAGAAACTTCATTTCTGCAGACCAGCACAAAGCGGAGATTACGTCTTCGTCTTCAACCAGCAGGAGAGCCAAGCTGCTTTGGGTGCTCAGTAGTTTACCTAGACCACAATCAGCAAGTGTGTTTTATGTGTGTGTCTGCTCCGTGCTCTTCACATTTCTAGTGCTGGGTTTCTGTGGGCTAAGCCACCTCGTGTCTCTGTACCGAAAGCACAGAGGTGGCCAAAGATGGTGTGGTAAAGACCTGTGCAGGGAATGCTGTGTCAGAGGAGCCTCCCAGAGCTTGATGAACATAACCTCTTGCTGCTTTCCATTTAAAAATGACCACTCCTACTCTCCCTTTAAAAAAAAAGCATTCCCATTTTTCCCGCAGAGGAGCCTTTAGCATTAGTGAAATGGAAGCAAAAATGTCCTCCACATTAAAGGAATTCCCGTATGAATTCCTGCAATTTTAAGGCATATGCAGTGTTTTTATATTCCTTCTGCAGTGATGTGATCCCAAACCACATTGGTTTGGAATCTCTAGGCTGCTTTCCAAATATCTAAAACGCAGTCTTACCGTTGTTGAGTTTCTGTAATGGACCTCATGGGAGAAGGGGAGAGATCTGTTCATTTGCATCTCTTTATTGACTCTGACTCCCAGCATCTTCAGGGTGGTTGAAGGCCACATAACTTGGATGCCATCGATAGCTACTGGAAATGTGTGCACCAAGACTGCAGGGCAAATGTATCTTCTACTTTACAATCAGGTGCTTGCTTGGAAGGGTTTGGAAACTCATTGCTAGCCTTAGCCAGCTTGTGATGGGTGACTGTATGATTTGTGATGACGAGTTAATGCTTACCTCAGCTCTCAGCACAGAAATCTGTGGTTATGCTGTGCTTTCTACCTGGGGAGTTAACCAAGGGGCTTCGTGGAAAGCTGTGTTATGTGCTACAGAGGGATTCTGCTCATGTTCCTGGAGAAAGTAAGAGGTGGTGGCAGCAATCAAGCTGTCAGCTTCAGACTTCATGCAAGTGCCAAGCTCAATTAAAGTTTTCAAAATTAAGGTAAAGATTTAACAGAGGCGCATACAGTGTTGTTTAAAAACAGAGATCCTGCTGGGAAAGTAAGGGATAAAATTGAAGTAGACAATTTCGGCGTGTTCTGACAATCAAACCTGAATGCTTATCAAGTCTTAGGGTTAAGAGCCATCAACAGTGTACAGTTGCATTCAAGAAGTTTGATTCTAACAGGCACTGGCACTGTCTGACTCGTGCACTCCCTACACTTGGTCACCCAGCTGATGAGATTGCTCAGCTTGAAAAGCAAGCACACCGGATATCAGCCCAGGCTGAGCTGTAGATTAGGCAGATGTCTGAGGGTAAGGCAGCAAAATGCAGAGCGGCCTCTGGGACTGATACCTATTTTTCTTAGAAAATGTATTTATTTTCCAATTAGTAATCCAGCAAATTTCCTCTGGCCTTTTGTAGAAAAATTCGTTATTGCTTAGCAACATGGAAAACAGTTGGATTTTTAATGTAATGTTACTGTGCTGCCTCTGGCAGGTGGTTCCCCCTCATTTCTTTGAGTTGTAAGTATTTTTATAGCCCATGGTGCCATGGTTTGTGAGCATCCCCCTTTTGTTAAGGACATTGGCCTGACAGCAAGCTGCAGCTAGGGGAGACATGCTGCTACATCCCTGCAGCAGTGGTGGAGTTAACAGAGAGCAGCTTGCCAAAGTCTGAAAGAGAAGATTGGATCTTCTGAACGCTGCAGCTCCTCTGCCAGCTTCTGGTTCGCACAGCCAGCAAGTGCCTGGCGGTGCTGATGGGCAATGCAATCTGAGCAAATGGGGACAACTAAAGGAATCACAGTAAGTGCAGACTTCCCGTGTGTAGGATGGAAGAAATGCTGGCAGAGCCTTGAGGAATTTGTTTTTTCAGGAGGGCAGATGACCGACTATGTGCCCTTTTGTTTATTGAATGGCATTCAGAGCGTTGTCCTTAGCATCTCTCCAAATTCTTTTGGGAAGCTCGTTTTCCCTGTGCAGCCCCCAACATCCATGTTAGGAAAAGGAAAGTATGAAACTGTGAGCTGCTATCCCATCTGCCAGTTCATAAGGTCACTGGGAAGAGAGCCACATTTTTTCTCTATCTGCTGCCATGCCGCATACATTTGCAGTGCTGTCAAAAGTTTGAGTCTTCAGTGACCCAGTAGCCTCCCAGTGCCTGCTGAGAGATGCCCTGCATTGTCCTCTGCTTTGTTGTATTTCTCTTCTGAAGAAGAGTATACCTTCCTCTACTCCAGTATTTCAGGTAATGGTTATACTGTCTACAAGAAAGCAAAGAACTCATGCAAGAAGCAGTGCAAAACTAGATGAATCCTTGAAATTGCCCTGGAAATGCAGAGGACCTGCCAGGTGAACAAGATAGCTAGGCTGCAGTGGGATAAATAAAACAGGATGAGGGGTGTTTGCCTTATTCGTTACCATCCAGTATCCTCAGGAACTTAAAACATCCTTTGGGGCCAAATTCTCTTGTCCACTAATTCAGAATGAGTAAGTACCCCAGATCATCTTTTGGCTGTGGAATCTGTTTTGCATCTTTCTTCTTTCGTTATCTAAATATCTCAGTAAGAACTTAGGCCATCTCTGGGTTGCGAGTCAGTGCGCAAGCCACTCAGAACAATCCCCTTGCACAGTGAACCCTGGGACTACAGTTTGGTTCGGAGTAGAGGACGTGAGTGTAGTGATGATTTCTTCAGCCAGAGTTTTCAATGAGTGTTAAGAACTTGCATGTGGGGTAAAACTTTGGAGCAGCTGCAGGCGTGCTCTAGTAGGAGGGACACGTGCTCCTGGACGGGGGCTGGAGCCCTGAGATGGTGTCATTTGAAGCACTGAGCTGTGATTGAATCTTTTCCTGGTGTTTGTGGCATTTATAACTTTCTTTTTATATTTACAACGTTTATGACATTTCCACCCACACCCACTGTGGATTCTCCAGTGCCTGGGTGCATCCACAAATACTTTTTCTGCAGCAGGGACCTGGAGTATCTCTGGCTATTTTTTGCCTAAACTTGGAGGAACTTGAATTTATCTTTCAGATTTCAAAAGCTCTATAAAATTTATTTAATAGCAGTCAACAAGTGTTACTACTACTCGGGTAGTCTCAGCGAGGTCTTTGCTTAGCTCACGTGTCCTGGTGTTTACTAGAATGTATTTCATCTGTGTGCCCTGTGTTTTGCTGCTGTTATGTTAAAAAAAAAAATAAATTGTTTTGCCCAGGTCATTCTGTTCCTTCTTCGTGTCATTAGCTAGGATGTTGGGTTAGTTTCACCTCTTTTGATTAAGTGTTATTTCACCAAGAGGTGTCACTGGAGCTTATACAGCGATACCTAAAGGTAATAGGCCAAAGAGGCGTGAGATCTGCCTGCTATCAAATTTGGTCCTCTCAAGTTTTTGTGGGTTTCTGGAGCATGGTGTTTGTGTTTTGTTTTGTTTTGTTTTTTATCAGAGAATTCGCATTGTATTCTGTATCTCCACCTGCTGGAGGAAGGCATGGTTGTGTGGACTGAGGCACATGTGGGGAAAACTGCTATTTAAACTTGCAGAGGTGCCAACACCCTGAAAGTCAGGAACTGAGGTGCAAAAGCTCGCTTTTTTAGATGCCATGAGCAAACAGTTGGTATAATGTTGCCAATCTCTTGGGGTTGAGTATTGCTGTATTTTTCTCTTCAGTCTCAGTCTGGAGTTCAGTGAGAGCATAAGAATATCTGCTTCCATTTAGTGGTTTAAAAAAATATTCCTGCTAGTCTCAAATAATAAAAATAAGTGCAAAAATAAGTGAGTGCAAGAAGGCTCAGAATCGGGGTGGGGTTCATATTTTAATCTGCTTCTCACACCAGTTCTATTTTTGCGTCTCATTGCTTTTCCAGTGCGTGCTTAGTGCTAGTGATACTTTCAGTAGATGTCACTTGATAAACGCATAAGGACCTGTGACCAAGCCTTGTTAGTATATGTATTTTATATATATGTATAATCTGTATTATACCTAGCGTGCAGAGCCTTTTCCTTAATTGCTGAGCATGTGCTATCTACAAGTGGTCGGTAGCTAGCACCGAAAATCAGAGGAAGAGAGAATATGGGACAGGGCATGTGTGCAGGCAGGCAGCTCCACAGGGCACTGCATGTACCGGGGAAGCTGGCCCCTCTTTTCTGCCAGGTGTATGCCTGTCTGGGGATGAGTGTTTTATCAACCTGCTTCCTAGCATACCATCCCATTTCCTCTGCCAGATTGTCCCTTGTCACGGTTTATTTGCTTTTAAGGAGATTGGGGAGATACAGGTGAGTTCTTTGTGGCTGTTGTCAGTTGATGGTTTCTCCAGCTGCAGATGAGAGTCTGCAAATGAGAAAAGGAAAAAAAAGAAAAAAAGAGCAAGCACTGATAGTAACGATCCAACGTATCGTTCAGTAGCCGGCCAGCAATTCTGCCTTCAGGCGGAGCAGCAACCATTTCCCCACAGTTGCACTGGAAGGAACCTATTGGTTGTCATTCCCCTTGGTGCGTCACTGGATGTTGGCTCCACCACCTGCTTCTGCACAGCTCACTGGCACTGCTGGCTTCTCAAAAGCTGTGAGTACAAGGAGTGGTGCTGTCTTGCCAAGTCTCCTGCGAACTGTTCACAAGAAGAGGATGCATCCTGCTTTAGTGAAAGTGGTGGAGTGCCTCTGTGGATGTGTCAGTCTTCTGGTCTCGGGGGGAGAATCCATTGGCTCTGATTTACCAAGTTTGTAAGTGGAAGAAGTAGTTGATAAGGTTAGTGTTTTAACTCTGGAAGCTTTAAAAAGAAACTCTCTTATATGTAAAATCAGGAGGGGAAAAAAAAAAAAGCTCATCTGGAAAAAAAAAGGTATTTTCTACACATTCAACTATTCTGAGTGCATGATCAGACTTATCTGTTGGAGAGGAAGGAAGGGAGAACACCTTTTACTTTGTAATGCTGTGATATGAGTAGAACTAAATCCCTCTTGGTAAGGTTTACGTTAAGCCAGTCAATCTGTAAATTCACTTTTCCAGAACAAAAAACTTTAAGTGTTCTTTTCACAGTGTTGCAACTTTAGCTTATTAAAATGTTTGAGTGTTTTACGGATTACATCTACTCTTAATGTCTATATGGCATTTTTACAAAACATATCTACATGGGTTAAAATGTCTTTCCTTCTTTGGATTTATGTGATTGGTCAAAGATGAATCACTAACCTTGATTTTTTTCTGTTGATTTGCTTCTTCAACAAAAGGGCTTTGTTTCAGAATGTTGAAGACAGCATACATGTCCCCAGAGCAGATGGAAATCCATCTCCCATTGGCTTAAAACTGGATTAAGGAAACCAAACTACATTAGTACTTGTGAGAGGCGGGTGGTCTGTGAGAAAGGTACAAGCTACCGGTTCTTTTATGACACCGACCAAAGGTCTGAATTTGAGACGGGCTGGATGCTGAGTAAATTGCCACTAGGCTTTATGAAAGTCAGTTTCTTTCAGTTCTCTCCCTGGAAAAACGAACCTCTGCCACAGGCTCTGCCTTACCCACAGCTTCAGTGGGGCCAGAGGCAGACTGACTGCAGTACATCCTAGGGCAGCTCGCTCTGCTGCACCTGCTGCACCTATGTATAGATGGCAGGCAAGTGCGTGGGAAAGGGCATCTATAGAAACTGGAGCTGGCAGGCAGGCTCTGTAACACAGCGTGCATCTCTGGCACCATCTGTTAGGCACCTTCCCATGGAGGGCTGTCCGAGATGCTTCGCCCATCTTCCCCCTGCACCTTAGGCTGGCCTCTAAGGTGGGTGCTAAAGTACAGAAGCAAGTGGGTCACACAGTGCTCTGTTGGTTTGAGCTACACGTAGCACTGCTGGAGGATGAAAAGTGAGCAGTGTGTTTGTTCAGAGGGGGCATCAGCCATCCATACGGTGGTTCTCTCCTGTCCCACAGGTAAGCTTCTGCAATGTAGTTGGCTGCTCTTTTACTGAAGAACAGCCTTTAATATTTATGGAGGTAGCTCCTCTTTGATATTGCTGTAAAGTTCTGTGTGTGTGTAGGGAGAATAAATACTCTTTCGGGCTTATAAGAGTAATCAGAAGCAGACATGACGGGTATTCAGCAGAGTGTGTTCGAGCTGATTAAATTAACTTAGTGGCTTCATACACATTGGTGTAATTGAACTGGGGCTCTCTTGTACTATTACACTTGTACCATTTTTGGAAACGTGCCTAAGTTTCAGTAATCAGTAGCTGAAACCATGAGGCGAGTATTCAGAAGTCTCAACTGGGAGCACAAAACATTTTTCTTTTCAATTGTGGCACGCTTCACAAACTTATTTTCTCACTGCAGGACGATGGTTGGCTGGCACTGTTAGGCTTTCTGATCTTTCTAGAATAATGGCATGACCCCATCGTGCCTTGGCTAATGCATTAATTTGTCACAAGGAAGTGCAAAAATTGTTTTGAATATCAAAATTAATTGCTCACTGCGTTGTCTGTGACCCAGTAAGACAGTACTAAGAAAAAAAAGTCCCAAGAAGATTAAAATTCATAATATTCTGGAAAATTAGATTCTGTTGGTGACACCACTCCTTATGAAGTTTAAAACAGAGCTGCTATTTTAGCTTAGGATGTAAAGGTCACACACTTCTGATTTCCTCATAAGTGCAGCGTATTTTCTTCTCTGTAATAGAATTAACCAAATGTAATGCTGTTCTTCATATCTACGTACGTCAGGAAGCACGAGGTTTTGCATTGCAGTGCTGAAGAAAAATGTGTCACTAGATGCGTAAGGTATTGTATGGCAGGAGAAAAACGATAAGGGTTGAGTAATATCTTTCTTCCCTTCTGAAGGGAAGCTTGCTGTTGTAGCCAGGCTTGTAGACACCTGTCTTCTGAGGGCTCAGTGCTTCGGTTTTCATGAAACCGCTTGGCTTTGCTGTGGCAGAGTGTCTGTGTTAGTGGGGTTGTTTTGTTCAGTTGTTTGTGGTGGTTGGTGGGGTGTTTCTTCGGTTGGTTGGTTTGGGGTTTCTTTTTTTGATGTATTGCAAAATCAGTAACTAACGGCTGTAAAAGTCAAGCTGTGGACTCCGTTTGATGCCAAATTGGAAGGGGGGAGAGTTTTGTTCTCCAATAGAGTTCTTCAGTTTTATTTCATGAAGGTTGAAGCGCTTTCTTTGAGCAGCAAGCTTCCATTCCAGAATGAAGGGCTTCAGAAATTGTTTCATCAAGAGTTGATTAAATCAACATTCCTGACAAACACCGTGATTTCACTAATTCAGCATTTTCCAGTGGAAAACTACTGCATTAGAAATTTAAACCAGATCTAGCAACTAGGAACAGACACTGCCAGGCCTTTTTTATTTTTTAAGCTTTTTTTCTAGTAACTTCAGAGGGTTTAACTAAAATTGCGCTTTACTATACAAGTCCTTATTTTCTTTTGAATTATGGACCGACTTAATGAAAGATGGAATTATTTAGGTGTTGATGCCAGAGCATTGAAGGAAATAATGCACAAACTCAGGCGTAAGCTTTGGAAACTCCAACCACAGACAAGATGAGGAAAAGAATTGGGCACTTACCAATGTTGGCAATTTGATTTCATTACTATTTCAAAATAGACAGATTGTGGAGGTTATTTGACAATTTTATGCATGTTTTTAAGGAGGCTGAGCTTTAAGCTGGATTGTAAACGTGTTCACAAGTGAAGTGCATTAAAGCAAGTCAGGACTAAGGGACTGGCTGTCAGCATGTGTTGGTCTTATCTTTGTCTTTTCTAAGTAATTTTACTGATTACTGTTTGGGGATTTCTTTAAAATATATATATATTTACTGTACTGTGGATTCATTTCTGAAAAAAAACGAGGCAGAGTGAGTGCAGTAGCAATTTAACTAGTGGACATTGAGGAAACTGGTTCATTTCTGAAAAATGTATCTGGAAACAGCTTTTTGTGCAATTTTGAAAAGCAAAATTTTGAAATTGCATTGAAATCAAAAGCTCTTCAGGCTTTAGCTTAATGGTCCATATAATGGGAAACATTTAAGTTTGCTTTAGCACTTACTGCTTGCTATATATTGGCTTCTGTGCCAGCACTTCATGGATATTTAAAGTTTACCAGAAGAAGCATGCCATATGTCTGCCACGGGAAATGACAGACAGTGCTTTTAAGGAGTCCTGGGCTGGAGAAGAATTGTTTCCAAAGTAAGCCAAAAGTGCTTCTGAGTAAACGTGTGTATGGAGATCATCAGGGTGGCTCAGGGGCTGTTCAAGTTCTCGTTTGTGAAAACTGGGAAATAAAACAAACAGTCCTCACTGCCAAGGGGTCTCCTCTGCTCCAGCATCCTAACAGGCAGTGTGCGTGAATTTAAGAGATCCTGCAGTTTGTTGATGGGGAAAGGAAGAAATGGAAACGGGATTTTTTTCATGGGATATTTTCAGGCTTAGCATGGGTTGCAAAAACTGATGCCACCTGACAGAAGTAAATTATTTCAGCAGGGGGAGGGATTGTTTCTGTGGTGGATACAAGCAGTGCATCACGTACAGGTGAGTGATGCTGCTAGAATACAGCCTGGAGTACCCCAGGCAGGAGGCAGCTAAAGAGATTTCTTTAGGCAGAAGTATTTAGAAATACAAGCAATGTTTGTTTGGGTGTCTTTCCTCTGATGCAGCTGCAAGGTGTTTTCCTCTTATTCCATAAAAAGTCTTAAGAAAATCAAGACCACTGTTAAATCCATTCTTGCAGTTTATTAGGTTGAAATCCTTTTCCAGGAGATGATAGATGTGGCTGTCTGCATGGTGTTAGGCTGAGAACCTCGAAGTACCTCATTTGTCTCCGTTTTAGGATTCTGCAGCGTTTGGCAAAGTAACAAAAACCTCATTTTCTGCATAGCAGTGGAAGCCCTTAATGGCAGTACCTTTGGGGTTACTACCACTAGTCTCTAGAATGGCTGAAAGTGGCATCGGCAGCACGATTGCCCTGTAGTGGTTTTGTAGCATATTCTGAAGCGTGGACTTGAGTTGCTTATTACTTAGGAGTACCTTGTTCAGCTCTTTCCTTCTGTCTTTGAGAGCTCAGCATACTGCCTGCACCTCCTACTTATTTCTGCCCATTTTCACCCTGCCTTTTGCCTGTCTTGCTACTTTGCACCCACCGGTTCTGTGCAACCCATCATTTAACTCGCTGTGCTCTAACAAGCCTTGCAAAGAAGCAGCTAAATTGCTCTTTCTCAGCTCTCCTCCTAGTAGTAACTCCTCTTACTACCTATTAATGAATTGTTAGTGCATCCCTCTCCTGCGTTTATTGTTCTATATCTTCTTTTGTGTCTGTTGCTTATCTGACATTTAAGTTATAACAAGACAAGGGCTTTGCCCTCTTGCTTTGTGTAAATACACTGCGTGCACAAAATATTTAATGTTGTATCTTGCATTAAAATGTACAAGCTGTCTAGAGATGTAGTCACTAAGAATCATACTAAAGGGATAAACGGAGGAGAGCCCTATGCATAGTTCAGTGTTATTATTGTTTGTGCACCCATGTCGTGCCTATTGTGCTGGAATGGCATTGTAAGGGGTGGTGGTTGGTCACAGGATATATCGGAATAATGATTGGAAACAGCTATGTTTTGCTCTGGAAACCCTGACAACTGTTTCCTGGTCCTAATTAAAGGGTATTTTTATATTCTTTGTATTGTGCACCATAGTTCATAAGAAGTGGGGTTAGTCATGTTTAGAGTAACTAAGTTTGTAGGAATACTTTTCCCATTCACACATCAAGGAGTCACTTTCTTCTTCTGGTCCCAGTTTGAGGGAAGTGAGTAAAGGAGAAATTAACCTTCCGTTCTGTGTATCCATGCAGACTTCACCATCTAGAGATGCCTCCTTTCCATACAAAACTCAGTTACCATGCGTGGTGCCAGCCTCCACGTTGATCAGCAGTGAGTACAGAACAGAATCGAGAATACTGGATTATGTGCAAGAGCTGGACTCTTCCTTCCATCCCGTCTTATCATTCCCTTCAGGTAAGTAACTCAAACCTCGTGACTCTAACAGGGTTGGGCTTGTGAAAGCTGGAGAGCTTGTGGACTACTTTTTCCTACGAGCGATTTCTTCTAGAATTTAGTTCTCTTACAGAAAACTTCACACTGGCAGAACATGAGTTTAGACTAAATGAAAGCCTTAGCTTCATCCTGACATACGAAAAGCACACCGGCTAGATGTCCTGTGCCAGTAAGACAGCTGCAATTCAGAAAGACTGCCACAGGAAAAATATGGGGGTAATCTGTGGCTTGTTTCACAGTGTGTCTGATAAGTCAGGGCTAGTCCCTTCAGTGGTGCTTTTGCCTATGCACTCCTCTATCTTGGTTCTCTCGTTTTTTGAACCACTTCCAGTTCAGGCCCTTTGCACTAGGCTCAGAAAGCTTTTATTTTAGTTTTTGTAATCGTTCTTGTAATAGCCTTTTTGGCGATCTTGTTTAAACCATAGTTCCGGTTTCTGTCATCTGATTCTTTACATTTTTTGAACAGTAATGCAGATGGTTCTGACTCTTCTTGGCCCTGAAACTAGCGCAGGTGCAACTTGGCAGCACTTGGGGCTTCAAAATTGCACACAAAGTGTGCAGGAAGGATTCATTCTGTTAGATTTCCTGATGGTCTTGAGGTATTTGCTGACCAGTACAGCAGTCCTGCTGTTCTGGGTGTTGTCTTTGCCACAAAATAATCCCGAACATGAGGCTTGGACTTCCATGGAACTGTGTGAGCCTTTAATCACACGCCCTGGCTTCCCAGAATGACGGAGTTTATGCCTCCTCCTGCTTGCTGGGAAGTCAGGGATTAAATGAAGTGTTGGGTTCGGTGAATGCGTCGCTGACCAGTGGAGAAGAGCTGGGTGTGGATGTGGAACCCTGAGGAGGTCTCAGCTCCTGCAGGTTTACATCCCCCGTGTGGGATCCAGAGGAGATAACCTCAAGGGGCAGACAGGGGGAATAAACACTTCAGGAGTGCCACAGCAAGCATCCCAGTCAGCAGGACTCCTATGGGGAGAGGAGAGACAAGCAAAGCACCTCTTAAATCTTTGTTCTTTCCAGACCCTTTCCCTCAATTACGCCGTGTCTCTGGCTGCCCAGCTGGACAGGAGCCAGGGGCTAGGCAGTTGTTCCCAAATCCCTACAGAGGAGAGCTGTCCCCACTCGCTGCTGCTTGGGTGGCTGCCAGTTTGTCTAACTCATCAGATTGTTTCCTTGCTTCCGCTTCTGTGCGAGCCTCACTGTACTACAGTGTATATGTTTTGGGTGGCTTTTTTCAGTGTTTCTTAAGACATCTGTTCACGGATAGTTGTTTAAGGCTATGCCCCTTGCTTTCATTTTTTCCTTAATCTCAAGGGAGACTAGGAAGTTCGACAAGAATGTTGGAAATCTCTTTTCTTAGAAAAGATGGCTCTAGTCGTCATGAAAATGAAAGAGACTGAAAGGCTTTTGATTGCCTTGTGGCTGCTGTTGGTCACTTTGCCAGGAGGGAGGAAGAAAAATGTTATTTTAGCTTCATTCTGATACCAAGGACATCTTGCTTTTGGGGAATATTTATTCTCTTTTCCAGGAACCTTAGCCTTGCTAATAACAGATGAGACAGGAAGAGCGCTTCGCTACTATGTCCTGCTCAGATGCAGTCCTTGCTTTTGAGGACTGTGCCGTGTACTCCATCGTTTCTTCCTCCTCACGAGGACTGCTCGTCTTTTTGTCATTTTATTTTATATGATCAAATTATGAAGAAGCGCATGCTAGAAATTTTCCAGTTTGGTCAGGTAGTCTGATTCACTTTCAGGTTTTATTTGCAGCTTCCTTTGTTATCCTCTTCCAGAGGGACAACTTCTCTTAAAATACCACTTGTGGCGTGCCCACATCTTTTATCTTTTTCTTTTGAATAAAGAAAGCTTGTCAGCAGTGTAGAAGAAAAGGCTTTTTTCTTTTTTAATATCCTCTGTGTGTTAGAAAATATTATTGGTATTTGTCTTATTTCAAAATTCTGTGAATTAGATTCTTCAGTGTGTGAGGAGGGATTCAGATTGAAGATTCAGATGTTGTTCTCTCTTGTATTTATTTTTTTTTTTGCTTCCAAAGGAGAATCATAATTTACAGACAATTTAATCGTACAGTGCAATTGGACTGGCTCACAGTGTACTTGCATGTGGAAGCATAATGCTCGTTACAGATCTAAGTCCTGCCCTTAAATATTTCCATATTACCAAGGTCTTTACCAAAAATATGAGTGGTTACATTATACCTTGAGTATAGAAGTGCCTTTTCAAACTTGCACCTTGACACCTGGAAAATTGTAGTTTGTTTCTGATGTTTGGGTCTGGTATTTGTGCATCTAGCTTGTGGATAATCTGGAACAAATACTCCTGCCCTTTTAATTAAGGTACAGGAGTGCATAATAAAAAACCCCTGAAACATCAAGGTGGTTCCCCAGGGGGGAAAAAAAAAAAGCAGGAGAAGCTTTTTTGTTGTTGCTGTTTACATAAACGTCATGACTAATAAACCTTTCAGACCTTATCGATGCTTTACTCAGAGGTAGAATAAAAAATGTGCCAAAAAGCTTTTGCAGGTCACCTTTAGTCTTGTGACAAAATACCTGCTTAGATCAGTATCAAATTGAAATAATTTGTCCTTTTTAGTTAGCAAAATATATTGAAAGCTTCTGTCCTGGCAAGTCCTCAAGGCTAAGGTTGTATGTAAATAAAAATCCTCCAGTGCCCACCCTGTGGCCCTGCGCTCAGTCCTCTTCTCATTCTGAATGTAATAGTTGTCAAGCGTGCTGCTTACGATGACATATTTCTTTCTACTTAATTTCTTTCATTTAATTTTGTTTCCGGAAAGGCTTTTCAAGCAGAGACCAATTTTTCTTAAGCCTTCCTGTCCTAACAACAGTGGCTGAATTCCTTACCACTTGAGATGTTTTGCAGACTAATTCTTGGTTAGAGCTCCCTCGGGAAATGAATTGCATTTCCCCGCTGTAGCCTTTGCCAGGGAGAGAAAGAAGGAATGTACCTTGAAATTACCTCTAGGCTCCCAGCAGTAGTAATTTTCAAAAGCGTTAATTACTTGTACACAGAAGGCTGAACCGAAGGCTTTTCAGATTACAGAGGAAAGTGCGCTGTGTGCTCTCCACTGTGCTGGGTTTTGTGCAGGAGGTAGTGAAGAGGGGAAGACCCCGGTCCCGTTCCCACCATATCCTCCAGAGCTTGTTTCCAGTCATGGGGTCACTGCAGGTACAGACATAGTTTATTCCAGAGTAAGATAATCCTGCGCTTTCTTACTTGGCCTTTGAAGACTAAAAAAAATGCTGTTAATCTACAAAGTGCCTACACAGAGATTGGTTGAGAAGCATCACTTAGGTTTGAGTCCTACTTTGATCTTAGTTGTCTTGTCAGCCCTTAGAGCTCACAGTGGTGGAGAGAGCTTGGAACCACTTGAGCGTACTGCCTTGGTCAGCACGTGTGGCTGCGTAGCTTCACAGCTAAAAATGGATGTGGTGTTACCCTGGCATAGCTCTCACTTTCCAGTAGCAGAAAGAAAGGTACCTTCAGTTCTTACCTCCCTGCAATTACAGGACGTTATATTGTGTAGTACTTGTCTTGGAGAACAGATGGAAAAGGCTACGGATCTTTGCCTGCAGTGCAGGATCCCACACGTGCAATAATTATCTGGCTGAGAATTACCTCGCCTCAAGTTTTTTACATATGTATGCGAAACTCACGCCTCTAAAGTGTCTGGTTGGGCTTTTTTTGATTGTTGTCATCAGATTTTCCTTTTGCCAGTCTTGGGTGCTTCCCTATATTGTGTCCAGCTTGACCGTGTCAAGATACTGCAGCCATGTAGCGGTTAGTCCTCATGGCATTGATGTTCTGTATGAGCTGAAGGACTCAAAGCAGTATTGCTCGTAGGTTGTATTACGTAGCACTGTGTAAATCCACTCCTAGACCTTCAGTGATGATGCACAATTCATTATGTCATAGGTTGCCATCTTCTCAATACACACTCCATTCACTTTGTGTGTGTGTTTTTTTTTTTTCTCCTTCAGATATTCCTCTTCACATATACTTTGAAACATTATTAAGGAAGGATGACATCAAAGGAGAACCTGTTGATGCCTCGTCTCTGGGAGTGGAGTTTAAAATATCTCCAGACAATGGTATGTAAGGCAAGACATTTTAATATTTGCAAGACTGTTTTTCATTAGTTTGCCCTGAAAATGTTTAATGTATAAATTTGCCACAAAGTAGGTTATCAGAGAAGGTAATGGGCTAGGGATTTAGGTGGAAGAGGAATTTCTTTGCCAAGCACAGGGTCAGGTACTCTGCTGTTAAGCTGAAGCAATCCTTTCAGAGCTGCAGGATGGCACCAGTACAAATGCAGGGAGTTTGGACCACAAGGTCTCTGCAAACACAGGTGCCTGACTGCAGTATTCTTTAATACCTGGATTCCTATCAGAAGTCTTTTTTTTTTTTCCCTATATTAAGTAGTTCACCGAGACTGCCTGTAAATCGCAGCAATGAAAAATAAGTTTACAACATGATACATGTTTATGTTGTAGCCTACAATCAGCATAATGTTTCTCTCAAACAATGGAGCAGTGACTGTTTATCTAATTCATAAATCTTAATCAATGTCAGGAACATCTGACCAGCTGTCGGAGGGAAGAAAGAAAAGACACCTAAGTGAGACAGCAGTAGGTAAGAGACAAATTGTGTTAAGACAGTACTATTTTTTAAAACATTTTATTACTGTAGAAATGAGTTTATCACGGGCTTTTGAGAATGAATTTTAAAGTATCTCCAAAAAGGATACTATTACAAAACCTTACAGGAGTGAAAAAATGAATTTAGGATTCCATGAAAATAATGTGCTACTTTAAAGCATCTCTTTCTTCATCAGTTTTTATTACAAAAGGAGACAAGCTTCTGTATTTTATTTTTGGAATGCTCTAAGGAAGTTGCTCAGCAAGTCCCACTGCATTTTGCTGTGTCGTTATTTTCACCATGAATTTTGTATAGTAGTGTAGTGAAACAGATGAATTGCAAATTTATCTGTCAAATCATGCACCCAACCAAACACTTACTATTCCTGGCAGTTTGGTCAGCTATGTTTCATTTGTCGTGTACTGTCAGTTGTGGTTCTGGCTTCCTTCCAGACAGTTAAGAGTACTTGTGGGCTACCAGTGCTTATAATTAGTGTTTTCACTCTTCTTATCTTTATATTTTAAGCCCTTGAATCTGTACTTCAGCAGTAGGTAAATTAATAGAAACTGCTCTGAAAGTTCTGTAGAACCACATAGAATGATGTGGTAATTTAGGGACAAAAATTCAGCATGCCCTTGTAGAGATAAATAGCATCTTACTTCTGCAGGCTATTAGGATGTAAAACTTAACAGATTCTGTTAGAGATTGATTTATGTGAACCTTCAGAAAATGCTTAGTGAAACTCCCCCCAAGGTATTTGAGGAAAATGACTAATTATATTATTCTAAAATTTCCCCTAAGAAAGAACGAAAATATATAAATCATCAGTTAACATTATGGAAAAATACACTTCCAGTGCATATCCAGATAAAGTTGCTGGTGTAATCTTGCAATAGAGGTGGGAGAAGGGGAATTGCTGCAGATGATTTAACCAAAACTTATGATCTATTTAAAAGCAAACAGCAACAATGAAAAGCAACGTACATATTGGTTAGGAAGTTGCAGGAGAGGCTGAAAGATGTGTTTGGACAGACTAAAAACTCTCAGATTTAGATGAGTTTGTGGGTCTGGGGTGGTTGGGTTTTTTTGTTTGTTTGTTTTCCTCGTGTTTTTTTGTTTGTTTGATTTTTGTCCTTCCCTTCCCTTTGTCATGCACTCTCCCCTTGTCTCCTCTTGGGAGGTGCTTTCCCCTGTCCCCTCTCGCCAGCAGCAATCTTTTTTGTCCGTGCTACCTGCTGCCCTAACCAGTCGCCAGCCCCCACAAGGCAGGTGCTGGCCCAGTGCTTCCGAAACCACGCTGTTCCCCTAAGTGAACAACTGGAGTTACTTGGGAGCACTAGTAAGAGAGAAAACTTCTTGGTATAAACCTTTTGAATTTACAGTTAGGCTTCTGCCAACAGTATTTGGCTATTTGAGTTAACAGAAGGGAAAAAACAAAACCAACATCTTTTATCATAAGGATCATTTCCCAATGCCAGAAAACTGCAGGGTGGTATCGTTGTGAGTAGCAGCAGCAGTTCTAGCTTATTAGTGCTGGGGGTGTAGTACTACATATTTATTCCTAATTTGGGCTCTGTCTAGGAGAAATTATCCATGGGGAAGGTCAGCCTGATGATCAAGGCCAAAAATAAAAGCTGTGTGCCAGGGAGCTGCAGAGCTGCCGGGGAGATGAGAGTTCACGTACTTGACCCAGTGCAATTCAGTATTTAGGATCTGTCTCATCTCTTCTTTTGATGGTGGAATCCACCGACCCTTTACATTAGCCGCTATTTTAAGTTTGAATTCTCATTGTCTACTGGAAATTCAGGTAGAAGAAAAGCAGAATACTGGTGGTTAACTTCTGAATCTCTCCCAGCTTTGCTTACACTGGGACTGAGTAAGAGTAAACAAGAATTACGATTTGCCTGGGGCAGTGGACCACTGCTAAAAGAAACCACACATGGAGATCAAGAAACTAATTTTGTTACCCTTTCTGCCAGTTTTGTTTTACAGTTTTATCATTTAACCAGGAGGAATCTGTCACTTAGGGATCATTAAGTCAGTGGGATATGAAGCACTGTGTGGGGACACTCAGAGCATTCCTCTAGGCCTGGTTGTATTTGCTGTGTGTATAGTCTAGGACAGTTTCTGTAAAAAGAAGCAGGATTTGCCCGTATGAAGCTGGTTCCAGCAGAAGAAATCCTTCATAGAAAGAGAGGGATGAGTTGTGTGGAACAACAGGATGAGTAACAAGTGTTTATTTAGACAGCCTTTTATAGTATTTGGTAAATCTCAAGTGGTTAGCTGTGGGCTTCTAGAAATGACTTTACTCTTACTGTATGGAAAAATCTCCTTAGTCTAACAGGCAACAGACAGTGTGCACTATTGTTTACTACTGTTTTTGTGACAGGCGAACGTAACACTAGGTTTGAGACGTTCTCCTTTCAACATGCAGAACCAGAATCCCCTAGCAGTTTTGCTGCCGTGACCAACGTCAATGCGATGTCTAGGCCCTCTCACAGCACTTCATCACAGGTAAACAGAAAGTGTGTCACTGTCTTAACGGAAATGTTAACAGCTGTGCAAATTAATAATCCACAAATACAGGCTCTTTAAATCTAAGCTAATGTTAAGTTACAGTAAAGAACTGTGAATTAAGTGAATTACATCAAGAAATTTATTCCAGATTTAGTATGTAGTGCCCCTAAACCAGATAATTGGTTGTGAAGAGTTTTACAGATAACAGAACTGAAATAGATGCTTCATTTAGTGGCATTGGGCCTTTCATTTTACTTTTTTCCTCTTAAGTTTCATTAAATGTACTGTGATATATGCTCCCAGTTTTACACAAGAGCTCTTGCCCTTGGTGCAGCTATGCCAAATGGCATCACTGTGCAAATACATGTATAGTCACAGCACTTAGTAAGTCTCAGCTTTGCATTTAAAACCTCTTGTGCAGCACTACTGGCAAAGTCTCTGGTATATAAATTTGCTGAGGAGCAGCAGAGCTCTGATTCAGTGAAGTCCTTGCAGAAACACACTTTGTTTTAATTCTATTGGAATTAATTGAGAAATCCATAATAATACTCAAATCACAGGCCCATGGTTCTATTAAGCCTGGTGTTACACTGGTGCTCAGTAAGTCATCGTTTTAATCTGGAGATGACGACTGGAGAACTGAATTAAGATCTGCAACCTCCAAGCAGTTTTGATAATACTCACTCACATTCTTGAGGCCAGCTTTAAAGAATGTCTAAATGAGCATTTTAGAACAGACTGCTTCCATTAACTATCAGCTGAAAACTGAGATCTAGCAATATGGAGTATACAATTTAAAACTAAGCTTTCTCCTGTAATCTAGAAAATTCAGTTTTTGACACTTGTAAGTTCCACGAACTATTGAGCAGAGAACACTGGGAATCTAGTATGATCGTTCACTTTTTGTCTTTTGCGTGTCTTCTAGAAAAATATTTCCATGTAGGTTGTTCTTCACTGCTAAATGTAGATTCATTCTCTTGGAATTAATTGTGTCATGCTGAAAAACCACTTGGGTTATGTGTCAGTAGATAGGTTACAGAAGGTCTTCCTTATAGGCTGAATGTTAAGAAGAACACAGCATTAAAGTTCTCTTAAGTATTCAAAATTAACTGTATGTGAAGTTAGAGAAGCATCCTTTGATATCAGTAAGAGCTGTGCAAGCAAGGAGTTAATCTTAGAGGTGAGATAGTTTTAAGATCTGTTGAAATTACTTAAAAAAAAAAAAATAATAATTTGGGCTCTAGAAAATCTGTTACAGAATATCTCAACTAACATGGATTTCCTGTCATATAAGCTGATAAATCTCCTCTTTTATTGATTCTGTTACACAGCATAACTCAAGGAGGAGGTTGAGAAGTGAGAGCTCCTATGACATAGACAACATTGTTATTCCCATGTCGCTGGTGGCACCATCAAAGCTGGAGAAACTACAGTACAAAGAAATCATTACTCCGAGGTTTGTTCATGATCTCCTTACTTGCAAAATGAACACGAGAATACTATTAAAGATATTAACATCTAGTTAGATGTTGTAATACTAAGATGATCTTTTCATGTGCTTGTGGGGTTTTGTTTGGTTTTGGTTTTGTTTTTTACTGTGCACATCAGTTTGTGTATAGGAGTGGATGAAAGATGAGTGGTGGGAAGACTGGACAGCTGATAGCACAAGGGAAATAACATGATAGGCGCAGAGTGGTGGCAGATGCACAGACTGGCTAAAAATAGAAGTTTTTTTTTATCATCTTAATTGTAGTGATACTCATGGGCTTAAAAGTGCTGTTGGGCTGACATGCTCTTAGTTATTTGGAGATAGCCGTCTTTTGTGTTACGGTTCACTAAAAAGTAGCTAACAGCAAATTAAACAGAATTGTTTTAGCATATTATTTTTAAAAAAATTTCCATTTTGATACTATGGATTAAGCTGAACTTTTTCCATATAGTGTAAACACATTATTTATAAACCACAATTCTAGAGATGTAATAAATAAATACATCAATAAAAGAACATCTTTAGATTGCTAGAGCAGAGTAATTGATCTCCTGTGCTATAATTCAGTGTCTTTTAAGTACTGCAAGTTGCCTGCAATACTGTAGCTGTTCTATATTTCAATCTCTAATTTGTATTTGTTTTTATATTGTCTCTAAAGATAAAACACTCTGAGTAACTTAAAAAGTTTGTTGGGGAAAGGAAAGGTTAAACGTTGGGTTAAGAAAGGAGAATTACATTGTGAGCATCTGCTATTGGCACCTGAAATTTGAAATTATTTTATCAGAGTCTTTACAGCTGAAACAATGAAGCAGCGTGTAGGTAAACTAATTTGACTTTTCTTGTTTCATTTCTAGTTGGAGAGTTGTTGAATTTCAACCTTTGGAAAGATCTCCTACAGATGATGAAGAGGTAGGCTGTATTTTAATTAAACCAACAGTTTAGTTAAATTAGATACATAGTTGGGATAATCAGTATCAGTTTTTCAAAGTCACTGACTTCATGCAAATCCTGGTAAGTTTCACATTTCAAAAATAAACTATTAGGTATTGGGCTGTGGCAATGTGTCCTACCCCAACTTACTTGACCCTGGAGATAATTCACATTTCTGCCATCCACTACATTAAGACTTGCTGTTCGCTTGTTCTGCCCCTTGTTGTCAGCACAGTCAGAGCTCCTGGAGGATCCCTCTGAGGCCTGAGCTCCCCCGTGCTCCTGGGCACTCTGATGCTGGGTCTCTCTGGGTGTGACTCTCTCTTTGGGGCTACCTCTGCAGTAATGCCTTTCCTTCTCTCTCGTCCTTTTCTTTCATGGCCAGTTCCCATGGCCTCTTGCTCTTGAGGAGGTAATTTGGCATTTTGCTTGCGGGTTTCCTAAGTTTTCTTCTTGGTGTTCCTGCAACCCTCCTGTTGGAAGCAAGCTTTTCTGCTTTGTCAGGAACAACGCAACCATCAGCATTTCCCACTCACCTTTTTCGTTAGGTGTGCACACCGTGTGCTACTCTTGCTTCCTCCAGATGTAAGAATCCACCTTTTTCTTTCAGAGTACGCCCATGGACTTTGGGGCAGGGAGATTTCTTTATCCCCCAATGGTGGTTTTGAGGTGTTTCCTAACCCCAGTGTGAACACAGCAGTGTGTCTGGTCTCTGGGCTGGCTTTCCACTCTTCCTGTCTTATTGTGTCTCCTTTTCCAGAGCCAGAGGAGGAATCTGCCAGTTTTGCTGTCCTCTGGACATCTGTAGCCTCCCTCCAGTCCCTGCTGTAGGCCCCTACCAGCTGTTGTAGCTGCAGGTAAAACTTGTGTTTTACCTTCATCCACAACATCCATTCTAGAGCTTGTTTTACATCCCTACAGCCAGGATTAGAGACCTTAGTGGTAGACAAAGACTGCCTATCTGTAGCAGTACAGCAGGGTATGCTAAGCACCCTAGGCAAGTGAAATTACTGTGCCACTCCCTTGGGGTAGAAAATACACTCTCCACAAAGGCCAGGCTTCTTCAGGAGAGATTTACGAGGCCTGTTAGCTTCCTCCTACCTGGAAATTGATGCTTTCAGAGAGCATCACAGCCTCACCTGCCTACCTGGCATGGTTGCAGTCATTTCACATGGTACTCCTGGCTCTGAAGCAAGGGAACAACTTCCTCTGACCCTGCCTTTTTCGTGCACTTGTGAAATTCTTGGTGGTGGTCAGATTTTGTCACCTCCACCACTGCCTGTTAGCTTGGTACTGTCTGCTGGCAGGAAACCTGCCTGATCTTCTTTAGGAGTGAGAAGGTCAAACTATAATACACAGGAGAACTCTCCTGCGAGGATATTTAATTAAACTACGTGGAGAATTACTAATAAGGCAGCAAGGGCACAGTGCCCCATGAGAGCCTGCTATTCATTGTGCTCGCCTCGTCCTGGTATCGAAGGGCGGGGGTAGAAAAAGAACTTCAACAGTGATTTGCCTTTCTTCAGGGCTTCAAGGGACTTGTTTGGAGCACTCGTTGGATTTCTGTTCTAGACCCCAGATCCCATACAGACTACTTATCTTGCATACTTTTAGCTCATTTTTGCTGAATGGACTTCAAGGAGTCTGTGAAGTTTGTGCACTTACTGCTTGTTTAACAGCCCTCCCAGTCCATTTGTATCTGGCTTTACTAGTTCGTGTATGATTCATCGTTTGGCCAGGAAATACTTGAGTACAATAAAGCAGCCTAGCCTCCTGCTGTGGTCCACTGCTTCAATATTGTCTGTCAGCTGCTGGGTATAACAAGAGAGGAGGGATGTCAGATGAGAAATATGCTAAAGATCTTACTCATCTAAATCATCCTTTGCCAATTTTCTCCCTTTCTTTTCAGATCATATTAATTGGTTTGGATGTTCTTCTGAGGACTGAGAAAAGGTGGCTGTTTGATCTTAATTCTTTCACTGCCTTGCTTCAGGTTTTAGGCTGAGTTAATTTGTTACTGTGTAAGCTTGAGGAAAAAACATCAGAAAACAGGAGTGTTACCTTTTCTTTCCTTCACTCACATTCTGCCACTTGAAATTGTTCCATGCACTGAAATCAAGGCAAACTTCATCTAGCAGATCATTTGGAAAGGAGAAAAGAGCAGGCAAAATGTACCGTCTGCTTTCATACAAAAGCTTTTTCTTTGCTTTCCACTGCATAGCAGTCTGTGGTGGTACTGTGTAATACTTCTGTGTGGCCAAATTTAAAACTCCTCAAGTTGTCCTTGCGTTGTCCAGCACTTAGGGATTTCTCTCGCTTCATGCAATGGGCTCACACCAGAGTTCCCACAAGTCACAAACAAATGTGGTGTCCCAGATTTGTCGGGTTCTACAGGAGCTGCACTTCCAAGGATGGGAACTCAGCACTTTCTGAAAATCGGGCCCATTCATGCTACTTTATTAGAGCCCAAAAAACTTTTTATGGGGTGCCACAGTTTTGTTTCTGGAAATTTTGCCTTACAAGGACAAACACATAAAAGTTGGACAATCTAAAAGTTAATCAACTATCTGTGTCTGCTCCACTGCTCGCTCTAAAAATACTTAGTTTTGGGACATTACAGCGTTTGTATTTCCTGGTTTGCATGTGTAAATTTGCAGTCTGTTGTTGCTTTAGTGCAGGGGAGGGTGCGGCATGGGCTTTCCTGTTTTGTTTGCAGTTTGTTTTGTCCAGGTTAAAGTTTCTGGCAAGGCATGGATATAAAGTAGAGTTAAAGTTTATTTTGCAGTTGTTTTAGCAATTGCAAATACTTCAGAATAATTCTTTGTGTAATTAGTTTTGCATAAGTGTTTTTATGGCGTATGACTCAGCATTTCCCATGGAGCTGACGACTGAAGCACTGACTGTTGTTTTGAGAACCTTTCAGAAATATCCCTGCCTGTTTATTCCTGGTATTATTCCTGACTATTCAACATTAATGCATAGTGGCTCGTAGCTTAACTAGATGAGATGGGAGGGATTCAAATCTTAGTTTGCTCTAAGTCTTTCTTTGAATGAAACCATTAGACATGCCTCGCAAACACACCTTCCTAATAGTCTTTTCTCTCAGCGTCACTGCTAGACCCTGCTGGCAAGCAATGACAGCTTTTTGGCCTTTTTCAAGCTACCTTTGGTGGAAAAAAATACTTTTCTTTAGTTATAGTAATTATAAATTAATGTAAAGTTGTTTGAGGGAAATATAAAATCTTAGAAAGGTGAGGAAGGGCAGAGGCTGCACTGAACCAACCAGAGTTTTTTTACTCTGAGGTAATGTGATTTTTTCTGTAGAACAAAGAACAATTTTAAAGTAAGAAACTGTATTAATGGTTGGTCTTCAGTGGAATAGGGTAAAACTCAAATAAGTAGTTAAATCTCTGCTATTGGCTATGGAAAAGGTACAGTAAGGCTTACTTCTAATATTTTTCAGAACTTGTAGAGGAATGTGGGCTTGGGTTTTGAAAGGAAGCTCGTTAAAAATAAAGTTTCTTCCCAGCATGAAAAGTTTTGGCAATTTGCTAAGAAAAGTAATTTCAAAGTCTAAGTTTTTCTTTGAAAATTATCTTTTGTTTGCACTTCAAAGGAAATTGATCACACAGAAAAATCCTGCATTTTCCCTGAGGGAATAACACTTTTGTAGTCCATAAAGTTGTCGCCTTCACACTGACCTTGGAAAGGCAGAATGTGAACTGAGATGCAGCCCCAGACCCATGCCATCCAGGTGACAAGAGCTGGTGAATTCCAGAGAGGAGGAGACCCATTCGGTTGAGTTACGTGAAGGGAAACAAACAGCTAACAAAGAAGTTTGTGTTGAACATAAATAAAAGCCAGGAGGAGTCTTTAAAAAGAAATCTTGAGCTGAGCAAACAAAGCAGGCCTGTTTGTCTGAGGATTCCTCTGGGGTGCTGGGCTGAGCAGAAATTAGGCAGCACCAGTTCTGGCAAACGGGTCCAGTGGCTGGTTCAGATCACACAGAAGTCTTTGAGATCCTTTTCACTGACCCTGCTAAATTTGGTTGTGGGGCTACGGCTCGTGGCCAGCAGCCTAGGATGGAGGTGTGTGCTCTGGCAGGCTGAGGAACGCCGCTGTCAGGTATGTTTGCAGCAGCAGCAGCGCGTTGTATTTTGCATTCGTACCCATAATGGCCATGCACTGCTTGGTGCTGCAAGGCCTCCTGGAGAGAACGGCTCCTGCAGAAACCTCAGGGCCAAGAGCTGCCTGCTGCAGAGTGAATCCTGCTGGCAACATAACCGTCTCTCTGGTGGTGCAGCTAGGACGCTGCTTTTAGTTCTCTGTTTTATCAGACTAAATCAGAAGATGAATCATGTTGCTTGTGTAGCAGCCACGAGAACTTTGTTTCATGGAAAATCAATTTAAGTTTCTGTAACCTCCCAGTTCTTGGTATAGTTCTTGTCCAGGACTGATCTGGCAGTGCAGCTTCACAGCTCCTACAACCAGGAATTTTCTTTCTTAGAATTTCTCTGCTTTTAAGGTGGGAGTGGCTGGCATAAAAATCCATGGCTTCTGCACTCCTGTGCTCTTGCCAACCACAGTTTTTTAGATGAACTTTGAGGCTGAATAGTTTGGAGCACTTTGAAGTAATGCTGAGCTGTGCAGGAGTGGTCCACCCTGCAGTCTGGGGAGTGAGAGGGAAGGGCAGCACTGTGCTCCTCGCCTAGCTGCATACACACAGCAGACTTAGACAATGGAAAAGTGAAGATGGCTCTTCCTAAGTGAAGGTCAGATGTAAGCGCTGCATCTGAGGAGCTCTGCATAAAAAGCTGGCTCGTTTGACTCTACGAGCAGTTAAAGTACATTTATATTAGGTCTGTGTTAGGTTGTGCTGGGCTCATGCAGCTAAGAAATGCTCTCTTCACAGCAGACACCATTTTCTGCTTGGTTTCATAGCAGGAATGCGGCACCTCAGGTTTGCTGCATGCCTCTCCATGTGGAGCTATTGCAAGCCCCTGTGATTTCAGACCTGCCTCTCTGTGCTTAAAGAGCACCTGGCAAATCCTGCTGCCTCCCAGCCTCCTCCTAAATCAGTCTCTAAAAACTCCCTGGATTTTTGCTTGTCTTCGTTTTGTGCTTTTAATGCTGCCTTGATTTTGCAAATGAATACTTGTCTTTTTAATTCTCTGCTTCCCACCGTAGGGAGAAATGTGCTAGCTGCATAGGGCTGTAACTTCTGTATGCCTTCAGATCAACCACAGACACACAAAGAAATGCACAGGAGGTGACAGCGTCCCATAAACTGTGGCTCTAAGTGAGAGTGCCAGCTGGCGGCGTTATTTTGATGTACCCTTGTACTGCTAGCACACATTGTCACGTTTGCTTGTGTTTGGTGAACAAACCTTCACGGAACTACATCCATCAGCACCTGTCTTTGTTTCTAGTGATGTTGATAATTACAGCAGCTATCCCTCATCTTTCATTGCAGATAGAAGATCTCTCGGATGAAGTCTTTTCCTTACGTCACGCAAAGTATGAAGAAAGAGAGCGAGCAAGGTGGTCGCTGTGGGAGCAGAGCCGCTGGCCCAGAAGGAATAGCAGGCGGGTGTATTGACTTTGATAAGAGCGTTACCGTGGGACCAGGGGTGGGTCGGTTGGTGCAGCAGGTTCAGAAATGCTGCCACAGAGCATAATGCTGCTTATTTATCATCTCCTTAGAGTCACTACCAGGCATAAATTGTTTTTGCAGTTGAAAAGGGAAGGCCAGGCAGTTCTGAAGCATGCAGAACTTACAGAAAGTTGGCACGTTGGTGATCTGGCACCACTAAGATTGTAGTGCCATACACAACACACGGCTCTGTTGGTTTGTGCCACTCCCCATTATCATGACTTTTAGCCACCCCTTTTCATTTGAATCAAGTATAATCCCTGTAAGTCTTGGAAAAAATAGTGTATATAAGGCCAAACGTCATATAGCGGCTGTATCTCCAATTTTGGTCTGGGAAAACGATTCCCATAATTTGCTTCAGAATCTGCCACAACAAAAAACATCCTATAAACATTAGGATAACTTTTCCTGCTGTTTATCATATATATGCCTGTGTCTGTTCCTGGCTGAAATTGAATCATGACGCAATGAATAAATATGCAAAGGTAGCTTTTATACTGCAGAATAAAATTAGAGGTAAAATATATTCAGGAATTAATTCTGAGCGCTTTTGAACATAAAGTGACTTTAGAACCTATACTGAAAAAAGACTAAATCGTATGAAAAATACAGACTTTATACGTACCTTTTTATTTTGAAAATCTGTGAGCTCTTTGGTGAAATCTTAGTGTAATTTGAAATCAGAAGTAAAACTGCCATTAACGTGAGGAAGGTCAAGCTTCTACATGACATTTGAAATGCGTGCCAGTATTTTAAATATTTTAGTTTAAATTTACAATAAAGGTGAGGTCAACATTTCTACTCTTATTACACAAACTATTTTGCTTGCTTTGGAGATTGTGGGTACCTTACCCTATGGGCTAGAGGGGCCCAGACGAGAGGTGGGGTGGCAGTGTGCTTTGGGCACCTGTGTGTGATGCTGTGCTCCCGCGTGGGCCATGCCACTCGCTGTTCTGCAGCTGGGGTGTGTCTGTTCCAGCCCCATGGCAGCTGCTTGTAGCTCCTTCACACAACACTCTTGGCTCTGGCTTGCAGCAGCAGGGTTGTTCAGAACCACGTGTGTTGTTGTTCAGTTCAAGCAAGCGGAGCACAGGTAGCACTTGCAGAGACACTGAACACGTTGAAAAGAAAATCTGAACTACTCCCGGTGATGTGAAAGGGCAGGGAGTAGGTCTTAAGACTCTTGTCTCTCTTGTTCTGCACTAGATCTTACAGCAAAAACGCAGATGGACGACACAGCCAAGATGCAGTGCACAAAGACCACCACAGCAGCTCCTGTGCCTCGCTGCACTGCGCTGCTGAACCTGTTCCCGACCCGACATCAGAAGCCCACAGCTCTGTTTGTTCAGGGATTGCACAGCTCTGCAGGGAGAGCCAGGAAGCCAAGGTGGGTGCTCCCGGTGCCCTCCGGGTCTGCTCAGGGCCTCAGTGACCGCTGGCCCTTAACCTGAAATGGGGAACTTGAACATACCCACGTCCTTCCTTGCTCAGAATGCCCCTAGTTTATGTGTGCTGAATGTAGCCCTTCTGTTTAGATGTAGACGTGTTTTTTATGAATGAAACCTAACATTTGTCAACAGGCTCACCGCTCAGTGAACGCGGTACATGTTTTAGAGGCGAGTGTGGCAGGCCTGGGTTCAGGGATGTGGAATCTTCCCTCGGGTATGCTGGCCAAGGGTTCCAGACAGACCTGATCTGATTGTTTTGGCGGCCAGAAAACCTGCTTGCCTGGCAGTATGGAAAGGAGCCTTCCCCCGTCCTGCGCTGTGCCTGCACAGTTGCAGCTCTGTTACGGGTTCAAACCCACATGAAGCCGGTGCACACTGACAGCTGGTGCCCAGCAGTGTGGTATTCTTTATCTGAAGAGCCCTGCAAACATTGTGAAGAATGACACTCATTTGTTACTTGATAGCAGAGCATTCTGCACACAGCTAATCAGACTCAACTGAAATCTCTTTTTTTCCCCTCTTTTCTCTTTTTCCACCCTCGCTCCTACCCTTCTGATTCCTTTCAGTCGGGGCTGTGGGAACTTCGAGTTTTTCCTCTAAAAGATGAAGAGGTAGAAGCTTTACTGTGCCAAGATCAAGTAACGAATCAGACTGAAATGTCAAGTGCAGCTTTCCCCAGCGACTCGCTCTGTACTTCATGTACGCCCATTGGTTTGGCAGACAATGGCCATCCACCAAGAAAACAATCCACAGAAGAGTCAGAAGACTGCGAAAATGTTTGCCTGGGAATCAACAATACGAGAAAACAAAGGTGACAGGGAATAATGTGGTTCATTAAGAAAGCCAATTAAGGTGGAGAAAAGTGTAAGGTAAAATCTCTCTTGTTCACACAGCATATGACAGCACAATTCAAAACCTGTACATTAGCTGCATATAATATATTTTCTTTCTTGCTTTGTAACAGGCAGGATAAATCCCAAAGACAACACTTTCTTCTTCCTGAACCCCAAGAGAAAGTAATTATTTCAAGCTGGAAGTCTAATATTCCCAGTGTCGGGAGTGGGCGCACATAAATTGCTGGCACCATTCACTGCTTTCTGTTGTCATATTGCCACATTCGTTAATAATCATCCTCTTTTGTTTTGTTTGTTTTCAAATGTGTTTCTGGTTCTAGTGGATTCTGGTGCAGCAGGATATGCTGTCTACCTTAAACCAACAACTTCAACTGAACACAGAAAAACTACTTGAAAATACAGTGGTGAGAAAGCGATAACCACAGATTATTTTCCTGTGTGGCATGAATGTGTGGCAGAAAATCCACCTCTCTTTAAAGGCATGCGTGCAACCCACGCGTGAGAGAAGGGCAGGTGAGAACCAGCAGTCTGAAAGCAGACGTTGTCGAAGCCTTGCATCTAGCTTAAAACCTGTACTCAGCTCTCAGTAGTGCCAGGGCATGTTCCATATAGACGTCCTCGAGCAGTAAGATAGACATAGACCACTGCATTTCAATAGTCCGTGTATCTGCTACTCAGAGTAGGGTTCCTGTTTGTTGTGTGGGTTTAGAGAAAGGGAAGGGAAGAGGAGGCGCATCAAATCCCTGATGCAGCTCCCTGGATGTTGCGTTTTGGGTCACCTTACTTCCTTAGGCCTTCAGTAGCAAATGAGGCTCATAATATTTTGCTTTAATATGTTAAAGATGAAGTTTAGTTCAAATTTCTGTACAGTGCCTTGCAAGAGTCTCATAAGTATGCCAACATTTGGTGACTAGCTGAAAAGATGATTGATGTCTAGAAGACCAATAAAGAAAAAAGCCCCAAAGCTCTCCATTGTGATTCCAGATAGATTTTTAATTTCCCAGCAAGTTCAAGGTGAGGAAACAAAAGCAAGTTGCTGAAACTTGCATCTAAATAGCATAGTTTGGAATGTATCTGCAATCTGAAGAGGTATTAACAAAGATTAAACATTGAATGTAGGTATAATTCACCAACAGGAAGTTTTTCTGTGTAGGACAGTTGAAGGCAATTTTATAGGAGTCTCTGTTTTTGTGCAAGATTTCCTTCCATGTGTACTATCTAGAACTGAATGGCACTGGACAGATGACCCAGTTTTAGTGTCAATTTTTTTTTTTTTTTTTTTTTTTTTTTTTTGTCAAAATGACAGGAAATACACACTGGACATCTGAAAACAGTTCAGTAAAGTTTCAACACTACAACCTATTGCTACATTGTAGTTTATTGCACATTATGATTATTTTTTTAAACACTTTTTTAACACTGGTTTGTCTTAAACTTGAATCTTGCCTCATTGTCTGATACAATAATCTTTGATGCAAGGTTGTTTTTTTAATTAAAAGTTATTTCTATATATATAGACCCATATATGTGTGTTGTATATGGTCTGAATTGGATGGCCTTTTAGAAGTGCAGTGCTGGCTTTCGTGCTTTCTCTTGGCACAGAGACCTGCTCGGCCCAAGCGTGGCTTTGCAGACGCAGTGGCGTGGCAGTGGCACTGAGCTTTGCTGTCGTACTCGCGTTGCACTGGTGCTTGGGAGACTTCAGGTTCCCTCCAGCCCCTAAATTCAGAGGTGAGCTGTTCCACCTCTCGTCCTGCGTGTGCGGCTGCTGCTGCTGGGAGAAGCTTTGTGAATTGCAATGCCTCCAACGCCTCCAGATGTGTCGCCCTTCACGCAGAAGGCTGACCCGACCAGCTCTCACCCAGCTTGCTGTAAGGTCAGGGCTTCCTGCTGGCTGATCCCTGGGGCAGCGCGAGTTCCTGCGATGTGGGGTGGGACAGGCGCAGTACGGCAGCCAGCGAGCTGCCTGACGTGGCCCAAGACGCTGTCAGGAAGCGGAAACGCATTCCAGTGTTGTATGGGAAGGAGGCAAAGCAGGGGGGGGGGTCTAAATTCATTTGGGGGTGGGGGCGGGGTGAAGAGAATGTTAAAATGCAAGCAAGGAGACATGAACCAAATTTGGTTGGTCTCAGGAACTGTGAAGCTGCTCCTGTATGGCTGTTCAGTTCCCAGCTGTGGGCTCCTGTTGAACCATGGTGTGGCTTTTGGGTCGGTCCCCAGTGTGCTGCTCCAAAGCAGCTGTTTGTTACCGTGCCAGCTGCAGAGGCTGCACAGGCGGTTGCTGATGAGAGCGAGGGTAAGCACGCTTTCTTTGTCCTCTCTTTAGATGCTTTTGCTCAGCCATTGTGGGAAACAGCTAGTGCGTGGCAATGCAGCAATAAAAAGGCTAGGCAAAGAAAGCCAGAATGCTAGGAAAAAAAACCAGCTTGTTGAAACTCTAACAATGTCTGTTGGGCTATACCCCGCCCCAGCCCTGTCAGCTCTCTTCTCTGTTAATGTCTGCCTCTCAGCTGGCTGGACCTGCAACAGCAGCCTGCACAGAGCTGCCCGAGCGACTGCGAGGCTGGAGAACCACACCCGGGCACTGCTTCCTCCTGCTGCCTCCACCCTGGGGCTGCTCCCAGAGCCTTGCTGGTGTGCAGCTTGTGCCATCAGGTGAGAAGCACACACGAGCATGGTGGGCAAAGGCCTGTGGCTGCAGTTGTTGCCTGCCTGCCTCTGGCAGGGGCAGCTTGGAGCAGACAGGGTGCACGTGCGCTGCCTCATCAGCCTCCTCTCACTGCTGTAACAAGGTTAGAGAACTTGGTCACAAGCCCACCCCCTGCCTTTCCTGTGTGCTGCATGCAGCTGCAGTTGGCACTAGTGCTCTATTTCCCTGCCTGCGGCCCTTTTCTCCTGCAGAGCTGGACTCCCACCTTGGGTCAGGTTTTGCGTGAATCCTGGTGTCTTGAGGATGGCACCGGTGGTGGGAGTGGGCTGAGAGCTCAGAGCCAGAGTCACGCTTGAGGCCATGAAATGAGCAGGAACCCCCTGCTTGTTTTCTTTTTGAAAAGTTAAACAACAGGGGAAAAAAAAAAAAAAAAGAAGCTGTTTGTCTTTTGGCTGTTAAGCTGTAAGAACAGCTGTCAGCACTGCTTCCAGTGAAGGTACTCTAAAGGCTGCCTTAAATACCAACTCAAACACATGCGGTAAGGCCTGTAAGGCCTTCCCCCCACCCGTACATGAAAATGGGGTGTTGCAGCCTCACAAAGAAAACCATTTCCCTTGCACTTCATTTACCATTCTCAGCAGAGAAGTTTTTACGGCCACCTGCATTCTGCTCCCTGCTGCTACAAGGGTTTAAATGCTTCGTCCAGGACCTTGATGGAATGTAAGTACAACTGCACCCTGTTGAGCCCCGCTGCAGTGAAGCCATGCGTGCCTCCAGCTCAGGGATGGGCACTGTTCCGCCCCGCAGCGCACACCCAGCCTCCCTGGGGCCGTACCCAAGTGCCTTTTATCCCGCCTTGCAGTCGGACGGTGCCGTGCTCTGGCAGCGCACTCTGGCCTGCTGTAGCCCACATGACTCAGCGTCACCACTGCCTCCCTGCTGCTTCGTTGCTGAAACTTTATCAGAGCATTGCAACATGTAACGGCTCCGGGGTTTGTTGGCCCCGCAGATATGCAAACACCTCGTCTGGTTTCAAGTCCTGCAGCTGGGGTGCTTCCTCTGTGGCGCTGCATTACTGCGCAGAGGAGGACAAGCCCAAACGCAGCCTAACGGATTGCTTCAGGTTCTGTATCAAGGCACACAACCGGACAAGTCCTAAGCAGTAAAGGAACACCTCTTGGTGCTGATATTTTCATGGATTCTTCAGCTCTGCGCTCACAACTAGTTTTAACCTTAGGTGTGTCAAAGGACACTGCCATAGCAACCAGCTGCACAGATCCACCTGGGTGGGATTCACACAGAAAGCAGCAAGTGAGCGATTTTCCTGTGTGTCTAATTCTCTTCTCCCACAACAGTGCTAAGGTAAGGCTGAATGGAAGTAGAACTACCGCATTGAAACAGGGACAAAGCAACTGAAACCTCTGAAAGAAAACATACCGCATGGTTCTGTGCTCAGAACACAACGCAAAGCTCTCACTCACGCGGCATGACTTGGGGCCTTTTTTTTCCAAATTAATGAGAAAAAGCAAGGGAAATTGTTTGAATGCCCTTCAAACGAGCTTGAGATCAACTGTAGGAAGCAAATACTGCTTACAACGGAACGAAAAGTCATACTTCCCAATCCTGAACTAAACTTCTGATAGCTGTTTTTTACTGCTTAGCCCTGCATTTTAAGTACCAAAGCCTTGATTTTTTTTTCTCAATGTGCGCAGTATTTTAAACTCTACACAGCTGCTTTCCAGCTTTAATGTGTCCAGTGGGCACATGGACCATTACCTTTTTCCTAGCCAAGCTTTTTTTGGCTGCTTCTGAGATGTTTTCAGAGCAGTAGCTCCAGCAGACTCCATTTTTCTCTTGCTAGCTCTCATCTGGGGTTGCAAATGGAAACAGGAAGCGAAGACATTTGTTCACCTAACCCACAACCAACCACACAGGAAAACGAAGCGGCTTAGCCAGCTCTGAGACCTGCCTGGATTGTCTGCAAGCCCCCTCCTTAGTGCTGGCAGCAACCCGGGCTGTAACAGCACCCTGTGTCTCCTTGCCCAGCACCAAGTGTTTTACCTTCCTGCGCTGTTGGCTGCTGTGGGATCGCAGTGGATGCAGCCCAGAGGACGGGCTGTGGGGCACTGCATGCCTGGGGCTCACAGCAGGGCGTGCGTCAGCTCGAGCGCTGCTGCCACAGCAGGGAGGTGACAGGTGCCCAGCTTTGCTGCAAGAACAAATTTGACTACATGCTTGAACTGACCTGGATGCAATTGTTGAGCTGTCAGGCCTGCTCCCTTGAACTAGCATACAGCAGCCCTTCTGTAGCTTACGGGAAAAAATGCCAAGCAAGCAGAACACAATAAAATATTAAAGGAGCGAGCACTACTGATTAGAGCCATGCGAGGCAGGTCTGTCTAACACAACCCACTCAAGTCTTCCTCTAGGGGGTTTTAACTCTCCTATTCCACATGTCCAAACAGGCCAAGCTAAGAAGTTAGCGCAAACAACCAGGAGCTATGAGAACTATTTAGCTTTCTAGCTATGAGAACGGAGCTGTTTAACAGGTGAAGAACCACCTCCACCTAGTGCATGTATCTCAAGCTACATACAGCGAAATCACTGCAGTACATAACATGCCTGTATGTCACTATCCTAATCACTCACTTGGACTTACTTATGCACAAATTCAGGAGGTTGGGGTCAAGATACTGCACTCTAACATTCCAGCATGGAATTCCATCACTTCCAGGAATTTGAGTCAGAGCTGTCTTACCTGGCTATTTGAAAGGCGAACGAGAAAACAGTTCCCAGCCTGTGACCTGGGAAAGATGTTCAACAGATGGGTGTGGTGTTTAAAAAACTTCGATAGGTCAAGTATTTCTACACAGTAAAAGCAAAACAGAAATATTTCTATCATCCACAGCTTTCCCCAGCCCTAATAAACTGCATTTTCCCCGAAGTTACTATTCCAACTCCTCATTTTTGACAGTCAATTTAAAGGAGACTTACCACACCAGGAGAAGTGTGTTTAATGCAGACATTGGAAAAGTTTTGTAGGAATGCACAGATCAAGTGACAAAATACAGACAGCAGAAGGCAGGTTCATTAGAGTCGTCCACAAGAGAGATTGCATGTGGTGATGCTACACTCTTCTAGCAAGCAAAAACTGATTGAATTTTAGTTCGATCCACTCAGCATTAAAGGTTGTTGCATAAAATTAGCCTCCACAGAATCAAGAAACAGGTTCAAACCATTGCATTTCCAACCCTGAAAGACAGCCAGAATGTTTTTTCACTGCTGCTTGCTTCATTGCAGTGAAGGAATGATTCCTCTGTTCAGCAGCAACAAATTTCTGTAATTAATGTTCATCCAGCCCTCCCTTACGCACGAGAAACAAGGGCTCTCCTGCACGCACAGAGCCTTCTTGAACACTGTTCGAGTAGGTCTCATCGATCCAGACACCGCTTTTGAGCAGCTTCTGAACACACGTTCCTTAGAAGGTTGATCACAGATCTCGGATCTGCGCTCCTCATAATAGCACTGCCAGATACAATCATATTTGCACCTGCCTGGAAGATATTAAACACCCACTCAGTGACACAGAACAGACCCGTTTCTTAAGACTTTTCTTGCTGCAAAACACAGAAGGAGACAGCAGTTTGTAGGCTGATGAATGAATGAGCACTACCTGCAGGACACAGGTACCGTGCCTCTAACTACAGCTGCGAATTAACTTTGGAAAAGACAGCACTTCCCCTCACAGCCCCTCACAGCTAACTGCTTCACCACTGCTCCTGCTTAGCTGCGTGTACAACAAACGACTTAGGAGGGGCTTCAGTAGCCACTGTTAAAAAAGGCACAAATGATTTTGCTACTATGTCAGCTTCACTGTTCCTTCTGAAAATGACTGCTCAAAGGGCTTGTCCTCCTATGCCTTATTTTCTGAGGGATGACTCCATCATCTCTCAACACACTGACCCAGAGCACTGTGCCGTTTCAGCCTCTTACCTCTGCGCACTTGTGGATGGTGTCAGGCCCAACTCCTCCATCCACTTCGATATCCAGCGATGGGAACTGCGTCCTCAGCCACTGAACCTGCGAGAGATGGCGTTAAAAGGCTGGCACTGAGGGCTGCACCCAGCCAGTTTATTCTCACACAGTTTATTCTCACACACACACACAAGGTTTATTCGTTTCCCCGCTACTCTCTCTGTGGTTAACTTTACGCTCGGTAGACGGGAGGCGTCGGTTCACCTTTGGCATCATGTCTTCCATGAATTTCTGCCCTCCGAAGCCCGGCTCCACCGTCATCACCAGCGCCATGTCGATCTGGTTGGCCCAGGGTGCCAGCTGCTCCACCGTCGTGCCGGGCTTGATGGCCAGGCCCACCTGCGGGAGAGGAGGCGCAGAGCGGCTGCAGGCCGTGCCGGGGGCTGCGTGAGGCGGCTCCGGGCTGCGCGGCCGCTCACCTTCATGCCGTTCTCGCGGATGTCCTTGATGAGCGCGCCGGGGTTGTCCGCGGCCTCCAGGTGGAAGGTGTACTGGTTGGCGCCCGCCACCGCCATCGGCTGCACCCACTGCTCGGGCCTGGCCACCATCATGTGCATGTCTGCGGGGCGGCGGCGCCGTCAGGGCGGCGCTGGAGCCGCGCAGGGCCCCGCGGCGCCCCGCGGCCGCTTACCGAAGAAGGGCTCCTGGCCCAGGCGGCGCCGCAGGCTCTCGACCACCGGGTGCCCGAAGGTGATGTTGGGCACGAAGTGCCTGGGGGCCGAACACACGGCGTTACCCCGCGGCCCCTCCTGGCCCTCCCCTCCTTCCCTCCCTCCCTCCCTCCCGCCCGGCGTTACCCGTCCATGACGTCCAGGTGCAGGTAGTCGGCGCCGCACTCCAGCAGCCGCCCGCACTCGGCGCCCAGCGCCGCCAGGTCGCCGTTGAGCACGGACGGCCCGACCCGGCACCCGGACGCCATCGCCGCCGCCCCGCGCACGCGCGGCCCAGCGGGAGCCCGCCCCCAGCCACAGCCACGGCCACGGCCCCCAGCCCGCCTCCGCCCCGCCGCCACCGGCGCCATCTTGGCGGCCGCCTCACCCCGGCCCCTCCGCACACCCCCGGCCACACCACAGCCACCCGCAGGGCAGCCCCACGGCAACGCGCTGCAGCTCACACCTTTATAGGGCTCTGGCAGTACCACAGCACGCAGACCCCTCGGTCCCTGCTATGGCTCACTGCTGTGAAGGCACCCGTGACAGCGGCAACACCTTAGTGGCAACATTTATCACGTACACTGAGTTAAACCACGTAAATCACAGCTATTTTGGCAGAGTACCACAGTGAGGTTGTCCACCTTTCGTTAAGGTAGATTCTCCCGTCTCATTTCACACAGAAAAGGTCGCTCTGTGAAATGCACCGTGAATTCTGCACGTGCAGCGTCCCAGCTCGCATCTG
Organism: Aythya marila; assembly: GCF_965140915.1. Taxonomy (NCBI): domain Eukaryota; kingdom Metazoa; phylum Chordata; class Aves; order Anseriformes; family Anatidae; genus Aythya; species Aythya marila. The sequence goes on along the minus strand of NC_139047.1, from coordinate 6,778,979 downwards.
AGCTCTCCTGCTCCCTGCCCGCCTGCAGCCCAGCCTACCTGGGGACTGGAAAGCAAAGCTGTGTTTTTTCTCATTTGCGCGTCACTGTTAATAATAAAACTTAGCATCTGGAATTTAGCAATTCTCTGAGCGACCTCCAAGCTAGGAGATAATCCAGAGCAGTCTGCCATAGGTAGCTGGCGCTGGCCCCAGCGTGCTGAGGAGCTCAGCAGCAGTACAGCACGTTCTGGTCAGCAAAGCAAGCAGTTCAACAGCCAGGAAACCCATGGAGCAGCAGAGCCCAGGTGCTGCCACCCACTCAGCTCTCTTACAAAGCCCCGTACGCTTTAAAGTTGCATTAGTGCACCACCTATGGATAGATGGATGGATGGGTACACAGACAGATACAGACAGACAGACAGAATTTGCCTCCAGTGCAGAGGACGCAGCACGTGCTCAACGCCCCTGAGCCTGGGAGGAGGATGGCTTTTGCTATCATCTGCAGGTGTTTGATGTGCACGAGTTCCCTCCTCAGACTGGTATGCGCAGCTCCCATCAAATGTGAGCGTTTGGCGAATACCAGGCCTTGCGGCACGAGGGCTCCATGGGTTGGAACAGGCTGAAACCTGCTGCCAGGTGCACAGTTAATTTTCCACACAACGGCAAAACCTGCATGCTGCACCACAGCAGTGAGACTGTCATTTGTACGGCAGTACTTTGAGCAGCTATTTCAGAGTTGCTGAAGAGGGATGCGAGTCCTTTCTTTGGAGATGGATAGGATATTGTTCCATCTCCACAGTAAGGCTGGTTTATGACGCATACGTTCAAATTACAAGCCCCAGGGGCCAAACTTGTAATTAGCACATTTTGCAAACTCTCAGGGTGATCTAAGACATTTTCCTCTGCACAATAATGCCACGATTACAAACCGCAGTATCTAGCTCTTCTAATGTAAGCTGAAAAAGGCTTTATGTGAATCCCAAAGCACGGGGTAACTTTGGGCGTTGCTTATGATTTCATGGTTTGATTCACAGCTGTTGTGCAGTTCGTCTGTAAGCAGCTAATGGATAAATTCACATTTCAGTGTAATTCCATGATGCTGCAGCAGAGCCTGTAACTCAGCTGTGACGTCAGCTGATCCCCCGCTGGGATCACCTCCTAGGTATAAATGTAACACGTATACATCTAATACTTGCAGCCACCAGCATGACGTACATAAAATGGAACCTTTGTAAATACAATCTCAGCATGCCAAAAATAGATTCTTTCATCAAGTTTCTGCCCTGCAATATCCATCTTTTGTTTACAATGTACATATATATTTATATTTTTATATATAGGAACATGAAAATACCATACATAAATATTTACTTTAAATCCCTATATAGCTAAGCACGTAAGACAGCATCAGTGGAGCAGTTGCTAGGTACCGGAAGGTCCATGCATTCCAGATGTGTTTTCTTGTTGTTTTTTTTAAAGCTATGGGGATGAATTACTCAGTACATTAAAGCAGGACAGAGTGGATTATTTATACCATCTGCAGACCACTCACCCCCTGCCCATCTATATCTGTGCGCAGCACTTGCATCCCTTCTTATGGTATGTACTGTATTTAGAGCAAATATTTTTGTAGCACAAGGGCAGGATCTTACAAAGTGGAATGAAACCAACAGACAAAAGTAAACTCAACTAAAGGCTGCAGTGCCAGAAAAAAAAAAAGGGGGGGGGGGGGGGGTATCTAATAGCTCCATGGTGCTTATCATTGCTCCGCAAGTTAGAAACAGTAGTCCCAGGCCTGTGAAAATCGAGCTTTAGATTGGTACTTTTTTGTCAGCATTTTCACTGTCAGTACCAAACTGTAAGAGCCTTGGATACAGCTGCTATATAGCCCTCCTCTCAAAAAAGCTACAAAAATAAATCTTGGGCACAGTCTCAAAAGAGGTTTCTCTTTCCTGTCTTGCACGGTACAACAGCCTACTTACCCAAAGAGGCTGCTGATCAAAGTACATGGCTGCCAGATCAAGGTTTTGTGGACCACACATACTTGCCCACACCTCCTACCCTGAGAATTTTTTTAAAAATTCTCTGCTCCTACAGTCTTGCCCTGAACAGAAATAGATTTCGCAAACAGAAATTAGCTAGTCTACAGCAACAGGCTGTTAGCTATATTCTGCTTTTGGATAATAAAGTGCTCGTTTGAATTAGTTACTAGTTACCAGGGTACTCAAAGGAGAAAGTACAGTTTCCCTTCCTCCTCCCACTACTGCACTTCCCCAAGAGTTAAACGTGAGATTCATCCAGATCGACGTCGGTCTCCCCAAGCTCCACGTGCGTGAAGCTGAAGTGAGTGGCCAGCAAGGGGTTCTCCATCCCGTTGTCCTCACTGATGTGAAGGACCGTGTCCCCATGCTGCAGTAAGCTGGTGGTCTCAAGGCCGGCGTAGTCCTCGGTGTCAGAGAGCTGGGTGGGTGGGGTGCTTTGTGCTGTGGCTGGCCGCGACTCCAAACCCTCCTCTTTTTCCTTCTCCTTCTCGGTAGAAAGTGCCTCGCTCTGCAATTGAGGAGAGCCAGTGGTCATGTTCAGAGAAAAAGGGCGAGTGGGGGAAGAGCTAGGGAACACCTATAAAGTATTTTCTCATTCAGAACTACTTTTTACCATTAAAGGGCCTTTTGCAGATTATAAATCCCCAAAAATCTGCCCTAACAATTATATTATTTTTATTTTTTTTTGCTGGTGAATGAAATTTGTAACAATAACCAGAAAAGCTGTCTGCTTTCAATTAACACTTCCTCATTTCGTATTTTTAAGAAAGTTATCTTATACTTGTTCATGTCAAAGTCCATACACCCAAAAGACACCAGATAGCTGGAGTATAAAAGTGACCACAATGCTACTAATGTGTTGAAGTGGCAATTGTGATTGTCTCTCACTGTGCTCAGTGGTGTCCAACAAAGAAAAATGTTGGACAAGCAGCTTCTTTTGAAATGTGATGCTTTTGCTAAAACAACCCCGAGTGAGTTTTCGAAGTAATCCTTCCTGAAGGACTCATTTCTCATACAACAAACTGTAATTGCCAGCTGATGAAAACTTGCACAGGTCCAGAAAGACTTGTAGTTATGATGGAAAGATGCAGGAAATATACTTACAAATTAAGAATTACTGCAAAGACCAAGAAGTGAGTAGCTTATAAAACTAGAGGGTAGGACAGCAAATTCAGCCTTAAGAAAAGGCTGCCTTTACTCACCAGCCAGCTTTTGTTATACGGCTGTAATGCAGCTGTAAATATTTGCCCTGCAACTTCCATCAGCAAAGCTGAGATGAAGCCATGGGCAGACACGGGATAGAACTGTGAGTCGTGTTACCTGGCCAGTGGCCTGGCTGTGGAGATCAGCTACAATGATGGCAGGCGAGGAAGTCAGCACGGGTTTACTGGGCGCTTCCTGCTTGCTGCTCCCCTGGGGGCTGCTGTGGCTGCAGCCCTGCGGCTGAGCTGCTGGAGCCGGGGGGTTGGCTGGGGACGGTGGTGTTGCCTCAGGCTGAGCTTCAGTGAAAGTCACCGACCGCTTCTGCTCCACTGAGGGGTACAAAGCCCAGAAAGCAGGGTATTAAAATGCTATGATTTGGGAAGGAAAACACAGTAAGAGAGCAGAGAGCATCCCTAGTGTTTTTACAGCTAAAACAGGATTCGTGATACGTTCCATCTTTATAAGCTGTCTAAATGGCGCCTCATCTCACAGCCTTTTACTCCTCGGCTTCCTCTAAAGCCACAGCAAGAGTCAGGGATCTCCTGAAGACTATTGACCCTACCTATCTTTGGCTTGGTGAGATAAATATCACCCATAACATCATTCCACCACAGAATATAATGAACTGGATCCCCACGTGACTTAGGCATTTTTGCCTTAACTAAAAAAGGAAAACTATGATCAAACACATAAGGGAGTTGCCCCAGGTTTTGCAGGAAAATGGAAAAGAAAGAGGGCAGCTGATTACCCCTCATTCCTCCCGCTGACTGGGTTCACTACCCAGCAGTAACAAAGAATATCAGGGGTTGACAACAGCTAGACTAAAGCTTAACAGTAGAACAAATATCCCTGCTCCCACTCTTAATCATTCTGGTCTAAGTTTTATGTTCCAAGGATCTCCAGCAGCGCTGTTGCCCCAGCACAGTCCTGGCTGGAAACCCAGGAAGTTCTGAAGCAACCTTCGCTCTTCCAGGTGTTTCCTCCACAGTTAATTGCTCACTCTGGATATACAGAATAGAGCTACTCGCTCTGCTTGGCAATGCTGACTCCTGGAAATACGTTGCACTGATGCCACAAACTAGAACAGTCCGGTATTCGTTTCCATACACAGCCCTTAAAACTCAGAACTGTTAAGCTTGCAAATGATGGGAAATTTCCTTCTTTCTCCCACTGTTACTAGCAGCTTCAAGATTTGCACATCCAGAGTTTTTAGACAAGGCATCCTGAATGGAGGACACATACCCTAGATCCTCCACACTTTTAAGAGACATGATCATTGACTGCCCGTGTCCAGTTTCACCTTGCTGGCCTTGAAACCATGAAAGTGTTTCGAGAGGGCGATTTTCTGATCCATTTACTAAGGAAAAGTGTAAGCATGCTGGGGCTTCCCTTTAGTACAGGCTAGCGACGAGCAAGTTGATGGTAACAATTTCCAGTCATTACCAACCTGAACACAAACTAGTTCAACATGGCACCTCTTATTTCTATGATGAAAACAGCTTACTTATTCTTCGAACGTGCTAACTTTTCCTTTAATCTAAAAACAACAACATTGAATTTTGTACTTTAAAACATGAAGTGCTGGCTCTGGAAATGCAGCACTGCCTTACCGGTAGGTTTTGGTTTTGGCTGGATGCTCCGCCGGGTGGTTGAAAGTCGAGCTCCGTGACGGCTACGAGGTTCAGTTTGAGTTTTTTGGCGTGACAGCAGTGGTCGTCGAAGCTAGACGTTGGAAGAAAGAGTCATGTTAGGCTGAGGTATGTTCATGTCCTGCACAACTTGTCCTCTGCAGGGGGGATACAGATACACATTTTTAAGGTTTCTATGGCTCAGACATCTCCTTCATACGAAAACAGGTACTGAACTTCTGTGTTTTGGATCTGTTCAGTTTCAATACTGACTGTAATCGATGTGCTTTGTGTAACCATCATTTGAATTTAAAAAACAAACAAAACCCACGAAACCAACAAAAGTGCACAGAGGAAAGAACCAAGAAACTCAAAGTGCACCTTCTTTCTTAGCAGTTTGCCAGGTCTCACGGCTACAACTTGCACTACGGTCCTGCTAACTTAGCCAGAGTATCACAGAATCCGTAAAAGGGAAATGTTACGTGCAGGAATAATTTCAAAACATACAAAACTAGAAAAAACAACAACAACAAAATCAAAGAGAAGGAAAGGTTTGTTCCCTTCCCATGGTCTCACCTGCCGTAGGCCTCTCTTGCGCCCCAGGGGTTGCTGCAAAAGAAGGTTCTGCTGTCCCGGCTCGCTCTGCACGCTTGCCACCCTGTTAGATGTCGACAGCGTTAGGCCAAGCACGGAAGCACCCTGTGTAACTAGCAGGTGTCCTGGCAATTGTGACTGACATAAATAAATCAATAGATAGGTAGATAAACCACTAATGACACAGTCACTTCAAAGAGCAAATACTGTCTTTGAAGGATGGGGGGGACGTGTCTGTTGGGTTGTGGCTTCCAAGGCTTAGGAGAGGGTGGGAGGTGGAGTCATGGCATTCAGGACTTGGCCACGCACAGGTAGCATCCAACTATAAATAACTGCAAATTTCAGTTTTCAGTCATTGATTGATGCATCCCACTGAGCCAACACTCACTTCTCTGCATCCTTTGCCACATAGGCTTTGTCAACAAAGGCAAGAAGATCAGCTCCTAGCTCAAAAGCCTTCTTGTTTGCGTTTCCATTTGTAAGGACAATGTTGTAAAAGCTATTTTTTTCCTCCCAAATAGACTCCACAGCCTCATCAGAATTTTGTCATCTGGTTTTAATTTCAATTTAAGTCAACAAACAAAAAACAAACACAAAGTGACAAAGGATCTATTCACATAATGGATGCATGAGTTATGCAAACAAGGCCTCACACTCAACACTTGCAGCCTTGAGTCTCTTGGTAGCGAATGAACAAAAAATACAAATAAATTATATATATACATTTATAAAAGCACACATTTTCAGTTTTTAATATCTTGGTACAAAACAGCTGAAAATCTGCAGTAAAACAATCTTTAGCAGTAAAACAGACTCGGCTACACACCATCTCATCCTCCTATTCAGCTGATCATTAAATCTACTTCATACAAAAATGCCACCCTCCCCTCATTTTCATCAAAGTCGTATATTCCTCCAGGCAGATAAAAGTTGTTCATTTAGCAGACAGCGGTCACAAAACATTTTAACGGAATGAACTGTGTCTGGGAGACATATGGTTACAATAGCAACTAACGTGTAGATGGACTTCCTTTAAAGAAGGCAGCTGCTTATTTGGGACAGACTGGAATCCACTGAGCCACAAGTCCTATTTAAGCAACTCCCAGCCATATCTGGAATGCGCTGTTGAGGATTTGGTATTACAATCCATTTTGCCTTTGGCCTGCATTAATCTAAAGAAAAACAACATTCTTTTCTCTAGATGTTTTCCTTGGATCTCCCCGGAGGAGCTCAGTACCACCAACAGAGTGAAGGTTTAATATCTGCCCTTACAGGAGCGGAGGGAGAAGGCAAACCTAAGGATTGACACGGTCAGACACGACATGAAGGATGCCTGAGGAGAGGCTTAAAAAGTCCTCCCTCCTGAACAGCTCATTCTTCCCTTTGGCACAAGTTATTGCTCGTCATAGGTTTGGTAGAAGAGAACACAAGAGCTTCCCGGTCTGCTTCAGGTCAAAGTCTGGTTAACTGAGCTCAAAGTCCTACTCCTTCCTCTCTTATCAGTTTAAACCCAAGCCAGACTTCGCATTTAAACCATATGTATGTGCTTCCACCAGCTCTGCTGGCGAGATGACTGGCAACTTCAGGGGAGAGACACTACCTTCAGTCCCCGAAGCTGCTTCTCTTCTCATTATCTGACCACAGCCTCCTAAGCCTAGCCATGCCTTCGGCAATCTCACCACAGCTGCAGTGGTTTGGAAAAAAGGAAAAGCTTATGCAAGCTCAAAGCCAGAACAAACAAGATATATTTGAGTCCTTTTCTCCCCCAGACAGCCCTTCCAAATGAGATCACCAGCCTCTGAAACACATTTTCCAGCTTTTACGTAGGGTATTGACATGATTTACATACAAAGCATCCTAAACATCATGCAAGCACCCGCCTATGAATAAGCAGAGTCCTCAGAGTTACTTCCTGCGAGCAGGACTGTGTTTTTAACCCAGGCAGTAACTGCAGCACGTATGACTGGTAGGTCCAGAGGCAGCTCATCATTCCTTATTAGAGCAGAGAGACCGCGCTCAAATTAGTCCTTTGATTTGAGATCCAGACTACCTGAAATTACAGCTTGTAGAACTTTCCTCATCTCTTGTTTCTACGGTTACATAGAAACCGAGTCCTGCCAGTATGTGAATTAAGCAGGAATTGGCTGGAGAAAGTCTTGAAAAAATAATTTGCTGTTGGACTAGCTTTTGCCAATACTGTTACAATGTCTGATGAAGGAACAGTAGCTCTTGGCTCTACGGGTGAGGAGACATAGCTGTCTGTAGCAGGCAGACTACAGATTTATTCAGTACAAAAACACTGTTTGGAGTGGTAAAACAAACTCGCTTCACATGCATCACGAAAATACTTTGAAAAAGTCATTAGATAAAGAGAGCAGATGGACCACATGAGGGCACAGAGGCTACACATGAGGAGAAAAATGGTTCCCATGCAGTAACCTGTGCACTGAAGACAAACAATAGAAAGGTGAGCAACAGAAAGGCTGGATTTTGTGTCTTCCTGCTGGAGTCTGTGATTTTCAGCCTGGCTTATATCATAAGTGAAATGAGTTTAGTGAGCTGGTGGATGCTGATTTCCAGCACTGAATCATTACGCAAATTGGTATAATTCAGGATGATCTTATGAGCTGGAATTGCAGATAACTATTGCAGACAAATGGTGGATCAGAGAGCAGCACCGTTTTGCAGAGCTGCCAGCACACAGCACAGTCCTGCTGTGGCTGTCTTTTTGCCTTTTATCTCCAAATTTTGATGAAGGGATAGGAGGGGGAGGGGGCAAAGAAGGGGAGAGAGCGTCGTGAAGACTGCAAATTTCAGATGAGTGGCTGATATTTCAGATACAACCCTTCACTTTGTGAGGGTTTGTTTTCACATCAAAGAACAGCACTGCTGATCGTATTTCCATGAAAATTAGTGTGTCAGACAGATTGTTGACTCCGTGTAAACCCTCCCTCCTTTTCTGTCTCTCCTTGTTTACCAGACCTGACCAGAAACAGACTGCTTTTCCGGCAGCCTGTGGAACCCAATCAAGGAACAGTGAATCAAATGCCATTTCAGCTGGCAGTACCTTTCCCTCCTGGGGCAATGTGATCGATAAGGAGTTTGCTGCACTACATAAATTTATTTGGGATATAAATTTATTTGGGAAGAACAAAATAGAAAAATGTCCTGCCCATCACAAAGATGCTCTATCACTCCCTGAGTATCTCTGTCAGAGGTTTTGTCTTCACAGTATTGTTACTCCTGCTTCATAGTTAGGGCAGACAGGTGAGTAAAAGATCAAACAAACCCAACTTCATGGGAGCATGTTGCCATCCCTACATGAAATGACAGCCAGTCACACAGTGGGGGCTAAAAGAAACTTTGTCAGGTTGGAATTAAGAGTGATAAACCATGCAGCTACAGAATAAAATAAAATAAAATAAAATACTAAAATAAAATAAAATAAAATAAAATAAAATAAAATAAAATAAAATAAAATAAAATAAAATAAAATAACAAAACTAAAACGCAGACAAAGGAAACAAGGAGTTTAAAGGTCCATTAAAGGTGTACATGCTTGCCAAGCCACTGTGGTAGAATGTACACATTATCTACATCCCAAGGCATCTGAGTGATGGGGTTAGTGGACAAAGGCCAGTGGAAAATGGGTTAAAATGTAGATGAACTCCAGCTCTCGTATTCCCAGACACATCCTAGTCATGCTGGTGTTAGGTCTGCTATGCCTGCAATACGAATTTGCCCTGATTTTCCCTAATAGGCACCATGAAGCTAGGATAGGTGTAACTACAAACATTAAGGACAATGTCTTTGTACAACAGATTTCCATTATAGCAAGTTCTCATTTTTCCTTTCCTGATTTATGGAAACATCCTTTCCTCTCAAATTATTGCTACAACTCATGATGCTGGATACATATGCTCCAGGTACCCCATGCTGTCTGTTTACTTCTGAGCACCCAAATGCTGTCCCCTTCCTGTCTTCCCTGCTTTTCTACACAGCTGTCTCTAATTGTTATAGAACAAAGGGAAACAGGCGTTATTCTTTCTTGTCTTTATCCCTATTTATTTTTTATTTGTTTATTTATTTACTTTTATTTATTTTTTTAATTTAAAACTCCTACCTTCCATAGAGGTCTAGTCTCCATATGATGTATTTCTTTGTGTCAGTTGACTAAACATCAGCTGTTGAATTCGTAAGGCAATCGTAAACTGTTGCTACTGTGCTCCAGCCAAAATCAAAGTTATGAAAGAAAAACTGAAGCCTGCTTTATTCAAAGTTGATGTTCCTGAATGTAAAAACACATTTATTCTGTCCTATGATCCCCATAGCACAATAAACTCCTGCAGTGTCTGCTTCATTACTTCTGTGCTTTAGAGGAGGAATCCAATTTGCAAATTTAACAATGCAGTTGAAATTACTTTTCTTGCTCACGGAACTGTAATCTAGCTTTTTCATATGAACTTGCAGTATTTCCCCGTCTAAATTCTTTCTAAGGTTTTGCAGCTCTCATGCCCACTACTTGAAAAAAAAAATAAACCTTAACAGAATTGACTCCCAAGTACATCTGTTAAGCTCTTTATCTAGGAAAAGCTCTGTACCAAAGAGCAGGGGGGAGGACGCAGTGTCCTGGTCCCTAGCAAAAATTGGTCTGACAGAAATTAGTAGGAACCCACTGTACAGTTGATTGCATTTCAGGGTTCAAAATAAATTATTGCTTTTGAACTCATCTGTTGACTTGGCTGTCTCATATTCCTCAGCCTCATCACTGTTATTAGGAGTGACTCCCACTTAACAAGATCAAAACATTTCAAACTCAGCAGTGATGTAACCTGATACCAGGTCACGATGGCTTTAACTCAGATCCAGACCTTCTCTTCTCCTCATCCTCCTCAACTGTGGAGAGCTTTTAGCTCCACATAAGGGATGGCCCTTGGCTTCTTTGGTTGAATGGCTTCTGTTCTCTTTAAGCATGCTCAGATGACCATGCAATCAATTTTCCTGCATCACAAAAGCAGATAACCATATTCCTGCCTCTGCCAACAAGCTGATGTCTTTTCCTAATGCCACTCCTACAGCAGCACCGTTTAATGACCAATCTGCCAAAGCAGGATTCGTGCACACCAAGGCCGCTATGAATCATGAGAGATGATCTCAGTGACACAACCAACGATAAACTCTCCATTTGTCAGCTGAGAGGAATGAAGGAATGAGCAAAGCAGCCTGTCCCCACCCCAAACGCCTCTCAGCATATCCACATTTCAGCTGGGGTGGTCAAGTAATGAAGCAGTGTGTTATCCTAGTGCTGCCGATGGAATGGGCCATGCTCCCCGGGAAGGAGACAGAGATGCTCTTGGGACTCACGAGAGCTCTCCGACCTCGTGAGGATGGGTTGCGAGGTGTGAGCAGAGCAGCGGGATCGAAAGGATGACTGGGACGACTGAGGTGGCCGTTAAAGGTGCAGACCTCCCTTCCAAGCTCACTTCGGACCCATTTGACAGGCACAGCCCTAACAGTGCTTGCACACAAAGTCCCCTATCCACAGGTGATGGTCAACAGCTCGGCCTGAGCTCCAGTTCTGACCGGGCAATTTTAAGTATGGATTCACGGTGTTCACCTGCAAGCTTTCTAAAGCTGCCATTTGAGAATTGGGAACACTTTGCAAAAACAATGAGAATTACTGCAAAGCATCCACGGAGAACTTTGTTCTGCAGGAGTTATCGTAATTAGTTTTATTAGCGAACGTTAAAGAAAACAGCTTGATATTGTTATTAAGTCTTTTGTGGTGACAGCATCGTGAGATGAATGGAAAAACAGATGTCTGTTTTGTGTAAGCCTCCAGACTAATGCTTATAACAGGCTACAGCTAATGCCTCATGGATAATCTTTCTCATGCCTTTCAAGCAATTGCTAAACAAGGGGAAAAACCCAGGCTAGCCAGACAGACCACTACTTCACTTGCTGTTTCCCCTTCCCCTTAGCTTCCTCCGAGTTATTGGCAATCAAAGCTGAAAACTGAAGGTGGGTTGCTACACCTTTGACTTGCAGGCCTGAATATCAATGAGCCACAAGAGACAGAGATGGAGAGAGCAACAAAAGGTGAGGGGAAGAGACAGAGGAGGTTGGAAACGGCTCGGCTCGTTTCCCAGCACACACACTGACAGACAGGTAGTGTTAACACTGTACCTAGAGAGGCTGCCCTCAGTGGCCAGGCTCGGGGAGTCATCGAGGACATTAGGTTCACTGCAGGAGGGGCAGGGAGATTAAGAATTTAGGGAAAGAAAATGCAAAAAAAAAAAAGCATGCGATTGTCTCTGTTTTAAAGGGAAAAAATATCAACGGAATAAAAAGTAAAAAAGGACGGTAACATTAATTGGTCTCGCACGCTCAACAGCACATATATGAGTCAGAGGAGCTGAAAGAACATCTGATAACAGGAGTAGTTGTTAGAGGGAGTTTACACTACGTGGAGACATCTACATCTCTGCTCTGAACTGGGGAGCTAAGGACTTCAGTAGGATGTGTTTCCAGAGGATATAAGGTCAGGGAACTGTTTTCAAAGCCACTTTCCTGTGGCATTTTCATTTATTTTGGTTCTATTTACTTCCAGCTTCATAGAAAGCTTTTTTCTTCCCTCTTCCCTACAAGCCAGTTCTTCCTGAGGGAGGACTAATCTGCCTCCCAGGAGCTGCAGACCACTCTCATTCTGGTACAATTCTAAGGACAACCATCTGGAAAACAAGGTCTTGTAGTGCAATGAAACTGTAAGTAAACAGCTGGCGTGGATCCTGGCAAACACGTACACAATTGCTTTGCTTTTCTACACTTCAGCCACTGAGGCACGAGCAGCTCTCTCAGCCACAGGAAAATCATGAAAGAAAGAAGGCAGTCTGCTGGGTTACCAGCAGGAAAGCAATAATAATATTACTTAGCATTAATTAGTTTACATTTGTGAGGCAGCCTGAAAGCCCAGAGACCATCCATAACTAAAAAGGGCATGATATTGTAGACTCTGATTGTGCTTGCTGAGCTTGTACTGTCCCTGCACAGATGAAAAGCGATTCTCCTGGTGTATGGTGAACATCAAAAGTAGAGAGTAAAGCTCTGTTGTAATTAAACTCTTTTTTTCTCAGAAGAACCATGACTTGGGATTGCACAAAGCAACATTGCTATCAGTCAGCTGTGACTCCTATGAAGTTTACGCATTCAAGATTGTAGTGAAAGATCTGGGGAAAATGCAGTCTTGCATATTAATTTCTTAAGAAACAAAGGGACTGAATCAATTGGGTTCAAAAGTCAAATGAGTTCCTGTAAGCCCTTTTGTGAAAACTCCCAGATAAAATCTGTGTAACTCCTCTCTTGTAAATCACTTCTCCTATCTCTGCTGGTATGTACCACAGCTGTTACTTTTCCTTCATGTATCAAGGTTATTTTTTTTTTTTTACTTCCAAGCAAGACTGGGAGGGAACAATGTTGTTTGATTTTCCAAGGCTGGTCAGGAGATAATGCAGAATTTACTGTTTAAAGGTTCAAAGGAGTTAACAAAAATTAATCTATCCATTGTCAAGATATCTTTGGATAACTATGCCACAGAAAAACAAAACAATAAACACTATTTACTTAGAAAAAAAGTCACGTTTAACTGCATAACTTGTCTCTACACTCTAAAGACGCGCATTTTCCAAATTCCTATCTTTTTTTCACCACTCCATGTCAACCAGGAATAAGGCATTCAAGGGAATTTCTATCAACGTTAATATTTCGGGGTTTAAATTGTTAAATCCCATCTTTCAGCTGGACATTTGGTGTCCAAGATGATCTAGTTACTGTTCTAAGAAGGATAAAGTCTGCATGGGAAAAAGAAAATAAAAAATCAAACAAACTTCCTCTGCCCTCTGTCCAGCATCTGGGGATTACTCCATGCTCCCAACGCAGATTGTGTACAGTCCCCTGGTTCATTACAGAACCTAGAAATCACATCTGCTCTTTGTGCTACCCACTGTACTAGCAGAGGAAAAAACTGCTGGAGATGTCTGAAACTGTTTCAGAGGAAGGTTTCTAGAAATGACAGCTCCTTCTTTTGGACCTTATGCAACACAAGTCATCCTGGAAAATCATTATTTCCAAAGCTGCACCCTTGGTCCAATGCTATTTTAGGATGAATAAATTTATTATCACTATGCTGGTGCTGATCCTCCTATCCCACATTTCTGATTTCCACATCATATACCTGCACCATTTCTGCTCTCGTGAATATAATGGGAAAGGTGAAAAGCCCATGTTGTTACCTTTGGCTGGGTAACATGCCCACCTCAGCCTGAGGTGCAGACACGCTGGAGAGATGGCTGGAGAACCGCCTCCTCCCAATGGCACCCATTAGGTATGCTTCTTGTTCACTTACCACACTGGGCATACTCAGGGAGTCATCTAGAAAGAAAGAGGAAAAAAAAGAAAACAACAAAGGAGAGGGAGCAACCATCCCAAACCCCCACCTCCACATTTATACTTGTCAAACAATAATGGGATGCCAAAGGTGTACCCAGCATTTACTTACCAAGTCCTCAAGCCTGCAAATTTCAATGCTTCCACTAGATTTTACAAACACTGTTCAGAAAGACATACGCATAAAACCCTGCAGAACGAGGAGCACCGCACACACAAGGCAGGGATTTATGTCTGCTTTCAGCTTATATAACTCCCAGGAAAATGTGTTTGGGGAATTTGGTTTCTACTAAGGCTTAATTTCTGTGATTAATAAATTGTTGGGTGATATATAGTGATTGCTGGCAAAAAAAAGTTGTAGCTGGACATGTTATGGTATGAATAAATGGCTGCTCCAGTATAGCAAAGCACTGTTACAAAAGATAAAATCCATAACAAAGCAAAAGGCAGGATTGACAGCCTTTAACACCCTTTGGGACATGCGTTTTAAAATGTCACCCAAAAAATTGGATAAATTGACTCAAGCACATCATGCTGCAGCTGTGCTTTGCAGACAGTTGGATTGTGATCAGGACTGCTTTAAATTTTCTGTTCTGTTTCAAATTACATGAAGTATCTGGAAAGAAATGACTCTGTTGTGGTTTTTACCACAACAACTTCTAATTATAAATAAACAAATGAAACAAAGGGGAAGTTTTGTGTAATTTTCTCTTCTCTTTTTGACCTTTTCCAATTTTGATATACTGAAATACTTTACGGCAGCATTAAGCCAAGGCAGGGCTGAGGTAATACTGCCATGAGCAAACAGAAGACAGCACTCATCATTCCACACAGTGGCTCATCATTAATCTGAGGCTGAAAACAGCATTTGCCACAACGTGTAACAGAGAAATGTATCAGCAGAACAATGCTGGGTGGACCGTGCAATGTTTAGCAATGAACCCAGCTGAAATAATGTTGGGCTGAACCTGCAAAGTTTCAGGCTCACTGTTCTTTCCCAAAAGGTAGCTCTGCCTCAACTGCACAGACCCTTCTTTTGAGCCACCTATTTTCACCCCTTTTACTTAATGTCTTTTGGGAATAGTCAGCAATCCTCAAATACAAAAGCAAAGTGCTTGAGTTTCAAGGCATTGAGGCAACCAACCCTTGCAGCACCAGAAGACAATATCCCTGCTAAAGCAGGGGGAAACCCAAGCCTGATGACATATAAGCAGAGTTTTCTACCCTGGCTTTCAGTGACGGACAACTCAGAAGCAGATGGACAGCTCACAAGCAGAGAGAAGGCAAAATTCCAAGAATAACATGAAATTCAGCTGAAATGACAAAGCAACATTGAGGTCATTGCAAATTAGTCCCCAGGATATTCACCGTCTCGTTCCTTTTAAGCCGGCACCAGAAAGCCTGGCAACCCTGGAACATGCCAGCTACCCACAGGAGAGATCAAGCTTTTGCTGTCAGAAGGTTTAAGGCTTAATTTCCTCTCTGTGACTCAAGTGACACAAGCGCACAGACATTCTACCCTGCAGAGCCACAGCTGGATCCCATGCAGCACAAGGTCAACATATTCCATGTCAGAGCATCCAGACAGAAGTGATGAGCAGGAAATACTCAGACCCTGCAGCAACTGGACCCTAACTACAAAGCCAGCCACCACCCCTGCCTTCTGCCAGGATGAAGGTCAAAGAGAGGACCGATCGCTAATGCCTTGACAGCACTGTGGGGACTACATGTCAGCCCGGGTCTCACACACTAGATGTCTGCTTAGGCCCTTCCTTTTCTCCACCCAGAGATCAGGAAGGGATGAGGAGATATGGAATGACCCAAGTTTTAAGACCATGGACTGTGTAGCAGCAACACCAGATCCATAGCCTTGTGCTTTTTGTTCACACTAGGACAGTGACAACTGTCTTCCCCTCCTATCTGTCCTCGGGGGCATCCAGAAAACACTTTCAGTGTTGGGAGCTTTGCTCAAATCAGTAACCACGTACTTTCTTCGTCTTCCTCATCTGTGCGGCTCAGCGTGTCCTGTGAGGCCTGCTGGGACGGCTCGCTGTCCTGCTCCCAGACCGTGCCGGTGCCTGTGTTGGAGCGGGACATGGTGGCCAGACTCAGGCGGTACGCGGAGGTGGAGGTGCCCACGGTGCTCACAGACGTCTTCCCTTGGTAAGCTGCGCAAGAGTGGGAAAATACAACCCAAGTCAGTGCCGGCACTGGGAACCAACAACCAGTGACACATTCCTGTCACACTGGGCACCTGACTGCTAGGAGCAGTGGGGCAGTGGCTGGGCAGAGGTGATACAGCAGACACAGAAGCCCCGGCTCACCCCATCCCAAATCTCTGTTGTGTCTGTGTTTTTTTTTCTGTTTGTTTGCAGTCTGGTTTTCTCCCTTAACCTTACTGCTTCAACATTTAGGAAGAAGGCAAATTATTACTGAGGAAAAAAAAGCTTGAGGCATGTTCTTTTTTTCTTTCCTTTCTTAAGAACAAAGCACATAAAATCTCCTGCTGTGCATAAGCAGCGGCTGCCATCTTGTGGCAACAAGGGCGACTGTTACAGCAGACGTCTCCTCAGGGAAGGAAAGTGGTGAAAAAGCTTCAGTGCACTGCGAGCCCACTGGTAACAGTACAGAAAATCAACATAAGACCAAGAGGAGCTGTGGCAGTGAGAAGCTGCTGCTGGGACATGGTCTTAGTGGAAAAAAATGGGCACAACAAGGTGTGTTTCACAACTACCCTGCACTTCTGGTGGCTGTCCAGCAGCAAAGCTGGGCTGGGCATGGAGCCAGAGGCAGGGACGAGCTGTCAAGGTGTGAGGGAGTTACCCTAAGCCCCTCCTTGAGAGCAGGCAGGTTTGTCTCACAAGTTAATTCCCAAGTAAAGCAGCTGGCCAGACTGGGCTGATGGCCCTCTGGCTCTTCCCTCTCCTCCTTACCAGACCCGCTGTGCACTGCCTCCTTCAGGATCTTCAGCTCGTTATTGAACTCTGCGATGAGGGAGCTCTTGCAGAGGGGGCGCGGTATGAACCGTCTCTCCAGCTGGTCAGCGATGTGCTGTCGGGCAGTCAGCTCCTCGTGGTTCTCAGCCGGCTGGGCCAGCAGCTGAGAAAGGCATTAACAACATTGGGACACATTAGCATGGCGGGGAAGCGATACCCAGGGAGCTGGGACTGGTCTTCAGATCAGCACGAGCCCGTAGCCAGCAGACTGTCCTCTTTGTAGGCATGGTTTTGACTGCAGCTATAAGAAGTTTCTGCCTGTCTTTCAGGGACAACCTTGTATTTGACTGAGCAGACACAAAATCTCACTGCTACATGGAGATCAGGGCTTCCTTAGGCTAAACTCTGCCGTCAGACATGAGACAGCTCCTGCCTCCAAGATGATTTAGTCTGTCCAAACAGTGAGAAGGCTAAATAAGGTGGAGTCTCAATCTACCCGGCAAGGAGGGAAGAGCTGTGATTAGCTTAAGCCCTGGCTGCCCCATAGCCCAGCAGCTGTCTGTCCATCTGCAAGAGCCCCAACAGAACCCTCACCCAGTACCTGTA
The DNA here is from genome assembly GCF_965140915.1 of Aythya marila. Classification (NCBI taxonomy): domain Eukaryota; kingdom Metazoa; phylum Chordata; class Aves; order Anseriformes; family Anatidae; genus Aythya; species Aythya marila. The sequence goes on along the minus strand of NC_139047.1, from coordinate 6,761,549 downwards.
AGGTAAAGTACTGCTCCCTGCCTATTAGTTGCATTGCCCAGCTCTGTTTGGAGGAGCTTTTGGGGGAAATTTCTGCCAACCATGCCAACACCCTCCTAGGTCCAGAGCATCCGTGATAGTCTCCAGTGCTTTCAGTGTCTTTGTTATGAAACTAAGTCCACATGCAAACCCTCTTGGCTAAGCCTAGTAGGTACCTTCCTACCCAGGGGAACTAAGTCTGGCTATACATGGGAGCTTCTTACATCAGAGCTCCTTCATGATGGGCATACTCTTTGCTGTTGTCTAGGAAAAAGCCTTTTGACTCAGTTTCAAGGGCTTCACAAGCCTACTAACACATCACTCCCTACATAAAGACCTGGTTCTTCCAGGAGCACTGTTGCCTCTGTTTTCAGCAAGGGAATAAAGGATATCTTCAGGGAGCGATCTAGCAGGAGCCAAAGCAACTGTTACCTTGCACTGGATGAAGGGCCGAAGGAGCACAAAGATAGGGATCCGTGTTCGCACGATAAAGTCGAGGAAATCCCACAGGGCCAGCCCTCCCACCTTCCGCAGTGCCATCTCTTTGACTTGCAGGCTCAGCCAGTACCACTGGCTGTCCAGCTGGCGTTCAAAGCAAACAAGGATCACCTTCAGGGCTACATGGGAACACACACCAGCAAAGGACGGTCAGAGGTGTTATTAGTGTCCCTTACAAGCGCTGAGGGAGGAACGGGGGGGCCACGGCGGGCACAAACCTTGGCATGCATGCATGCACATGCACTTGCACACCCACACACCTCAGAGTCACAAGTTTCTTCTCTATCAGTCTGCAAACAGCGTAGGGAAGGAGGGAAACCTTGTCCTAATAAATGGCCTTGGGATCAGGACTGAGAGTCCCTCCTCCATTTTTACCCATGAGGAATGTTCCTGCTTCACACCCAAGTTCCTCTGTACTTTTTTGCTCTTCCCCTCTCCCTCCCTGCAGAGCTCTAGCATAATTTGATCGTCTTCCTGGAATTCAGGTACTGGTATCAATTTTGGTATTTCAAAAGCAGCTCAGGATGGGAATGCAGCCCTGTCTGATCAGACAACCTCAAAAACCTCTATTAAGCACAGCCACAGAAAGGGCCACCCTGTGAGCACAATCATCTCCTGGTTACCTTCAGGGTAGTGAAAAGGACCTTCCTAGCAGTGCAGCTGCTTAAGCCCCAGTCTAACTGTAATCTGAACAACAACAACAACAACAACAAACAGTCCAAGGGCCATAATTCACAAGAGCACTGCATTACAAATGGGGATGAGCAGAGATGAGGTTCAAAACAATGCTCTCCATTAAAGTGGGCTGTGACCAACAGCTAGCTCGCAGGAGAGACAGGGAATCTACCCTGTGGAACAATGGAGGCCTGGAAATTGCTGGGGGAATGGTTGACTACTCTACTCCATCTTTCTTGGTGGGATGGCCAGGACATCTCAGCCATCACAGATCTACATAGTTTGTTGGAGCAGGGAGCTACATCAGTGGTGAGTTGCCAGATTTTCATCAGTAGTACCCCACACCTCAGATAGGGGTTAACAAAGAGCTGAATGTAAGTCTTTGGGTGAGTGCCCTCACAAAATTGGACACATAGAAGCTGTGTGGAGAGCCTCCCATATAGTTCTGATAACCTGTAATGCTGCTGGATCTCTGATTTGACTGTTTTCTCTTTCCTTTCACCTGTGGGTCATGTGTGAGAATACGGTACTACCTTGCAGCAGCATACAGTGAGCAGGGAGAATAATAGCCTGGAAAGACCACATGTGCATAGGGCCAGCGGGCAGGCAGACTGCCCCGCATTACAGAGCTAACCATAGGACAGTGAAGCTGTGACATTAGGGGCTGGCAGGCAGAGAACCAGCCTTTTTTGGCTTCACTGCTATGTACTGGCAGTATGAAAACTGAGCAACTTCTCTTCCCAGAGGCGAGCAGAAGCCATCACTCACCCAGGTAGGCAGCCTGGCTGGTGGACTCTGCGAGCCCTTCCCGCCGCAGGTCCTTCCCCGCATCCCCCGGGGTGGAGCAATGGGCAGGGGAACTCTCCAGCATAAAATTCTTGCTGCGGGAAGTGCTGATGATGCGAGGTGGCAGGAGGATATTGATAACAGTCTGGAGCAGCAGCAGGACCTCAGGCTGCTCCAGCCAGGGGCTGTCTGAGATGCATTGGGAGGGGAGAGAGAGAGAGAGATCAGGCTACATCCCATCAAAGACAACCAAAAGATCCAGACCCTGTTCCATTCCAAAATGTGGGGCAATCTCAAATGTCCCCCAAGCCAAAACTCCGTCCCCCACAACTTGTTATGCTGCTTCTCCTCCTGCAAGCAAAGGCAAAGTTTATTTTAACACCAACACAGACAGACACAAACACAGAGCTACACAGCACAGCAGAACGTCCCGTTCAGTGGTCTCATGATCTCATTTCCTTTTTTTTTTTTTTACCTCCCCCTCTCCATTCTTCTCTGCTTTTGTTTAGGAATTTACCAGTGATCACACTCTATAGAAGAAAGCAAGGAGCAGGACTTATGCCAGACTAGTGGCATGGATTGGGCAGACAGCAAACCACAAGGGCACACAGCAAACCACAAGGGCACACAATTTTGTGACCTCTGCTCCCCTCTGTGGCTTCTGCTACACCACATTTGTCTTGCCCTGCACTCCAGTTTCAAAAGAAGGAGCACGTCTATGAAAGACCTGACTCAAGAACCACGGCCCAGCTGAAACAAAGAGGAGAAACAACAACTTCTCCCAGTGGGATTCTTTTCAGTCTCAGACCCAAAGGGCACTTAGCTGACACACTGTAAGTGACAGGAAACCAAATTAAAAAATAATAATAATAACAAAAAAAAAAAAGATCAACAGAGAGCAGCGAAAGTGCAAACATCAGTTGTCAGAAAAAGGGGGAGAAAATTTCTTTTTGTTAAATTAGTCAGACCTTTGCTTCCAGATCCTACTGTGAGCACAAATGGAATCAGTAGGTTTAAAAGCATTCCTTCCCTTCTTTCCTGATTGGTGAATGGGGAGACGACATGGCTTAGGGGGAAATCTTCTTTCAAAGCCTGTGCAGTAATAATAAGAAAGGATTAAACAATTTCGTCAGCAGATCACGCACACAAGTTACCGCAGGGAATGACGGTCCCCCAGGCACCCTGTTTACACAGTTCAACACAGGCATTGATGACCTGATTGAATTAGAAGCCCTGAGACCACTTAGGAGTAAAAGGATTTCACAGAGTAACATGGGTATGACCTGCTTTTGTCATAACCAAGAGGTAAGAAGCCCAGATTCCTTACTCATAGGCATCATTAACATTATCAGAAGCATCCCACAGGAGCTGACTGTGTGTTGGTCCCAAACTCTGTACTGCTGTGAACGGGAACAGGATTTGACCCAGACTACAAGGAATAAAAAATGAACAGAGAAAACAGAACAAATGACATAACCTAAATATTCTGCTGTCTGAACATGAAGGTTATTCTTGAACACATTTTTTGTTCTGCCTCACTTTGTGCTGCTCTGTCATCTTCCCTAACATAAACCCTGAACTCCTGAAATATAAACAAAATGCACATTTACTTCTTGACTCACTGAAGCCTAAATTGAAGGTCTTTTGTCTTCTTTAGGGGAGGTAACACAAATGACTATCACTAAAACCTCTGCTCATCTGCAATTTCCCAGTTGCTATAGACTTAGCTGTGAAATGCACGATACCCCCCTGAGCTTGTAGACCTGGGCTGAGAAACTCCAGAAAATGATTTATTGTGGGGTGTGAAGTACTTCTATTTTATATCCTTCGGGAAGGCTTAGGAATATGGCTTCTCATATGTTTTTCTGACATGTTTGTTTTTTGTTCCATTTAAAACCCATGAAAAGAAGGAGTGAACAGGGAGAAGATAATATAAGTGAAAACTCCCAATATGGTTTAAAAATGATTTTTTTGGTACCTAGTTAAAAAAAAAAAAAAAAAAAAAAAGAGAGAAAAGATTTCAGAGAAGGTGAGGGTGGCCCTTTTTAGCTTGCGATCAAAGAAACATTACCTCAGAGCTGGAAGAAATCTGTGCCCTTTATGTGCGAGTCAGTATCAAAAAGTCCTTTTGTGCCTCACGCTCTGAAGAAAAGCAGTGTGTCTTGATTCCTCTAACCCTTACTTGCCAAGCAGCCCCACTACTCAAAAATACCTGCTGAAGTATCCAATTGGATGTGCCAATACATACTTTAAAATGCAAGTTGGAGCTAAATTAGGAAATTTGTCTCTTCATTCTGTTGCTGCCAATGTCTCCCTTTCATCTGATTTCATGCCAATGGGGAGGGAGAGGAATATGGAGGCAGAAAGACTCTGTAATAGTTGTGGCACTGCTATGAGAAATGAAAAGTGATGAATTTCCAAAAGTACGGGATGGGTTTGTTACTGTGGACAAGGATGCTCTTGAGTAAGCAGCTGAAAAGCCAAGTTGCCCTGCCTGTTTGAGCTAGCACACCGTACAACCAGCTCAGGTAAGAGCAGAAGAGCCCAAACTCCACTCAAAGTTACGCACATGCACCCAACGAGAAAGAAGGTCGAGCTGCATGGACGTGACCCAGGCCAGGGCACATCTCCCCATGGCAGGAAACTTCCGCTAGCTCCTTAGGTACTGCAGAGAATCCTAATATGCTCGTCAGAGCCTTAAACAGCATCAATCAGCCGAACTCCCTGGACATGAATCAGCAGTGTTAAGCTGATGGATGCTTGTTGTAGACAGGTGAATTCTGAGCTCAGTTCAAGCCATCAAAAAGATGGGAGAATTTACATGTTGCTTCTCTTTGATTTTTGGTGTATGTTCCACAGTTTTTGCCCAGCTTTTGCAGAAAGAAAACAGAGCACCGATGAGTTGGTGTCTCAACCAGAAGCTAAAACTTGCCTGGCCACAGGCCAGGGCAGACACACCTGTATCTGCAATGCTACAAGCCGGACAACAGCTGTGCTGAAGGGCAGAGGTGGCGAGAGATAAGGGCTGAGATGAAGAAGGGGTAATCCGTCAGCCACACTGGAGGGTCCTACCACTCCCATCACCTGCAATACAAACAGAGCACATCACCACAACTGACTGCTTACAGTTTCATCCATGCCATATCCTCCAACATCAATGAAATGGAGGGGCCTTTCATTCGAGCACTGGGTTGGGGTGGCTCTAGGAGAACCAGCCCCTGCCCAGTGGTCTTTGTGGGAGCTGGGGCCAGTGAGGAGGAGTTCTAGCAGGGAAGGAGAGGGGAGAAGAGGGAACCAGCAAGGGTGGGAGGAGTGCACAGGTAACCTGGTACATTCAGAAATGTACCCTGTACCAGCCCTGAATGATCAGCACTGGACCGGTGGAACAGTTAGAGTTGGAGGATACGTCATGTAACGACTGTAACAAATAAAATATATCATCAAAGCAAAAAGTCTGCATTGAAACTGGACATCTTTTCCCTCCTCTTGCTGATCTACTGAAAAAATAATGTCCTAAGTCTGACCCTAGCCGGGTTTTGTACAATGTTCAGATTCCTCTCAAACACACTCTGTTCTTACAGATTCTAAGCACGGTTCATCTTGCCTGTCCCAAGATGTCTAAAATAGAGTCACCTGCCAGTGACCTGGTTGTCTGGAGCCCCATGAACTATCTGCACAAGAAAACAACACTTCTAGGGGAGGGTTATTTGAACTGTTTTGGATGTGTCCTTCAGGAGAAAATTAAACCACAGGCCTGCTTCTTTGTGTTTCTCTCCATGACTACACACATCTAGATGATGGAAACAGGTAGAAGCTAACTCATAGACTGCTGAGCTTAGGGGAGATGAACGCACACTGTATTCCCAAATTCAGCTTGGGGAGAAAGAGAGCAGTCAGTTTTCTCCCAGAACACCAAAGGACAATTTAGAAAGGGAGAAGGTGAAGCCCTTTCTCCATTTGAGTATGGAGACATTTAGACATTTCCCCACCTTCCTGCTGGATGTCTTTTTGGCTTCATGATGCACCTGGTCTACACATAAATACATGTATTAGCATGCAGTCAGGGGTGATCCTACAGCAGCTACAGCTCTTGACAGCTAAAGGTGAAATTCTCTTAATGTCAAAAGTACATTTTTTCCTGGTACCTCTTCCTGGTGTTCCCAGCCAGCTGAATGCAAGCACTATGACTGACTGCACTTCAGCACTGCAGAGCTTTCAGCTTTTTTTAGAGCACTGACTAATTCTTAATGCAGGCCTTTTGGAGAGCTTGCTGGTGTGATTCACTCCAGCTTGTCTGCCTGCCAAACTGCAAGTCCATTCTCAACCTGTATTTGAGCTAACTCTGTAGCAGCTTCCCTGGGTAACAACCCTAAGTACTTTTGAGGGTCCGGATTTACAATGCCTCCCAAGCAGCTCTCTCTGCATGAATAAGAAGGAAGTCTTGTGGGCTCTGACATCTTGGAGCTTCCCTACCCTTGCAGCTATGAGTGATGTATGGGCTCAAAGGACAGGACCCTGGAAAACACTGACACTGCATTAAAATTGGTGATCATTGTTTTTAAAATTCCTCAAGGCACTGGTGAACCCTGAGAGGTTTTCTGCTACTGCATTCTAAGAAGAAAATGTTATTAAACCCAATATCACTAACAATGCTAGGGCAGCCTTTCCCCCTTTATTTGTATTTTTTCTACACAGACCGTGAGCGTGTGTGTTTGTACAAACACCTGGAGTTACACTAATACCAAACTGAGGGTTTGTGCCCAGTGTTACAGCTGCAGAAACTGCAATCTAGAACTGAATGACCAGACAGGCTCTGTCCGTACAACCTCTCTGTTGTGACACACTTACAAACAAAAGTTCTACTAAGAGTGGGATCTGAACATTGTACTGTGCAAACCTGTACTAGATCAAGCCAGGGACATTGCAAACAGAGGAGTGAATCCACCCATGTGAACCCTTCTAACTAGCCGACATCTGATGGCCTCTGACAGAGCCACCAGGGCCCTCCCCGCTGGAGACGGTAGGGATCTCCAGTGCCACCCTCTGCCCGCCTCTACCAGGTGTGTGCAGTCTCCACCACCCCACTCTCCAACTTGCAGCCCTCAACTCTCAGCTCAGCTTGGCAAAGGTGGATCTTCAAAGTGGTGCGTGGGAAGCAGCGGAAATAAATCACTCGAGCACCGCTACCGCTCACTGTATCTCCCCATGCACCACTTCAAAAATGAACCTTGCTATCTCTAGTGTCACTTGCGAAGTCCCCTTGTGAGGGGTAAGGGGACGGGTAAAATGACGGGAATGGGAATGAACTGTCCTCGTCAGTCCAGAGAAGTCAACAAGCAGACTGAGGGTTAGCTAGGGTTCACGGGGTCGCCGCTCAGCTACTCACCAGATTGACACACACATTGATCAGAGACCTAAGGTGAGGCAGGAAGGATATGATTGGCTGCCTCTGAAGTGTCAAACAAACCCCTTCAATCAAATTGCTGGCAGGCTCCCACTCAACCTGGCGCCTGCAATACAACAGTAGGTGCCGTTAGCCGCTGGCCTCCTGCCCCCCACCAGACGCTCGCAAACACGGCGACCGACACACAGTGACGCCCACAGAGGAAACATTTCAGACAGCGGTGACGTCCAAGATGAGCACAAAGTGCGCAACAGAGAAAAGGTTTGACCCACGCAGCTCAGGAAAGCACAGAGCACACCGGGCGCTGGGAGACCAAAAATGGAGCAGAGGTGTCTGCTGTAGTGACACAAAACCCCTCACAACAGGAATGGTGGATGGGCTGTGCTTCACTCCCTGACTCTGCCTTCTGACAGATGGTGGATGAAAGGGAGCCACCAGACAGCTCTCTAGGTGTGCCTGTGTGTGGGAAGCCATCCGCTGGGCCATGCTCCCATCTGAGAGCGACTCCTCCATCTCTTGTGGCTTGTGGATGTTCAACAAACCTTGCCAGCTGTGTGCATCCTCCAGAAACTACCGTGCAATCCTGTCTGCTCTGCCAGAGTGACTCCTGAACTTAATCTGGCCCAACAGTGTAAACCTCACCTTCCTTGCCCCGTGTAGGAGGTCCGATTCATTCCTTACTAACACTGAAGTCCTTCGTTCCAGGACCCCTTCCTTCTTCCCTCACACTTTGCCTTTTTCACCTAAACAGTTTCTAGGGCCTGTGACAGATGCTGAATGGAGTCCTTTCTAACCATAAGCTGACGCATAGATAACAACAAAGTGGCTCCCGTGCTTCACCTCAGGGCCTGACTCTTCAGAGGTTGCGTATTTCCCAAGCCAACATCTAACTGTGTGCTGACTGGGACAGGAGGACAAGGCTTGAATAACTGGTTAGCTGAAGAATAAACAATGCCCTAGTCAAGCTCCTCAGTAGACTTCTTAGAGATTCATGGAGGATCAAGGGTTCCCTGCCTTTTGGAGGTACCTCATCTTTCATCATCCACTGTTCCTAAACCTACTCCAAAATAGTGGTTTGCACTTTTACTTGTTCTTATGCCCTGGTTTGGAGCAGGGTGCCCACAGGGGGCAGCACGTAAGATTCTGATGTGAATACCCTAGTGGATGCTTTCTGTGGTCTGTCACCCAGCAACGTGTGATCTCTGTCCCATCTTTAAGAAGCTTCTTGCTTAAATGATACTTAATGATGCTTAAATGTAGTTGCTGTATCTGGTCCAGTGGCTCTGCTGTTTCTGTCCCTGTGAGTACAGAAGAGTAGTTTCATCCAGGCACAGATGGAGGGAATATGAAGGGAATTTTAATTTATGAGTATTCATTCAGCTTAGACAAAAGGAAAGCTCTTTGGGAACAGGAAGAACCTTAAGCTGCCTTTTGAGGCAAAAGAAAGTATGAGCAAGAAAAGAAAGAAATGGCAAGAAGCAGGCAAGACCTGGCAAAGAATCAAACCATCAGGAAGGGGAAGCACCAACATTTCTGCCTCTAACTCCCCTGCAAGGGCAGGAGTTTCTAAAAGGAGATTGTTAACTGAGGGGAAGTGATAGGCAGAGGTGCCAGAAAGAAGAGATCACCTCTGTATTATTTGCTCCATCTCAGTTGTGTACATGATTAGTTTTGTGTCTGAGTCCCACATTCTGATATTCTCTAACATCAGTTGGTTCTCAGCTCATACTGCCAACAAGCTGACTGATTCAAGCAGCTGAGGACATTTGTCCATGAGGTGACTGACACCAATGACTCTTTTCACTCAAATCACTGGAAAATCTGCAAGGTTAGCAGATTTCACACTACCCAGACTGGATTTATCACTGCCTCCGAGGTGGAAATGCTCCATATTGAATATTTCTTGAAGGCCTGAATGCTACTTTGTGATGCAGCAGGCTTTCACTAGGCATGGACTAGATGCCATTACTGGTCCCTTTATGCAGGAACATTCAGAAGCTACTGGGTAGCTCCAGATTACTTTTATCTTTACAGAGAACATTACAGTATTTTTGCGAGAAGGTGCTCTAGAAATACTGGTACTACAGCTAACTTTCCATTAAAAAGAAATAAAATTAATGTTCTTCACTCACAGCTAAAAAAATAATAGAGGGCAGACAGATGGTACGAATCTGAAGACTTATTTTGGAGAAAGAGAAAAGATTTCTGTACGTTCTCTCTGTAGTTCTTAATAACTCATGCATTTCTTCTCTACCAGAAGCCACAACAAACATGTCAACATAAATGCACACTTACAGAGAAAAAAAACTTATTTTTTGATACGTTGTAAAGGTTCACTGCGACACAACAGTTTTAGGTAGATGACATACCCACACTTCAAGGCTTGCAACATCAGAAACGGACCCCAGAGGGTTGTTGTTATACCTGCTTACCTCAGAGTAGGCATCTTGTGAATTTTATTGAACATACGATCCAATCTCTTTAAGATGAGGATAAGGGCAGGTCTCACCGCCTCAGCTGTCCAGTCAGTGATGGGTAGCATCTCCATGATGTAGCACCGGAGACCTCGGCTTTCCATCGTCTGCGTGTCATAAGGTGCCAATTTCAGCAGGGAATGTGCGATTTCTGCCAACCTAAAACCAGGCTTTGTTAAGAGGGAAATCAAATACTCTACAACTTGCATTTCTCCACACATGCCAATGAACTAGTAGATAAATGATCCCTAGACCAGTAAAAAGAAGAAGATGTACAAGTCAAATGTGCTGCTATTTAAATCCTGAGGCCCAGTAGCAACAGTTTCTGGTCTATTAAGATTCTTTTGTAGGTATCACTGTTTATACTTATAAACAAAATGAACAGTCTAAAGAATATGCAAGCCTGTGTTGTTTTATGTTGATATTAAATGCACTGAAGGAACATCAGGAATCACTTACTTGTGTTGCTAAAAACAAAGTAACCGAGCTGTTAGTAAGATTGCAGCATTGCCAATGCCTGTGAAACAGACATTGTATGTCAACTGATGAGTGACTGGTTTTAGTTCTATGCTTGTTTTTCAGTGACACTACTTTAAGAGATCTCACTATGCAATTTACAGGTGTTAAATTTTAAAAACAATGTGCTGTCCCTCAGGCTTACACATGTACTGTGTCTGACTACTCCCTGCAGCTTTGATCTGTTTCTCCTAACGCTTCTACAGATTGTGTTGCTGTGATTCCTTCTAATCGTCCCAGGTGGCCTTGCCAATGGCATTTTCTGTATTGACTATGAAATGCCATGGCAACATTTAACTTAGACTTATAGTTGGACAAATAGCTGCTAAAATACGTGAAGATTTGTGGTAGACAAAAACAAGTAATAAAGCCACATACTAATAAAAGGGATAGAAACTTATATATTTCCTGAACTGCCACTAAAATTTGTATTGGACAATTATAGGATAACCCTACTCATATTGTGGGGCTTCTTCTGAAATGCCTTCAACTAATGGAACATATTTCCATTCTCTTTAAAATCTACCTGGCAATATCAAAGGCAACGAGTTCCTCAGATTAACCAAAAGTGCTATAAACATGTTTCTTTATCCAATATCTCTTTATTCTTACTTTTTATAACTACTTTGTCATACTATGGAGTAGATCTGTTTTTTTAAACACTCTGAAATTTAAATCATCTTGTAATTATGCTTTTTTCTGATAACACAATATCAATGGTACATAATGGTGTATGGAATTTGCTTATGCATTATAAAGTGTAAGATCCATCTCATCCAACATGAGATGCCTATCTCAATTACTCTTCTAGCTCTGTTCCTATCGAAATAAGGAACCTAGGAAATTCTAATCTTCCTGTAATACTGTGATAAAGAGCCCATTGGATTGAATCTCCCTTTGCATTTCATCCAAAAAGAACTTTATGACTTGATTGGACTAAACATTTCACTTTTAAATGTCTGAACTTGGGTGAGATGAACCCTGTCTGAACTGAATAGCCATATTATCTTGTTTTCTGAAGTCTCTGAAATGGCATCCATTAGCCACTGAAGACCACAGCTGTCACATCACATTCTGGTAAATCTGCTGTCTACTTAGAAAAGATTTTTTTCCTGCAGCTAAATCCTGTTAGTCATTTAACTGATACTTATGAAATTAATTCACGTAAGAATCAGGAAGATGTTCCTTTTCTTTAGGGCTAGCTATGATAAAGAAATTCTGGTCCCAACCATAATAAAGGAGTCATTTCTAGCACTTTCCAGGAGACTTAAGACTATAAGACCAGGATTGTAATTTAATGTGGAAAAAAAAATAGCAAGCCCTTTACTTTACTGCACTGGAGTTCATTCATCAGACATGTATTTCTTGCTCCCACTGAAATCCTCAAAAAAAAACAAAACGTGTCTAATCAAGGATGTAATCTGGCCTGAGAATTTCACCTGTTTTCTAACATAAAGTTCTTATCTCAGACTTTTACTGATAATGTCTTAGACTCTTATTGAGTTTGTAATGCAGTTAAAGAGCTGTATTAATTTCTGATGTTTGTGTTCCTTGGAAAAAATATAAAGGTGGTACTGCAGAAGCATCCAAGTCCATCAGAACTTCAGTTTGTTTGCAGCCAAGCATTACATAAATGACATGCATCTGTGGTAAGAGACATCTCTTGTTTAAAACTACCTTCTAAATTATTAAATATTTACCAGAGGGGGGAAAAGAAACATTCAATTCATGTGCAAACACACAAACCAATCAAAAAATACTTCGCCAATGAATTTGAGGTATTTCTTAAACAAGATCTAAATTAATCTGAAACACAATTTTGTGTTCTATAGAGACAGCCTGAATCCAAAGATCTCTAATCGTGACAGAATCTGCCAGCTAAGGGGCTTTGCCATCTGTTTTCAGAGCATGCATGTAAAGGTAGAGGAGTTTTGTGCGGGTTTTCCTCGGTCTCGGGGGCAGGAACAGACTTGGTTTGGTGCGTTACTAGCATCAATCTCCCTTCAGCTTGCTTCACAAGGCTTTCCAGGGAAAAAATGGCATAAAGCTCAGACAAAAGAGTTTCCTCTGAAGATGACTGAAAAACTGACAACAGAATCAGGTCCATTCCCTCGTGTTCCACTGCTCTACTGCTTTGTTGTCTATAACATCTGGGCAAACTGCTCAGTAGCAACTTATCCCTATTTTCTGGTTACCATGAACAGCATAGCAGAGAATGAGGTCCAAAGTGCTGATTAAAAAAAGCCTATACACAATTCCTTCTAGGCCTGAACCCCACAAAACAGTTGGATGCTACAATGAGTATCCAACCAGCCAGCTGGGCTCAGTACTGCACCTTAATAAAAAACTTGTGTGCCTGATGTATCGCACACCGAGGTGGTGGTCCTGTAAATGCCTCCTGACCCATCCTCCCCTATATTTCAGGCATGTATGCCATATGATGCAGTGTTTTTTCTCCCTTTCTCCTTGTTTGTTGGCAGCTAGTTCTGGTGCAGTGTCACAGGAGAAGATTCAGCCAGTTGTGCAGCTTCTCTATGCCCTGGGGGGGGGGGGAAGAGGAAGCCTTATCTACTCCACTCTTCACCATAACTTATTCTGATGTGTAAGGTGGGCCTCCACAAGTGTTTCATCCACAGGAGATGCGGGTCTGAATGAGACCAGAGGAGAGCATATGAAATCCCTTTATACACAAGCAGCATCAGGTACAATCTAAGGAACATTAAAATATACATGGTTCAGACAGCAAAAGTAGTCTACACTACCAAAAAGTCATTCACTCTGTCTGCTATTATGAAAAAATAAGAGCTAAAATAAAGGAATCCCCCTGACACGAACAAGTAGAAGCAGAATGCCTGGGGAATACCTCATGTGGGACTTCACATCCAGCAGTTCCAGAGAAGTCACTCTGGGCTCTCCAGCAAGGTTCTGCAAAATCTTCAGCCTTGGCCCACAATGCTTGTAGAACTCTGTGCAGATATTCAGCAATGACTCCCGAGGTCTCCTGAACTCCTCCCTGGCAATTCGTTCATCCAGTTCCTCTCGGGGTAGACCCTGGCCCTCCTCCAGTAAGTGAAGGTTCTCCCTGGAAGACACAAAATGAGAAAAAAGTAAGTGGTGTAGGCAGTGGAAGAGCAGGGATAGACTGTAACTATCTACTAGATTATTTCACTCAGGGGTTAGTGAGGCCCTGGCACAGGCTGCCCAGGGAAGCTGTGGATGCCCCATCCTTGGAGATGTTCAAGGCCAGGTTGAACAAGGCCCTGAGCAACCTGGTCTAGCAGGACGTGTCCCTGCCTGTGGCAGGAGGGTTGGAACCAGATGGGCTTTAAGGTCCCTTCCAACCCAAGTTGTTCTGTGATTCTGTGATTCTAACAACTTCTCCAGCTTGTTTTGCAACAGATGCTTTCCTCTGCAATTGAAAAGAAAAATAGTTGCATCTGCAATCGAAAAAGGGAATTTGTCACCTGCAAAGTCTTGTTGAGAATGAGAAAAATTTCTATATGAACTATCCTTTGTTACGTTACCCTGCAAAAAGGCTGCAACAACAACAGTGGGTGAGACCCAGTAAATCTGGAAACTGCTGCAGAGCAGTTCACAGAATCACAGAATCATTTAGGCTGGAAGAGACCTCCAAGATCACTTATTCCAACCTCTGACCTAACACTAACAAGTCCTCCACTAAACCACATCATTAAGCTCTACATCTAAACATCTTTTAAAGACCTCCAGGGATGGTGACTCAACCTCTTCTCTGGACAGCCTTTTCCAATGCCTAACAACCCTTTCAGTAAAGAAGTTCTTCCTAGCATCCAACCTAAAACTCCCCTGGCTCAACTTAAGCCCATTCCCCCTCGTCCTGTCACCAGGCACGTGGGAGAACAGACCAACCCCCACCTCGCTACAGCCTCCCTTGAGGTACCTGTAGAGAGCAATAAGGTCGCCCCCGAGCCTCCTCTTCTCCAGGCTGAACAAGCCCAGCTCCCTCAGCCGCTCCTCGTAGGACTTGTTCTCCAGGCCCCTCACCAGCTTTGTCGCCCTTCTCTGCACCTGCTCAAGCACCTCCATGTCCTTCTTGTAGCGAGGGGCCCAAAACTGAACACAGTACTCGAGGTGCGGCCTCACCAGAGCCGAGTACAGGGGGACGATCACCTCCCTAGCCCTGCTGGCCACACTGCTTCTGATACAAGCCAGGATGCTGTTGGCCTTCTTGGCCACCTGAGCACACTGCTGGCTCATATTTGGCCAAGCAGTTTTCTAACCACTCATCTCCCAACCTGTAGCGCTGCTTGAGGTTGCACCCCAGGTGCAGGACCCGGCACTTGGCCTTGTTGAACTTCATGCAGTTGGCCTCAGCCCATCGGTCCAGCCTGTCCAGATCCTCCTGCAGAGCTTTCCTACCTCAAGCAGATCGACACACGCACCTAACTTGGTGTCATCTGCAAACTTACTGAGGGTGCACTCGATGCCCTTGTCCAGATCATCGATGAAGATATTAAAGAGGACCGGCCCCAGTACTGAGCCCTGGGGGACGCCACTAGTGACTGGCCTCCAACTGGATTTAACTCCATTCACCACGACTCTTTGGGCCTGGCTACCCAGCCAGTTTCTAACCCAATGAAGCGTACGCCAGTCCAAGCCATGAGCAGCCAGCTCATCACATGTCAGAGAAGACTGGGTGAAGTTTTTACTGTACCTTATAAAGTGTAGTTTGGCTCCCTGTTCTGGGTACCTGAGAAAAGAGAAACAGTGGAGTTCTAAAGCAGCAACTTAATGCCATAACCATGCCTTGCTGAGAGAGAGTGACAATGTTCTGGCCCAGAGGTACACTCTTTACAGACAGGATGGTACCTTTTGTCACTGGAACAATGGCTACATGTAGTTAGCGACCACAATGAATAGCCTTTATCTCCCAACTAGCTGCAAAAAACAGATTGTCATAGTTACTGCCCATGTTATGAAAGAAAAAATTCAGGCTTTCAAACAATTTCTCTTACTGATTTTCACCCCAGTGCTTGGCCTCTCTCAGGAAGCCACAGCTCACCTCCTGAAAATCAGAGTTTTGTTTTGTTGTCATCTTCTCTTGATACTTTTTGTTGAGAAAGCATTAGCAAACCCTGCACCACATGTCCAAAGCTGGAACAGTGACCATTCCACCATCATGAGGCTCCTGCTGTTGTCAACAGATGCCTGTTGCAATAACAGAACAAACATAGGGCAGGAAACTTGGAGCAGTGCAAAAATATTTTGCATCAGAAACTGACTGCTTGATCATCAGAAAGATCTGGAAATGAAAGCCAAGATATTTGAGTTACACAGCATCGGGAATCTCTATGGTGCCTGTTAGCAGATACGTATTAACTGCTTTCTGAAATCAGCAGACAAACTACTATCTATTACACCTTATTTTTCTTAGGGCATTTTTGCAATGGAAGTAAGCATCGTATATCCATTTCAGGCTTGGGCATGAAGGGGTTTCTCTGCTTCTGAGATCCTGGATTGAAGCACAAAGCTGTGCTGAATGCACTGCTGAGACTCCAAGCCTGGATGAAACAGTCTGCAAAGAATAACAGACTGATCCCAGAAGTTACCAACCAAGATGTGTGCATTCCACATTTATAAAGTAATGCAATAGCCCTTTGATGATTAATGCAGGAAGGGATTTCAATCTCCCTTCAATACAAAAGAAGACACGGAACAACTTGGAAGGCATGTCTTGCCAGAAAGGTATTACTGATTTACAGTCCAATATAGCCCATGGTATTTTACTGTACCATGCTATGCACAGACTTAGTATCAGCTGTTACTGACGAAAGAATTCAAGAAGGAATATTCTGCCCTGGAAGAACTGCTACTCCAGGAAAATACTCTGCTCTGGAAAATTCCTCCTCCAGGTCAGCACAAACACAGAGATTTTAAGCACAGCAAGGCATAACCTTGCAAAAAAGCAAAGGAAAAGGATAAAAAGAAAACCAGAGGAGGCGCTAAATTCTGTGAGTCTTAAGTGGCATGCAGTTTGAGCTCTTATTGCTGCTCAGTGTCTCAGAACAAGGCTAGAGGGATCTAACCCTTCTGCTATTCACTGATAATAACTATTCTGCTAACCACTGGTCTCTGCCCAGTGGTCTCTTTGACGGTGGACTTGGAAAGAAGCAAAGCAGAAAACTCAGGGGCATAGCTGCTTTGTCATTATACTTCAGGATTAATATCCTGGTCTTCTATTTATGGTTACATAACCAAAATGTATACTATTAGGAACTTTGGTTACTGTCAGAGATTCAGTCCTGGCTATGTGCTCTTTTTATCTGACTGTTTTTTGTCCCACAGTACCTAGAGCACTTCCTCAGACAACTGAGGAAGCACTCTGCACTCCGAGGAGTGAGATATTATCTTTCCCCTCCAAAAAAAATCTGTTCAGAAAAACAAGAAATTAAAATCCACTGACTTACCTGGTGTTCACACCTGCTGACATGGTGTGGTTAGCTGTTGTGGTCCCTTTATGGCCTTGGTCACATCGACTCATCTGCGGGGCTGTCATAGGCCTGGCAAAGAGAAGGTGAGTAACACACTAAAGATGGAATATAACAAGTGCACTGAAATTCTCCTTGTGGGCTGGTGAAACCTAGCACTTGTTTTGCCACGTTTAAAATGCAACCATTATCCAAAATAACTTGCATATTGTGAGCTCCCCTGTGCTCCTTTCCCCAACACTGATGACCAAATGCATGCTCAGACCTTTGAAAGATGTAAGTTACCTGGTGAGAACTTCGACACTGTACAAGAGGGCCTGCAAAGAGGTGGCAAGTGCAGCCATAGCAGCAATCTCCTCACGAGCTGCTGTCATAGTCTCCGCTTGAGAGGTTTGCCGCTTCAGTTTCTGCAAGTAACAGGGAACCAGTGCTTCCAAGACCATCAGCATTTGGAGGCTGGAAAAATAACCAATACTTAGTCTGTTATATCCTCTCAATCACAGAATCACAGAATTTCTAGGTTGGAAGAGACCTCAAGATCATCGAGTCCAATCTCTGACCTAACACTAACAGTCCCCACTAAACCATATCCCTAAGCTCTACATCTAAACATCTTTTAAAGACCTCCAGGGATGGTGACTCCACCACTTCCCTGAGCAGCCCTTTCCAATGCCTAACAACCCTTTTGGGAAAGAAGTTCTTCCTAACACCCAACCTAAACCTCCTCTGGCACAACTTTAGCCCATTCCCCCTCATCCTGTCACCAGGCACGTGGGAGAACAGACCAACCCCCACCTCGCTACAGCCTCCTTTAAAGTACCAGATGGAGGCTTAAGATTCTATCTGAAAACCCCTGGATCTCCTACTGGCCTGCGATTTCATTGCTTCTCACTCGTTAAGCAGCCATGGGCCAAAGAAACTCTTGTATGAGGGACTTCAGGGGAAAAAAACTGGCTGATGTATGAAACAATAATAGAAACAGCCTGAACTTTTAGATATCTTCTGAATAAGTCATCCACTTGCAGGCATTCATTTTCTCTTCCAGAGACTTCTTTCTTCTCTGGTTCTCTCTTGGAGCATAACCTTTTTGTATTCCTAGTTTACTTTCTCTCTCTCTCTGTATCTTCATTTCCTTTTCAGCTGCCTGTTTCTGCCCTCCAGTGCCCTATCCATTGCCTCTCTGACAACAGAAACCTTAATAACACAATGTGATCCCCACCTGGACGTGCAGCCTACATTACTGCTGCTCAGGCTGCCATCCAGCTCAGTATTGCAGCCCGAGACTTGGCCTCACAGGGAATCCTAGTACTTACAGTGCATTTCTATATTCTCTGCCTTGATTTGTCTGTCTTGCTTTCCGATGCTATGTGCCACTTTAGGCCTCATTTGAGTCTCTACAAACCAAGAAAACAAAATCAGACCAGCACCTTCTGAATGATTCAGGAGCATAGGCCACCACTGTCACACACAGCTTAATGGCTTCACTGATCGAAAAGGTCAAGTCTTCATTCCCATAGCAGAAGTCTGAGGGAGTAAAACAATATGAGAAAAGTAGTACACAAACATATTGAATATGAAAAAAAGATAGCACGCTCCTTTCTTTCCCCCATTTTCAACTACTTGCTTCTCATGTTAACAATCCCCAGTAGGCTCTTGATTTTTGACAAAAATGAATCTACAAAACAGAAACATGTGCTGCACTCCCACTTGCACCCTGACATCCAAGAACCCAGCAGGTGAGAAACAATTCTTAGCTGGTCGAATCATTGCTGAGCATAAGGCCTACAGCTGCTGCTGGAGTCTTGTTTCAAACATCACCCATCACAAGCAAAATCTTAAGCTCGCACATGACAAGGACACATGAGCTTAAGCACAATTTTTATGCTTCCTCTTTTTTTTCCTAGGTGTTCCCACCAAACCGAAAATGACACTGATGCACCACTGATGGAAGAAGAAAGTTAGATTTCTAAAAATTAAGCCCCTTCTATACTGGCAGCCAGATGACCTCCAGCACAAAAGTGACTCTGGTTTGCTAATGATTTGAGAAAAAGGTTTCAAAAGCCTTTCAGTTTCAGACTACAAATTTTTGTACCAAGAAACCCATGTATCCAAAGAATAATATTTGCAATAACGTTACAGTCCCATTTTTAGCAGAGACTTTGGTGTACAGGAACTCAAGTTAAAGCTACGGTCCCAAAGTGCATAAGTTACGGTCCCAAAGTGCATAAGTCACTTTGAAAAATGGAACTTGAAGTCAGATTTTTAGGTAATTCTGATTTTATATGGAAAATACCAGGCACAAAACATACTCATCTATGGTCTCACTGTCAATATACACTTGGAAAGTGCAAATTTGAAAAACAACTCAAAGATTCTTATAAAAATCAGCCAAAATTACTTCCCTGCAAATCACAAAACAGTGAAGTTTTTAAATGCTGCAATGCATGGATAACTACCAAGAGACACAGTGTCCTGGGCACATCACACAGCCATATATATTCTGCTTTGTGATAAATCAGCTCCCTCCTAGAACTCAGCATGGTCGAATGTCTGAATGACATCCATCACTTACTAGTCATAGTCTGCCCACAGGAGAGGATGCTTTTGTTTCCTGCCCACATGGAACAGTGCAGAGGATGACACTGATCTTGTCAGCATAGCATTTATTAGGCATCTACATTCTTCACCCACACATGACAAAATTCAGAATGCCAGGGGCTAGCACACTCAATGCAGAAAAAGGAGCTTTGGAATAAAATAAATTAATAATTCCTTTCCTGCAGAAAATATCCAGTGGATAGTGGATAAAATCAACCTTAAAGGATTCATGAGGCATAAGAAACAGATATTACTACATTGTGAGAGAAGAGAAAGACCCTGAACAAATCTTACAGCATGAAATAAATGTTTAACCAATAAATAACAAACCAGAATTACTGAATAAAGGATGATTTGCTGTTACCTAATGACTTGAGAGGCTTTTCTGCTTTCACCAGTTCTAAGATGTCCAAAATGTCTGGAGTCTCTCCCTCTAAAGACTGCAGCAGGTCAAACAGGCACTGAGCTGACACTCCTTTGCTGGTTCCATTGTTCGTAGCATCCTGTTTCAATGACACACATTTGGGGTTGATTTTCTCAGGACCTGTGTGCATCCTGGGAATCTCAAGGAGCTGGAAACCCTTCCTTACCTCCCCCTCCCCCCCTTTTTTTTTTATTCTTGATTCAATAGACTGATGCTGTAATGGAAACATAATCTGAAAACTGCACACAGCTTTACTCCCCCCAAAAATCAGATCTGTGAAGAAGGATGTGCGTGCTTACAGTGCACGTGCAGTTAGGTTTGGCACTCCCACTTTAAATTAAAATTCCATTAATTAATTTTAACCCACTAAAATGTTAAGTGATTAGTGAAGATTTCAAAACACGGCTAATCCAGTTTTATAGTTCACATGTACTAAAACTTGGCAGTAAGTTTTCTGTTCTTATTGCTGGATTCTAAAAAATGATTTGTGTATGAAGAGTTACAAATCATTATTGTCCTTTTATAACCTATTTATACACAGAAACTTAAAGAGAAACTACATTTACTAGCCTGGATACCAGTGGCTCATTAACTCAGTGCCCCACTCAATTGACTGATAAAAAAAAGTGTGAAGAAGTAAGTTCAGGAAATGGTTCTGTGTAGCATGAAGTGCAGCAAGCACGTGTTCAGTCTGAATTGTGCTGATCCTCCAGCTGTTTTCTTTTTGTGATCTCTGAGGGGGGCTGTCTGCATACACAGGCTTCCCCACACCAAGCCTAGGGAATGCTTTTACTCACAGGGAACTCCAGGAGAGGGGCCACACTGGCGAACAGTTGCAGAATGAAAGGCTTGCGATGCAGAACGTAGAACTGGCGGCAAGCAAACTCTATCGCTTGGCGTAACTGTGGGTTGCTTTCGTAATCAGCATAAACCTGAGCAAATATAAAATGTCATGGAAGTACTACTCCAATGGAAGGGCTCGTCATCTCCTGACCCCAGACTGAATCAACTACGGCCTGACTCCAAGTCAGGAGTGCTGTTGATTGCAGTAGCGGAATTATTCCATGCGTCTTTCATAAGATACAATTCTGTATAGTTACCCCAGAGTGGTATGTGACATTTTCTTTTTATTTTTTTGTCCTTCAACAAAAATATTTAGTTTCAGAGCTGTAAAAACACCAATATTCTGTCCAGCAGAAGCGTTACTGAATCAGCAGTTTTCCATTACATGTTTATGTGGCTGATTATTCTTAATCAAGAACCTACATTTGCCCAACCTCAGCAACATCATGTTTGTGGGTTTTTGTTTGTTTGTTTTGTTTGTTTTCTTTTTTTTTTTCAGACTGCATCTCCAGTTTGTCAAGATAATTTGAACTTCTAGCCCGTTCTCCAACACACTGACATTTCCACCCACTTTAAAGATATTTTAAGTTTTTTAGAGTGGCATTTCCTTCAGAGTTGGCCACTGAACCATGCAGCAAACATGTTGCCAAAGATGTGGGATTTGTTTCTCAGAGTTATGTAAACAGTATAACATAGCTAGGAAAAACTTCACTGTGCTTCCTTCTTTTGTCTATATCAATTGCCTGTCTGCACATCTCTGCTAGTACAAGTCTTTGGGAGCTTTGGGGCAGGGGTGCTTAGCATTTTCTTGCTATTTGCTGGCAACAGGTAAGGCCGAGATTTTATGGTGGTGCAAAACTCACAATATAGCACAAGGCTCCTTGAATGTTTCTAAAAATTTTTACCTGTGTGAGACCTTTGCAGAGATGTACTCATTTTTCAGTGGTTTAGTAGCCTGAAGTATGTCTTGTAGTATGTCTTTAGTACAATTACAAGCCTTTAGCTTGCTTTTGAGGCCACTCAGTGGCCTGTTACACTCACAAGAATTTATTTATTTACTAAATCTCTATTTAGATATGCTCTTTGAGCCCTGCAGAAAGTGTTACTGTCTATAGACAGTATATTGATGTTTCTTTATTGTCTGTATCTAATTTTTCCCAAATATTAACAGAAGGAGGGTATATATACATATATATACATACATATATATACATACATAAGGGTATATATACATACCTCATATATAATATATATATATGTATATACATACCACAAAGTGAAAAGAAACTCCACCTCTAATGCATGCAATGTTTTCCATCACTCACATGGAAAAGATGCATACAGTTTTTCAAAAACTCTTAGTGTAATTTTCTGTTGCTATTTAAATTGCAGATAATAATTTATTGTACTTTAAAAAAGTTAATACAATTCAGTTTAAGTCAGCGAGTAGCTTGTCTAGATATTTCAACCATTCTCCAAATTTCAGCCATCCCTGGAGGAAAAAAACACCAAGGGAAACCCAGGGTCGAAAAATTTTCAAGAACTTTATATTTCTGTGTGAAAGTAAAGAGTGAGGGAGACAAACATCCATTTACTTAAAGAAGAAAACACAGTCATTTACTCAAGAAGATATGCGAATGCAATCCCAGGAATACTGATTTGTGCTTTCCCACCCTGATCTGATGTTTGTCTTCTCAGAGCCCCCAGAGCCTGAAACCTCACCAGGACTCATCAGATGGCTACAGTCAAGCATAAACCGTATCCATTAACTCCCAGTTCTATAACAAAATGCCCGCTCTGAAGTCTTCCCTTGTATTGTTGATGGAAATGGCTCACCTGCAGCATGCTGGGGAGGACCCACTGGTACCCACTGAGGGAGAAGAGGTGGTTAAAGTGCACGGCTGTGTTGATGACTGTGGCAGCGTACTGCCTCAACAAGGCACTGTCTTCGGGGTGCAGGATCAGGGCACCGTTGAAGACGTTCAAGAACAGCATGATCTCATCCCCCCAGGGGAACTCGCTAGGCATGCCAAGGAACATCTCCTCTAGCAGCTTAATCCACAAGCTTTTCTGAAGAGTGTCAAGACCAAAGAGCTCTTTTCCAGCTGTGGGGGAGAAGAGGCAACAACAATCAACTCTGTCTACAACAGCGAGCCTCACAACACTCCCATAGGCTAAAGGATTCTCCAGAGAACCCTTCCACAAACACTGACCTTAGTTCTGCCTTTTCAAAGTGACCGCACCCATCCTGCACTCCTGCATGTGCCTACAGGGCTTGAGCCAACCACGATTAAAAACAAAACACATGAAGACTAAGACTGATGAATATCACACAGCAAATCTGCTCCCCTAGTAGGAAATTCTCTTCTTAAAAAGTGAAAGCAAATCTGAGCTTGTACATTCTTCTCACACAACCTGGATGGCTGCATGGATTTATGCTGAATTTTTATCCTTCAGGTGTCCCACACATTACAGGACATCGATGCATAGTTCCAATAATGCTTCTGAAAGCAAGTGTCTTTAGGGCCTGTTACAGAACTGGCCAATGTTTACCACTCTGCAACAGTGGCCTGTTTAATTCTCAAGTCAGCCTGGAAACTCTACTTGACTTTCAGATGAAAGTTCCTAAAAAGAAAGCTGTTTCTATATCTCCTACAGAGTCTGCCCGATCTTCATTTAGAGGCTGATGCTTCCACAAAGTGGATTTTGTGCTCTTCTTTTTATATGTTGTTATGCATAGTGGGGTGTTATGCACTTCCTCTGAACTGTGTTTCATACCTCTGGGTTTGAAAACACTGACCCAATGGCAGGATGCTTGTGGAACAAGCTGGCAACCGGAGTTCTTGAGTTCAGAGAAATCAGTGCAAGTACTCCCATGATAGTCACAGAAAAATTTAGGCTAGATGAGACAACCAAAGGTCCCTGACTCAGGCAAGATGAACTTCAAAGCTAATCAGGTGGCTCAAGCCCTTGATTGACTGATTCTACAAATCTCTGTGGATGAAGATTGCACTGCCTCTCTGTTTGTGATTGTAATGTAAAGATTATTTTTTTTTTTTGTCCAACTGTGATTTTCTTGTCTGCAATTTGTGTTTGCTGCCTCTTGTCCTATTGTTGCACATTTCTGAGAAGAGCCTGGCTGTTCTCACCACAATGCTGCTTTACTGGAAGTCTGCCATGAGGTGCCCTACCTCATGTCCAAGCCTTCTCTTCTTCAAACTGAAGACGTCCAGGTTCTCGTATGACCTCTCCTCACAGGACAAGTGTCTTGGCTCACTAACCACCACAGCAGCCCTTCCTTAAATCTACTCTGGGGTGTCTCCTGTGTTTTGGTGAGTCCAGAACTAGACACAGTATTCCAGCTGTAGCCTCATGCATAATTTTAATACATAAATAGATTCTCATCTGGGTCCAAAGAAAGTAACTTTGTCTAGAGATGCCTAACATAGCAAAGCTTTTTCTGCTGTTATGCTTACAAAGCAGCAGCTATGTATCATTTTCCCTAGGAAGAGATTTATCAGCCTTCAGTGATGCCACAAGCCTGTGTGTTTCTAAGGCAAATGAAGTTCTTCACATAAACCTTCTGGGCCCTATACAACCACCAGAAAAAAACCATTAAAAGGCCGTACCTTGGGGATCATTGAAGAGTGAGAACTCAGCATCAATGGCACTTCGGGGAAATGAAGGCAAACGCAGCAGGTCTTCCTGAAGCATTGATACGTGTGACTGCTTGTGGGCAGTGGGGATTTTCTGGGTCAGCGATATGAGGAACAACACCCGCCCCACCTCTTCTAGTTTGCGGGTGAACACCTGGAAGAGAAAAAGAGACACGGATCAGTGTCAGTCTGGTCAAAAAGCTCTTTACAAAGTATGTACTTTTTTCTAGGTTAGCTTCCACAGCTTTCTCCGATGGTAAAGAGATTGCACTCAAGCCCCAGAGGAACCTGCTGAAACTCAGAAAGCAAGTGCTGTGCCCTTCTGCTAGAATTTGCAATGACTGGTGGGTTTTAGCCCCACTCAGCAAAGATGGATTGTGTTCATAAAGGAGTTTTAACACCGCTTTCCATTTCCGTCTTGTAGCGGACCCTGAATAGCTGTCAAATGTTTTGCAACTGTGCTGTCTAGTCTTTGGTAGATCAGTAGAAACTGCCTGTGTAAGCCCCAAGGTGATCAGAGGCAAACCAACTCCAAACTGAAACCCATACAGTTGCAGTTGCTCTCTGCAAGGTCTTAGACAATGGTCAACATCATGTCTGTTTTCTGGCTGGCATAATAAAACTTTTAATACCAAACATTTAAAGTTTAACCGCATTCCACTTCCTTTTTATTTCCTGCTTAGTGTCATCCTTTGCAGATATAGCTAGAGCAACTTTTTTCCCTACTTTTCCCTGTGCTACTGTGACAGGGACAGTTTTGCTTTTGTGGAAAACAAAGTATGCAGCTTCCTACAGATGGAGTAAATTCAATATTGCTGTCTTACTGTCTAAGGAAATGACACCCTCAGGGGTCTGAAGCACGTTAAAAGCACTGCCCTGACATTTTAGGTAGGGTTCAGTTCCTATGAGAGAGCTCCTGGAAGCTGCAGAACATTAGCAGGATCAGACAGATTATCAGGTCTTGAGGCAGGAAGATGGGAGGACAGTGTCTTTGTGAGACAGATTCTGCGCCAAATGCTCCTTCTCCAGCAGAGCTCTCTATCCACATGCAGCATGAGTGGAGGTTTTTAAAGGGAAAGGAAAGGTTTATTTACATGATTTGTTTCTGGGCAGAGGTGTTCAGTGACAGTAAGATACCTGCTTCTGAATGAGCTCTTGACCCTTTTCGGGATGCATCTGTACCAGGTTGAGCTGGGGAGAAACTGACCTCCGGAAAGGATAAATGTCACGGACATAGGTCTGCCAGGAAAGGAAACAATAAAGTGAATTTTAAACAAATGCAAATTGTAACAGCATTACTAGTTAGAACTAAATAAGAGGCCCTTTAGTCTTTTCAGAAACTTTTGGGCAGGGCCTTCCAGACACTGTGAAACATTATGTGAAGCTTTTCTGAGAAAGCTAGACATGAATAATTTAAGAGCCAAGGGACTCCACTTCTGCCTCTCCCCTGTTCTGACAAACTCCCATCTTTCACCACACAACTAAATACCAGACATGTGGTGCCTGCATGTCTGAATTCTGCTTATGGGCTGCCTGTTCTCCTTTAGATAACCCTGATGTTTAAAAAGGGATGAGATGGAAAGGACAAAGTAATCAGTACCTGACCTTTGCCTTACCTTGTTGTAATGAATAAGATTCCATCGCTTATCCATTAAAAAGTAATGAGAAGACTGTGTTTCAGGTATGTTAAAAAACTCCAAACACTCCTGAAGGGGAAGGAAAAGAAACATCCTATTACTTATTCGTTATCTTGTAGAAAGACCTCAATATCCAAAATATGAATATCCAGCTAATAATGTATAAAGGCATAAACCTACTAGGCTCTCACTCTTTTGGCATTAATTCTTAATTTCTTTTTAATCATGAAGTACATTAATATGTTTGTGACAATCAAGGCATGCTGTTATCACAGTCCTGAAGACCAATTTACTTATTTTGATGTCTTCATATTGCATGTATTTGCCTGGCCATATGACCCATATTGGTATTGCAGCTTCCATTTCTATACTACATATTTATCAAGTTTTAGAGGCAGGGGACGTACAGAAACATTGCAGTTCAGAACTTCCAAAGCACTGAGGTGCATGTTTCCCATCAAAACTTAATGTTGGACAAACCTGAGTCTTTTATAAGTCTGTTTCTTATGTAGTTCACATATAATGTCATCCAGGACAAAAGGGAAATGACCTCACAACTCCTAAATCCCAACATATCATTCATCATGGCTAATGAGTCATCATTTCTGCTCTTTCTAATCCTGATCATCCTGTTTAGTGTTGATAAAACCAAAATTTCAATGATTTATGTATTTATCCAGGGATGATATACAGCAAATACCCAACAAGATGCATTGTATTCAAATGTACTTGCATTTGTGGGGCTTTGGCTGGCTATGAGGTCAGGGTGTTTCTATTGCCCTTTAATATGGGATTCTGTTTTCTTGCAACCAAGCTCTCCTCATAAGAAGACAGAACTGCCTGTCACAACAACGTGTCTCCCCTGACACTGAACCAGGAAGATTAGGCAGAATGTATTGCTGGCATACAGGTATGTCAGGTAAATGTACTATTGAGCAGTTTGTCCAGTTCGAAAACTCAATCCTACCTTCAGAAGGGCTTCAAACTGTGTGTCCTCATGGACTGGTAACTGAGTTGGGATGTCGCACTCATTCTGTCCATGTACGACAAGGGTCTTTGTGCCTAAAAGAAGAAAAGTAGAGGTACTCTTCCTGGGCTTTTACTTACTTCAGTCTCAAAAGACTGCCCATATAGGATAAGCAATATTTAAAATTCATTCCTGGGCAGACAGACAACGTCAGTCCTGCCTGGAATACATTATGCAATGTTAGCACAGTCTCGTACTTCTACAGTACATGAGACATCGATCTGTTCCTAAAACATAGAGCTGGTGACTTTAGCAGCAAATCAACTCTGGGGAAGGAACAGGCATAAAAGGTCAAATCTGTTTTTCAGCAAGAAATCTCTTGCTTACTCATGAAGTCCTAGGCTCACAGCACACCCTTCTTGGGCTTTCTTGAGATTTAAATGATAGGTTGCATTAAATCAAACTGAGTCTGAATGGTACAGTCCTAAAAGGATCTTCCTGCCAGTCTTTCACAGCCCAACTGGCACAAAGCCCCATGTTGAAATACCTGTTCTCATTCACCTTCTGTTTGCTTCTTTCAGAGCTCTTAAAGCCGTTTTCTGAATCTCAAGGAATGAGAGGTGGAATTTACTGACTGAATCCTCAACTGAAGGAAAACTGACTTAGAAAATGCAGCCATTTGTAGCAGGTCTGATCCAGTTCTGACAGATCTCCCTATTGGTAGAGGGCGGTTGTAAACTTGGAAGTGTAGTAGATGTAAAGACTCTTTTCTTATACCTGGCATTGAGGCAGTCACCAGCAGTTTCACTTCACACTGTTCCTTCTTCATAGTCTGTTTGAGATCCTTGAAAAAAAGGCCTTCAACATAACCCACCACTTCCCAAAGGAAGGTCAGTGTTGCAGAAATGGCATCCATGCCCCATTCACATGGAGTGCGTACAAAATACATGATCAATCCCACCTGCAGGTAATAAGAGTACCAGGTAATATGTATTCTAACTGTGCAGGGCATTGTATAAACACAGAACAAGATCATGATTCTTCTGCCTTTCTTCACTCGGGGTAAATTCATTAAACTTAGATCCTGAAAGTTTACACATACTGCAGAACAATCTGCCTCTACTATTCTTCCTTTTTTTTTTTTTTTTTT
The DNA here is from genome assembly GCF_965140915.1 of Aythya marila. Taxonomy (NCBI): domain Eukaryota; kingdom Metazoa; phylum Chordata; class Aves; order Anseriformes; family Anatidae; genus Aythya; species Aythya marila. The sequence goes on along the minus strand of NC_139047.1, from coordinate 6,733,436 downwards.
TTTTTTTTATATAGAAGATGGGGAGTGGGGACAAAAAGGGCAATTACAGCCCAGCCTTAAAAGACATTGTAGATGAGGAAAAGGGAGAACATCTGCAATAAGAGACTTCTTTGCCTTATGCTCTGATGTGCTGCCACATAGACACCTGACAAACACTGGAAGGCTCCTGGAGCAGCATACATCTTGTCTGTTTTTTCATCTCTTAACTGAAAGAACTGCAGCAAATGCATTTTCCACAATCATAAAAGAAGCTCCTAGTTTTATTCCAAAGGGACTGTCCAAAAGCAAAGCATTTTCTGAATGAAAATTAAGTAAAATAATTAAAGGTTTCCAGCATTGTGACCCTCCTATTGCTTTACAACTCAGCATCTATGATTTAGCTCAGAAATTCACGACAGGAAGTCTAGAGGTTTAATAAAAAGGTAAAGGTTCCTCTTCCTATAAGGAATAAAAAGCTGATGTAAGCCCGGTATTTTGCATCTACAGCCAGAAGCAGATAGGAAACATAAATGAAAAGACACAGAGCATTTTTTTCTTTGCAGATTGTGGCATTAACTTTTTATGACACATGCAGATAGAGGTGAGATTATGAGCTGCACAATTTACTCACAAGCTACTCACCAAATAGTTAAAGAGGATATGAGATGTCTGCGCAGGGAAGTCCCCAATGTTCAACAAAAGCTTCCTTAACATATACATCAGCTCATCCTAAAAGAAGAGCAAATGTTTTCTTTCCATCACAAAATGGAAAATAGATTTCTCCACTTGTCTTCCCCAGCTTTGTTACCTCCCATTTTTCTGCATCCCTTTGTTCAGTTCTGTCTGTTGGTGCGTGAAGTGGCACTCTATGCTTGTGACCATTCCTACATTTCCCAAAATAAGACTCAGGGCACAGCACCCGGGTCAACATCCTTATATTTCATTTTAAAGAGGCCAATACCTCCTACTGCCATTTGTCCTGACTGTAGCATCCTGATTCTGCACTCCCCTCTCCCTGTAATAATACTAATTCTTGCTTACCACAACAAATGGCTGCCTAGATAATCTTGCTGAGACACTGTGAAATCTAGCACAGCTCAACTCAGTAACTGTGGTTGCTGGGTAGGAGATCAGGGCAGAATCTAACACTCCTTCTTTTAGAAGCTGCTTTCTTTAATGCAGACTAATTAATTTCTTAAGGTGGGGAGGAAGGCAGGTAGAAGGGAAAGAGTTTCACTGTCAGCCAAGGACAGACAAACAGAGAGACAAGGCCATGAGACCTTTGAGAAAAAAACGAACAGGATGGCATGGGTGAAGGTAATATGGCCTGTTTTTGATAGAAGGGGTTGTGCTTCACTAAGCATCTGTTCATGGCTAGGCTCAGAGCAAGTCACATCCTTAGCAGGGGTAAATGAGCTGTGCCACATTTACATCAGTGGACAGTGCCTGAAGCCAACTGATGATATGGCCTAAAAGACTTTGAGGCACATTATAATTGCAGATGTTCTTCTCCAGATACTACCCACAGAGGTATTTTGCTTGCAGCTGTTCTCCCCTGCTCTAAGCGATGTACAAGGCCAATGGGGAGAAGAGGAGTTTACCTGTCGGTTGCTTATTGTGAGCTTCTCAAGGAAATGGCGCAGGACTGTAGAGGGGTCTTCAATTAAGCAGTTCCACAGGACCTGCTGAGCAACAGCACTTACTGTAAAACAGAAAGAAAACACAGTCAGAACTCTCTCCCTTAGAAAAGCCTTGAAATGGTGCACTTAGATGCAAATGTTCCTAACCTTCTATTACGATTAGCATTTTTGTACTGAAATACACAGGAGCTGCTTTGAGGCACTAGGATTCCTGTTCACCACTGCAGTCATTTGAAAAAAAGTCTAATAACAGAATTGTAGGGGTTGGAAGGGACCTCTGGCGATCATCAAGTCCAACCCCCCTGCTAAAAACAGGTTTCCTACAGTAGGTTGAGCAGGAAAGCATCTAGGCAGGTCCTGAATTTCTCCAGAGAAGGAGAAATTCTTTTACATTGTAAAGAAGTTCTTATGCATGTTTGTGTGGAAATTCCTGCGTTTCAGTGTCTGGTCATTGCCTCTTGTCCTATTGCTGCCTTTCCTAAATTCTGATGATAGGATAGGAATCACTTCAGCTCTGTAGTCAGAAAAATAATAAAGAAATAACTGCTTGGATTCACAACTCCATATGGGCAAATATGTCAATTAAAAAGAAATAATATATATATATATATACTTTTCTTCATGCATGGAAACGCCACCTCATGGTGATTCACTGAGTGACTTTATCTGTTATTAATGGATAGTATTAGATAGTCGGCAGGGGATTATGTTGATGATCAACTCCCCAAAGTGTAATTAATCATAGCCCTGTGAAGATTAACAACAGCTGAGAATTATTCATTGTTTTGTTTTCAGTGCTCAGTTCTTTGTCACAAAATGACATATTATTTAGGTGGCTGGCTACACCCACCCAAAACGGAATAAAGAATGTGACAGAAAGTTAAGTGTGCAATCAGCCATCATGATGGGTGATAAGAAAGGAAGAGCAACAGTCCACCATCTATAAACATTTAAGAGAAACAAATACAGAAGAACCTATTATTACTTTACAAATACATCACAGACCGTAAACAAAATGTTAGAACTGTGTACAGCTGGATTTCCACTTGTCATTGGATCAAAGAAATATTGGTGGGAATAGGCTTCAGGACGTCTCTAGTCCAAGCCCTGCTTGGAGCAAGACTGTCACCAACACCAGATTATGTCAACCACAGCTTTGTCTAGCCAAGGGTTGATAGCTGCTGTGGAAGGAGATGGATGGAGATGGAGACTGAACTATGCTCCTGGTAGACAAGTTCTTTCCTAATTTGCATCCTGAACCTCACAAGCTGCAATCTGTGTGGTAGTTTCTCCGTTTCCTTTTCATTACACAAAACAAGCCCAGTTTCCACAATCACTCCTCACAGAACACCAGTTTTAGGCCTCTTACTGTCCTGGTATCCCCTTGCTAGATCTTTTGCAGCTTCCCAACATGCTTCTTGAACTGGAAGCCTTTTCAGGGTCCCAAAAGATAGCAAATATCATTGGAAACCCTGAGCAAAGAAGAAAAAGAGCCTACAAGATCACATTTATGTTTTCCACCCATTTGGAACTAGTTTGTGAGGACTGAAAATGTTATTCATAAGCTTTGTAACAAATATATACACTTATAACATTCTACTAATAGGAAACATGAACTATGAGCAAATACAAGGTACTATTACACCTGTTCCCACTTTAGTTATGGGACCTAACAAATGAAAATATTTTAAGTGCTGGCAGGTTCTGCCACTCCTAGGCAAGAATCACTTGAAGTGTAATCTAGGTCAGTACCAGCTACTCCATCCTCCCGGACTTCTCCGTCTTCCATCAGATGGACAATGGGGAGCACTGCTGCACAGATGCATGCTGGAAACACAGCCTGAGGTGGTTGTGGCATGTGATGGTTCGGCGTATGCTCTGTAGTGTGTTCTTCATCTGGAGCAGTAAGAAGAGTAGAAGGTAAGTGTCCATGATAAGCTGTGACACTGCACAGGCAGGTCAGATAAAAATTTATGTTAGGTGCTGAACAAACGGAAAAAAATGATAGGCTGCCTGGTCACTGTGCAAGCACAGCAGCTTTACTGTTCATCTCCAAGAAGAAACAGCATCTCCAGTAAACTTCTTGATCAAGAATTTTTATTGTCGATATTATCTTTACTAATTTATATTTCTTTTCTTCTAGACATTACATTTTCCTTTTTTATGAAATCTCATTTCATTACCGTTTTTTGGCCAATATGGTCTCCAAGGCATGACTCAGTGAAAATGAAACATGAAAAGTAAGGGAGGACATTGTGACAGGAAGAATGAATAAAATAATGCATGGCAGTAATTTATTATAAAGAGTTCAAGCCTGAGAATACATTCAGCAAAAGAAAATGCCATCAGCTTTAAAGGTTAGCAGGAAAGGCTTCCAATGAGTGAAATCCTAGGAAAGTATACTCCAAAGCGAAGTCAACCCACCTTCTGCACTGACTGCTGAGCGCACTGACCAGACAGAGCCACGGCGGAAGGAATAGTTCCTATGAGATGTACTGGAGGTGCAGGAAGGACTCACAGAGAGACGGCGGGAGGCCAGGTTGGCAACTTCTTCTACTGACAAAGAGAATGGGAAATGTCAATCGAGATCTAGCTGACAGACTTTAGGGAGCTTTCTGAAGGAGAGCACTTGCAACCAAACTGGCACATTGAAATTTCAAGTCAGGTAACACTCAGAAGGAACAATTTCAAATCTATAAAGAGCAGGTAGGCAATTTGCTCATGCTTTGAGAAACAGCTCAATATTGCTCCATAGGAGTGTTCAGTGCTTTGGTGAGTCACATTTTAACTTGCTTCTCTTCATCTACATCCTATTATCCACCATGGTTGGTGGTGCTTAGTTTTTCCTAAGAATTGTGAATTCTGCTCACATACTTCCCAATGTATGTATAGATCCAAACACCAGTGTAATTACCTAATTGCATATGCCTTGTAATGACTTCAGTGACATCTTTGTGCTCTCTTAGCTTGAAAATCCTCACCCATAGACTAAGTTTTCAGGGCACAACTCATGCCATGTAACTTTAACCATCTGAAACTTTAGTAATGAGTTTGAGCTGGTCATCTAGACCCTCCCCTCTAGATACTATAAAGACAGAAAATTCTGGAGGCAGTTCACTCTGTCTTAAGCTACGTGTCTTAGGACAAATACCGCCAAATACTCCCACCTTTTAATTATCAATGGATTAAAGTTAAGAAAAAAAATCATTCTTTTTGTCCCATATTCTCACTGTGTTAAAATCAGACCTCCCAAAATGCTGGGAGCTTTGATATATTAAGAGCTCTGAAGTTACATTGATTCTGGCTGAGGGGGAAAGGGGTAAGCGGGGCTCGGGACACAGTGAGTGTTCAATATATCTCAGGTTTTGCATTTATTTTTTATTTATGATTTTTTCTCAGTCACTTAGACCCTTCAACAAATGAGTGTGGCTGCTCACCACCTTTACAGAGGTATTAAACTGTGGTAGTACTTGCGCATGCTCTGAGGTGGTGAGCACACCAAGGCAAGGAATTTCCTAGCATTAATGATTTTCCTGGTTGTCACATCCCCAAGCAGTGCTGTATGTTGGTGGCAGGTGCTCCCTGGTTCCTGGAAGGCTTTTCCTGGCCCTGGAGCACACCTTCTTCTTCCTGCTCTGAGCTCGGTGTGCAGGTTGGCTCATAGCAGGCCTCCTGAGTGATGGGGATGGCTGTAATGAGACTGGCTTCCCGACCCAGGCGCTTCTTCTCTTCCTCCTGCTGCAGGTTTTTTAGGATGTGCTCTGCTCGCTGATGGGAACGTGACACTGCTCTGGCTGAAAAGGACTTCTGTCAGGAAGAAAAGAGAAGTACAGCCTGAAGCTGTTGGTTAAGATGCACGCATCCTAGGTTTTTCACTAGGGTCCTCAGTGACATTCAGCAACTCAGTTTGTAAATACAAATCAAAACAGCTCTAGTTGTACCAGGTGCTATGTCTATAACAAGCCTTGGTGCCAACCTCTCCCATGAGGAACACACAAACTGGCACATAGGAAACTGTCAGACAGTTCAAGTGAACTAATTCTTTGGGGAGATAACAGCTGTCTGCTCCTAAGATCTGACTTACTGTCTCTCACAGGCATGTGTTATACAGTACAGTGCCCCACTGAACAAACAGACAGAAAAGCCTTATGCTCATGTAGAATGATGACAAGAAAACTCAGTTTAGGCCACATCTTTTGGTTTTAGTTCCCTCCATGCCCTTACTGAGAAACAGCAATACTCACCCTCATGATATAGAATCATAGAAGGGTTTGGGTTGGAAGGGACCTTAAAGATCATCCAGTTCCAGCCTGTTGCCAGGGGCAGCAATGCCTCCCACCAGATCAGGCTCCTCAAAGCCCCATCCAGCCTGGCCTTGAGCACTACCAGGGATTGGGCATCCACAGCTTCTCTGGGCAACCTGGGCCAGTGCCTCACCACGTTCATAGCAAAGAATTTCTTAATGTCTAGTCTTTATCTCCCCTCTTTTAGCTAAAAGCCATTACTCCCTGTCCTGTCACTAGACTCGCTGACATATAGCCCCTCTCCTGCTTTCCTGTAGACCCCCTGTAGGGACTGGAAGACTGCTATAAGGTCTCACTGGAGCATTCTTTTCTCCAAGCTGAACAACCCCAACTCTCCCAGCCTGTCTTCATAGGAGAGGTGCTCCAGCCATCTGAGCATCCTCGTGGCCTCCTCTGGACCCGCTCCAGTAAGTTCCTGTCCTTACATTGGGGGATACAGATCTGCTTATGTCTGGCGGTCCCAGATATCTCTGCTTACCGACTGGTCTTCATTTATAGGGTCTTGCACACTCCCGCTGCACTGAGGAACCCAGGGGGGATCAAACATTGGCACAGATGGCATCCCCAGGACGGGGGAAGGCAAAGTGAAGTTTATACTTGGAGGAGGGATCTAAACAAAGCCATAAAAGACATTTTGTATGACAGCATACTAATATTAATGTCTGTAGTGCTAATTAAATACGAGTACAAGTACCCAAGACATTAATTACCTCTGCAAAGTATTCCCAACTCTGCATTTCACTACAACGTAAGACTGTACAACAGACAGATTTCTTTCTTTCTCTGGTGTTTATCTTGACCCCATTATGCTTCTCCCATTTTTAAACAGGAGTTCTACACATCATCTCCCCCTCTGGTGTGACTTACATGATGATTTCTTTCTCTAAACTGATTTTGAGGCAATTTCATGGCAGCATGTCACAACACGTCTACCCCAGAAGACAAACCACACATGGCAACGTTGTGTTTCATGTGTCCTATCTACCTTAAAGATCTGTTGTGCTCCTTCTTCCATCCTTGGCCAGACTTGATATCTAAACCTCCAGAGAGTGTGAAATTTGAGAATGGCATTCAGTCTTTGCACTGTCTCTGGGTGATGAAATTCGGACATCAGCATGTCAGAAACAGCCTCTGGCACTTTCACAGCACACAGCAGGAACATGGCAGCTGCAGGGAGAGAACATCTGATCATCTGTTTTGCTTATTACTGTGTTTATCTGGCAGGAAATTTTGCAGCTGTATAAACTCCCACCAGAAAGAAACTTTGGCTCCAAAAATAAGATCAGCAGTCTACCAGGCTTAGCAAAAATTGTACTGCTTCATGAAACCAAGCATGTGTGATTCTACCTTTTGGAACCTTGCAGCATTATCTGTGCAATGTTTTTTAAAAGTTCTGTCAAACCTGCTTTTAAAATAAAATACAGCTTTGCTCTTCTCACTAACATCTCAGTCACGAGTGGTTTAAAGTAAGAAGCAGCTCCTGAATAGCAGGACTAATTCAGTTTGGCTTTCTAAAATTTTATTTCCGAGTGCCTTCTGTGATGGTTAGTAAAGACCGGTTTAAGAGCTCAGCCTTTCCCTCAGTGCAGGAGGCAGTGGCCCAACAGAAGGCTCACTTGTCTATTTTCATGGGATAAAAACAAAAACAAAGGTTCTTAGCTAGCTAAGCACCATGCAATGACTGCAATCTGCTCAAAGACAAAATTGAGTTGCTATATATTGGGAAGCAAAGGACAAGATCCCAATGGAAGACAGCACAACAGAAGTTGAACTGGCCCATAGTTACTTCTTTAAAGCATATTTGAATATAAACAGGCATAGCCCAACTCCAGCCTTGTGGAGGCCAATTAATTTAGATGTGTATCTGAGGGGCACTGAGCAGGAACCAAAGGAACAGTGCAGTGCTGCTGTGGGAGTTTTGTGGGTGTCAGCACCCACGGCTTCTTTGTAGGACAACTAGCTTACCACAGAAAGACTGGAGGCAATTTGTCTAGACTTGGTGACAATTCCTCCCCACAGCAGAAGGAGGACATTTGCCATCTTGTTTGCCTCACCACTTATTCAGAAGGTGCAAGGCATGAGAGCTGTGCTAATGGGAGGCAGTCAGGACACATGAAGGACACAGCTGCCCTTTGACTGCTTAGGTCCTGCCTTGCACTGCAGAGGCTCCTGGTTCTGCTCCAGCATCATGCTCCAAATCTGCAGGGCCCCTCCTGTTTCACCACCTCAGAGAACGTTCTGCTCTTCACTGTTTTAACTGCATCTATGTCGGGTCTTTGTAGGGCTGATGTGAAAGTGTGAGCTCATGCTGAAAGCTTTCCATACCCCCAGAAAATAAATACATCCTGGAATGGGGTCAGTAGATGGTGCTGTTGTCCAGTAACACAGAAGTTTCTTTTACCCAGCTTGGGGATAGAAATATTGTGAGTGTTCAGGTCTGCCCTTGATGACTGATTTATGCTGGGGCTGAAATTACTCTTGCTAACAGGACAGCTACCTACAGACCCTCAAATGGATTTTAATCCTCCCTTCACGGAGGGGAAAAGGAGCCAGATGTATCTAACAGGCTGTATTAGAGGAGCAGCCAGCCAGCACTCCTCAGAAAGAGCAGCAAAGCTTTATTACCTTCTCTGTGAGCCCGAGTAAGGTTTTGATACAGGAAAAAGAATATTCCTCGAGAAAGGAGCTGAAGGGGGAGAAAGGAGTGCAGCCTCAGGCAGCTTGTTTCTCTTTATTTTGCCGCTCTCTATTCCTGTTTGCACATTTGGCCCCATGTATTGGGTTTACATGGTGAGGCGTTGGTAGCGGGGGGGCTGCAGTGTGGTCTCTGTGAGAAGAGACCAGAGGCTGCCCCTGTGTTGGACAGGGCCAGTTCCAGCTGGATCCCAGATGCAGCTGCTGCTGGCCAAAGCTGAGCCCGTGAGCTGGTTAAGCCCCTGTGAAAATGTATTTAAAAGGGAAAAAAATGCTGTGCAGCAGCTGCAAAAGAGAAGATTGAGAAATAACAGGAGAAAAACAACCCTGCAGACCCCATGATCAAGCGAAGGAGGAAGGAGTGCTCCAGGCATCAAAGCTAAAGTTCCCCCTGCAACCCGAGGGGAAAACCTTAGTGATGCAGGCTGCCCCCCTGCAGCCTGCGGAGAGGAGCCCACGCTGGAGCAGTCCGTTCCTGAAGGACTGCACCTTGTGGTACAGACCCCTCCTGGGGCAGTTCTTGAAGAACTGCAGCTCGTGGAAGGACCCGTGTTGGGGCAGCTCATGAAGGACGGCAGCCCATGGGAGGGATCCCATGCTGGAGCAGGGGAAGAGCAGCAAAGTGTTATGAACTGATGTCAACTCAATTCCCCATCCTCCTGCACTGTTCAGGGAGGAGGAGGATGTAGAAGAACCAGGAGTGAAGATGAGTCTAGAAAGAAGGGGGAAGTGGGGAGGTGTTTGCAGTTCTCGGTATCCTAATCTGTTATTAAATGGCAGTAAAATAAGTTAATCTTCCACAATGCAAGTCTCTTTTGCCTGTGACAGTAACTAGTGAGCAAACTCCATCCTTATCTTGACCCTCATTTTTTTTCCTCTGTTATTTTCTACCCTTGCCTTGCTGAGGAGGGGGAGTGAGAGCATAGCTTGGCGGGCATCTGAGGCACTAAAGAGGACTGCAGTGGGTTAGCTTTGTCTGGTCTCTCACTGAGATAAAAGCTCTTTAATGAGAGAAAAATAAAGGCTGCATGTGGTAGCTAAAAGAAAAAAAGATGTATTCTCTACTCCCCATAAGCAGGTGATGTCCAGCCACTTTCTGGGAAGCACAGCCTCATGGCTGTTGCTTCAGAAAACAAATGCCTTCATAATGAATGTTCCCTGCTTCCTCCTCCCTTCTTTTAGCTTTTACTGCTGAGCACAACATCGAATGATATGGAATAACAGACCTTTTGGTCAGTTTATGTCAGCTGTCCTGGCTGTGTCCCCTCCCAACCTTTTGACCACCCCCAGCTTGGTTGGTGACTTTGCTGGAGGCAGAGGGTTGGAGAGACAGCCTTGGTACTGTGAGAGCACTGCTGAACAGTAGGCGAAATTTATGTGTCATCAGCACTGTTCTAGCCACAAATGCAAGGCACAGCACTATAGGGGCTGTAATGAGGAAAGCTAACTCCATCCCGGCCAGACCCAATACACCTGGGAAACGCAAAGGGAAAGGGAAGAGCACAGAGAAGGCCCATGGGCTGAAGAAGTGCACTGTGTAGTCGAGGAGCAGATAGAAAGTGAAGAAACCAGAACTGATGAAGAACACTGAATGCAGATTCAAACAATGGACTTCAGGGCAGAATTTATTGCTGCCTGTGGAAAACAAAGGACTGGTAAGCTAGATGGAAGTGTGAGGGAGAAAGGAGAGAAGTCTGAGAACACTTCAAAGCTCTTGCATGGCCAGCAGCTTTTGATAAAAATACCCATAATTTAATCTCCATTGTAAAAACATCTGTTATGGCTCCCTCAGGTGTACAAATGTGTGGAAGACAGTAGTATTTAAGATATTCCCTTGGGTGGGTGCTGGGGGAAGAGAAAGGTAGAATTTGAAATTTGTGGGAGACTGGCTCAGATATGTATTTAATTGCTTTAATTTGTGGTTTGTTTAAGAAATCTGTGTCTTGCATTTGAGCCATGTTCACTGTTTCTAGGGTTGTGGCCCATGATCTCTGAACATCTGACAGGACAATAAAACTAGAAGGGACCTCCCAAGTCACATATCTAATTCCTTTCACAAACTATTGAACCTGAGTGCATTTGCTCTCTTTCCTAGTGGTTAGAAATCTTGTTTTCCAGCTGAAAGAAGTCATACTCCTCTTTATGCTACCATGGCTTATACATTTCTTCCTCCTTGCCAGGTCTACTGTATTTATGCAAAGCAAGTGTATTGCCTCTCAGTCTTCACCTCAATCAATTAAATAAATACCCTTATCATATAGATTCTTCATTCTTCCTCCTGTCCTCACAGTCTTTCATTGTACCTGTCCATGCAAATGTCTCTTTCTTCAGTGACTGGAATTGTGCCCGAATGTGCTGTGCTCTAGGTAATTGTATGATATGATTTACAACAGCACCAATACTTTTTATCTCCAAAAAAATACCTTTGTGGAAGCATTTATTGCTTCCACATCTGAATTCTGCTTGGTAACTCACAGTCATCCTGTGGCCAACTGATACACACTCTGAACTCCTCTGCATGTCTATCAGTTCCATGGGAAAAGATCCAAACTCATAACAGAAAATTCACTGCTAGTTTGTAAAGACAATCGTACATTTTGTAGTAAGAGATTTCATCCCCTTTTTGGAGTTGCTTTTCCAAGGTAACACACTATATGTGATATTCTGATGTTCTTCAGTCTTAAAAATGCCTCTCAGTTATGTGCCATCAGCAAATATCTGCACAATCTAATACCAAGAGGGAATGTAAAATTTAAATGCCATACCATATGACTACCCATTAAGAAACACTGCTGTTTCCATGCAACAGGAGAATTTTTCTCTCAGCACAGCAGAAGTAGCTGTGACAGTTCCACTTCCATTCCATTTCCTAGTTTTTGCAGCAGCTCTCAAATGGTACTAACAATTTCCATGAGGCAACATACCAAATACTTCAGTAAACTCTGGCCAGATTATATCACTGTTTCCTCTGCCTAGAAACCCTAGAGACACAAATCACCAATATAATTTCTCTTATCATCAACCGCAACCAGGGCTGTGCAGATTGTCTTCCTTCTGTCTTCCTTCTGACCACCTCTTTTATACAGAGCACAAAAGTATGTGGTCTATGAAAACCAAACAGCCATCAGGAAATCCTTGGTGTCATTAAGACTTCCTCCACTAGAAAGCTGTCTTGCAAGGCCCTGTGACCTGCTGTGAGTTGATCTGTCTGGCTAGCCACACTAACTGATTTGGTTCCCTTACCTGCTGCTCCAGCCATGTGCTCATCCACACTGAGAAGAAGCTCCCATGCTGCAGGCTGTATGTCCCCATACATCTCTTCTGTAAGGATAGGAGCTGCTTTGATTAGCAGTGACAAAGGTGCAGGGGAGAGGCTCATTACCTGGGGAAAGAAAAAACAAATGACAACAAAAAAAAGCTGTGCCTTACAGCTGAGCTGTATAATCTATCCCCAGTGAACAATACACTCAGTAAAATTTAAAAAACAACAACAACAAAAAAAAAACACACCCTAGTTTTGGACTGCACATTACTCACTGATTGCTTCTAGTTTCAGCCATTTCAGATAATGTTCCACAGAAAAATGTTGCTTTTAGCCTACACTAAAACAGCAGTGTTTGCAAGCTAGTTCCATCTCTGATGCTAGTGACGTATGTCAACAAAGCATGGACAAAGAGGACAAAAAGCAAGCAAAACTCTTCCAAGGTGATGGACAAACAGTGGTATATACCCATGAAAATCCCACAGACAACCAAGAAAAGGCCTGTGAACAGCCCATTGCTTCTTCAGGAACATGGAACAAGAAAGAACATAGGAAACTACTGCTGTACACTGGCAGGTGGTTTCTAAATGTATTTGTGGATTCATTTTTATTTTTTGTATCCCCAATCTTGATGCACTTATCTCCATGGGAATCCAGAGATGCTGATTACCATTTAATGGAGCTACAAGTTTAAAGGACTTTTTTTGACAAGAGTTACCTCAAGAGGCTTAAATTTAGCATTACCCAGCTGGGGAAAACATGCAGGGCTGAATTAATCAATATTCAGCAACGACAATTCTTTCCTTCACACAGGCTTAAAGATCCATACGTATTTTCCTTCCTGCTGCAGTTTGAGCTGACATTTATGTAGCAATCTCCCCAACCAGCATATGGCTCAGTCAGTACCTGGTGCCTGATATATTTTAACATTCCAGAGTCCTTCTTCCCTTCCAAGTTGATATCGATCACTCTCTTTTTTAGGGATGGAGTTCTGAGGCATGACTTGTCTGAGCACTGAAAGGAAAAAAAAAAAAAAAAACACAAAAAAGAAAGTCGAGTTCACATTTTGATTTCCCAAAATTTAGAAAGTGAGATCACAGATAAAAGAAATTTCCATGTACTAGCTGCCCAGTACCAGAGGTGCAGTACAAAGCCTTCTCCAGTGCTAGCAACATGCCTGGTATCAGTGAATGAGATGGTATATCTTGTCCCATTTTCTTCTCTTTTTAACATCTCTTTTCACATTAAAAGCTTAAAGCTGTGGCCTGTGAACCAAATCATGAATGTGAATATGCTTTGTGTAATCTTCACAGGTGGTACAACCAAGTATTTTAGGTGAACAGCCCTTTTAGCACTAAGAGGTACAAAGTCCACAGCTTCCCCCCAAAAATCCAACTCAGCCATTTGCTGCATACAACTTCAAAATTCCTCTTAGCTATGCTTATCTTTTCTTGTTCCTCAGAAAGCGTGTGACAACTCGCTTCAAGACTTGAGCTCATGCCAGCCTGAGAGATGTCCCTAACAGATTGCCAATGACAGTGACAAGGACAGATCCTGTTTGTGTTCATCATCCACAAAACCAGGGACCTTTCCCAGAATGGCAGGTTTCCATAGACTTTTCTCCTCAAGCTGATGGTCTGTTGATTAAAACAGGGTCTCTCATTTATCAAGGGGCTCACGAGCCCCATGGAACACACACAGCCAGACCTGCATAGTGCAGCTGCCTCCAACCTTTCATACTGCAAACTATGAGAGTAAAGGAGAGGCTCCTCTGGAACCCAGATAACTGGAAACGGTACCCAGGCAGCCAGAGAATGACAGCACTTCAGGTATACCAGAGCAAGAGGAACAGAGGAGGCCTACAGGTATGTAAGATACTAATGTGATCGATCGCTCTTCTGCAGCGAGGTCTGTACAAACACGGGACATGTTTGGAGGAAACCTTATTGCCTCCCAAACTCTTTTTTCCTTGCTGTTGCTTAATGGCCATGACGGTTGGAAGGATGATGAAACATACATGACACTGCTTTGCAATTCAAAGCTGGAGATGAAACAATACACAGTAACAGTGTTCTTTTGCTACCTTTCATGAATGCTGCCAGCTGCTCATCTCAAGCCTGCTTTCTGTGGAGAAAGCAACTGTCTCTCTTCCTTAATACCTAATTGATACACTGCTTTTTCTGTGCCAGAGGGATTATATGGGGGTAACTCTTTCCAGGAAAGCAGAATCATTATCTCTTGTTTCATGTGCTCTGTGCTTTGTTCCATAAAGATACCCTTCAAATTCTAACTTGGCAGGAAACAAACAATCTGCTGGTTGATGAAGAAACGTTTTAAACTTGTCTCATAACTTCTACATCCACTAATATGGATGATAGCCTCTTTACCCAACTGAAATCTTGATGAGAGTTTCCTGAACACTTCTGCTTTCAATGTTACTGCTAAGCAGTTGGATGACTCCACCATTACAGGTACTCAGAATAATTGTCATCTGTCTTCTGCGATGAAGACTATGAAAGTATTTACTAGACATTGACATTATTCATTTGGTACCTCTGTGGGCATTTTACTGAAAGCACAAATCTATTTCCAGTGAAGATAAAGGCGCCACTCCTATGGCAAAAAGGGTACGATCTTGTTTACCTTGCAGAACTGATCATTAAAAGTGTGTCACTAATGACAGCATAACATGAAAGACTAATGAATGCAACTCTTGGAACCGATCTGAGAGTTCAGACCTAAAAGAAATGTTATGCAAGATTTTACAAGAATTTCAAGAATGATTCTTCTTAACAGACAAGAAGGAACAAGAAAAAAAGGGACTAGACTCCAGGGGCTGATCAGCAATCAACATTCTTCCCAAACAACACACATTACATTCTTTCCATAGTGCTAAATGATTCAACAGCTTTTTAAGCAGGACTGGGTTTAGGAAAGCGTTGTGTTCATTTTGTCATGAAAGTACTCTGTCTGAATGCATTATGCAGTTCTTGAAGGTAATTATGCCCTGTCCAGAAATAAATAAATAAATAAACAAACAAACACATGGAAACAGTCTGCTTTTTCCAAATACTCACTTCCTTTTGCTTTTTGCCTCTTGCAGCACTGTTCAATGTGCTGTTTTCTCGGAGAGAGTCCACTGTGTCTCCATAGAGGAGTTTGATGGCGCGGACAAGGCGAGCACAGGACCGGCTGTGATGGAGGTAGCAGTGTGGGTGACAGTAGTCAATGTGGGTACATATGAAACTTTGCTGATTGCATAATAGGATCATAACCTTGAAAGGAATAAAAGAGGACAGTTACCTATAGAAAGGAGAGCTATACAGAGAACTGCACAGCTAGTGATAGGGATAGTCAAGCTGACTTCCACAACCTAGCCCGGAAGGCAAAAAGCTCAACACAGCCTTTTGAAAAGTTAAGCCTGTCTGTGCTGAGCTCCGTACTTGCAAGTAGTTTACAAACTGACTGGGCACAGCTAAATAAATATCAGTGTTAACAAAGCAGACAAAGAGACAGAGCTGGTGTAGATACATATATTTAGCTAGTAGCAAGATTAAGGTTGAGGAAAACAACATTCTCTTCAGTTCTCTTCAGAAAAGCTGTTGTATCACCACTCTAAGATGAGGGCTTAGACTAGAAATTGTCAACTATTTAATCATCATCAAATCTGCAAACCCAGCAAATTCACCTGTTCACCTTCAATGAAAAGGAAAGGAAATGTCTCAGTATGCTTTCAATCAGGAATAAATTGCACCAGTGGTTACGGTATGCTTCCCTTGCTGTGCTCATGTAGGCCCATCCAACCTAGCTTTATGTTAGCTGTCTCAGTTACTGTTTCTTGTGGTGGTGCCATATGGCAGCAGGGAGCTGCAAAACCCATCTAAGAATAAATATTTGGGCATTTAGCTATGCTGAACCCTGCTTTGCTGCAGCAACACAACTATTAGCCCCTAAACTAATTAATTAAAAGCAGCCTTGGGTAAGTCTACACTTCAGTGAGCGCACTCAGGCGTTTAAGACCTGTACACAGGTCTTCATGTCACACACAAAACCAGACACTTTGAAGCACTCTGAGGAAAACACCCTGGGTTTCCTTTTTTTTTCTTTTTTTTTTTTTCCCCTGGCATCTGTAAGCTGTTCACATTGTAGATCACAACTGGCCTTTATGAACCTTCCTCTTCATCCCACAAGCTAGTGTGGAAATACCCAGAACTAACAGAAAGAGGCTACCCCACATTTTCCATGCATTTATTGTCTGTGCCACTGCAGTCTCCCTGCTCTCTCAAAAGACAGCCACATCACTCTCCACTCTCAGACATTTAGGCTTTTGGAAAGTCATGAGCTTAATTTAGGATAAATCTGAGTGGCATATGTATGATTCTTGTCTTTGCCAGCCTGTTCTGGCATCACATTATTTTGGGGTCCATCAGGAATAAGTCAAGCCACTAGTGTTGTATCAATCTGTGAACAGAAAATCTGATCAGCACTGTATAGCCTTCTATCTAGCCTCTGGTACACTGCTATAACTTGTATTTTCAGCACACTGACACAGGCGAGGACTTCACACTTGGGGCTGCCATAGAAGAAATACTGGTGCATGCATAGAAGCAACAGGATCCAGTGATCCTTTTGAGTGGTTTGCTCATGACTGTAAAGTACAGCTTTTTGTTTTGCTGCCGCTTTAGTTACCATCTACCCACACCTTTCCAATAAAAATAAAAAAATAAGGTTCTCATGCAATATTGGTACTTGCGTGGCATTAACTTGAAGAGGTGATTTTTCAAATCTTCCTTTCTCATATGCAGGCTAACCATACAAAGTGAGAAAAACAGCTCAAGTTCCGCTCAGTTTATGCCTCATATTTCTGAGTCCGTACACCCCCCTGCTTTGTGAAAAGGCACCATGCCTTATCCTAAGCTGCTAGTTAGGGAGTTGACTATTCTCTAGTAATTCACCTTGGAGTGTACACATTCATGTCTACATACTCAGATTAGTTCACTGGAATTTTCACTGGAATTTCCAATTTAAATGTAGTCATTACCACTAACATTAGCGTAGTGACAGAGAAGCAGGGAGACAGTCCAGGGATTCAAGTACTGGCTTGGAAAACGGGACATTCAAGCTCCCTGCCCTGCCACCCTCTTCTAAAAATTACAGCTACCAGGAACTGCTTCTGACATCACAGTACTGGATTAAGCCTGTTCTTGTCCACATCCTGGAGTAATAGGGCAGCTGAGAGCAGGCTATGTGAAATACCTGGGGGAAAGAGGAGGATATTGACTCATTCTTGGCAGCTGTCTTTCCCTCAGGAAAGGCAACTCAGAAGTCAAAAAGAAATTCTGGGAGGAATCAGTCCTCGCACACACATGCAAGACACAGTTAGTGTGTGCACAGGCAATCCAGCTTCTCTGTGGAGACTGTACTGCACCATCACAGTGGGTCTACTGTGAAGCAACAGAGTTGTACAGTCCTTGGCTGTGGACTGAACCGTTAGATTTGCCCACGCTACCTGCATGATAGATAGTCAAAATTACTCAAGGCCCTGCTGGGTTAGATGTGGCAGTAGAAGGCATCAATGGAATCAAATAAAAAATTCCTAAAGTAGGCATTTTTCCCTGTAAGATGTTGTCCTGGTTTCAGTTAGGACAGAGTTAATTTTCTTCCTAGTAGCTGGTAGAATGCTATGTTTTGGCTTAGGATGAGAAGAGTGCTGTAACACCCCAATGTTTTAATGGTTGCAGAGCAATGCTTACACCAAGCCAAGGATGTCTCAGCTTCTTGCTCTGTCCTGCCAATGGGCAGGCTGGGAATACAGCAAGAACTGGGAGGGGACAGACCCAGGACAGCTGACCCAAACTAGCCAGAGGGGTATTCCATACCATCTGTCATCATGCTAAACAATACATAGGGGTGGCTAGCCGGGGGGAGGGGGGCTGGACTGCTTGGGGTTAGGCTGGGCATCGGTCAGCGGGTGGTGAGCAATTGCATTGTGCATCACTTGTTTGTACACATTAGTAGTAGTAGTACTATTATCATCATTATTGTTATTATTATTGTTGTTACTATTTTCCTGTCTTAATAAACTGTCTTTATCTCAACTCACGGGCTTCACTTTCCCATTTCTCTCCCCCATCCCAGAGAGGGAGGGGGGAGTATGAGCGAACGGCTGTGTGGTGTTTAGCTGCTGGCTGGGTTAAACCACGACAGGATATATAACTAAACTCATTGCCATTAGATTTAACGGTGACAAAAATACGTAAACTGATTCAAAAAAGGGGTGAGACAAGTTCCCCACTGAAAAATCTTCTGTAGCTAGTAAACATAGTGGTCACAACAGAATCTCCAGCTCAAGTAGCTTCTAAAATACCTTCTTTCCCGAAGCTGGGAGCTCAGGTCATGCTTTCTTTCTGTTACTGCCCAGTCCCAGCCACGATGGAGATAAGATACTGAGCTGATGGATTTTTCAGCTGAAGCGGCATGGCTGTTTCTCACTTGCCTCACCATATACTTACATATAAAGCACCTATCACCATATTGATAAGCTCTCTTTGGAACCACTCTGATGGCAGGGTAAGAACACGAGTTGGCCTGTTAGTACCTCATCTAGTGAGAAATAGCTCCTTTTCCATTACAAACTAAATATATGAAATGGACAGAGGTAGCAAGAAAGAAACTTACTGCTTTTAGTCTTTTAGAAATGGCAAATAGCCAGTTCTGCAAAGGTCACAGCTTACTTACACTTGAGATCCTTGATGCTACATAGAGAAAGCACAGATTGTGATCTGTTGTTTGGTTGCTGGTTATTGTCAGCACAAAGGTTTCCTACTGAAAACATCAGCCTCGAGAGCACAGCCAGCAACACATACTTACATGCAGCCACGACATGTTCCGATGATAGTTCTCCTCCGTGCCTGTGCTGCTCAGCACCTCTGGCTCAATGCTAGGTTCGCTTGCGCTCCAGGGGCTCCCTTCTTCAAAAGAAAAATACCCAAAGGTGGTTGTTTTTATTGCTCCCTATGTGCTTAAAGCCTAGGGACAGCACTTGTAAGCCAGGCCAGCCTTGTGGAAACAGACCACAGTACACAGAATATGCCACACTGGAAAAACTGTGTTTGGACACCCCTCCCCAGTCCTGGTATCATGCTGGCTTGACAATTACAAGAACCATTCAGACTGACAGGCCATCTTGTCAGCAGCAAACACTGCTACCTCCACACTTTTTTCTTTAATGGAAGGGGAGAAGGCAAACAAATAAACATCAGAAAGAAATTCTTTGCACCATTCAGATGCTGCAAATGGTTGGTGTAGTGATCTGCATTGACTGGGCTCTGTGTTTAAAAATACCAACAAAAATCCAACCAGAAGTGGCATCCAACTGGAAGTGCCAGTGGGCCACGTAACTGCTAAGTGCCCATGGAAACTGCAAACGTTACGGGGATGAAAGGGGAAAAAAATCCTGATTCTAGCACACTAGTTCTGAAGAACTCAGGCAAGGGAGATATTCATGTGGGAACTGCACCAATACCTCTGTTTCCTGAAGCTATTTCATTACCTATGGACCTCCCATAATACTAACAATACTGGGGATGAACTGTGGTTAATCCTTCCTATCTTCTTGTTAAGTGAACTTTGACTTGCCCACGACTACAGACCAGGCAATCCCATTCTCCACGTTTACCTAACACACATCTTTTGGTCAACATAAAATTGACTGTAAAGTTTGGGACGTTACTTCTCCTCCAAATGTACCCAAACCTTCGTTTCTGATTAACACCCCTAGCAGAGGGAGCCCCCTTAGTTCAAGTGGGACAGAGATTCTTTCTCATAGGATGCACATCTGGTTTCCATAACATAAATATATTGGGATCCATCTTTTGAAGACTAAGAAGGCATCTGTAAACTGTAAAAATATATGTATATGCCAATATGTAGAAATACAGTATGTAGCACGCACATGTTATGTTCTACATATAGGAACATATATATTGCATGTTGTATGACATGCCTGTGATACCATGTGCTACACAGAACGCGAAGCCCATGTGCGTACATATATATATCCTATCCGTTGATACAGACAATATCATATATGCATATGACCGCAGGTATTCGTTACATCATCTGATTTAGGGGTGTGTGTATGTGCACATACACACATGCATGTGCTCCCCTAAAGCCAGCATGCATCCAGCTGGCAGACACCAGCATTCCAAGAGTTCATGCTCTAACACACCGCTCCAAATGGACAACCTGTGCGCGGAGCTGATGCTGCACCCAGGGCACCAGAGGCAGGATTTGAACCGTGTTCTTCCCAGGCCCTACTTCAGGCAGTCCATGAAGAGGACCCTAGTTTTTTTCTAGCCTGTTGGGGTGGGGGTCTTGTCATTTCTAGATCTGCTGCAATAACATCAAGAGTTTAGGTCCTGACTATTCGTCCCCTCCCTTTCCACCCACTCGTCTAAGTTACCTATATCAGTGACAGTGTCCCTGCTGTGGGACAGCTGCAGCTCCTCATTCTCAGACTCTGAGTCCTGCCGTGATAACTTGGTGCTCTTTAGGCTGCCGGCCCGGCGAATGCTGGAAAGGGAACCCCCCTTCTTCACCCGGAAACTGCGGGTTCCTTTAATCTGGAGCAAGCGGGAGCCTCCTATCCTGATCTTCCTGCTGGGAACTGTATTAAAAGAATAAAAGAGGACTTTTTTCCCCTTAATTTTTCCCCATTTAAAAAAAGAAATATATCCTGGCCCGCCCCTCCCACCCAACCCTCTGCTGCCAGCCTGTATTGCAGCATCTTTTCTTCTCCCAGGGAATGTGGGGCCAGAGGCTCCCTCCAAAGCCACCGCCAATGCAGCTCTGTCAATCAGGCAGTAAAGATGCTTTACGGAAATGTGTTCTGCACCTCTTTTCCTGGAGACCTGGTACCTCACCTCAGGCCTTGTCTGTATTTGGAATTAGCCCTTCTTCAACCACCAGCAAGTAGAGTCAGCTGCTCTAACAGAAACCCAAAAAGTGGACAAGGAAAAACTACGATTCACACCACTTTGAATCAATTCCTGCCAGGAAACAGAATCCACCCAATGGATGTAAATTGCAGTTTCCTTTGTCAGCTTCTGGGGTTTTCATTAGTGCAGAATCACCTCTTGCTAGGGATAGATGGCTGAATCCCAATCATGAACAAGGCACCATGGACAAACCTATTTTCTTGTAGGCCTGGGTTCTGTAAACCCCACTGAGCTCTGCAGTAGGATCAACTATTTATTCATACAGCACGTGTGACTGCAGAAGGGTAGTCTGCTTCATGAGGCTGGCACACATGACTTCTTTGAAGTAAGATTTGCATAAATCCATTTCTCTGCATGTTACTCTTCATCATTAGAATGCTTTAGAGGAAACGGGAGCACGTAGATCCTCTCCTTCAGACAAATCAGCAGCTTTCAGGCATTAACAACATCCATTGACACTCTGCATTTTTGATGAGCACAGACATGAAATGGTTCAATGTTCAAAGCACCAACTGTTTGCACTTTCATTCTCCTCTTAGTTCAAAGGCAGTACATGGCAGCATGTCAGTCCAAATGTTGCAACACCCAGTCATTTCACTGCAGATCTAATCAGGCAAGGCCATGTGTGATTGATCACCTTTTGGCATCTTGTTGAGAATGAACAGGATACAGCTTTTTGGATATCATGGGTAAGAAAGTATTTCAATAGAATTGCATTTTGGCTTCTGGATAAGTCAAACGCACCTTTACTCCTGGGAGTGCCCCTAATTCCTCCTCAACCCAATTCCCACTCCACTTCCAGTGACTAACACTCTGGCTGAAGAAAGCTGGATAGGTTTTGAGAGATACTCCTCACTCCTCATGAACCAGCTGGGCAAATCACTGCCGAGTGATCTGAGAAACTCCCTCCAAGTGGCCATGCTGAGTTCCTTAGCAATCACTACTGGTTGGATTCTGCTCAGATCAACCTCTATACAGCTGCTCAGTTCACCCGAAAGCCAAACTATTTTAGGTCTTGTAACTGTTATTTCACGACGTTTGTAGAATCCCACGTTAGCACCCAAATAGTATGTATGATCCTCTGAGAGCCTGCATCTACCTAGATTTAGTGTCTATATTTCAGACCTACCTGGAGCAGATTCTAGACAGTAAACCCGAAGCTTTTGGATAGCTGTTAAGCCACGCCTGGGGTGAACAATGACAGCAAAGTTTTTAACACTCAGAAAGAAATGAAAGGAAACAGATTAGTACTCATCAAATAGGTTGAGATAAAGAGACCTGCCACTGCAGGCAAGAAAAATTTAGTTACAGTCACACAACAACATTTTCTTATCTAGGAAAGAATAAATTACAGAAGATGCCTCTGCATCTGTTATGTTTGGCCCAGGTAGATCCCCTGAAGAATACGCTGTGGCCAGAGAAAATAATGTAATTATTGTAATTTTTAACTAAAACATTATCTTGCATTTATTTAGATTCCAAAATACTTCAAACTCATTTTTTTGCTCTCACATATTTAGGAGTCAGCCTTCTTACTATAGTCACTTTGCCCATCTCTAAAATGTAGTAAACAAGCAGCTTTAGCAAAGGAATACTAAGTGACAGATTAGGAAGAAGGGAGAATGGGATAAAAACAAACAAACAACTAAAACTGCAGGGAAAATGAGTTAAACAGAGTCAAGGATGCAGAAAGTTAATACTGTCTTTGCAAAAATAACTCAAGTCTGCATTATGCCTGCAGCACATTAGCACGTGGAGGCACGCCTCAGTCAGCACGGTCTCTAAGAATGGGACAGTTAAAATTTTCCAGCAGCACCACATGCTTGTAGGCTTTCTGCCACTCAGGTAATGCCCCAGTGGATGGGACTGCTGCCTGAGAGGCTGAAAAGTGGTAGTTAATAGCTATCTTCAAATAAAGAAGGAATGAATGAAGGAACTTTTTCTCATCTAAATAGCTGGAGACATCTTATCCCACGGATCTTAGACTATGAGACAGATCATAGGGCTGTTTGCTTCTCTGAGCTGCCAATATACCAGGAGTACAAAACATTAGGTTGAGTGTGAATTTAATCTACTTGACCTTTCTTAAGTGGACACCTAGCTGTCTTCACAGAAGTAACCATCCCACCTGACACACAAATTTGGAAGCAGTTTTACACCACATGAATTTTGGAAATGTTTCTAACACTTTCTCCAGTAATTGTGGCAGGATCAAAGCTGAAGACAACACAGGCTTTATCCAAAGCCCTCTGAATCATCAACACACATTACAGTTCCTGAAGGATAACCAGCCACAGAATTCATTCTTTTCAAACAATCATAAGACATTTATCCTTTTAAAACAACCATTAAAATTATCATTCAAACATCTGCATCTTCATCCAGCTATTACAATACAGGATTTAAACAGTTCTAGAAAACATGTTAGAGGGAGAATCGTGTACAGGTAACTATCTGGCAGTTTAGCCTCTAATTGCAAATATGAACAATGACTGTATATTGTATTGCAACACTTGTACCATCAGATAGTATGTGAGTTTTGCATGAGATGGCTTAAAAATGGAAACAATCTGCTGTTCTCAGCAAACACAGTGAGCTTGAGGTTTGCTTGTACAGTATACAGTATGTGGGTAACATTAATCTGCTAGCCATCAAAAGCCACATAAGTGTGTGTTTGTCATGTGGTAGCAAAGAATTTAAGAGATCAAGTGATCACCCACTAATTCTGAGATGCCATGACTTCCAAACCAGTACAGATTTTCACAGAAAGATCCCAATCTTCTCTCCTATCTGTGATTTTCCCAAAATTAATAATAATAAAAATTTAATCAGAATAAGAAACAAAAACACCTTTGATCTTTATTTTTAAAGTGAATCAAGTAATGATGCTTCTAACAGCATTCCACTGAGTTACAGTTTCAAATAAGGGATCCTCGTTTTTAGAAAACTTGCAATGCTCTTATTTGGTTTCAGTCATAGCAGTGTTTTGTAAAATTTCAGATCTTTGCTTCTCACATTTGTCATATTGAAACCTGAAGGCCAGAAGCGTCTCAGAAATGATTCAAAGCCACGTGACTCCATGGCCCCCTGCTTTTTAACACAGTCTATGCAAATGAAAACATAAAATCAAGCGCCACTTCACAAGCCCCGAGAATACAAAAGCTTTGTTGTGCCAACAAACCTTTTTTCTCCTCGAAGCCAGCCTCAGATTTGAGGGTGTGGCTGCTGCTGTGCAGGGAATCCTTTGAATCTTCATTTTCATCCAGGACCCCAGCAAAGCTGATCTTTCTTTCATACCTGTGCCGGTCCATCTCAGGGTCCAGACGCAGTCTGCAGCTCTCCAGATCCTGTTGGCAGCATGTACACCACACAGATGTGCAACCAGTATGAGCCACCATCTTTTTCACTACAACCACAGAAACTTCAGTAAGAATTGCTTCAGACAGGTATTTATTTCTGGATGGTCCAAAACAGTTACTCTGGTCAAAATTCTGTAGGCTCAAGAGGTTTCCTATTGGAGTTTATATTGTAAACTCCTACAAAATTTACCGGGAGCTGCCTGGCTGGTGACAAAGTCTGTTACTTCAAGAGTTGATTTGTTAAAAAAAGAAGGATTTTCTCAAACATATGTTCTAGACTGAGCTATGATGAAATGGGTTAGCTGATATTAGCCAACTAATGCCAACTGGAGGTCCCAAACAGTTTGCAGTCAGCTTTGCATCTCCATGGAAAATGATCATAAATGACTGACAGAAAAGCTAGCAGTTATTTATAATATGTGAAATATTTTGACTTTGCTTAACAACAAAAGCTGAGATATAAAAAGGCAGTTGCCTGAAGTAATGGTTTGTAGTATCTCTGGCATTGAAAACATCTATGTAAATAGTTTAGAATGTATTGAACACAAACAACTTAGGGTACGAAACAAAGGCTAAAGCAGATCACAGGCTTTTATCCTGAACAAATCTGCCTGAATTACAGCAGCTTCAGAAATTACCATGCATAAATTAAGCTGTAATAGTACTACAGGTATATTCCTAGGGCATAGATTCCCCTCCCAAAAACGTTTAAACACATTATTCCTCCCTGCTGTTTGTCAACATGCACACATTAGAAATTGCTGCCCCCACAAAGTAACTGACAAAAAGACATCCTCTCAGCACAGTTAGCCTGACAACTTCATCTATTTTCATCAGCTTCTTAAGCTAAAATGTATGACTTTGTTCCACAGCAAAAGACACGTCCTAGTTATCTGGCTCTACTGTGGGAGCAATACCCTCCAAGAAAAAGTACTCAGCACTAGCAGCCATTTGCAAAGGGAGTTTGTATCTACTCCAGCAGCTTTATTAAAAGGCTCTGGATGAAACTTCAGTCAAGACTGCCTGTCTCTCTCAGAGGTGTGGGTGCTTAAGCCCTCAGGCTGACAAGTCTGGATGGGCTGTGGGTAGTTACACTAGTTCACCACAACTAGTTCAGTTATGAATGCTTTGGTTCTCCAAGGCAGGTAAGTGTATTCATATTTATGGAACAGGGAAGGGTTCAGGTTTGACCCAGGAACAACCTTTCAGTAAGGTTATGCCTGCAAAAAGCAATGGAAGTGAGAACTGAATTCCAGCTTTATTGACTGTAACATTATGTACCTGATTCTCTCTGAAATGAAGCATCAGGCCATAAATACAGGGACTTAATTTTTTACTCTGGAGTGCTGTTGGCTTTTTTTTTTTTTTTTTTTTTTTTAGGTATAAAGTTAAAAGAACACATCTATGGCCATTTTCTTTAATAGGCTCTTGCATAACCTTAAGTTTTCTTCGGCCTATGCATCACAAAATAATTCCTCCTCTTTCTCTCCCATATATGAGTCTGAAAAGCTATTAATCAGTTGCATTTCTATCTAGTACAAAAACACACATTTCTATTGACCCTCATTACCCAACATATTCTAAGTTTGAAGTCAGCTACTTTCCTGAGATGAATTCTAAATCCTGGTATTATCCTGCTTTTGGATGCTGTTATTTATTACGCGGTAAAAATATCAACAAATTGTTTACGAAGACTCATTCTGAATTTCTCCCCATTTTTTTAGAATTGCCCTTCTTGCATACCTGGGGGCTGAGTCACTTCATCATAGGCCAACTACAGCTTTATAACCCATTTCTGGCCCTGACTACAACAACACCAAGCCATATCAACCTGTCAAGCATGCCTCTCATCAGAAATATTTTATCTAAGTCATCTATTAACAGGAAAGAGAACAGTGTGGCTAAATCCTTTGTGCTCACTTAGAAAATTAACTTCTCATTCTCTTTTTTTAAAGAATTAGTCTGATTTCCTGAAGAAATTAAGCTTAAAAGATCATACTGCTTGTCTGCCATACGATTCTCAACTCATTCTGTGCTTACCACCTCTGAAGCTGCTGGCCACTTTCCACACAACTTGACAGAAGATAGCTGATTGTCTGTGTACTTTGTGAAAGAACAGGCTGAAGGCAATGTGGAACCACAGTATTAGACGTAAGAAAATCCACACAACAATGAACTGCTGGAAATCATGGGGTCCTGCTATCCATTAAATTAGTTGTCAGTCATTTAGCTTATTATTCGTGCTAGTATTTGCCTGTGCCTCTTTTAGTCTCATGGAGGTTTCTTTCATTCCTTGCCTCTGTTTCTTTCCTTTCTTCCCCCAGTCCCCATCAGTTCTCGTGGTAAGACAACAGGGAAACTGCAACCAGGGCAAAAGAAGTGCAACCTCTAAGCTTCAGCAAATGCTCTGTAAAGCATCCTCTTCTCTTTCTCCTAAGTGCTCTGCTCAGTTCTCTCTCAACTGACCCTCCTCATTAGCTATGTAGCACTTGAGCTGACATTTGCTGCAGTCCATCTCCCACACCTCTCAGGTCCCCTCCACAGTTTCTCAGTCTATCTGCTGCCTTCTCTATTTTGAAGCTTTCATGGACTTCTGGTACATACTCTGCTTCTCCAGTCTTATCTTCATCAACCTATGTGATGTGCCCTGCCCATCTTCTCACCAGACAAAGGCTCCTTTCTCCCTGCATCGGACATTTCCTTGAGTTATTACCCCATCAAACCTCTCCTCAGAAAGGCACAGAGCGCAGTGACTTTGTGGACAAGTCTCCCTCTCCAATTTCCATAGCTCACTTACCACAAGAGGCTCAGTACGTGGCCTGGGCATGTACGGGAAGGTCTCTCGAAGGAAAGTGGTTATCTCCAGGAGAAGCTGGCAGGCTGCCATTTTCAGTGCAAAAGGGCAACAACATTTGGTAGGATTCACAGTGCCTAGGGAAAAAAAAAATTCTATGGTGAGCAAGAAGATTATGCAAAATCTTGAACCAAGAGGTGATGGACATTTTCATGTATGGTGCACAATACAAGCTGCACTAAAAAAAGAGGAAAATCCAGACTTCTATCTATGCTACTATTCCTACACAAAAAGGGTCATAGTCATACAATATCAGTCCATGTATTTACCAGCACATGCTACAGTACCAGCATGGTATAGTGTTTTATCATATTTATTACAGTATATAGTGAGGAATCTACTAAACTAACAAAATCTTACAGCATTTTATATAAACCTTCCTATTTAATGTTAGTACAGGGGAAGAAGTCGATAGCCTTCGGTCCCTTTAGAGTTTTATGTTCAGACAAATCTGCAGTTCTATAAATATATAAAAATTTCTCAAAATATATATGGAATTATGATGAGACAGTAAAAACGTACTGTGCCTATTACTGGTTACTACCCTGAGAACTGGAAAGGACAGTCTCCTCTGAAATTAGGCTTCTTCATTTGTGCAGAGCATCCAAGTGCCATTTAGGGATAATTAAGGAATAAACAATCAGAGAATGATTTGGGTTGGAAGGGGCCTTAAAGATCAAACTACTTATTCAAGTTAGACATTCAAATGCTTAACTTGAAATAAAGGGAGAAGGGAACAGGCTGCCCAGGGGGGTTGAGGAGGACTCTGAGAACTTTCAAAACCCACCTGGACGCATTCCTGTGTGACATGATTTAGGTATTCCTGCTCTAGCAGGGGGATTGGACTAGATGATCTTTCAACGTCCAATTCCTAATATTCTGTGATTCTGTGAAAGGAATTACCGAATACTTGAAGTTTTGCTTCAACTGATTCTAGACAATCAGCTTCCAGAGTCCTACACTCTGTAAGCAATCCAACCTTGAAAAGTTATGAAGCATTCTTTGATGCCTCATAAATTTGAGAAATACTATTTTGGATAATGAACAGTAAAAAAAAAAAAAAAAAAAAAAAAAAAAACATAAAAATTATTTGTGACAATAACTAACCACACCCATTTTTAGTATTGCCTATGTATAATCTAATTATTTTTTGCAAAGAAACGGTCCAAACCAGACAAATGAGAGGACACGGAAGGCATCAGATAAAAACAGATTAATTCTGTGAAGCTTGTTTATTCCTCTGTATGCACTACCTGTAACAGAGATGGACTTCGTAGGGACTAAAATAGCCTGAACTGTTAAATACAGACGAGATGTACAAGGTAAAGGAATATCAAACTGAAAGTTTTACGCTCCTCAGTCCAATTTCTACAGTGCACAGAGCAGCTTTAGGAAAAATCTCTGCCTTCAGCAAGAAAGCAAACTATATATCTTTTATCTATACCCTGGCTTTCAGGGAAATACTTGAGATTTTATACAGCTTTCTAGACCACAACTTGCTCTCTGTTTTCGTGTCTTAGGCCGCCCTGTTAAAGCAGCTCCACGTCCCCTTACGAATGCCTGCTATCAGTGGCTGAACAGGGACAAGAAAGCCTGTTCCATCTCTTGATTATGGGAATGCAGTTGTTCACCTTTCGAAAGCCATTCACAGTGCAGGAGAGGAAAAACTTTACGTGCACTCTCCTGTTTTGGATACATCTCCTAAAGAATAAACCAATAAAATATCTGGAACCCAGGCTGCTAGGGTTGACACACTACATACGTAGTGGCACATATCTAAGTCTAAGCTTAGTGCTGATACCTTGTCTTGACATTATTTCCCACAAACGCCATTTCACTGCTCCCTCTATCCCAAAGCTGGCCTTGATTCAGTAAGAACAAACTTACAACCACAGAAAATGAAACCAGAAGATACACAAACAGTACTAGCACACTATATCCAATGGCAAACAACAGTACATGTATACAGGCAGTGGTACATTACGGCACAGACATATATACAAATGGTGTCTGGAGAGGACATAATGTTTGTTACCACCTTCACCTACGACAGTAGCTGTTTTGACTTATTTTGATTCACAGACTGTGTTAGAATTTGTATGCCTACCTAGACTTTCAGAATCAGTGATTTATCACCCTCCCACTCTCATGTACAGAGACACACACACACAAATGTGTGTATTTTAGTCATCTTGTTACACGGGTTTTAATGATACTTTTTATACTGTACTAAGTTTCTGCTTGAGAATCAGGCAAATACAGTGAAGTCAAGATTTAAAATCCTTTGGCAGAGCTGTGCCGATTTATATCAGGTGAGAAGATGACTCTTTTCTTCAATGCTAAGAAACAGAAAGGCAGCTAATCCTACAAAAACACTTCAGCAGAAATAACTAGAAAGGATGGGAGTCTGAACCACTTTGGACATTTGAGTGACAGCAAGACTCAATAAATAAATTACTACCCTGCTTATAATTACTTTTGCTACTGTACAGGAATTACAACTCACTACCTATTTCTGCCCCTCTTTTCCTTCAAAGTTTCCCAGTACTCCTATCCATCTGTCATGTTGTACATCCAGGCACAGAAAGAACAGGGAAAGAAGCTGAGGTGGAGGTGAGGGACTGGGAAATACAACTGAGTGGCAAGAAGATGAAAAGAGAAGAAAAATTAAGTGCTCCTAAAGCAGAGGTTCTTACAAGCGGGGGTTCTTGTAGTAAAGGGAGTCTCCTTACTGTCATCTAAAAAGTCTTCTTCCTCATCCTCCTTTCTCAGGCGCCTCTTGGTCTCCTCATCATAAATGAGGCCCAGCAGGTTGGCAGGGCTCTCACTCTCAGCGTGGCACAGCTCATTGAGGCGGACACCAATTGCCTGCAGACAGGGAGAAAGAGAAAGCACAACGATGTGAGAATTTCAGCCCAACTCAGCGGTGGTCCTTGCAGGCTGAGAAGATGTTCCAGCCAGAAGAGAATGTCCCAGCTCCATTTCTGTTGTCTGCAAATGCAGTAAAATAAAAAAAAAAAAAAAAAGAGATGATAAGAGAGTAATTGCTACAAAAAAACATTATTTATTTCCCTGTTTTTTTCAACCAAAATTTGAAAACTGCCAGATTTCAGATTTCTTGCAGATTGTGTCAAATAACAACAGAAATGACAAATAGGTCAGTATTTAGTACGAATTTCTTCCAATTTTCTGTCTTCCCTCAATATATACGTGCCAGATTTTTGCCAAGCCTTTTCACCAAGAATGTACATTCTCTGTTTGAACAACCATCCTGTGGCTTAAGAATCCAGTAACAATCCACATTTCCTCCATAAAACAGTTGCATACGCATGATAAAGCCTGCTTCCATTTACAAAGAAGAGATTTCCTGATCCACCTTCCAACAACAAGCTGACCATATGCCCATAAAAGCTGGGAAGGTGCATGGGTAATGGTGTAGAGGGGATTGACATAAGGAAGACAGGCAGACTGAATTTCCACTGTAACATTCTCTAGAAGGGCATTGACTGTTTCTTTGTGACTGTTTGTTAGCACCTTTATCAGCATGTAAACAGCCCTCGTGGTGCTGTCAGCAAAGCTACAGATAAAGGTGTGTTAGCAAGAAGTATGCTTTCCTGTTAAGATGCTTCAGAGCTTTTGATTTTCTTTGCTGCAGATAGGTAAAGAGAACACGGACAAGTATGTAAAACTTGATCCTGTGATACCACTTTGCAAAAGAGGAAATGTGTTTAATTACAGAGTTTTAACAAACACTTCCCCTGTGGCCTTCTTGGCTTTGCATAGTTTCAGAGAAAGATATTAAAGAGGATTTCTGAATCTTCTGGAAGTCAGAACTGATGGTCATGCTAGCACTATATAATTTTCCTGTCTCAGCTCAAGTGAAGCAGAAACAAACAGTCACAAAGAAGACAGCATTACAGCTCTTCTTCCTTGTTATTAAGTAGTTCCTGTGAAATTCAGCAACAATGAAGAGAGTAGACTGCTACACAAAGAGAAAAAGGTGGTATTATCGTGGTTTGCAAGCTGATGCCAATAGTTATCTCAGTTATCTGTATATTGTTAAATAAACTCCACATCTCTCAATTTTTTTCCCTTTTATGTTTCAGTCATTTAAGTAAGAAATGGTCTGCTTGTGTCTCCACAAAGCACTAATCAATCTATCACATATTATTTACACCGTGTTCTCCAACCTTACATTAAAGCAGTCATAGATCTTTAACTACTGTTGGATTTCCTAGCAAATGGAGAATGGAGAACCTGCACCCCCTCTTTTTTTTTTTTTTTTTTTTTTTGATCATGACACTCTGCAGAAATGACTGGTTTTGTGCAAAGAGGTGAGAAGCAGTAAGCTCAGTTCCAGCTAGACATATGTACCAGGTACCATGGAGGTCAAAGGGACTCCTCCAAGTATTTTTAATTGTGTGAAATGGCTTGCAGTAAGCATCAGACCTTCAGCAGGTATGGGCTTCCAAAGAAACTGCAAGTGCACTGACAGGACCAGGCAGGGCAATTGTCTTGATCACATATTGCACAAGATCATGATCAAATAAAATGTGAAGAAGCCAAGCTCAGTTCTTTAGATGACATGCAGTAGCTATGCAGAACTCCTTGCCAAAGAATGACGAGTGTTAACAGTTTGTAAGGGTGCAAAGAGAGACTGGACAAACACCTTGAAGAAATCCACTGAAGGTTGCTAAATACACAGCACCACATCTAGCCCAAACAGCCCTGGTCTGTTTTTAAAGAGTTGGAAGCTAAAAAAAGAGCAAGTATTATCATAAACACTGCTCTTACTCTTCCTTAAGCATTCATATACAGTAAGTGCTGGAGACAGGAAAGTGGGCTGAAAGGATCCTCAAACTGAACACGGCAAGGACCAGGGAAGGGCAGGCTGTGGAGTGCAATTCGGAGAGGAGGCTCCTGAGTCCCCATTTTACTTAAACTGAAATCCTGCAGATGACCAAATTACCTTCACATTTTGGTTTACATTTAAACGTAAATAGAAGAGAAACAAGCTCTTACATCTCCCCATTGGTAGAAGAGCTTAGCTGCATTCCACTGCAGCTTCTGGTTCCTTTTGTTGCCGACAATAGGAGAACGTCCACGGGACAAGCCTTTCTTGGTAATATTCACATGGTGGCCTTTCATCCACTCGGGCCAGTTGCCACGGTTGCAGCGATGAACAAAACGTGCACACTCAA
This sequence comes from Aythya marila, assembly GCF_965140915.1. Lineage (NCBI taxonomy): Eukaryota > Metazoa > Chordata > Aves > Anseriformes > Anatidae > Aythya > Aythya marila. The sequence goes on along the minus strand of NC_139047.1, from coordinate 6,701,141 downwards.
GGAACAGGGCTGCTCTTGCTACTACAGGAGCTTCCTGAAATATTTGTAAAAAAACCACCTTAAATACAAATACATTTGGAACAACAAATATTAGAGGATTTTGTGCTTTATTCAATTACTTCACAGGCTTGCCATGCAGTCACACAGACTGAGTGATCTCTCCAAAGTCTGAAAACAGGATCTCTGCCATGAATCTTACCTCAAGCTAATAAAATCAAGGCCCATAGTGACTGAGCAGTCATGCTTAGTTGGACCACCGAAGGGGCAAGAAGAGCCACATTATAAGCAATCTTCTGTTTCACCACCTTTCGTTCAAAAACCACATTAGCTGCCACAAAGCAGAAGTGTTTACCTGACACTTCTACTGGAGGAGTGAGTCAAGTTTTCTTTTCATCTCCTCCAGTAAGCCTGCAAATACTGCAAGCACAATTAGTAGCATTGACACACAAATCCTAGCGTTTGTCCCGTTAAGTTTTGCTTGTGGAGCTTGGGAGTGGAAACATGAATGCGAGCTTGCTAAAGTAGGAAAAGTGCTGTTTTGCCGTTAGAACAAGCAGATATGGACAGTGAAATCCTTTACTGGCATAAGTCAGTTGCATAGAGAAGCTGTGGATGCCCCATCCCTGGAGGTGTTTGAGGCCAGGTTGGAAGAGGCCCTGGGCACCCTGACCTAGTAGGAGATGTCCCTGCCTGTACAGGGTGGGGTGGAACTAGGTGATCTTTGAGGACTCTTACAACCCAAGCTGTTCTACGAATCTATGGTAAGTCAAAAGAATTTCGCTGGCCTAACTGCTTTAGCAGTACCATAATAATAGCAATAACTTAAGGAAGTACCATACAATTTAGTATTGGAACTTCACATCAGGCAGCTGAGCTCTGAAGTGATGGCATTGATAAATTTTCAGAGGGACCTCCCCTCACCCCCCAACTTGGAAGAGTACTTTTCTTTAATGGGTGATATGATATTGAGTCTATCTTGGTTTGTATGAATTGGCCTAGCAGGATCCAAGTTAGACCAATAAAGTGTACTTCTGCAACTCACAAGTACGTTCAAAAATTGACACCGCAGTTTGTTTCCTAAAGGGTCGCTTAGCCTCAGGAAGGAGCTTTCTTCACAGCAGTCTACAGCTGTGTTCAAAATAACATCTTTACAAGCCATAGAAAGTGACTAAAATTAAATGTTCCTCCTCATTTCCATTTAATCTTACCCCTCTTTTCCTGCAATTTTCACAAGCAAAACCCCTGCAGCCTGCAAGTTTTAAAACTAACAATAAAACAATGTCCACAATTCACAAGTTGGCTTTGATGCTTCCCTAGCTGGGATTTTACAGAGCACAAACATGTGTTATATGCAGTTAGATACTGGCAGCTTTAGTGAGATAATTTAAACAGATCAGCATCTATTTATAAGGGCAGGTTCTTCAACTATTATCCATGAACAACTTTAGTTGGTCTGTATAACATTATTAAATAGTGCCTTCAATAGTGCTTTAATCAGAAGTTGAAAGCAAGAAATTTTCAAAGAATGTTCCAAAAATTAATTCCCAAATTTAAGAAATTCTGTACTGCATAAATTACTCCTAACAGGATGGAAGAGAGTCATCCCTTTTAGAAGACAGTCAAAAAAAAAAAAAAAAAAAAAAAAGAAGAAGAAGAAGAAGAAAAAGGATTATGTGCTGTCTACACTAACAAGAAAAAATATGTTAATTGCTTCCTGATGCAACTTCCTGTTCCAACTAAAAACTGCAGATGGTTATTTTCTTCCATCATTTGAATAAAATACAAGCTTTTTGATTATATTTTCTTCAAATGATGGAAGAAAATAGCAATCTTTCAGCAACTCTTTTGAGCAGGATGAACATTAAAGCTGACCCAATGTTCTCACCAGGAAGGCAGAAATCTGAAGTCAGACACTCATCCACAACCAGAAACAAAACTCATATCTAGCACCTTGAAAAACCATTACAGACTGCTTGTTGTCCATATGAAATATGAACACAGAAATAGGTAAGGACTTTATTTTCTTATTCTCACATAGCAAAACCTTCACCAGACCTGGAGACGTGTAAGCATTGAAAAGATGGAAACCCAGTCTTGGTCTCCTGTTTTAGTTCACCACTCATAAAATCACAGTTTCTTAGCATACAGGAATCTTGTAAAGACATGTTGTAAGGGTTATGGGAGCACTCAACTACTATAACTAAAGGAGCATATCTAGGATAGGGTGTGAGGGCAGGAAGAATGTGTCCTGGCACAGGAATTCCAAATTCAGAAGCACTATAAAGACCCCGTGCATGAGAGAGGAGTTTCTGAACAACACGGGGCACAAGCTCCTTGTGATTGCTTACCTGAGGCTCAGTGAAACCTGAAGCAGCAGAAAGAGAAAGATGAAGATGTAACAGAATGGACAGGGATGGATTCACACCACAGAGAAACACATCACAAATGGAGAGAAATGAATCAGGCAGGCGATGCATAGCTGAAAAGAACACAAGTTACCATGGTCACTATCAAAACTTCACACAGTAGCAATACTCTCACATGCCTGTCCCTGCTTGTGAAACCATTCACAAGTCCACTTTTAATATTAGACATACTTTATTGCTTTGCCTTTTGAAAATTATTTTTGTACCGCTTAAATTGACATGAATAAGAACCCACCACTTTCTTAACAAAATTTCAAGTACTCCCAATGAAGCTTTTCAACAGATAACCTGATTTGTACAAAAGGAGCAAAAGCAATGACCTGAGTGGGAGGGAGCAAATACAGAATGGATCTGGAAATTTATAGCATCACATTACTGTTCAAGTACAGCTGATTGTGGAGAGGTTTATGACCACAGAGTGTTTAGGTCCAGGTTTGGCTTCAAGGACAATGAATTTTATAAAACAAATCAACCACTAGTAATTTTCTTTTGCCCTCTTTTATACTCTGCAAGGCACTTTGAGAAAAAAAATATTTCCACTGGTCTCTACAAGAAAAAAAAAAAAAGGCAAAATAGCAACAATCTACTTCTGAAGTACATAAAGTAAATGCATGTACTCTCAAAAGCTGCTGCCTGGATAGCTCTGCTTTGTCTAGCCATGAGGTTAAGTCTGGCATGAGAAGTAGCCAAGCACATGTATTGAAAACAGGTTATGAGCGAATTATTAAGCAAAGTCTAGGAGAATTGCCTCAAAAATATTAGTTCAAATCTCTCTGATTATGTGCAAAAACAATCAAGTAAAATCCTTGCTTCCTTTCCCAGTCATCTGTTGTGGGGACCTATTCAGTGCAACCTCTGATTTCCTTCCAGGTGCTATGTCCTCCTGTGGACAAACATTTCTCCTACCCAAACAGGGACATGGGAACAATGGAGCCCACCTGAGGCCTCTGGTTACATGCAGTCAAGACACTGGAAAGCATTCCTGTTCTTGCAGCTTAGACTTTCCTTCTGCCCTCCCACTCCTTGGTAGGTCCTCTCAAACACAACCCTGTGGTAAAGCAGTGCCATTATGGCATTTCTGCTAGGGTAAGAGATGCACGTTAGAACAGAGCAGATCATACTTCTCAAGAATGTACTGGAGAAGTGGAATAGTGGTAAGCATCACTCTGCTAAACTCATCAAAGGAAAGCTCATGTTTTCCCATCTGAGTCATTTACGCTACTCTAATTAGGATACTTTAGGTAACTTCTTTATAAAGTGCTAGACAAGGGCCTTTTGGAACCCTTTACAGAAACTTGACCAGACTGAAACATTGTATTATTTGCCATCCAACCTTCAAAATTTCTTTTAAGGGAAAGAAATTCAGTTTTATTATTGCCAAGTCTGGATTTCAGCCAGTGACATAGAGATGAAACCACCTGCAATATATTATCAAGTGTCATTAAATGCTTGCAAAGCCATAAATTGCTTGCAGCTTTATAAAATTCAGTCAAGGATGGGTGGTGTTTCTGGGAAAATACGTTAACTACATGGTTTCTAATTCTAAGAAAATCCTGAGTTTAATGTATAAATAAATCATTATCTCCATAAGGATGTAGCCTTTGTTTCACTACTCTAATTTCCTTAAGTCACTGTGGCAAACCTGTATAAACATCCAGGCTAATCAAAGATCTTTAAGTCCATATAAGAATGGAATTTCTTGTCAAAATATGCATGAAAGAGTATGCTTAAGAAGTTTATGAAAACTGAAACTGGAGTATTTTGCCTTTAATTTTTCAGAGGTTGCCATAGCAACTAGGCTGGATAAAATGAATTAAGCAGCTTTTAATTCACGTCAAACCTGATTCCAACTATTACTTCAAAAGCCTGAAAACACAAGTTAAAAAAACAGAATGTTTTCTGCTGGGTGTGCTCTACTGAAATAAAATATGGGAATTTTCCATAACAGCATACATTGCCATTAAGTGGTACAGTGAGATGACAAGCTGTCATCTTTTGAAACCTGCAGTGCATGCGACTTCATAACTTCCACATATCTCTAATACTTTGTAGAAAAAAATGCCAGCTGAACAGGTACTTGAAAGTAGTTTCCAAAGTCTGTAATTTGAACAAGGTTTCCTTCATTTAGCTGCAGACTTTCTAGAAACTCTGATCCCAGAACCTTGGGCTCTCATTCAAATCCATAGCTAGTCCATAATGATACCCCTGTGTACAGCACTTCTTACAGCCCAAAGAAAATCTGCAGGCAAAGCAACGAGAAAATGTAGAGAAAAAGACCAAATTGTGGCCACTGGAATGACAGACTGGGGTTTAAGTTGTCTTATTCTCAGATTGCTGATGTTACAGGGAACATACAACAGAAGACAACAAATGAAGGAGAAGGTGTGTATGCATTCCAATAGATGTCACAAATTTCTCCTTCATGGTACATAACCACTTTGTGTATCTTCTGAAGGGGCAGCTTATTAAAGCCAGCTTATTTGGCTCCCTGCTACTAGGCTGCAGAATTACAAATTCTCATAACATAAAAATCTGTGCTTTGTATCAGGTCACACCCTCTCTGAAACCACACAGTAGAAGTCCAAGAAAGAAAAAAGAATTTCAGGCAGCTATAGTATTATTTTCTGCTCTGTATCACAATCCCAGTCACAAGTAGCAAGAAAAGGCCTTGGTCCAGAGTTTTCAATGATCTTGGGAAGTATTAGAAATTTTTCATAGCAGATGCTGTGCTACAGTTCTGCCTTCAGTAGATGATTGCAGACTGACAGCAAATACAGAAATACAGAATGTAAGTGCCTGACCATCTCCAAAGGCAACTTGTAAGAACTGCAATCCACCCAGCAATGAATTAAAATACGCTGATGGTACTGACTTAAGAATACTACCAAATCCTCTAAAATTGTATAGTGCTTTATATGCATGTAAGCATTAATACTCGTATGCGCAGAAGCTGTAGTGAAATCAACACTTTATTCAGTGTAATAATTTTGATTCTACTGATTTTAAATGAGTCACTGTGGACCAACAAATATACTACTCAGGCTAGTCTTCATAGCCAGATTTTAACAAGGCTGCTCTCTTACCATGTGCTTTGGCCAGAGAGCTACCTTACACTGCAGCCCCTCACTGAAGCCATCTTCATCATTACATGGGAAAGGAAACAGAGTGAAACGGTTTTGTAAAAGCCAGCCTGGGAAGTCAGAACAGACATCTTAGAATTGTTCACTTATATCGGTAGTTTCCAGTTGACTTCACACACAGGCACACAATAAGCCGGTCTGTGTCTTAAGCATGTGTCAAATTTAAAAAATAAATAAGACATTTTCAGCATATAAGGAAATAATTGCCAAATCCATTTTGACAGGCTGATGCATAAGCACACAAAGTAACACATCCCTGGAAGGATTTTAGTGGCATACTGGACAGCAATGACTTCTCTCTGCCCATGTACAATGGGGTAGTAGTAGCCTGGCAGCCTTGAAGAATGATTTTGTGTTTGTGCAGCAAGCAAAGCACGAGTGACTATCTTCCCAAGCCATTTTCCAAGCTCACTGCAACCCTGACTGGTAGGAACCACTTCTGGCTGTGAGACTGCAAGCCAGACTTCACAACTAGCAACTCCTTCCATAGCTTTCAGCCAGAGGGCCAACAAACCCTGACAGGAAGAGTGGGCACTAGTGAAGAAAGCATCTGTCCACTGGAAGAGAGACAGGAAGCAGTCCAAAGAGTAGAAGTAGCTGTGATGTGATAGCAACAGTGACTTTTGGCCAATATTAAGGCAGACTTGCTGGGATGGATGGGACCTAAGGATGCAATGTTAAGAATGATGTAAAGAGTTGGTGCACAGAGTATCTCACCCCCAGAATTATGGAGTGGACAAGACAGCACAGCTCGGAGCAGGGCACTAGCAGAATGGGAGTCCATAGGTCTGGCATCTCCAGCAGTGAGCAAAAAAACTGAGTATGAGCACAAATGGCACGACAGTTTAAGAGGCAAGAAGTGGCAAGTAGGAAGACAGTGGGATAGAGGATGTGGATGCTTTGAGAGCAGTGGCTTTCAACCTTTCTCAGTTTGCGGACATCCAAACACAGAAGTAGAACACTGTGCAGACAAGTTACAAATAACTGGATGGCTTTTCTTGGCTGTCTTTGTCACACCCTCTCACAATCATCTCAGAGTCCCACTGGCCCATGAACCACAGGCTGAAAACCACTGCTTTATAAACAGAAGGGACTGTTAAAAAAAGCAGCTGCAAGGAAAGGAAGGAAGGAGGTACAGAAGAGACACTCACTGTCAGGCAGGAGGACTGAATTGTGTCACTTCTGTGTCTTAGATCTGCAAATTAGCAGTACCTGCATTTAAAAGCACGCACAGCAGCATTTGAAGCTTTTTCCACTGACTGGCTCTGGTGACTAATAGTTTAATGTTGCCTAGTATATTTATAACTCTATCCGAACTCCTGAGTGGAATTACTGTGCCTCCCCAGGTAGCTACTTAGTCTTCAGTCCTTGTTCTGAAAGTTAGTATTGACAGTAGGAGCAGAAGCAGAACGGCTGTGAGCAAAATTTGAAGTCTGACAATAAAAAGCTTTGTGCTAGCAATAATCTATTTGTGCGGAGCCATGTAATAAAAAAAAGGATCCAATTTCTCTGCATGCTCATCCAGTCATGGGTGCTAAAACTCCAGCTGCTAACAGCACTACCCGTTGGCACTACTATAAATGCTTTACCTGCTATCTGCGTGGGCATGACCGACATCAGTGAGTGACAACGGACCACCACGTATGCACATGCTCTCACTCAGCAGGTAAAAACAAACCAAAGAATGACTTACAAGATCTAGGGCTGCTGCCAAAATGGAGGCATCGGGGATAGTGCCTGGTTCACAGCAATTCAGGAGAAACTGAAAGCGCTTCATCCCTTGGCGGATCGCTCCCAGGTTCACAACGTTCTTGGATTTTCCTCCTTCTTGGTTGGAGGTCAAATGATCATCAAAGCTATGGCAACCTAAAGAGGTAAAGAGTACAGAGGGGATTGCAGGGAGGGGTAGGGAGAAAGGAACACAGTCTCTTACCAGTTAGAATAGTAGTACAAAAAACTTGAGGAGCACAGTCTTGGTCTAAATCCCCTCCTCACACTGATGTACTAGCTTGAAGATAACAGGGCCATTTTTACATTATCATGACTTCCATGAAATAGGTGTACAGCGGGACAGATTCTGGTCTTGGTCACGCTGATGTCTGCCCAAAACAATGCCACCCTAACTGGCATAGAAAACCCAAACCTACTCCAACATAGGTGAACCAGACCATGACCCTTCCTCCCCACTTCTTTAATACAGAAAATCCTGCTTACTGTCTCTTTTTCCTGAATACCCTCCTACCTTACTTGCTTTTCTATCAGCCTCTAACTTTAAAGTGAAGGATACATAAACCTAATTGCCCATATATTAAGTAATACTATATCATCTAATAGGACATAAAAATCAGTAGTGAATATTATAAACGTTCCATGTGAAAATCACATATTGTCTAATTTTTATGCATACATCTTCTGCAATGACCAGAACACCCAAAGTGAGACTGGACTCTGTTTCTAGTTATCTTCCATCATTCCAGCCTCTCTCCCTTAAAGTGTATTGCATTGTTTTGGATTGAAGGCTCCCTTATACAAATTCCTTTTGAGAATAAAGTTAGCAATTCCCTTTAGGGCTCCTTTCAAGCATGATTTCAAACTCCACGCACTGACGTCACATGGTAGATCGACAAATCCCATTGCAGACTGTAATTAAGGCTTCCTAATGCAGAAGATCATTGTGCAGTCTGTACCCAGAGTCGAGAGAGTGACAGAAAGACACAGATGAGAAACCACAAAAGAAGTTTTAAGGCCAAGGTGGCTGGCCAAAACAAGAATAGTCAGCTTCTGGGGCTTTTTGTCTTTATCTACAATACTCTATCTGTTTAGGTGTGAAAGTACAAAAGGTTACAGAATACTGAAGGATAAAGCACTGAAGAAGACAACACTGAGTGAAGAATTCAAGATTTGCTTTAAACATGGATTTGGAAGACAAGAGGCAAAATGTCAACTCTACAGGACTTTGTGATTTTTCCTTCATCAGGAAAGAACAATGACTGAAAATCATCAAGTCCCATTGAGATTTCAGTTCCCAGCATTACTTAGAAAGCACTTATCCACTACAAATAGTCACAACAGAAAATGGCAATGTGTTATCTTCATTTTTATCCTGGTATCAAATATCAAGAGACTTCTTTACAACATCTGTGGCTTTTCTCTCTCAGTGAAGCTGTACATAGTTTTCCAGTAAACAAAATGTTCCTATGTTGGGAAATACTTCATCAAAATGGAACAAACAAACAAATAAAAAAGTAGAAAGAACAGGCAGAACACTTACATAAATAAGCAGGCACAAATACCCTTTTCTTTCAACTCCTCTTGTTTCCTTACAGCCTGTAGAATCCTCCCTGAGCTTTCCTGCTATGCCTGTTTTAACACTAACTCATGTCTGAGGTACAAAAAATATTTTGTATGCAGACCTCTGTTAGGGCTGTGCTTGTTACGAGACAAAGAACTGAAACTTGACTTTTTGATAAATAAAGGTTTGTCTAAGGCACCTCCCTAACACCCCACTATAAAAATCTTTGTTCACCTGGGGTCAGTGGTACTACCTAGAGTCAATCACTCCAGCCCTTTGCAGTCCCAGCCTTGCACTTATGTTGATGTTTTGCAAGGGAATCCTTCAGAAGCAGCTGATGGCTGTCCTCTGCTATGCCTTGCTGTCAGCAGGGGAGCTCTCTCTGGTTTACAAAGGGTTAGTGTGACTCAACCCTGCAGGAATCTCACCCAGTGAGCCTCAAGATCATTTTCCAGCATAGAAGGACACTGGGTATCCAAGCACCTGTCCTGTCCCCAGAGCTGCTTCCAGGGTAAATGCAAGATCGTCCCTTGGAGCAAGCACATGCTGTGATTCGCCCATACTGTATGGCTTGAACATCCTGGGCAACTTCTATGGTCACTGAAAATGTCTTCAGTAAATGTCTGAAGAAACAGCAAGGCTCTCATGTAAACATATGGTAACTCACTTCTGTATATATGCTGTGTTCTTAGTATAAAGATCATTAAAGTAAACAATTTTTTATGCATGAATGTGCATATATTTATGTGTATATATATGTATACATATGCACACATACAGATATATACACAAACACATACACACGCACACAGATGCATACATACATATCTGACACAGACAGAATTTCCAGTCGTCTAGATGATGTATCACAATGAAGATTACAATTCATAAATGATGTGACAAATTATTCTATATGTTAAAATATCTGTGTATTTACTTACTGTGAGGTATTTCTGTGTTTTCTTTTTAAATTTGGCCTACTGTGTTAAAAAACCCAAAAACACAAGAGGAAGCACCACATGGAAAATTATGAGCACAGTAATGGCATAGCATCATGAATGTCAGGAATGAGAAGGCAGAAATATGTTCCAGAACAATACTTCAGCGTCATACCTTGAGGGATCTAATAGTACACCCATTCATCTTGACAGACTTCTGCTCTCCTCTCCATAAACACATAAAACATGTTGATTTCTATGGAATACACAGAAGCACTGCAAATGTGAAAGCACCATACATGATCCCGTTCTACTGTGTCATAAACCACCTGAAAAGGCCTCACATTGATTTCAAAATGCAAGTGCATGTACATACACACAGGTGTGTACAGCTAAACCAATATTTTTACTAATGGTAAGTTGCATCGCTTTTATTACCCCATTTCTAATGCACTTATATGTCAAAACTAAGCATGTGTCATGTATATCTCTTCTCTCACAGCTATATAAAAAGCCTCAAGTTCTTGCCACTGATTAGACAAAATCTGATGTTATTCACAGAAGGCTGTAATGTGGACAACGCTTCCAAAGTTCACAAAGTCAATAACTAATGTGTCATCTGAGTTTTATACAGACTTAAGATCTGCCACACACATGGAGCAACGCTATTGGTGTTCACAGGGTCAAGACTAAGTCCGTGTGATTAAATCAAGATACAGGCACTCTAGACAAAAGCAAACTCACAGCGGTGAAAAATCAGCACTGTCACGGTGAAAAAACAGTATTTCCTGCAAGAAAATACAAAGCAAAATCACAATATGAGTGCTATAGAAACAGCTGTGGAAGTCTAAAGATCTTGCTGCCTGAGTTGTTTGTTCCCAGTAAGAGCTGGGACAAAAGATGGTGGAAGCATTTCACATCCGCTTCAGTGCAAAGTAGTGGATGAGGAAAACAATGCAATTCATTCTATTGTCAGGGTTTTCACCTTCAGCTAAAACAATACAAAAAGCTACTGTGCTGAGGCAACCTCCTTCTAGAGGAACATATTTTTTAACTTGGGAGATGGGCTGAAAACCACCACCAGTGTTTCTGCAGTGGTGGAATGATGACCAGTTTATGAGATATGCTCATCCTTTGCTAATACCGCTTGCCTAAACAATGGTTTACACACATTGCATGGCAGGTCTGGGACAGATGATGGTAAAATGCATGCAAAGCAGTGCCGAAGTGTAATGTCAGAAAATAAAAAATGTAATGCCAGAGAATAGACCAGCTAACGTAAAGATACAGAGGTCATGGTGGAAAAGAAAAGCTACACTTTTTCATGTGTTTTTGGGAGGCTTTTGTTTGTTTGTTTTGAAAAACAGGAATAGAACTTCAAGATACAAGGTTGTCTTCCTGACAACAAAGATGAACTCAGAGCCAAGGACATGAGCATGTGAATGGCTGCATGACATTTGAAAAGAGAATATATCATGACCTCATATTATTCATAAAGGCACTTTTGAAACATTGCTGATTTTGAAAATGCATTGCAATTAAATATACTTTTGTGGAAAGGAAAAGTAGTGTTATCATTATGTTGTGTGCTAAGAAAAAGGGACAGCATCCCTAACGAATGGTATGCAGACACTAGACATGCAACACAGAAGAAAAGAGATAATTATAACAAGGTTTGTGCAGGGTTTTCCATTTCATCAGTGCTGATCTTTGCTAAAACTGTCAAATGGTCACAAATTGGAAAATAAAAAACAAAAAACAAAAAAACTGATGGAATACCCATTGTTATATTAAGCAATGAAAGATTTACACACCTAATTTCAAACTGAATCAGTGCTTTGAAGCAAGCATTAATTTTTCAAGTGTGTTGATCAAATTCAATTTGATTTAAGAAGCCCAAATGTTGTATTTGCATAATTTATTTGGATCGTCTGGAAAAAAAAATGACTTTGCTAGAGGTTTTTCTAAATCAAAATAAAAGAAAGAAGGAAGGGAAAGAAAACAGTTACAGAGACTAAAAAGTTGGAGAAGGCAAGAATGGATACAAAAACTATGGAGAAAGCAGGAAAAAAGGGTAAGGGATGAAATACAGAAAGAAATAGGTTAAAAAATAAAATAAAAAGAAAGTAAAAAGGAGACGAGAACCCTGATTTCTAACCATCTTTTTCTTCTGTGTGATGAAGCTTGGATGGGTGTCTTCGGCAGGTGCGCCATTTACCAAGACGCTTGAAGAAATTCTCCTCTTCATCTCGCCCATTGTCCAGGCCACCTCCTGGCCCCCCTCCTTCTGACAGCTTCACTGCGCTGGTAAACTTCACCTGAGCAAAGACAGAGGGCCAGGTCAGGCTGTGCCACGCCACCATCTCATGTCTAAGCAAGAAGACCAAAGCATTTACAGCAATGCAGGAATACAGTGGATCACCATAGCAACACAAGTGGGTCTGCACAGACTTACGTAGGCTGAAGCACTTAATCTTTTAAGCTTTCTGCTTAAAGGATTGGTCTTTCACATGAGGCTGTAAAGGCACAAAGCATGGAGAAACGTGACCAACAGTTAAAACTTAAGTGTATTGACAGGGCCTGCATTTCTCTCTCAAAGAACAAAGATAGACAAGTACAGTGGAGGTTTAACCCAGTCTTCTTCGCATTCCAGAAGAGTCTACAAGGAGTTACTCACATACCACAGCCACCATCAGCACGTCCTTCCTGCAGAGGATCAGCTCCATTATTCTTCCTGACAAGGTCATAACACTTTGTGACCTTATCCTCTTTTACCAAGATTGCATTCTGAACTTCATTATCAGACAACTATACTCTTATCTCCCAAGCACCCTGGCAACATCATACTCTTCAATGTTACACCAAATATTGGTAGTGCTTCATTAAAGCTTCTCCTCAGTATTTTTCCAGTATTATAAAGTACAGGACAGCTTACACATTAAAAAAAAAAAAAAAAAAAAAAAAAAAAGGTGCCCAAATATAGCTTGTCTCCAGTCAATACCACTTTTATTTATAGATAGGAGAAAAAGCTGCTGTTTTCTATAAGAATGTTCTCACTTGCATGGAGTTAGAGGAGACAACATGCTGCATCTGCTGCAGAAGGTCGTGCATCAGCATTTAGAGACAGACAGGATTTGGAAATCCTGCAACACGGAATGGCAAAAGGTGGAGCTCTGCCGCTCTTTTTACAGACAGAAGTGAGTATAGACTGGTAGAAGAATGAACACACATCCTATTATGTAGAAGCTATTTTTTTCTACTGTGCAAGGACAGGGGTGGAAAAGAGTACAGGGGGGGGAATAAAAAGACATTCTTGCTTTCAGAAAACAGCAGTGCTGTAATGTCCAATGCCAGACCAACTACTTTCCTCCTTGCCCTGACTCTGAGGACTCTTTGTACTTGACACAAATATTTATGTATTGCTCTAAGAAGTGGATAGACACCTAAATGTGAGGCTCCCTTACGGTGCTGAAGTCCAGTACCAAATTCTGATTTCTCTGTTCTGAAGACTTCTGTCACATTGACTACAATGCCAACCCTGATTAGAGTGTTTCCTTGGACAGCTGCAAATGGTCAGATCCTGTCCTTACAAGCTCTCTGCAACCGAGTCTAATGCATTTACCTTGGAACTCTGCCTGATGAAAGACAAACGGTCAACAGAGCTGATATCTAGAAGATCTTCCACCCCATCAGCCAGGCCAGAGAGGGAGGAGCGCTTCAGCCAGTTCCCTGTTGCAGAATAAGCTACTCAGAACACTTCTGAAAATGCTTCCAAACAGAACTAATTTCTTAGCAATTGTGCACATACCCTCTGAAATAGTCATGCCAGGATATGGCAAAAGGGAAGGAAAGGGAAGGAAACCAGTCCATGTTACATGCATTAACTACCATGCAAGGCTGGGTCCTGAGATCTGTAAATGATGTACATGTATGTTTTATCTATCAGATTGTATTTGGATTATTTCTCTTCAATGCTTAGAAGATTAAGCTACTAGCATACTACTTTGGAGACATGGATTGAGTGTTCTGTTTTGCCACAGATACTCTCTGCTACCTTTGGTAGATTGGTTATGTTTCCCTTTGCCTCAGTTCTCCATTTGCAAAGTGGAGAGAGCATGCAGCATTCCCCACCTTGTCTTGGGAGAATATACAGTATACTTGGACAATAAGGAACTGTGTTACAATATATCTTAATATATATCTGTGTTTTTCTGCACATGCAGTATGTATATAGAATATGAAGAGACATACATTTACCTATGGGGAGTTTGAGTTTCTTTCGAAGGGAGATTCGTCGGGAACGGGAGCGGGAGCGCCTGTCTGTAGTGGTTCCAGAGTGAGCAGTGGTGCATTCGGATGTGTCCTGCTCAGACTGACTGCTGGTATCACTTGCGGCACTCTGTGACTTGAACATCTTTCGCCAGAAGTCCTTGCGTCCCAGAACAGCGCCTTGGATTTGCTCATCACTGGAAGAAAAAGGATGCAGAACACGAGCTGAACTTCAGTGAAGTTTGGACGCTCAGGGGAATGAGGTCTCCTTCCCACAGCCCCCTCCTGACCTCTCTATTCTTTGAGGTTGTTATATTTTGAATTCCAAACATACTCTTCTCAGTGAGACATAATCAAGTTTGACAACTTGTTCAATATTGTTCAAGGCACATAATAAAAATCTTTTCTACCCCGAAGAGCTTGCCCACTGAACAAGTCATTCCAATTTTCTGTTCCTACAAGTGAAAAGCAAATCATCTTCTTTAGGTCAAAATGACCCATATTGACAAGACTACAGTGGTGCTTTCTACAAGTGTGTGTACTGAAGAGCTTTAGAACATCATGATAGCTGTTTGTGAATCTGTTGGAGTCACAGTTCTCATTAACTTACTGGAATGGGGACAGCATATTTTGCTGTAGTCTTGCAGTCTCCTATGGCTATGGCAGGGCTCAGAGCAGAACAGCTTGCCGTAATTCTGCACAACAATAAAGGCCTTTCGGTTATCCTTGCAGTCTCAGCAAGGGAGAGACTTTGCAGGCTCAGATAATGCTGGAGAATACATAATAATAGAGCTCAGGCCCTTGCATTGTCTTCTTCCAGTGCATCTCAAAGCACTTTAACAAGACAGACTGATATTGAGAGGCATGGAGAAGTTAAAAGACTTGTCAAAAGTAACTTAGGAGACCAGTAGCTATTCATAAAATTTTCTAAAATTCTTAGGAATACTAATTAAGTTTACTTCAATATGAAATGGCACGGTTGTTTGGACAGCAGAGACTTCAAATATGCAATGCCTTACAGCAGTTATCTATATGCCAGTTATCTAATATGCAATGTACTAATCGCAGATGGAAGCTGCTGGCAAAAATGCAGTGAAATAATATTTACTTACTGTTCTGGAGTTTGCATTGGGCGGCTTGAGATGTAGCTGCGACATTCATCGGGTGCAGCTGATGCCTGACCTTTGTCAATGATGATGCTTCCCACCTCGGACCTATGCAGACAATGTACATCATCAGCTAAAGTGAATGGATGGTCCATCTCGTGGTCATCACATTGCTATACAACCCAGAAATCAGCACTGCTGAACACTGAAACAGCTTTAGAGATGCACCATCTCTTCAGCAACTTATTGCCACTCTATATGTCATTCTTGAAAACGGCACCAGCCCTTAGAGGCAAAGTCAAGGTTTTTAGGCACTTTTCAGCTTTCTTAATCCTCCTTCACAGCATTTTAATAAGGCAAGCCTCAAAGCACAAGATAAAATTTCTTTTTGATACAGAAGCATGTCAGATTTAGATTTCTTCTGGGACTTGTTTTGTATACCAGGGTTTACCTGTCAGATAAGCAACACTAACCTCCTCAGGATGTGACACACATTGAAAGCTGTGTTCATGCAGTGCTGTGGGACTGACGCTATGCTTTTTACTTCTTTTCGCCTTTTCTCTTCCCAGTGTGTCCATTGTGCTGTTCTCTTCAACATCTTCTATGCGAGGGTTAACCTCTTTTGCTATAAATCTATGACTGCCTCAGTTCATTAAATTTTAAAGGAGGCTGCTGCCATAGGACAGTTTTGTGCATTAGGAACTAACATAAGCTCTGAAAACACACAAGCCCTTGGTATTTCTACATTTGTGTTCATTGCATATAGTCATACAGCCATATGCAAATTAATCATTTGCTTTCTCCCTTCCAGACACCAACCTTTTGCTCCCTGAAGGTTTCTGCTCTTGCTCTGCTTCCTCTGTTTTTTTTCCTGGTATTAACTTTTCAGCACTGTCCAAGAGGGCGCTGAGTGCTACTCTCCGAAAGACATTCCCGTGAGCCTCCTTGATAAACTGGACGAGCTGACGGATATCACAGTACAAGCCCTGGGGAGCACAACATCATGAGAAGAAAAGAGAATTCAGTTTGCAGTTTGTGAAGAAGCAGTGAGAATTAGTAGTTCTTAAGGTACTTCAGCAGGCCACTACTTCGTTTGGTTGTTGTCTGATGTCTCCATGCACAGGGCTTGTGTTTTCTGGCTGAGATCAAAAGCTGGCAAAGTTGCCATTTAGCGTGCTCTGAAGAAGCAGACAGTGAGGAGCATTATTGTTATGGAACGTGCTCTGCAGTGGGCTGAAGCAAATGTAGGGGGATCAGAGGCTAGATAAGGAAGCTGCAAAGACGCCTTAAAGCCTGTTTTATCCCATTCATCTAGCCCATAATCTTAAAAAGCATGAAAAAGCCAAGTGAAGGGGTGGGAGGGAAAGCATAGTGCAAAAAACTGCATGTTTTGTTTCAAAACCAGTGGGCGTCTTGGAATTTTTCTTAATTATTTTAGAGCTCTACATCATGGGAAGAGAGAGGAGTGACTCATTCCCCAGCCTACTCCTACACTCAAGGCTCTTTTTAGTTCTGAACATTCATACAGATCTGTGATGTGGCAAGTCATCTCTACCTCTGAGGTCAAGAGCGTGAAGGGAAGACTTACAGGACCTGGTTTTCAGACTGTGAACTTTGCCAAAAGAGCCTGCATTATTCTGAAAGTTTCCAGCCTAGGAACTTAACAAGCTTCCAACAAAAAACACTTGCTATATTCATGGTATTTGACTACAGTGAATTCCTTCTTCACTGCGAAACCTCGCTGGTCACACCCAAGTGAAAAAGCAACTTTGAAGATATGAAATCAGCTACTTACCAGGTTTTCTGGGCTGTGCAGCTCATGTGTAGTAGAAGCACAGCGAGTGATCAACGACTTGAACATGGCACTCACAATAATACCTTCCACGTTCTGTGCTGTAGACTTGTTGTCCACTGTGGTAAAGTTATTCCCAAATCCAGCCTTGTCTGTGAAATTCAAGTACAAGCAAGCACCCTGGTTAAGAATGTTTTTAAAAAGATGGCTGAAAGATAATTGTTATGGTATTTAGATATACAAGAAAAGTGCAGGTCCTTGTCTAAAATCTTATACTCGGTACTGTCAATCTCACCTCACAAAAAAATAAGGCTGAAGGAAGTGTAAAATAAATGAAAATGATGAAATCTTCCCAGAAATAGCAGTATGAAACAGGATCAAGAAGATTAGAACAAGTCAGGCTTCCATTTATCCACATCTCTCACTTAGAGATGTATAAAATAAGACATGAAATTTGAAGAAAACCTCCAGCATTTCTATTTACTATTCTAAAGAATAAGAGATGTTTGATTAAATGGAAAAGTGACAATACCCGTGAAAAGAAAATCTTCTGAACTAGAGGAACACTGTTCTTGCAAGGTGCATAAGCTCTCAAAGATTCAAAAAAGCATTACACATTCATATGACAAGAAACATCTCAGTTTTATTAGGTGAAAGGAAAAACTTTCAAAAGCTGCATGAGCTGTCACTCTTCAAAGCATGAGCATGTCAATAATTAGTGCATATTGAGGAAGTTTTCTGTGGGCATCTTCACAAAAGCCTGCTACATTGATTTTTTTATGCTCTCTCTGAAATGCCTGTGATCAAAGAGAGGCTAACAGACAAGGCAGACTCCTTGAATACCCGGGAATGGTTATTTTTACTCTGTAAACAAGCATTGTTAATTACTGTCACACACAGTGAGCAATCAGAAATATCTGGTCATTTAAATAGCATCCTAAATAATTTTCCTAACTAAAAAAGAAAATAAAAAACATATACATGCACACACACACAGTTGTATTGTAGGCATGCACATCTGTGTGTTCATATTCTTGTTTCTTCAATCTGTTCTTGCTTTTTCCTGCCTCACCTGAGGCACCATAAAGGGTTTTAATGCTCAATTATATCTCCATTCAAAATAAACCATGGATTAAACACGCCATTTCAGCTGGTGCCTGGTCATGTCATGAGATAGCAAAGTTCCTTCCTGAGGCATAGTTGAATGAAAATATTTTCTTTCAAGAGCCATGAACAACAGGTAGGATGAATCAAAAGAGATGCCTTCAATTTCAGGTGCACTGGCTAATGCAAGTTCATGGTATGAGATCACCAGGTGGTCAAATAGAGGAGTTCAAACTCCGCTCACCTGCGCTGGCTGAGGATATGGTCTGTATAATCTGAGGATTTAAACCCACTTTTATTTTATTTTTTTTTAAAGGCCAAGAAAAAAGACATGGCTTCTTTCTGACAGTAAAGTTTAGGAACATTCAGGTGAGAGTTGTTGATGCCAGCTGTACTTACTGTCTGTGACTGGCTCCATACAGAATCCTAGTAAAGCATGCAGGAAATCCACTACATTATTGAGAGAATCCCTGTTCACATAATCCCTCATGGTCTGCCGGAACTGCATCCTATCCAGTTTGTACAGCTTTGTGAGGCAGTTCTGAGCCTGCAACGACATCCATCAAATCAAGTCATATCACATCAAACTACGGGTCTAAGTTTCACTAATAGCAGCTGGGTATTTTGGCGTCCTTTTCTGCTCTAGCTAGGTAAGTGCTCTACTGTGCTGTCTAAAGTAACCTAGGAGCCAGAAGGTTTAGGTCCTGTAACAAAACACAAGGTTTGCCTCTGAAGCAAACAAGAAATTCAGCACAAGGTGAGAGTGGACCAGAATGGGTCCTGCACCCAGTATATGCACTTGCACCCTGTGACCGATTTATATCATGCAAGACATTAGCTTCATATTTAAAAGCTATTAACTGTCAACTTCTTATCAGAAAAGCATCCATCCTACTGGGACCCTAAACAGGATGGAATTAGTTAGTCTGAAATATCAGCTCTATGGGGAGCATCAACTCTTCTGCTAACTGCAAAAGGGTGCTTAGTTTTCTAGTAAACTCAGACGTGATTGTGCATGCAGTCAACACAAATGGTGCATGCAAAGCAGTCTGGACAGGCAGAGACACAGAAAAAGCAGAAGACTTTGACACATAGGAAAGTCTCTTCCCATAAAGACCCCAGTTCAATGAGCCTGACAAGAACCTTGGCTCCAAGAGACCCGTTCATTTATGCCTAATCTTGTGCATAGGCCTGAGCGTTCTGCTGGCTGAGCTCCAGCACAATGTAAAAGCTTTACCTGACACCCTGATGAATATGGTGTATATTCAACCAGCACTCTGTACAGAACCTTTCTGCTGTTACCACCGTGACTCTTACCCCATCGAGTCTCCCTGTGTCCACAATTAACATCACTGCTTCAGGCTCCTTAGTAACCAGGAGTCAAGCTAACAGAAGAAGGGTGCATGATATGGAAGCAGTCAGTCCAGCTCTAAGCCATCTAGCTCAGGTCCTAGAACCAAATCACAGCTCTGTTGGCATGGCTCAGGCTAACCAAAGCCATGGAGAAGCACCTGGTTCCCACCCCCAGTGTGGATGGGCGTAAATTCTCATTACAGTCATCAGAAATGTTCTCTGCAGCAAACACAGAAGGCAAGGAGGAGGCATATGCTGGAGAAAGCTTTTGGAAGGCTCCCATTTGACAGGGCATTGGACTGACCTCAGGGAGTCAAACCCTTCTAGATGAAGTCAAATGTCTGGGTTACATACTGGGCGCTTTCCCCTGCCTCAACTTTGGCAGAATCAAAAGTGTAAGGAATCAATGGTAACCGTTCACCCTTGCATTCAACAGGCCATGAGCCTTCTGCTTCCTCACAGTACATGGGTACGCCTGCAAGCACAGTGCCCTCCAACTACCAGGAGCTTATGGAGCAGCCCAGCAGCAACTAGTCGTAACTGCCATTAGGAAAGATGGATGTAACTATGTCTTGGGCTTCTCAGTTCAGATATGCAACCCAAAATAGCGGCACCTCTTGTAAACAGCATACTGTATTGGCGTACCACCAATGTAAAAAATGACTCAGAGCAGCACACATGGGGCTTTGCTCCAATGTTTTTGTGCCTTTTCAGACAACCTATCCACTGGGGTGCTGAGAAGTACCCTGGGTCGCAGGTGTGCTCTTAGCAAGCCCCAGGGTCTGGAAGTTAACATTAAAATCCGCTACAGCTGGGCTGCAACACAGTCTGTGAGCTCAGACAAAGAGCAACACATCTACGGCTGGTACAGAAAAAGCTACAGAGGGGGCAGACAGCAATCGCAGCAGCTGATGTCAAAAGTACAAGGGGGACATTTTAATGAGCTTTAATTTTCTTACATTCTCCCGGAATACCTGGTGTCTCAGGCGATCTCCGGAGAGCCCCCGATGTCCTTCTCCACAACCATAGGCACAACCCAGGGACTTGACAATTTTTATCAGCATTGTGAGGGCCAGCCTATGGGTGCTGACAGATGGACCTTCATCCTGGGAATCACAGAAAGTCAGTGTGAAACCCCGGCACAACCACTGGCATTTTGTTACCATTTTACTTTTAAAAAATTGCTGTCCATTTCCTCCCCCAGACACTTCCTTACAAAGTTGTTACTCTTAAAATGCATACTGCATAAGGGACTAGCCCATTCCTTTTCAGCTCCTGTCAAAAAGCCATGTTATAAACGCAAAGCCCCCTCCATGTTGCTGTGAATACTAGTCAGCACTTACTTCAAAAAAATACACCTGAAAAGAGCAAGCTGGTTTGCTTGGGCAGAAAAACAACATTTTTAAAATGTCTTCAGTACTACATTACTATGAATCACAACTCTGGAGATCAGCAAAAGCTCCTCTTGGCCAATTCTCACAGCAATATTGAAAAATTTATGATTTCTGGTCATCAAAGAAAAACTGTGCTCACACGCTGGATTCTGTTTTTTCTTATAAGCCATGCATAATAAACAAAAATCATTGTGATTGAGGGTTTCAGGCACTTCGACGGGATACTGAAAATGCCCATGCAAGGCTCACAAACTCTGCTTCTGGCAGTTGCTTCACTGGAGTAGTTACAGTGCTTAAATTCCCAATCATGTTGCTTCAGCAGAACCTCAGCAAGCACCAGAAGAAAACAAATTAAATTGTTATTGTTGTGCAAAGTAAAAGGAGGGAAAACAGGAGGGCAATTGCATACACACACATCCTCTTATCTTAACAAACACCGCATTCCAAAATGGTATAAAGGCAAGCAAGACAAACCTTTTCTTGTTTTTTGTCGTTTTTCTCATAGGGCCCTCCTCCTCCTCCACCACCTCCATCACTTCCACCTCCACCTCCTCCACCACTTCCACCACCTGCTTCTTCTCCTCCATCTCCAGCTCCGCTGACTGGGGGAGGCCCAAATCCACAAGTTGAACCTCCGGAAGCAGCCCCTTTGAGTTGGAAGGATCCTTCACTTGGTCTCTTTTCAGGTGCCTCATTTTCCTTGTTCTCACTCTTCCTCCGTACCTTCTCTACACATGGCACCACGCCAAGCTGAAGTAAACACTCCACGATGTTCAGCGCCACATCACAAATCCTGGAGCTGATGTCATGATTCAGGACCAAGTAAACAGCCTTCAGGACCACCTGGTAGATTCAAATATCATATTTACAGTCAGATTTGTTTGCTCTCCTAGTACTATTCAGTGCCTGAAATTCTAGTCACAGACCAGAGACTCATTACAGCAGGCAGAGTACAAACTCAAAATGAAAAACACACAACCCTCAATCCCAAGAGCCTACAATCTAGGTGTAGACAAGAAACCACAGGCTGGGCACAGTCAGGCAGACAGGTAAACCATGAGATGACATCTGTGAGCCTGAGAACACTGCTTCAGTGCACCAGGAGCTGTCAAATCATTAAGAGAAAATGCAGCAAAGGTGAGTTTTAAGGTGCCGTTAAGGTGCTATTCGGTTTTATACTGTTTTACAGGGAATTTGGTGCATGCCCCAGGAATACAGGAAGTAAACGATATCATTTAAGGTTTGATGTGTGCATTCCACATGCACATGCACTCCTTGCAAGGAGTAATAGGAGTTGCAGTATCTCAGAGGAGGCTTTTATGATATGCACAAATGTATCTGACTGACCTTTAGGTACAGCTGAGAGAAGTCATATAAAGAGGTGGAGGAAAAGCCCGTCAAAACCCTGATCTCAATGGTACAGCTATATTGACAGAAGAGGGACCTGGCTTTCCTCATTCCTTGCCAATTACCGAGAGATCCAGCATGCCGTTCTTGTGGACAAAGTTGTTGGTGCCATCAATGTGGTCCGTATCCTCCAGGCAACTGTAATTGATGCAGGAGTCTGTCAGGCTCCGCGGGAGGTTGGCACATGCAAGCGGTTCGTGGGGCATCTCAGGGATGGGCACCTGGTTGCAAAGCTTCCTCATGTGCTCGCTGAAGAAATCGGCATAGCCCACATTGAACGAGGCCAGGGTAGTGTTGAAGGTGGCCACCGTGATGGTGGAGATCTGGGACCGCACTGCAGGGAGGAAAATGGCTACCTGTGAGTTTCCATCTCTAGAGTTATAACACAGCAACTACTGTGCTTGTTTACCAGAAGGGTGCAGCTCTTAATGCAGTCTGTAATGCTGAAAGGCAAAACAGGCTCCTAATTCCTATCACAGGTACAGGGATGAAAGCATAAATTCATTTCTTCCTTTAAGCCACTGCACAGTAGAACACCAGCAACATTGCTCGAGCAGTTCCATGGCAGCTTACATTGATCTCAGGCTTCTGGGCAGTTAAGCAGACCAGGGAGCTCACACAGTTTAAATTTAATCCAAAAGGGGGGATTAGATTTTTGGCTAGCTTTGCTCTCTCTACTGGTCAAGTGCCTGGTGTCAGAAGCAGCTGCACCACTGCAAGGGGAAGAGGAAGGACTCTGCAGCTGGATGCAGGAGTGCAGGTAGGGTAACAACAGCACCAATTCAAAACAGCTTTCTAAGCCACACCAGCTTGAAAGATCTCATCATACCAGTTAGAAAAAAAAATAATGGAGCAGTATGCTCCTAACGCTACCCGTGGCAGTCTAAACCATCTCCAAAAAATAAAAATGACTGATGAGAAAGGCAGTGTGGCATCTAAGTTCACAGTGCCCAGAGAAAGGACACCATGACATAGCGAGGCCTAACTTTAAATTGGTCAGCTCAGGTAGTGACAGCCTCTTGGCAACACAGGCTCATTTTTATCAAGGATCCACCGCAGTGTTAACAACACATGACAAACTCCAGGCCATGGTATGAGTAATCTCCTACGGTTGGTGCTTTGTAAGCAGGTCTACACACTCTGTAGTGTAGAAAGACCCCATGTGTCCCAAAGTGTTGATGGGACTACCTTCTCTGAGGCAGTACAGGGCTACAAAATAACAAAGAACTTCTGCCTAAGGGTAATTAATGTGTTCTAATTAATAAAATAGCATAAAACTGAAAAGAATCTCCAAGGACTGACTCAACAGTGGACTAGCTACGGTTTGCAAATAACAACTTGCCAGAGCAGTGACTACATTTCCTTTGCATAACCTGTGCAACCCTGCCAGCATTGAACGAGCAGCTTTTTATTAAGAGAAATGTTCCAAGGTCAATGGCGTTCCCTTGAACTGGGTTACAAATCGGTCAATGATTAGGGCAGGAAGTAACTGCTGTATCTTATGTGACATCAGGATTACTTGCTGGCACGTGTGACTTTTAAATGGCAATCACTGACATTTATATGGTGAAGAGAACAATAATGAAAATAAGGAATTAGGAAACTTTGTTTAAACTTTGCTATAAAGACTTATGACTATCTATGGTTAGATTTTTTTTTTTTAATTGAGGTTTTGCTTAGTTTGTTTTGAAATGGGTAACAAAAATCCATTACTAAAACCTACATAAAATATATTTTTCTGTACCGCACCTTTATTTCATTATCACTGGCAGAGCTGACTGCTGGATGGGATGCACAGAGGTAGAGAAGGAGGACTAAAGACTCTTAATTTACATCCACGGAGGCCTGCAGCATGTGTCCATGACTTCTCCTGAGCAGCTACATAGGACATAGATAATTTTTCATCTCCGACTGTGTGCCAGCCAGAAAAATTAGTTTATTAGCAAATTTCTCCTGGCCATGGAAATTAGACAATACATAGGAAATTATGGATGGCCAGCATGCACAAGTATAATTGGACACATAAAACAGAACCAAAAGGTAGTATTTGTACTCATCCTTTAACTACAGAATGGTTCATTCAAAGTTGCATACTAGCCCCCAAAATAGTGTGATTTGTCCTATGGTTCATACAGTTGCACGACAATTGTACCTGGGGTGCAACAAGGAAAAGATGCACTGCATATAGCCACTTTTTATAAAATATTTGGCTAGAAAGCTGTTGTTGTGTGTGGGATTACTCTCCTACAAATACAAATACAGATCAGGTATAGAGAGACTTCATAAAACTGATCCAGGAAAAGAGCTTCACCCCAGTCACAAAGCAAAGATGAAGGAGATGTTCCCATGCTAGATTAGAGCTGACACAAATCCATCCTCTCTGACTCTTCAGATTTACTGTGCTAAAAGAGCACAGTGAGGATCTTTGAGAGCTCACAAGGCTACAGCATGTAATACATGAGTATCCTCCTAGGTGTGGTGCTTGACAACTTGTGCAGACAGACTGTGCCTTGCTCCATGGGGTGTGTGATTTTCCGTTCCCTCATCAAGGTTCAGGGTTGCACTTGCTTAAAGTGAGGTTTGACCTCTTTGGCCAGGTTTGCCAGTAGCACTGCTCATGAGAGAGAAAAATTCACTATGTTTAGGCAGCAGAAGTAGCACCAGCAAAGCCCTCTGGTGCAGACAGCTCTGCTGACAGAAAAGAACTTTCCTCTGCTTGCCTAATATTTGACAAAGGTAGAGTCATCCTCCCAACAGAGAGACTCCTCATTCTGGAATAGACTTCATCCCACCAGGGGCTCTACCACAGTGGTCACACTGGCACTGCTCTTTCTGTAGAAGGTTCCCAGACAGATGGGCCCAAGGAGACTGAGCAAATTTCAAAGCCTGCCTTCTATTTAGAACCAAGGAAAAATAAGACCAAAAAATGTTATTTTCAGCACATTCTAGCAATTGAGGACTGACAAAGGGAATTAAGTATCACAACATTCCCCATGAAACCACAGAAGTTAGCAACTCCAAGTTTCTGCCCAAAGGTCTGCACTGTGTTGTGGTATGGCAAAAAAAAATCCAAACCCTTTCTCTTCTCCCTGCTGATGGCTGACTATTTATTTATTTATTTATTTTTGAACAAATTGCACAAGGTAAACATGAAAGGTTTGGAAGATGTTTCTACATAGAACAAGACAGACCTCAAGAGATCCAGAAAAAAAAAAAATAGGAAAAACCAATTAGTCATATATTCATACATGGAAGCAGTAACACCTCCTCAGATTCTTGGAGTTCATATTCCAGTGATATGTTTCTTTCTTGATGTGTTAGATTTACCTTCTTTGACTGTGTTCTCTCCATGGCTGTTTGAGTGGTCTGGCAGATCAGAGACAAGAGTGTGGTGAGAGTGTGAATGCCTAGCACTTAGGCTTTCCATCTCGGTTGCTGTGTCAGAGCTCCCCCGTCTGGTGAACTTTCCTAGGGTGGAGACAAGAATTTGATATTTAGTTTACTCATCTGTGAAGTGCTTGAAGGCAAGAGACAGTAGCTGAGGTTAGAAATCGAATGACTGGAGTCAGCAGAAGTCAAGGCCTTCCGGGACCCTGTGAAGCAGAACCAAACAGGTAATAGTGGGATATCTTGCAGGGGGTCATTGACATAAAAACTAAGAACACGAGAATGCTCTGGCATGGCCTTAGACAATCATTTCTTACTTTGTACCATCTCCAAGAAGGTATGCTAGGATGAAAACCTATGACATTCTGAGTAAGTCTGTGAAACAGAAACCATGCCTAGATACTGTTGAGTGAACTTGGAAGACTGAACAAGCCTATATTTAAATTTAAACACTGCATCTTTGCAAAAATCAAGACAGTTACCTGGTAAGCTTCACTATCTGAGGCAATACTCTATTTTGTATCCAACATTCACTTGGAGAAGACTCAACATTTTTTGTCACGTATCTAACGACCATATTGCTGCTTCTCCAGAGATTTCTCCTTAAAAGAAAAGAATGCAGCCATTCCTCGAACCTATTTTAAGCTGCAGTTGTATAATGCTTCCTACCACTCAGGGGAAAGCATAGTCATGACTGTACTGCTTGAATACAAGTTGCTACAATAGCTATTACTACATTATATGATGGTAGCTCTCAGAGAAAAAGTGAAGTAAAGAAAGTGGTAAGTTATTCAAGGTCTGTTGTCAGCGCAGTTGCCACTTCTGCGAGCAGGTGTTTAATGTAAACAGAACTGGGTATATAAGGTTGCAATAGGATAGATGGAGAAACAAAGAGCCTCTGCCATTTTCTGAATGCTGTGGACAGGAATGACAGAGAACCTGGGGCAGAGATAAAAATGCCTCACCTAATATGGTGGTTTGCCATCCTCCTCTCTCAATGCCACGCCGGTCCTCTCCAATTCCAGAGAAACTGCCGAAAGAGAAAGTGCTGCGAGTGGGCGAGACATCCAAGTGGTCCTCGTGGAGGAGGAAGGGCACCCCCATCCTCCGCTGTCGCTTCTTCCCAGTATGGTGGAAAGGAATTGACCCTTTGCGCTCACGTTCCCTGTCCTCTTTGCGGCTTTTAAACTGCAGGAGGAAGGTGAGCAGAGATGAGAGCAGTTAGAGGCTTTGAGGCATTCAACTACTATTCGAGGGGAAAAAAAGTAAAACAGGTATATGGCCGAGCTATAACCTTACACTCTGAGCTTTTTGTCTTGGCCATTCACTATGATAGGAACCATCTACTCCCTGGGACCATATAAATATTCTAAGGAACTCAGTCTTCCCACAGGATGGGATGAATGCCCTTTTAAAATTTTATGGCATGCTCATACCTGAAAGCTAGATTTGCAGAATATGCAAAACTCTGCTAAGTGTCTTGGATGGTTGCAAACCGAGGGCTTTACAGCATAAAACATCAGAAAAAACTTCACTGAACTATCTGGAATTACAGCAAGAACCAGCACTTGAAAATCTGGACATTAAACTGCATTGTTTGAGTACACTCCTCCATGCAGTTTCAGCAGGGTAACTATCTGAATAAAGGTTTTAGCATTGTGATTGGAAAGTGCACAAAAAAATCTAAGTAATTACAAACAAAATCACTCCCAATGAAAAAAAAAGATGTCAATCTCACATACAGCATATATGTATAGTCCAAGCAGACCTTCACTTGCTACTTAGCAGAACATTTAGGTGCTGAATCACTGGAAAATTTGTTTACGTGTGATTTTCTTCTACTCACTTTTTTGAAGATGTTCATCCCCAGGTCTGTGGAGAGATCTGGAACTGCTGGCCTACGCAAGTTGGTCAGTGAAACCTTGGAAAATGCTTCCGTGCTTAGTGATTTTTCTTCTTCATTACATTTCATTGTAAGATCCTGCAGTTCCCAAAACAAGACAATAAGCACAACGAGAACTAGACGATAAGCAGCTTAATACAAGAGCTGCATCCAAGAGCTGTCATAGGAGAAGCACAATAGCAGAGAAGGACGTTCAATTCATCACAGAGAACACCATTCACACATTTAAAGAAAAATAAATAAATGCATTTAGAATCTCCTAGAATTACTGACCTAACATTTTTGAACAACAAAAAAAGGGGCAGCACACTGTGCTGCCACAGAAGAAATTCAGGCATTGCTGCCAGTGTGGTCTAGTGGGACAGAAGACTCATGGTCTGCTCTGCTCCAATTCTGATCCCAAGTATGGCCTGGGGTGGCAGATGATCTTCCTGACGCCTTGGTTTACATTTATATGCAGTTATAGCTGCCACTTTTTGTGAAATGTTTTAAGTTATGAGAGAATATGACCTTAATGATGTACATGTATGCTCTTAACCACGGATTTTGCAACTTAGCTGTAATGAGCAGCACTGTCCCCTCGAGAGATTTAATTTGTAAAAGTACTTATGATAAAAAAATCTAACTACAAGACTTCCTATGAATGTTACAAGCCTGTTTTTGTTGTGGGCTGTTGTAGAAAAAGGAAGGAAAACAGGACTGGGGCAGCACTCATCTTTAATTTTATTTACTTACTAAAACAACCTAAGGCTTCAAAATCAGTAAGCATCCCTCACTTGCAATAACAGTGCTGCAAGATCTGTCCACATCATGGTTCTCTTCTCTTATTTGTGAAAGCCCCTACAACTTAAAGCACAGAACATTCCAGGACAAGGAAAACGGCCAGACTGATTTACTGACGCCTCAGTAGAGGGCACTCTGCTACCCTTCTGCACTGAGCAGAATACATCACAGCTGCCTGCGGTATTGGAGGGGCTTTGCTACAAAGGGTAGCTCAGCTCCTGACCATCTGTTCTCATTAAAGATCTGATGCCACTTTCCAGGAGATGTTTGTGCAGCTGACCTGACCAAATTCCCTCAGGATAATTTTCATCTGCCTAAATATCAGCTGGTTTCCAATGGAGATGCTCTTCTGCCTTGCCTCCCCTTTAGACAGCTTGTGCTGATCAACTGGTCACGTTAAAACACCTTTTCCCTTTCAATCCAGAGAGCCATATGCCATCTATAGCTGAAGACTCCTACAGAGTAAAAAGTAGAGATCCTGGTGCTGCAACACACAGGAGTGTGCAGCTCTATGCGCATGAAGGTCCTGCAGAAGCCAGTGACACTTTGCAGATGAAGTCTTAAGGACCAGTTACAGTGTCTACGTTACTGGGATTACTGGGGACCAGACATTCTCTGGAGACTTTTCATAGCAGTCAAGGACTACCCTTAAATCTTTCTTGTTTATTTTTATCAAAACATGAATGAAGGAGAATAGAAAGATTCCACGTCATGGTTGTTTTCAGTCACATTCAGTCAAGGTTTGCTCTTAAATCATTTTGCATATGTGACTGAAGATTCAGGGGAGAAGTCATACACAAAATCCATCAGACAGCAAATTAAGATTAAGCCCTAGATTCTCTCAACAGCAAGGCCAGCAAGTACTCCATAAGGTTTGGTTCTTAGTTTTTACAGCTCTTTGGCTCCTTCTGGCTGGAAAACACATGCATTTAATTTAGATTCATTACCCTCTGTCCATTAGTTACTAAATCAATGCTTTATTAGGTGGCTTATGGTCACCAAAAAGACAGAGTGAGGATCAGGACCTACACCATGATACAAGCCATATAAACACACAGAAAGACTGTTCCAGTTCTAAAAAACAGCTTAGGATACGTATCAAGCAACAGAAATGCAAGTTATAGAATTAGCTTTAACCTACATTGTGGTATGTGACCTATTTTAATGAATCAAGCTAGTACTCTTGTTGAAGACTGATCAAAAACGTAGCTATGGCTTCTGTGCAGTACATGATCTTGTATTCATGATAGGCATATGCTGCACAAGAAAGTAAAACAGTTTTGGGGCTGCTACTCTAGATCTTTAGACAATGTTTTCTATTGCCTTCCTTCTGCACGACCGTAAAGATAGCAGCTCATTAGTACTTCTCTCAGCTCTCAAGGTATTGCTCTTGAGACTCGTGGTTTTGTATGAGCATTGCAGTGAGTCATTGCAGCTGCACTGGTCTGATGTTTAATTTAAGCTTTGGCTCTTCGCCCCTGCAACGTTACTGCAAGACTGTAGATGTGCGTGAGCCTCATGAGGTCTCATTTCTCAGACTTGTCCTTACACTAATTCACTGCATACAGGTACAGTGCAGGTTTCCCTCATCGTGTGTTGCCAGCTCTGAGATCTGTTTGGATTAAAGTCGGTTTCCAGAGGAACCCAGTATTCTCTTTATTCACACTGCACCCAGTACCCTTTTGCTATGCAACAAGGAGCTGAAAAGATTCAGTGCATGCTGCATTGAATCTTTTCCTACTTTGCTCTTCATTTTACTAGGCAAGATATGGGGGATGTTTCCTGCATTCTCTTAACACATGATCCCAACTTCTTTAGCCCCAGATTATATTTAAAATGTTACTTCACACACACAGAAACCAACAAGAAGTGCGAGAGTTTTGCTGAGGCTTAGGGAAATGCAGGAAGTTAAACAGCAGAATAACAAATAACATGGATTTATCAGAAAAATCTGCTGGCCCCTGATCTGACTTGCATGCAGCTATTTTTGTCTTTAATCAGTTTATGCGTGACACTTTAAACCTATCCCACTGAAACAGAGAGCGATGATATTTTTGAGAACATATTCCTCAACCTGTGAGCAGAAACGATGACATCTAGTTTGGAATTTAAGATCCAGATCAAAAAAGGTTTTAAGCATATCCCTGTGTCTGACTGGTGACCTGGTAAAGTCTCAACATAAAACCTCTTGTGCGGTTAGAAAGAAATGACAAATCTCAGTCCTTTGGAGGTAGATCTCTCTCCTTTGACTATCACAGAGCCTTGAGTGATGAGACTGAATTTAAGAACCTCAGTTAAGTGCCTACAGTCAGCCAGGATGAATGGTAGGGAATGGTGTCTGTGTTGCACAGACTTCAGCCTTCAGAATTGTAAAGAAGGGGGGAGACGAGCTTCAGGAAGGCTGTTTCACCATCTCCATCGCAGCTGTTCTGCTTAACAAATTGAAAACCTTTTTAAAAAGGATTCTAGTTTGATGAAGCACAGTAAAAATACACAGGACTGACACAGAGGTTACAAAAAGCAATCAAATCTAGCCCTGGAGGGAAGAATGCCCTGGACAGAGTCCTCACATTAACAGCCAGAAAGTACCCAGTGGAATTGCCAAATGGATTTAACAGAAAAACGTTAGTGAAGAGTAAAGAAATCTTCTGCAAGAGAAACATCCTGAAAAAGCAAGAAACAGCCAAGTGTGTGAAAGGAGGAAAGTGTCTTATTGCACAGAGAAGAACCTGCACAAAGCTAACGCAAACAGCACCTACAGAGGACAACCCTGTGCAGGCTGCCAGTGTGCTAAGAACCACTGACTGCAGTCCTGCTGCACGAGTAGCTACCATGTTCATGTGCAAAATAACTGGGCTATTCTGAACAGTATGAGGGCAGAAAGTGAACCACCTCAACAGCAGTATCTTCCAATGTACCGTTCTACTTAGGCAGCATTCCCTCCAGGAGAGGATATTAAAAGGAGGATTTTGTGTACGTGTACAGAAATCCTATAAAATCCCCATGCAAAGGTAGATTAAGATGGAATAGTAATTCCTATCACCTGGCCTTTATGGAGATATGTCAAGCCTTTACAGGGATAAAACAGGCAACATTTTATAGAAATGACACTAAAATTTAACAGTTTAAGCAATATTGCCACTGCTGAGCCTTTAAAATCACAAGTAAGCACCAGCCCTAATAAAAACTAGGAGAATGGCGACAGAATCCTGAGACTTTAAAATAAAAATACTATTATTTACGTTGTTTATGCTTGTCTTCTGGCTTATGAGTATCTTGGCTGTACAGGAGAAAAGACATTCTGCCCTTTATGCTTATAAAAGTGCATATCAAAAACTGTCAGAACACTGAATACAAGGCTTTAAGAAAAAACAAAAAATTCTAAGAGTTCTGACTCAAAAAAGACATTTGACAGCAACATTAGCAGAAGATAGAGCCTCTTACTTGAGCTGTGTCATAAAATTAGATTGCAAAAATAGAATCCCATATTACTGTATTAAATTTTGTAAGGCAGTTCCACCAACTCAGTAAATCAGAATTTGCTGTTAGAGGCCCACATGACAGGAGGAATGCACAACCTAAAAGTATCACGAATCAACAAGGAGATTAACTAAAACTGCAGCTGCATCCCCTTTTTATCCCTTGATCAACCATGAGCTACCCAAAAGTTAAAAAACAGTTAAGCTCTAACACAAAGATCTTTACTGCACTGAGGTCAGGAGTCTGGCGTTTCTGCCCCAGCAAAATAGGGAAGAAATTTTGACACCTATTAGGACAGTTTGTCCACTGAGGTTTTGCTGGCAAATACAAAGACTACACACTAAGAGTTAGACACTAAGAGTAACATCAGGAGAAGAGGTAACTGCACAGAGGTCTTTTGCTCACTGCCAGAGCTTTCAAAATCTACTTTGCAATTATAACACAAGCATTTGCCTGAAGTGTGCAGTGCTATACCAAGAGCAATTCCTTTTCTCTCCTTTGAGGGGTTATTCCAAAGACAGCTCAGTAAAGCAAGTCTGATTTCTTCTGACAAACACATTAGTATATTACCACATTAAAAACTAATTTTATCGCTGTTCGCCCTAGAACAATTATCCTAAAACAGCCCTCAAGCTTTCAGCAGTCACCAGCTCGGAGTCAGATTCTGCCTCCAAACCCCTCATCGTTCTCAGGGTCTCCTTCTGAATCAATGCACACGTCTGACCTCTGAGCACTTCAACCAATACCAAAGCTGTGCTTTTCACTAGTCATCCAGCCACCGCTTCCCAGCACCACCACAACAGTTAGGTGTGTTTTTAAATTTATTTATTTAATATTTTTATTCAGTTGATGGCAACTGCTTACCTGAGTTTTGTGGGTATTCACCAGGGAGGGTGCGGCAGCCACCATGGAGCTGCTGCGAGGTCTCGGCAAAGGGGTGATCTCTGGCTCGGGTGGTTTCTCTGGCTTTTCTTGTAACATATGCCTCAGCCTCTGCAGGTAGTACATCAGTGACCACTGCGTGCCCTCCTCAGACCAATGGGGCTGCAGCAAGCAGCGCAGCACTGCCACATCAAAGTATGTGGCATAGCGAGATCTCTGGCATGGTGGGATCACCATGGACAGCCTGTTCCAAAAAGGAAGAGCAGAAATGTTAATCGGGCTCCTAAGACCCTTCTTAAGTACTCTGCTCTCTGAACAAAGAGGCACTCAAGGGTGATCTGTCAGTTTTGTATGTTCAACTGTTCTTAAGAGGTCACTCAACACCACAAAGTTTTCCTTGATAGCTGGAGACCCATTCTGTCCTAGGACACATACTGGCCCACCCCAAAAGACCCAACAGCTCTACTCAGAAACCTAAACAGTCAAGAGCTGTAAGCCACTCACTTTCTCCTGCCATCTGCAGCAATCACCAGGACGTACACACAGCTGTGCCTGCCTCAGCTTGCAGGGACATTTGATGCTGACCCTTTGGGACTAAGGCCCTGGCTGAGGAAAGCATTGCTGATGATGTGTAAGTGGATATTTAGCTTTCAGATCCCTGGGGGGCTCAGGCACAGGTTTTGTTAAGTGTTTTCTTGGACAGAGTTGCTTTCTTAAGCTGCAGTCTGAAGACAAGCCTAATGCACCTGTGCTAACTGAGTAATTTGTTCAGCTGGAAACAGATA
The DNA here is from genome assembly GCF_965140915.1 of Aythya marila. Classification (NCBI taxonomy): domain Eukaryota; kingdom Metazoa; phylum Chordata; class Aves; order Anseriformes; family Anatidae; genus Aythya; species Aythya marila. The sequence continues at coordinate 6,667,700 of NC_139047.1, read as the reverse complement.
ACTCATGAGCATCTGCTCTTCAGACACTCATAATTTATATTTAGGAACTGTTTACATTTGTACACATCAGGCCCTATTACAGAACAAGCAGGCAGGGCAGCTAAATTAAGTAACCATTTCATCTAATTAAATTGATCTCATACAAGTAAAAACTACTTTTATAGACACTTGTAGACAAGGTGTGCTAGAGAAAAGGAAAACATTTTGGCCTTCACTATGGCTTTCCTGCCTTTCAAGGAGTGTCATTTCCTGGCAAGTATTAGCACAGAATTTCCTCAGTATTGTAAATGAACTTCTGTGATTTTGGGGTTCTGTGAAAATTAAAACCACTTCTGTGAAATGTATTCTTAATCACTTGGGAGACAACACAAGAACAAATATTTTTTTAAGCCATTTATATTATCAGCTCCACTAAACAACATGTGAACACCAATGGTAGGACATCTCCAGCTAGGTGTCACCACATTCAGAGCAGAGGAGTCCAAGGCCACCCAAAACATTACAGAAGAACCAGCAATGACTAGTGGAACTCCTCTAAGTGCTAAGAACAAAGTGCATGCTTAAAGTGCTTTACTGGATCACTGCTCAGTGTCACAGAGCAGGTAGAGGACTGGCAGAGACAGAAGTGTGCAGCAAATGCTGACACCACTGGGAATCACAGGAACCCTCCTCCACGCTGCATGGCTGGCAACAGGGGCAGGTGGCAAGGCTGGGCTTGGAGCAATGTGTGTGCATCTAGAACTCAAACCTGCAGGAGCTGGTTTGCTGCCAGCCCCACAGGCCAATGTTGAAGGCACATGGTGATTGCAGGCCAGCCCGTCTGTATCAGCATATGTCACAGAACACGATTTATAGACTCAAAGCTTTTCCATAGTGCTGTATTCAAGGTACAATGTTACAAATGTTATGACCTTAGAATGAGCTGTTATTAAAAAAAAAAAAAAAAAAAAAAGGAGAAAGCAATGATAAATGAAAATATGCTATTAAGTTTTTTCCATATACTTGACTTGAAGGCTGCCTTTGTCCAAGTCAAGATTGTGTCAAATAGACACAGACTATACAAAAACATAAACACAGCTGGGATATTCAAAAGTATACCAGCAAGGAAAATAACGCCCATCATGTCAGCAGCAAATGTAAAGGAAATGTAAAGGGTGATGCATTGCTCCCTGGTCACTTTGCAGGACCCAGATCAGTGTTCGTGCTCCTCTGTATGCAGCATAGGCAAACACAAGGCACAAGAAGCCTGGAGCAATACACGTTCTCCTTATGCCACTGAAGTCCTGCAAAGCATATTTCCAAAGCAGAGTGTTCAAGGCAGCAGCTGGACGACAGGCTGTGGCTTTAATTGCTCCAAAGCCTTATGCTGTGGTCATCTGTAAGTGCGGCACTTCACTGAAAGGAGCAGGGGTAATTAGCCATGATCAGAGGAACAAGCCATTTTCTTAAGTGTCTGAAGAACCAGAAATTAAATTCTGTGCTTCATTTAGAAGGAAACCTAGTGTTCGTTTCCACAGCTCGTGGCTGCCTGTGACTGCAGGAAGAGTGGCAAGGCAGTCTTCCTCCAACCCCAGGCCCAAGGACAAAGGAATACTGCGGCTGTTGGTAAGCAGAGTAAACAACATTCGCTCCCCAGTTGTCTGTTGCGTGGCAACCAAAGCTCCCTGTACAGTTTTAACTGATCAATGAGTCCTGCGAACGAGGAGACATAATGATGCTCTCTTCAGTGCCTGTCTGCAGCTCCATCCCCATAGCAACCACCAGAGCCAGCCTGACAAATTGATCACCTGATTCTGTCTTCTCAGAAGAGACTGCTTTTTTTTTTTCCTTTTTTTTTTTTTTCTGTACAGCTGTGCCTCTCTGAGCAGCAGTGTTTACACAGAAAGGCAGTTCTGTGCCCAACTTCAGTTTTACTGGCTCACATTAATACAAATTAAATAAACACCTAGAATTGATGGGAAGCTTGATAAAAAATCCCATGGGAAACCTCCTGATAGGATCAGAGCCATAGAAGATAGCTCTGCCCTTTCTACCAGGGAAATGGTGCATCAAACCCCTTTTTGAGAAATCTGAGCTGTTCCTAGATTCTATCCAGAAACCCACTCCATCCCACATTTCTTCTGTTTCTGTAATGAAGCAATTTCTTAAAACACTGCTGTTTTGGGTATGACATTTCCCCAAACAGATAAGCACCAGAACCAAATTTGTCATGAGGAGTTGGAGTGAGACTCCTAAATCCACAGAGACCGTGAAATATAGTTACATTTCAGTTCCTCATCATTACTCCCCCCAGCCAACCCTCCAAAAAAAGTACTCATCAGCTTCGTTTACTTTATAGCACTACTGAGTGTTCAGCAATACTGAAAATTTGGTTCTATCTTTACCTGCCCAAACCTAGATTAAAATAAATTAATGTAGCAGTGCCACGCTGGAAAACTGTGACCTGAACTCTGCTGGGCAAGCTGGGAGGATGTTTGTGTGGCTGTGCTTTTTTGTCAGTCTGTTTCTTTTGGTCAGGAGTCCAAGGCAAGCTGACTAAGCAGCAGGATAAAGAGAAAGCATAATGACGGCAGTGGAAAGAAACTTACAAAAATCCTTGCTAAAGGGAAATAAAATTTTATCAGAAGGAAGCCAGAAAAGATACTAGCTGCTGAATTCAGCTAAGAAGAGCTGAATTTCCAGGTTATTTGAAGGTCTCTAATTGTGAGAAACCAATGTATTAGAAAAGACCAAATACAGTGCCACAACAGGCCAGCTGGAGATTTCTCCAATGACTGCCACTGAATATCAAGTGTCACCCCCTTGTTCAGCCCCCAAAACAGATCTGTTGAATTAGAAGTCTGAGATAAACATCCAGCGCCCTTGGGGTTTAGGAACAACAGTAGATTCACGAGGACCTCTGTGACCTCCCCCATTGAGTTACAGCAGCTTAACTTTCTGCTGAAGGGGTTTGTACCTGGGATGTGGGGCGCCTCTCTCCTGAGAGGCTTGGGAGGACATGCTTCCATCCAGGGAATTCCCACGATGACATGCTGAAACAGTGGGCTTTGGAGGTATGGAATCTGGCTGGGCTGTCTCACAGACCACCTGCAGTCCCTTTGGATAGTTTCAATAAACAGAAATAGGTAGACAAACATATTTATCCGTCCTGTATTAGTTTCCTTACTGCAGTTTATACTTAGACACAGGTATTACTTATACCATAATAACATGGGCAGTTAAGCCTTGGGCTTTCACAGTATGAGGAATTGCATAGCCAAAGCGTAAGACAGGGCTCTAACCCAAGAAAATATGTAACATCAGGCTTCCATCCTGTGAGACACAATAAGCCCGAAGAGACCCTGACAACCATCTCAATACCCTTTGGTTCCACTGCAGACAAGGTTGGGAGCTGTCAGGAGAACTGTGAGCAACTGTAATTTCTTGACAGGGATTACTTTAGGGTAATGACTGCAGTTGCTGTTTTGGCATTCATTTCCCCCCTCCCTCAGCTACTCACTCAAGCCATCTAGGCCTTCGCATGGAACTCACCTCTGTATGGCTGCTGTCCAGATTAGGGGATTCACAAGTCACACTCTGATTGTTGGTAGGAGAACTTCTTTTAGCTGACAAAAGAAAATCAAGTATCATTTCAGAAACCACCTCTAACATGTAAACTGCACCAACTGAAAGGATATACCTAAAAAAAAAAAAAAAACAAAAAAAAACAAAGCAGCATCTCTCTGCTGCAAACTTCCTAGGCATTAACCATTAAAAAAAAACATTTAACTTCTGCACAATTTTCAATTGTTCTGTCAACAACATTGTCTACTGAAAATCATAATTTCTTTAAAAACAAAAATTGAATTCACATTTTATCCTAAGTCCATTTGACATTTTCCTGTGCATACTAGTGCATTTTATTTTGTGTCTCTTTCCTCCTCCTATTTCCATGTATATTCAGCTTCTTTTCTAGGTTACATCTCTCTGAATGTGTTATGACTTCCAATTTGACAAATGCCTTCATCACAGAAAGCACACAAATGTCACAGAGAAAGTTTGATCAGCAGTACTGAAGAAGAACAAAGACTAGGATGACAGTTCTTGAAATCCTGTCATATCACAAGCTATCCAGATGCAACTTAGTATCAGACCGACTCCAAACAAAATACTGCAAAGCTTCTGCAGTAGATTTTTTGGGGGGGTCTCTCATTTGAAGAAGAACTTAAGTAAAATTAACTTGGTCACAATTTGAGACAAGAATGCTACAACATCAGAGCTCCCTTGACATATAGAATGTCCTTCCAATTACTATTTCCATTCTGTTGAAACATTTTCAAAACGTAGGAGTATTTTCCTATTAGACTTTACTCTTGAAGGGATTAACTTTAGGGTTTTTCTGACCATACCCCAAAACATTAAAAAAAAAATAATCCAAAGGTCAAAGAAAATTTAGGACTAGTTGCTTCTGTTATATCCAGGGCTGAAATCCTATTTTCTAATTCCAAGAGAAGGGAAAGCTAGATGTCACAGACTATTTTAAATCAGTTGAAAGATTTCTATCTTTCCAATCCTGGACTGTCCCAGAGGCCTGTAAAACCTTCAGAATGAAATACAATATCCAAAGTGACTTGCTACCATTGAAAAATCAGATTTAGCTAACTATTTTCACTTCTATGAAAATTACAGTTCTATGCTTTTAAGAACAAGCAAGCAATGCCAGTGATATACCCAGCACACTTACAATTGACTAGTTTGTAGGAATTATGCAAAATTATTATCTAAAAATGCAATAGTAAAAAAGGATTTTTAGAACTAAGTCTGACACAAAGGTTTAGAAGCCTAAGGACCCCACTCCAGTCTCGTTATGGCTGAGGAACAAATGAGGAACAACCCCTTACAGTATATAAAAGTGCATCAGCAATCTAAGCCTGCCTCAGAGCAAGCCTCTTGAAACTACTTTATTTAATTACACAGCATGGTGAAATTTGGATTTTAGATAGGAAGAGAACCTACACTGATAACTGTGTGCTCTTCATTGTTAATATGTCCAGTACCAGTCTGGAAAAACCTTCCCCAGAGTTGGACTGCTGCTAGATACTGTCTTTACCCTTCTTAGCAACTAAGGAAGATATTGTGAAACAGAGATATGAGGCTGACAGAAAATGGTAACTCCACTGAAGTTTCTCATTTCCTATTTGTGACTTCTCTCATCTCCTATTTAAATATTATGTAAATATTACTTGTTTCTGAAGAGAAACAGCCTGAAACTACTCTCAAAGGCTTGACTAGTTCCTGCAGTATTAACATATTGCTCAAGTATGCTGGCTACAGAACATAAGGCAGCAGCAGCCAAGAAAAGGAAAGGTTTCCCACCTGCACAGCAAAGTCACAGACCTGTAACGATGCTCCTGATCGGTTTAACGAGGGCGTTGAAGGCAGAAACTTCAGGCTGCCTGTGTTCCCACATAGGCTGCCAAATAACAAGGCCACTAGCCAACCGAAATGTCAGGTCAGACTCCTAGAAAGACAAAAAGAGGTTGTATCACATGGAAGAACATTGTTTCCAGACTAAAAGGATTGTCCATTCCCTGATGTACAGATCTTACAAGAATTAAGTGACACTAAGCGCCATTCAGTGGCCAGTATATGCTAACTCAGTGGCCACTGACACCACTCAGCAGCCATCAATACATTCCAAGTACAGCTATGAAAAACCAATAGGGAAATCTCAATACAAAAAAGCTTTTCCCAAAATGAAGCTTCCATACTAATGAAATCTGTTTTTTCAGGACCTTAAGACATAAGAGAAAAGGTCATTCCTATGTCAAGAGCATTGGTGACCCTTCTGACTATAAATAACTTCATATTTAGTCTTCAATTTCATCTTAACCTTAGCGTTTACACTTCTGAGACTTGATCTTATGCCCCAGAAGAATAATATTAAATATTAATGTATTGGTTAGAAATTGAGGCAACATGAAATGCATCAAATCAGTATGAAATATTAATATAAAATAATGTTCTTATTAATAGTAACACTGTTACTACTTGAGATATGTCCATGGAGAAACATCAGCACTGCTAGCACTTGCACCATCATTGCTTTTCACATTGTGCAAGTAGCTGAAATTGTGTAAATTAGCACACAAGTAAATCTTGGCAGGTGTGGGTATGCCCGTACCCGAAAAAGGTCAGACCCACATGAGGAGTCCCTAGGGTTAGCATAGTCCCACTGTCCCCCTCGAGCCCCAGAAACACTGGTAATAGCAATCTCAGTGCATCCTTGCAGCTGCACCACTGTCTTCTGTTGACACAGCCTCATCTGCCTCACTGTCTGTAATCAGAAAGTGGAAGCAATAATGTGCTACATTTTTAGTTTGCACTGCCAGCTTTTAGAAATGTGAACACTTGAGTCATTAAATTACAGGATTACATGCATACCACCCCATGCCCACAAAGTCTTGTTTAAGAACACATTGCAAAATATGTAAATCCTGGCAGAAGTCATTAAAATTCCATGACAGAGGCCTTCCTTTGAAAACAAGTATCATCTTCCTTGACATATCCACTATTTCTTTTAGTAGGTCATATTCTCCCCCTGAGACCCCTACCTCTGTGAAACACAGGGGTGGCGATGCTGACTTAGAAAGCCAGTTATATGCCTCATTTACCTTATCCTTTTTGAGCTTTGCTTTGATGACAGAAATGCTTGTTTTCATGGGCTTTTCAAGTGTTCATCACTACAGTATCTCAGAGATTCATGGATATTTCCTAGATTTGTTTTTCAAGGTGAACCTGAGATAATGTTATTAATCCCATCTTGTAAATGGGAAATAAATCTGAAAAAGATGATTACAGAAAATTTGGAAACCCTGTTTCAAATAGCCAGGGTCTACCTCCAGCTTCATTTCATTTGTTTCAAATGATAGCCCACAGTGGTGCATGTAGCACTGGAAAGAACTCAGTGTTTCTTTCTTCCATGTCTCCATAGCTCACAGAGAAAATGGAGAACTAGTAAATGACTAAGAAGAATTTGGGTTACATAAATTGAGCTGTACAGACGCTTGGTAACAGAAGTAGGGAAGGAAGTTTGCTCTGCAGACCCACTTTCACCTGCCTTAACAGAATGATTAACCTTTCTCTCCTCTACTTCCTTATCTTCTTCAACTGCTGTAGCACACGAGGCGGTGTTAGAACACACAACAGACTCCAGTCCTTCAAGACTTTACAGACCTTTTCTGACCACCTGCTCTCCAGAGCCAGTTTGTCATTTGAAGCCTACCTGGAAGTGTAAACTCTAAACAGCAGCTCTCTAGAGAGCATAAAGACAAGAGGAGTCAGAGCATGCAGAAAATGACTCCTCATTACACAGCTCTGCAAAGCTGATGCACTCAGCATAAAACCAGCCGAGGGACCCTGGCAGACAGGGAGCCTGCAGCCTGCTTCCAAGTTCAGAACAAAGGAATGCTTAATTGCCTCTGCCACTTCATGCTTATACCACTATAAAGCAATCTTGGTAATCAGCATCAAGATGATTAGTAATGACAACAGCAAGCCTCAGCAGCAGCCCCATGGTGGAATTCCTGAAAAGCTAGCATGGTCCTTAGGAGCAATGAGTGAGAGACACTGGAGCAAGCTAAAGCTTGCAATCCTTTCCGCAGGTTCCAGGCTCCCAAATATTCCACATGGGCCTCAGATCTTTGATATTCCTAGGGCCTGGAAATGCCTCACTTCAGATTTATGTGCCTTTGTACCTGCCTGATTCTACAGTGATTGTTCACGTCACTGGAAAGGCTGAATCACTGTTTCCGTGCTCAGAGGTATCTCTACACAATACCCCACTGATGTTCTACTTACTTTAATCCTGTGAACAAGAGGAGCAAAGAGGAACACGAAGAGCTCCACTGTGGCCATGGAGTTCTGGAAGAACTTCCTTCTGTTATTCTCCTCCTCATCATTCGTGGCGCTGGGCCGGGGATGTCCTGGCGATCCCTGGTTTTCAGCCTGGTGGATAAAGGCGCTACCACTCCCTCCCCAGCTAGAACCTCTGTCTCCTCCAAAACGGTCATTGCTGCAGTCCTGAGGGGCCTCCAGCAGCATCCAGTGAAGAGTGTGAAGCAGTTTTGTTTCGGCTACACCAAGTTTATCCTGATGTCCTGGATGGGAAAAACACGTCACAGTATCTCACAGGCTTTCCACTAATGGTACTGTTGAGAATTTCAGAGGAATTCTGGGCATCCAACCTCCCTCCTAATGGGAGCTTGAAAATTAAAGTTCTGCGTTAACAGTCTCAACATTCTGTTCTATTTGAAAACTCCTAATTCACAAGCCTCCATTTATTTCACAGCATTTGCAATTCAGTCCCTGAAAAGTCAGTGGCAGAGCCACTGAATTTTTTAGGACACGGTGTGGTCCTAAAAGATGGCAGCTTGAAAGCCTCATCTGTTTGACTCCATCAGATAAGAAAAAATGCAAGTAAGTACTGTGATGCTCCTGCTAAAGCTAGATCTAGGGTATCTGGAAATTAACTATCAAAATGTCATTGAACTACTTTGACTCTTCAGCTCGTGATTTCTAAAGTTAGCACACCACTGACTTCACTGAGGAAACCCTCCCAGGTAACCCTGCTACAAATGAGAACAGAACATGAAATGTGTAACCCGCAGAATATACTAGGATTCCTCGTTAGAATCCTACTTCTAGGGTTTAAAGCATGTTTTGTGGCATGCTGAGCATCAGTCTTCTGTTCAGACTGATAACTTCAGTAATGGAAAAACAAATTCATGAGCACTAACCTAGCTTGTTTCGGTTGGAGAGCAATGTGGCAGTGCAGTGCAGCACATGTGGGAGCGCAGCCTGGACAAGTTCCCAGCGAGAAATGCTCTGGATGGCTTCAGAGAGAGCTGGAGAAAGGCCATGCAGCTTGTTCTCTACTAAAACTCGTTCAAAAGACTGTAAGAAAAGAGGAAAAAAAAAGACTTTTTACATCTATTTCTGCACAGACATTCTAGGACATAAACCATTCTGGTTTAAAAAATTGTAATCATTATAAAACTAAGTAATACCTTAGAATATTCTTCCTGTAGGATATGGACTGTAGCTAAAGCTCGGACACATGGACACAGTTAGGGAACAAATGAGCCACTCAATATAATACAATAATAAAATGTATAATACAAAACTCAATATAGCATAACAATAAGAAAGAGTTAAAATATCACATATATATAAGTAAGTCCTGGCATCAAGCCAGATTTACAGTTGCGCTGGGTATTAACCTGGCATGCCAGTAATCCTGTTGGAAGTCCCAGGAGCTAATGAAGCCTGCATGTGTGGAGCTGAGAGCTGGATATACTTCTCTTTCACACACACACATGCTCTTTCAGTTTAGTGTAACATAAAGGGCAACCCATTAAAGGTATATGTGCCTTAGGAAATGTTTTCACACCCTGCCACAAAAAATACTCAGTATACAATTTTTTGCAGTGAGCCATGATGCAGTGGTTTTATGAACACTTAAAAGATCTGATAGCTGCAGCAAGTTCATTATTTCCACCTCAAACAACACAAAATAAGACTATCTGCCCTTGAAACCCCAAGGAAGTTCTTTATTACTAGTTGCTCTAACTATTTCAATACGCTCTTACTCTGACCAGATACAAAGACCTCATTACGGGTCACAAAAGCAGTTATACTCCTTCACTGAAGTTCCTAATGCTAAGAAATACATGTACGTTACTGGTAATGCACGTCCTTCCACAGACCAGCTTAGCCTCCTGGCTACCTATTTGTTCACAAGCTGTTTCCACAAATTTCATCAGGCTCCAGGCACTCAAGTAACTGTTGGCATTCATGACCTAATGGATGCTTCAAAAGCCCTCACTCCAGATTCGTAAAGCTTATCCTTCGACACTAGTCATAACAATTTTTCCCATAATAAACGTGGTATTGATAGGGACAGACTTAATTACAAAAAAAGGAAAGCTGGAAGGGCAGCAGTCTCAAACCAGCTCTCCTAAATGACCAGACTCCAGTGCACACCATGACAACCAGTGGTAACGTGCACTCTCCCCGCTCAGGTTGTGGCCACGTCCCCTGCTGGGGACAAACACGAGCCCCTCTGCTGAGAGGCAGGATGAGCCAGTGCACACCCAGTCACCATGGGGTGACAGCACCCTCGTAACAGCTGGCTCTGCTCCGGAGTATTTGGTACTGAGTACGCTTGCAGAGGACTACACCTGTAGTCACACAAATCAAATCTGAAAAAATACTGACTTGAAATGAGCTGCCAACAAATGTAACTCTGTGGAAAGTTGCCCACTTACTAGAAACCCCCAGGTTCTGGTCAGAAAAGTCAACCAACTCTCATTATGGAGCAACAGCAGAAATCAGAAGGTGTCAGTTATAGTACGTGGGCAAAAGAGCTGGCTTCCGAGGGATCAGTCAAAAAAAAAAAAGTGCCATGGATTAGGTTGTCAGTAACTTGTATTCTTAGCACCAGGACAGGGTAACATGGCTATCACAGAAAGGAAGACTCAAATCACTCTCCCTGTAAGAGATCTGTTGGGTGTCACTAGCCCTACAAAGGGAACCAGTCCCCTGCCATTCATCCTACCCACGCAGGAACACAAGCAGTCACAGCAGAGGAACCCCAGCCCCTTCAAGGCAGGGAGCCTGGTGCTCGTTTTATGGTCTGAATGTTCTGTCCAAATCTGGAACTACAAAGTCATTAAACCACAGAAACACCCACAGAAGCATTAGGACAAAGGCAACAGAGGTCCAGAATAACTATCCCAGCCAGGGTTACCTAACAGAAGGGGGAAATGAAGTAGCACAGTGTCCCTGGAAGCAAGATAAGAGGTGCAGGGATAACAAGTGGTCACAAACAACACAGAGCCTGGAAGGGCCACTGCAAAACTTGTTTTGACTTTTGCCCAAAGGGGTCAGGGTGCCACTCTTCATTCCCCATCTGTTGCTTCAGCCACTCACCCCCACCTCTGCTGTTGCATCAGCTGTGGGGCTCACAGCCAAGTCAAGCCTCTCCACAGGCCAAAATGAAGCTCAGCACAGAAGTTCTTAGTTTCTACCAGGCTAGGGAGCTAAATTAGCTCCCTGGATGGCCTGCCAAGCACCAGAATCAGAACTGAGCCAGGCTTCACGCTTCAGCACTGTGACAAAACTATTTGGTTTATACAGCAGGAGGAGGAAAACAGAAGTCACTGGAAACAGCAACACTGTTCTGAAATGGGATAGAAGACGCATTGCTGTGCTCTGACCATCCATTCAAGGTCTTATTTGCACGCATGTCAATGGTGTCAGGGAGAAAGTCCTGCAACAACTGCCTTCTGGATGCTCTGGCCTACGTTCTGAATACTTCAGAGGCTCCAGGGGAGGTCACGGAGTCTGCAATTACATCCTTCAAATTAGGTTTACATTCACTTCAACGTTTTAGCCTTCTGAGCCATGTGAAGCTTTTTGTATATGGCTTGCCACAAGATTCTCCTGTTCCTTCCCAGCCTGAGCATAAAGCTAAATATCTTTCTGCAGCCCAATGAAATACTAACTTCTGGAACAGCATATGTGATCCCAAGCATCTGAGATAACATTTTTCTGGCAGCATACAGCATTCCTAGCACAAAGGCTCCTGTACAGAAACTACTGAGCGTCCCTGTATGCTAGAGGCACTGGCTGGTACAAAATTACCACCGTGTACGTACTATCAGCGTGGGACCTGGTTGGCATCACTCCCCACACTGATAACACCAGCCACAAGCAGTCCAACAGCAATATATGGCTCTTTGGACAAGTGCTCCCGTGGGATTTGCCTCAAGTTCTTCATAAAGGTCCAGCTCACAGCAGCTTCTGCCTATACCACACATTCAAGATGCAAGGCTCCAGGTTAGCATTTGCTCCTGCAGCACCTCCTTGTTGCTCTGGAATGGCTCTTCCCTAGTTTTTAGGGCGTGCTAAAGAATACACTGACATTAAGACCTAACTTTCACACACAAAAAAACTTAGCAGGTGCTGCTACAGCTGTGAAGAGTTACATGCTTTAATGAGAAGGTTAAATGAGAACATCCAAAGCAAGCTCCCTCTAAGTCAGTCAGAAGAGGGATATTGTAATGCCACGGCTATGTCTGTGGCTACAGGCTCAGGGCTGCTAGTTGGCTAAGAAAACAAAGTTACCTACTTACAGAAGCTAGTTCCTGACAGCAGCACCCCCTATGTCAAAGGAGGATAAAGAACATCAGCCAAGGTGGCAGTGAGGAAAGTCGGTGCTATGTCTTGGCTGGAGAAAGGGCAGCCCCTTTCAGCAGGGCTGTGTGCGTGCGTTCAGCTCCCTCAGGGCCCCTTCCATGTGCATTCTTCCTTTTGGCCTGGCGATGCCATCTGTTTTCACAGGGAATAGCGGTCAGCCTGGCCTGGCTGCCTTCCCGCTGCTACTGTTCTCCTTTTACCCTCCTCTCCAACCAAGAATCAAAGAGGCCGTCAAATACCTTGTGAGCAGGGTCAGCATGTGCCCCCTTCCTGTTGGAGAGGGAGCAGGTAGCTGCCTGAAGAAGCCTAGAGAAGCCCTACAGAACAGAACAGCTCCTGCATTATCTCTGTCCAGACACCTTGAGATCTGACCTCTCGAAGCACACATTTGGCATGAAATAACCCTCTCACACTTTCACAGCTACTGTTCTAGAGCTTTTGTGCTTCGCACAGAGCTGTCTAGCACAGAATTTCTCTTACTGCCCTCTTCTCCCAGAGTTCAGACTGCATCATGGTAGGAAGCAGAGAACCAGTGCTAATGTCACTTCAGACTGACTGGAGAGAACTTGAAATGCAGGCAGACAGAATTGGCAGTCTAGGGAAGGTTCTCCAAGTAAGAACTGTACCTACAAAATCAAAAACATCAATCTAGGAGCTCAGAGCACAAGAAAGGGTCAGGTGCTGTTTTTGACGAATACATGGCTATCACAAAATTAACAAAAAAGATACTCGTAGTACAACTGACAGTGAAGCACAGATGCCAGACACTTTATTCAGAGAAAATTCCTGCATCCTAAGATTCAGTCTTCTACAACCATTTCCAATGGCTTTTCTTTTTACATGTTATTCCATATCTATCCTTTAATTGTTTACAACAACAAAACCACATTTGCAAAACAAAAAACATTAACTTTGAATTTGCTGGATCCTCCAGAAAGCACCTGGGTTCTTCCATGGCCACTGTAAACCACTGAAAAAAAATCACAATCGATCCCTTAGTCCCTTACCCTCACCCCAAAAAACACATTGTCTTTGTGTAACACATACATTCCACTGAGGTCATTTACAGCTTTTATTCAGGCACATTAGAAATTCGATTGAGTCAGGGCAGAAGAGCTTCAGAAGAGGGAGGAGAAGAACATTAAATCTAAACCGAGACACGGGTTCATTGAGACAGTTTAAGACAATGGGGGGTATTTATCTTTATGCCCATAATCATAGCCCAACTAAAATCAGTGAGACTGTTTGGGTAAGGAAACAATGAAAGGGCTACATTTTACTCGAGTATTAAAAATTATAAAGTGTACAGCAAAGCTCAAATAACCAAAGCAATCTGCTCGTACAAAATAGATGCTGTACTGACTGAATCTAGGCCTCCAGCATCTGCTTCCTCAATGCACAATATGCAGCAAATCCTAGTGCAGCAAGTTTAGAGCCAAGAATAATAATACACAGCGCTGTGCAGTCCTGACAGACAGTTAATGGCCTGTAGCATGCCTAGAACCATTCTGGCAAAAGAACTTAAAAAGGACGGATCGTACATGTGTAACAGGTGCACAGTATTCTTAGGCAGGCTAGTCAATGTAGCAGTGTTAGATAAGCAGACTGATGTTTCAGAAGATAAGCCAACTACCTGCCAAGCTCTCACCCACTTAGCCAGCACCCTGCTGACCTACTAGATAATGTGGAAGATGTTGACGTGGTCAGGCGTTCCTGTGGATTGCTAGGGATAGGAAAGCAAAGGGCAAAAGAAGGTGGCAGATACAACAGCTCAGGTTGCATCCCATCATTTCCTCAAAACGAAACCTCACCTTTGGAAGCTTTTGCTCATTATTTCATCATCATGTTAAGAACTGGAGAAGAATCAAGCTCTCCTTTATCCGAGCAGCTGAAGCGGACTGCACCTTCATGGAAGCTAGTTAAAGTTGTACGAAAACCCCATATTTATATCTGCAAGAGCCATACATAATTCTAACATGCCTTTGGTAATCCCAGATCTCTTTTCCATGGACTGATGCAGTCTCTGTGCATTCATGGTGAACACATTTCTTTACTCTCCCCATCTCCTGAGACACTGAGCTCTCCTACCCTTTGGGGTGTTGGGGCTTCCTATAAAGCATGGCACCACAGACCTTGGGTCACAGAGGTGCAGTTGGTTTAAAAAAAAAATGCCAAGCTCATCCACGCCCAAGCTGTGACTCTTCAGCACCAAGGCATTTTGCTGGGACTACAGCGTGTTCAGTATGTAACTGCACAATCCTGGGGCACAATCCAGGCTGGGTACTCCTCAGCACTAGCTGAAGCAAGGAAGCAAGCCCCCTGGTCTTTAAGGCAGGCATGGCTTGATTGCCCTGGTACTATCTGCACCCCTGACCACTGGAGAACCATCCCCGAGCCCAAAGGCCCCTTCCTTCCTGAGCCTTTTTCCAAAGTTCCTTTTCCTTTGACTGAAACATTTGATTTATGCTGTTGTGCAACTTTTTACACTTAGTAAATCCTGGTATTTGCTCATGAAAGACACGGGCTTTAGAATCAATCTGTGGGACAGAGAAGGGCTGCTCCCAGTAGCATAGCATGAACCACCAGGAAGTCACATACACAGGTGGGTAGAAGGACAGAGCTTCCTTATGCCTAAGGCACACAAATGCAGAAGGAAGCTCTGTCCCTCAACCAAACAGCAACAGAAGACACAAGCTCACAGGTGGGTCCACAGCCTCAGATTAGCAGTGCATCAAGCCATGGCTCCTGCACACTCCTGAGACTCCTGCATGATGTGAGGCAACAAACTCCATGCAATATCCTCTGAGCTGTCAGTGGTATAAACCGGAGATGATGCTTTGAGCTCCAAGTACCAGAACCGCCATGCATTTCACCCACCAACACACTAAGACAACAGTCCTCTGCCAGTATTTGGTATCTAGGAATAATCCTGAAAAATTTATGTATTTCTTAGAGGAAAATTAGTCAGCAGTAACTAGGGCTTCTCCAGCTTAATATCTTGTGAGAAGGAAGTCAGAAAACTGCTGCAGCGAGACCTAAGTACTTTAAACTATTAAGGTACATGTCCAGACCACATTTTTCCAGTCTGTCAGGTTTGGCTGCAACTGCTTAATGTACTTTAAGTCATCCAAAGATCAGCAACAGTTTAAGTTATCTGCTGTTCCCTAGATAACCATCCTATCTGAACTTGCTGCTTGTCTTCCTTTTCTCCCTCTACACGCTAGATTGAGGTTTAATACTAAATACATTTACAAATAACAGTTATCAGCATCTGCATAATAGTCCCTTTAATTATGCTGCTAAAATACTGTCCCCTCTTTTCCAATGGAGGAGGCATTTTCATTTTGCACAATGGTAGAAAGTATTAGTTAAAGTATGTTTTTAACAATGTTTAGATTTTCAGTGTTGTAACTCTGAAAAAAATCCAATAACCACAAGCCAAAATGACATCAATCTCATCTGAGCACATGCACACGTGATGAACTGCAAGTTTAGACCCAGTTTGTCTCAGCTCAGTCTGTCTGCACCATTCTTTACTGTGTCGGTCCAATTACTAATACCAAAAGCAATAATTTTTTGTTGTGCCTAGAGATATGCACAATATCTAAATTCTCTAGATGGGAAAAGGTTTCAAATCCTTCATGTGATAAAAGTACAAAATTAGGCTGAATGGATTAAATCCACTTCTGTGATGAGCTGAGAAGCTTGGTGATCAGCCACCAGGGGCAGATCACATTGCATAAAATGTTAGTTACTAATAAGGAGTTGAAAAAGAGAAATGGGTACATACCACACAGGAAGCTTCATATTGTTTCCCCAGTTTAGGTCTTAGAAATGCACTGAAGGAGGGGAAAAAAAAAGATATTAGAAAGACAATACTTCAAGTTTGAACTCTGCTTAGTTATTTAAAAATTATTCTCATGTCAAAGGTTGGCAAAAGGCTGAGAAGCTCAGCATAAAGGGAGGCAGAAGAATGCCCAGATACCTGTTGATGACATCTGCCAAAGTTCCACTACCTCTTCTAGAAGACAGTACCCACACTAAAATGCCAGATGGCAGTTTAACCGTGGGGAACAGGACATGCCTTGAGGGCAGATTAAATCTTACATTAGACAATTTTCAGCCACTTTACCACACTGAAAGTTTTTCACAATGTTCTGTTTAACAAGTGTTAAATATTACCGAACTTTGCCCTGCCTATATTTTAAGCCAGGGATCCACGTGCCAGTTTTGTATTAATTATTTCCCTCCATTACTGCTGACGCGGAAGGCTTCTGATGAAATGCAGGCCTGTTCTCTGTAGCTAGAAAACAACCACCCTCTGCTGTCATTCCCCTCCAGAACGGAATCTGTTACACCAAGGGGAAAGAAGGGTGGGGGGAACACATTATTTGGGTCATACTACTATATATTGTTTCTTGGAGGATGTGGAAACTGTGTGATAAAGGGTTTTTGTGACTAAGGCTTTTAATTAGAGCCACAACCTTCAAACCTTCCACCCTCCCCCCACACACCCTTCGGTGTTTTCAGTTTGACATTCTTGCAAGTCAGGAGACAGCCGGGATCCACAAGGGACATAAAGCCCCAACCATACATTCAGCCTGCCCCTCACACATCATTACTCTCCAATCCAATGAAATAGGGTGAGACTTTGACGTATGTTTGCATGCTGACCTCTCAAAGCATAAAGCATAGATTACACTTCCAGAAGGGCTGCAAATAAAGATGCAGGCAGAGCGGCAGGTCCGATGCAGCACCGAGGGACGCTGCTCCTAGTACCCGAGCTCCACAAGTCCTCTTAAAGGGGGTGGACGGGGAGCAGCAAGGAGGGGTGAGGTGCACAGACACACGCACGCCGGTGTTTTAAAGTCAAATCAAGAAGCTGCCTGCGACCGCCACCGGATTAAACTGCCTCAAATCCTTCCCCTGTTCCCAAAACACACAGATTGCTCTACAGAGAGTGCAAAATGAACAGCTTGTTTCTCATCTTCGCGTTGCGGCTGTGATCACCACTGCCTCCCCACCACTGGGCAGCAGCTGGCCTGCCCCCCCCCCCCCCCCCCCAGCTGTATCCCCCCCACCCTGTTGCAGCTGTATCCTCCGCACCCAGGGCTTGCTGCTCTCACCTGGTTTGCCTCCACAGGAAGGTCTGGATGGGCAGAGGGATGCCACGGCCGCTCTCCTGCTCCTGGCCCTCGGAGCTTTTCCTTTTCACCATGATGCTGCTGCGAGGCAGGCTCAGCAGTCATACCGGGGGGGATCTCCCACGGCCGCCTCTTCGCTCTCCGCAACTCTTTACCCCCTCCCCTTCATCCTCTCCATCCCCCCCCCCAACACACACACACACACTCCCCTCCTACACCTCCTTCTGGCTGTGCTGGTGCAAAATGGCTGCAGGAGGCAGGGAGGAAATTGGGGGAGCGAAGATGTCCGCGTCCCTCCGCTTCCTCCCTGCCTTCAGCACCTCCCTCTGCGGACAGCTCCGGCACCGCCAGCCGCCGGGCGGGGGCAGGGGCGGGGGGCACCGGCCGGGACCGCCCCGGGACCCGGCTTCTCCCCGCGGCTGCCCCCTCCTCCTCCTCCTCCTCCTCTTCTTCCTCCTCCTCCTCCTCCTCCTCCTCAGGCAAGTTTCAGACCCCCGGGTCCCTCCCGTCCAGGAAGGCAGCAGCCCTCCAGGAGCTGTCGGGACGGGAGATAGCTGTGTGCCTCCAGAGGGAGGCAAGGCGTACACCCTGCAAGTGACGGGCAGCGAGAGGAGCACTCAGTCCAGGCTTTTTTCCCCATGTGGATGTAGCTGAGAGGAACAGTGGCACTCAGCACCTCCTCTGCCTCAGCAGATTTACTCGTGCTTCCAACCAGCAGTGGGCCAGGTTTGACTAACAGTGATGTACAACCAGCTCAGACTTGCTGGCAGTGTTTCTGTTAGATTGCTCTATTACACATCACGGGATAGCAGCAGGTAACATGCCACCACGACTAGCTGATAGAGCAAAATGGAGCACCGACACCAGCCCACCCTCATCAATTATTTTTTTCAAGGAATTTTGTGAAATTCCATTGCTTTTATTAATAAAAAAAAAAATAGCAAGTGTAAGGAGAGATGCTCCCAGAACTCAAGGCCACATCTCTGACAGCCTTTCAATTACCCCACTTAATATCAGGCACTTAAAGAAAAAGGCTCACTGAGGTCATTCCTGCCTGCAACAGGAGAGGAGCTGATCAACACCACTTATTTTGTTCCTCCAGGATATGCTGCTCCACCTGGATCCATGCAAGTCCATGGGTCCAGATGGGATTCATCCCAGGGTGCTCAGAGAGCTGGCTGGCATCACCACGGGACCTCTCAATTATTTTTCAATGGTCTTGGGAATCTGGAGAGGTCCCAGGAGACTGGAAGCTGGTAAGTGTTGTGCCAATTTTCAAGAAGGGCAAGAAAGAAGACCCTAGCAATTACAGGCCTGTCGGTCTCACATCAGTGCCTGGTAAAATTATGGAGAAGTTGATCCTTGAAGTTTCTGAAGAGCACCTGGGGGACAATGCGATCACTGGTCCCAGCCAACATGGGTTCATGAAGGGTAGGCCCTGTCTGACTAACTTGATTTCCTTTTATGATAAGGTCACCCATCTAGTTGATCAAGGGAAACCAGCTGATGGGATCTTTTTGGATTTCAGTACTGCTTTTGACAGTTTCCCATAGGATCCTACTGGACAAGATGTCCAGCATACAGCTAAACAAAAACACCACATGATGGGTGAGCAATTGGCTGACGGGCAGGGCTCAAAGGGTTGTGGTAAATGGGGCCACATCTGGCTGGCGGATGGTCACTAGTGGGGTCCCTCAAGGCTCCATTTTAGGGCCATTCCTCTTTAGTTGTTTTTTATAAAGGATTTGGATGTAGGACTAGAAGGTGTTCTGAGCAAATTTGCCAATGACACCAAACCTGGAGGAGCTGTAGACTCGGCTGAGGGTGGAAAGGCCTTGCAGAGAGACCTGGGCAATCAGCAACCACACGAAGTTTAACAAGAGCAAGTGCCAGGTCCTGCACCTGGGACAGGGCAACCCTGGCTATATGTACAGACTGGGTGGCAAGGCGCTGGAGAGCAGCCCCGCAGAGAGGGATCTGGGGGCTGTGGCTGACAGCAAGTTGAATATGAGCCAGCAGTGTGCCCTGGCAGCCAGGAGGGCCAACTGTGTCCTGGGGTGCATCAAGCACAGCACTGCTAGTTGGTCGAGGGAGGTGGTTGTCCCACTCTGCTCTGCGCTGATGCGGCCTCACCTCGAGTACTGTGTGCAGTTCTGGGCACCAGAGTACAAAAAGGATGTGAAACTGTTGGAGAGTGTCCAGAGGAAGGCAACAAAGATGGTGAAGGGCCTAGAGGGGAAGACGTATGAGGAGGGGCTGCGGGCACTGGGCCTGTTCAGCCTGGAGAAGAGGAGGCTGAGGGGAGACCTCATCACAGTCTACAACTTCCTCACAAGGGGTAGTACAGGGGCAGGTGCTGATCTGATCTGTTCTCTTTAGTGACCAGCGATAGGACCTGCAGGAGTGGTGTCAAGCTGCGGCAGGGGAGGGTCAGGCTGGATGTCAGGAAGAGGTTCTTCACCGAGAGGGCGGTCGCACACTGGAACAGGCTCCCCAGGGAAGCAGTCACTGCACCGAGCCTGTTGGAATTTAAGAAGCGTTTGGGCTGTGCACTTAGGCACATGGTCTGAATTTTTGGGTAGAGCTGTGTGGTGCCAGGAGTTGGACTCGATGATCCTTATGAGTCCCTTCCAACTTGATTCTATGATTATACATGCAGGTACGTAGTGGAACACATTTGCTGAAAACCCAGTGCCACTGCTTGGATAGCCTGCATTTACTCAAACAGGAGGAGTTTCTGGGTGCCCAAGCCAGCGCTTCCCTGCAGTGACTGCAGCTGGCCCTGCTCTCCACTCATGGACAACAGGACCCCACAGGGCCTACGCTTTGCTAAAATCCTCCTCTTGCACAAAAGCAGTATTAGAACAGTTTTTTGGGAGATCATCTGTTAAATAAAGCCTAAAGGATATGTTTACAACCAAGAAGTTTTAAAGATTTTTTTTCCTTTTGTGTGTGCTTGTTTCCTTTTGTTTGGCTAGCAGTAATTTTTTCTGCTGGTGAGCAGAAATAAGGCCTCTTTAGTTTCAGGATTAGCTCACTCAAACACAAAAGTTTTTCTTTTTTTTCCCCCCTTAAGTTAGGTCAGAAATAGGGGAGGACAAGGAAACAACCTTGATTTCTAAAATCTTTTAAGAACTAACTGCAGAGGGAAGTTGGTTAAAACAAATTACTTCTACATGCAAGATATGTATTAAAAAAGTTTCCCTTATCTCCAATCCCCTCAATGCATCTAGGACTTGCATAAAAAGCTTTTATATCTAGAAAGTGAATTTGAGTTTTAATCCCTTACAGAATGCCCCCTGACAGTCAGAAGTGAAACAATGCATTAGGAATGATAAATGTGTTTTTAAAGAATTGCTTTTTCCAGTCCCATAATATATTATAAAGTTATTGAATATAGCATAATTTCAGCAAGCAACAAATCTGAAATTTAATTTTAGTCTGAGGTTCAGTAATTATAAGGCAGTGACAATCACCCTTTCAAAAAAAACAGTATGACAAAGAAAGTTTTAATGATATTTGCAATTAAAGAAAAAGAAATCAGCTGATTTTGTTAAGGCCTCAACAGGTGCAAGGTTGGCATCTCTCCTTGTTCTGCGTTCTAGTAGCAGCCACTTACACCACCTTCCTACTTGCTACTCTAACTGTGAGCTTACTATTCCCATCCTCTGCTACACAGAAGCAGACCCAAGAGCAGAAGGAGCCCTGCAGCTTACTCACAGACTGCTAGAGATGCTGACTGACAGGGACACCAGAGGCACTGGGTGGTCAGTCCAGGCCAGCCACTCAGGGGTAAGCAGAACCCAAAAGTCCTCTCCTCAGCCCAAAGAGGAGCAGACCTGGGGCACACACAAGGCCACTGCATGCCACCTCCACATCCTGCAGCACCAACCACTGCTCAAAAAGCAGGAAGACAAATCTCAGTACACCTGCCTGGCTTTCTGTTACATCCTCAGAAGACTCTACAGGAGAAAAGCATCACTTTGCACTACAGGGTTACCTTTATCCTTCCCTGTGCACAGCCAGCTCCTCGTGCTGTCACACCAGCATTAGCAAGTCAAGCTTGGGCAGCCCCAGACACAGCCAGCGTCAGGCAAGCTGGGAAGGAACAACCCAGCTCACCTCAGCCACTTCGGCAGCAGGGAGGGCTCAAGGTGGCCAGCTGCAGAGCTGGGTTAATTTGCAGCTGTAACTAAGACAAACACACGCAGGAGGTATCAATTCATCTAACTGATGCAAGAGCCAAAAAAGGCCTTCTCCAAGTAAGCTGTTTGTAACTCAGTAATTTTTAATGGCTTCCTGTGACAACAGGTAAAAGTCAAGTGTACATCTTATATATATAAAAAAAAAAAAGGAATGTTGTCAAGCCTAATGTGACAAATACTTATCAGGGGTAAATTGGCGCACCAAGCTGAAACCACTGTACTGCAGCTGGAACATCTCTGTATCAGCTCAGTACCTCAATTTAAACAGCAGCCTTGGTGCCGCCTGCAGGTCTGGACAAAGCTGCCAGTGAGCTCAGAGCACTGCTCTCCAACACTGCCAAAGAGACAACTGAACAACTTGTACTGGGACTTGAGGCTACAGAACTTTTTACACACTGATGAAAAACAAATCGGAGAGCAAATCAGCAGCTGTCACTCTTTTAAAAACCAGCAGTCACAAAGGTGCAGATTCCCCAGTCTCCCTAGGCTGTGACCAGCACTAAACCCAAGAGGCACCAAGTGTGGTTTATATTACTTTGATAGCGTCTAGAGGCCAATTTTATTCTCACCTTGTTTTGCAGACCATGCCCCCAGCCCCACTGCAAGGGACACACAAACTCTGTTACCCATGTAAGTAAGCAAACCAGCTTGCAGCTTGGGAATTGCAAGTTTAAGAGAAGGAACTTCATAGCCTGGAAGATTTTAAATACCTATACTGAACTTTTGCTTGCAGTGGAGGCTCTCAGATTTGCAGTCAGCATTTGATGGCACCCAAGTACTAGCACTCCAGTGGTGCCACAAAAAGAGGACTTCAGATCAGCCCCCTGCTTTCCTTAGTTCCTAATATTGTATATATGGCTTTTGTTTAAACAAAAAAGATGCAATCACAAAACAATAAAAAACAGGAGGCGAAGGTCAATATTGCGCACTAAGTTTGACAAAAACGTCCTCTGAAAGACCTCTGCATTATATATTGCCAAACAGCCCTTCCCACTAGAGCTGCTCTGCAGATGAGATGTGCTGGAAGCCAGGACGAGTGCCGGGCAGTTGCTATGACACCTGCCTGCACTCCAGGGCACAGCACAGCAGCAAAAATCGACTTGCCTCATTTCGTGAAGCATAGGAAATGCAGGTAGATGGTTTGTGGATATAGAGTAGAACTAGCACACATTAGCTGCACCTATGTCACAGCACACTGTACTGGGGAGCAGAGAACCGGGCTGAACACAACCCACATTTGCACAAGTGCTTTCAAGCCTGTCTGTGCAATCCATCCTCCATTTTAGAGCTGCTTTTGGCTCCACGATCATCCCAGCTTCAGCACATGCATGAGGTGTCCCTGCATCTGGCTCTGCATTTTTCCAAGAGCCTACCAGGTATGTCCCACTTGCTCTCTCTCGTCTCCGACCCTTCCCAGAGAAGAGCATCATATCAACAGAGACAGCAAGGAAGGGGAACAGCTACAGCTACCTGAAAAAAAATGGGCTATCAGAGGAAATAGATAGAGTAGGTCAGAAGCAAGAATAAGCAGAAGAAAAAGCAGACCACCTTAATTTGTTCTTCACACAATTATGCTCAGGAAAAACTATTTCTATCATGGCTGTGTCAAGCTTGTGCCTTGGAACAGTTTCCAATTAAGTTCTGGATAATATAAATGCACGAGACGGTAGGAGAAAGGCAGAGATCAGAATCACAATCTCTTTACAGATGCAGAATGGATAAGCAGCTGCCTCCTCCAGCCACTCCTGGGCCCAGGGTTTCCTCCTGCCTCCAGGACCACCTCTGGGCCACCAGCGCCCAGAGACCCAGGGCATCCATCCCAGGCCAACGGACAAGGCTACGGCTTTCCTATTTGCAGGTTTCAGTCAGTAGCGAAGCTAAACTTGTATGCCAAGGACATGCACGTATACACAAGACACCAACACAGCCACGGAGACTGCTGCAGACAAGACGCTGCCTTCAAGTGCACCTCTGTAGGACTCAAGAGACTTCAGTACAGGCAGCCAAGCTCTCTCCCTCCTCGCTGGCTTGTGAAGCTCACTCATGAAAGCCCTGCCCCAGACTGAGCAGCACACACGCACCCACAAGCTCATCTCACGTGCACTCCACACTTGTACACCACCCCACCAGCACAGCCCCTCCACCCTTCTGATATCCCTACCCAGACCCGGGGTCTCCTACTCACCAGCTTGCCGAGTTGGAAGTGTGTTAGGGAATTACCCATCCCAAATATCCAGGTTTGGAGAAGACAAATACTCGGGCTCTGTTACCTGGGGTCAAGCCCATGGGGTTGTGACCCACAGCCCCACTCTAGCCACTGGTGCCAAGCCCCTCACTTGCTTCACTCATCTGGTCCTCAGCCTGGTTCCCACTGCTGCCCCGGTGCCCACAGAAGCTGGCAATCTGGACATACCACCTACAGGACCTGTAGAGATGCTCCCACGAGCTGTGGTCCCTCCAGCTACTGACATTAAGACCCTCACTCTCTTGCTCTCCAGCTGCTGGCACCACCAGCTCCGGGGTACCTACATCCCCAGTCTGACTCCAGCTGCTGGCCCAGCATCCATACCAGTCATGCCTGTAGCTGGCATTTAATCCTTGCACCACGAACATGTGAATGTACACACAGGATTACACAGAAAGGTAGTTAAGAACTGTTGCTTTGTCTTGGAAAAAAAAAATAAGATGAACCCAAACAAACAAAAAAGGAACACAAAAGAAGACCCAAACAGGTTCACCTTTTTCCAGAAGTGGCAATCTCCTGTTCCATTCAGTTACCAAACCATTCCCCACGTGTTGTTTTTTTTTGTTTGTTTGTTTTTTCTACCATTTTCCTGTACAGTGCCAGGAACGAATTGTGATAGACACAGGACAGGAAGACCCTCTGTATATCTTTCAAATACTGGTGCGGTATTCCTGGGCTACCCTGGCTTACAATAACTAGTTAATTGAGATCTGATTTGCAGCTGCTACTGACCACAGTGCTCCAACATCACAACTTGCTAGCAAATCATAAAATATACCACTTACCACGTGCTGCTAATAAAACACAAGGAGCATCAGAAACACCATCTCTTCTTCATCCACTTCGAAAGGAAGACATGGGTTCTTACCAGCTGCCCGCAACCATTACTCTAGCTATAAATGCTTAAATGAGGATTTATGCTTTTGTTCTCAACCTTTTAATCCTTTCCCTTTTGCAGATGATACATTAGCTTTGCCTTGTGCCCAACAATTCTAATGGATAATTAATAGCACTTAACGATTCTTTCAGGTTGACCGCATTTATTTATGAACGCTGCAGAATTACGTCAAAAGTCCAGCTCACTCAGAGGCTGGACAACTGCAGGTAATCCACTCAGTCTCCTACTTCTGGGACTGCAATATTCAAGAGATATTTTTCTTACTGAGATCCCAGCCTGTGGTACACGCAGAACTCAGGGAGCAGCTGATGCTAAAGGTCTCACTTCATCTGTGTCATGACATACCTTGAAACCCATTTTCGGCAAGCGTTAGAGCAGGAGGAGGCAGCAGAAGCTGCCCTATGTGGGCCGTAGCACGGTAGGTCAGCCTGTGAGGAGAGGCTTCTGCTTCCCACAGCACAGCCCCACGGTGAGAAAGCACCTGGACAGACAAACCCTGCTGTCCTGGCCCATTTTCTGGAGTGTTCCACCTGCAACACCAACCCAAGGCAAGGGTTCTAACCCCCACTGGCAGCCCCAGAGCAACAAAGTACCTCAGGCAGCCCCCAAACCTCGGGCCGCTCCCTCAACACCTTCCAGGGCAGCCCCAAAAGCCCACCACCCGCCGCTCCCATTACCTCCCACCCGCCCCAACACCAGCAGACTGCAGGGAGTGGACACAGCAGCGCTCACCTGTCTCTCCAAGGCTGATGGCGAGCCCTGCTCCTGCCAGTGCCATCCCCTCAGTGCCCCAATGGTCGCCCAGTGGCCGTTAATGGCCTCACGCTATGGCCCCGCCCCAGCGCGCCCGCCATTTTGGCGCTGAGGGAAGGGGCTGGGGTCCGCCATCTTAGGGCAGCGTCTGGGGGGCCCGGCCTGGCTGCGGCCATGGGTGCTGCCTTTTACTGCGCAAGCAGTAAAAACAGATTTTTTGCCAATAACAGGGCTGAAAAACATGACTTCATCTGCTCTGGCCTCTCTTGGCAGAGCACAGCAGCAGGTGTGTGCAGTGGTTTTTCATGCAGGGGTTGAATGCTCAAAGACCTCCTTGGCAAACAGTGGAAACCAACACAAGCAATTAGATGACAAGCGGTTTTATTTTGCAAAACAATCACTATACAGCAACAAATACAATTGCAAATTGGATTGAAAAACATGAATTACCTACCACCAGCCATTCAAGAAATGCCTCTTATGGTAACAGGCTCTAGAATTATCAGAAAAAAACACAGGTTTGTAACAGCAGACTGTATTCCTTGAAATCCCAGCATACAGCATGTTTATTCGTTGGCTTTTTCTCTTTGCTAAAGTTGAAGTGGCTTTTATATGCTTGACTTTTCCAAGTGTGAAACTAATTTACCTTCCTGCAGTGGGAATTGCTTGAGTTGCAGCGGGAATTGCTCTAGCAACCTGACGAGAGGGTGAGCTCTACACACACCTAGGCTAGATTCTACCTGCTTCGGTTTTTATAGCAAACGTGTTCTACTCTTCAAGGCATCTGCCTTTGAAGGGACATGGGTGCTTGGGTTTCAAACGGTGTTTGGTCCAGCATGGCAAAAACTGCTGCTCACATGTGGTTGCACACAGGCTGCCTTTCGACTCCCTTTGGGTCGTGTATATAGGCAAACATCTAGTTGTAAGCAGTCACGATGAGGTCACTACTGTACTTTAGCATAACACTGAATGGATAATACCATTTACTGCTGTACAGTGAAAATATACATGGCCCCGGTGGGCACAAAATTACCCTCATCAATATTAGTTTTTCCTTTATTGTTGCTGGACAGAGGTTTGCTCAACTTTGATTTCTTTCTGCTTGTGGTTACATAGGAACAGAACTCTGCAGATGGGGCAGAAGCCCCTTTTGTCTCTACAATTTGACAGACTATTAATTTGGGGCTCTCCCCTAGCCATCCAAACAGGTTTCACTGTTCCATTTATCTGGATTATCTCTGCTTTGTTACAAAGTTAGGTCTCAAACACCCAACATACCTGCTGGCTCAACATGCCTGCAAAAAGAAACACAATGGATGCAGTTTCCAGGAAGCTGGCTCTATCTTCTTTAGTGGACATTACATATTTACAAAACATTTTTTTTTTAAACCAACACTCTTCTTGAGAAGTTAAGATTAATATGAGCTTTTCAGTGAACATCTAGAGTCATGTAACATAACTTTATTTTTTTTTTTAACAGCACAAAACTCTTTGATTTCTTTTACCTTCATCTAACTCCACAGCATTCTAGGATTCTTTCTATGGAAGGATGATTACGATTACAGAGGTCTTTGCCTGAATCAAGACAAGAAAGCTCATTTTAATGCATGAAATAAATGACTTGGTGGGTTACACCACTCTAACTTTGGACTCATAGGTGGATGATCTAAGCATTGTTATCTAGAGTATGTCAATTTTAAAAGCAGAATTAAAAAAAAAAGAAAAGGCAAAAAACTACGAGTCACAAGTTAACACTGTTCTCACTAGCTGGTGTTCAGCCTCAGAGAAGCTGAGGTTCAGTAGTACCAGAGACTCTCTCACCCACATTTGCAAAAGGCATAAAAAAAACACTGCAAGGCTAATTTATAGTGTGTGATCAGAGCAATGTGATATAAATACTGTTTGATGTGTTTTTCTTGTTCTTCTTCTTCTTTCTGTCTTTTGCTCTCCTGGAAAAAATGGGAAGAGGCTTTTTAAGCACCTCTTTTGACCTGTTTCCATGTGAATTCATACAATTAACTCTACGCAAGAGTTAATTAACTCTATACAAATACAAGGCAGAAATCAGAACCCATTTAGCATGGTTCTAAGCTCACTGTCCTTTGTATAAAAGAGCTGACTTACCAACAGTATTAGGTACTTTACAGTGTGAAAAAGCTTTTTGCAGAGCTGAAATGTCATGTGTGTGGCTGTTAGGAGTTCATTTTCAGTAAAATTTACAGAGATTTAATAACTTTGTTTTGTCTTTGTACTGCTGTGACAGGTTAGCCAAAATCCTCATTTGGTCCACTGAAGATCTACTGCTTAGTAACTGTGCATTTGCTACCTGAATTATTTGGAATCCTGTGCTATTAATTATTAGAATCCTTCTCCACAGACATAAAAATGTTCTCTACGAGTCTTTTTGGTTCAAACCCCAACACACACACACACGCACACATACAAATTAAGGAAGAAAAAGAACAGATCAAAAGCTTCCAACACACAATGTTAACCTAATACATGTATCAAATATAGCTCAACTGACAGTGCAAAGTTTAGTTAAGAGATTTCAAAAGGAAAAGATCAAACAATCTGCAAGAATGTAAACTGGTCATTTGATAATGTCTACTGTACATATAGTATCAGCAGATTACTACCTGCTGATGAGTAATACTACCTTATTACCTTCAGTGTTCTCTTAGTGTCCATAAGACAGCGCTGGAGTTCTCGCAGGTAACTCCATTAGATTGGATGTTTATATATCTCTGCCCTTTATATTTTATGCACACTTTTTCTTATACTTTTTATAGTCAATATAATCCCACTTTGCTCAGATTTTCAGATGCCCTATTTATTGATTAATCGCTATGGCAGCCCAGTCTAGGGAGCTCAATTTATTTATTCATGTACTATAATTTACAGGCATCTCTTTTATGCTTATCACTGTTATCTGAGTGCCTGAGTGTATACATAAGACATCACTGAAGGAGTGGAAACAACACCTTAATACTCGTTTTTGTGTTTCAACTTTAGCAAAAGAAAAAAAATAAATAAATCTAACATTCACTGTTACTACAGGAGTTAAAAAAAAAAAAAAAAAAAAAAAGCCAAACTATGTTGGATTTTTAAAAAATCCAGAATCCAAACCCAACCATCTTTGGAGACCGTTTTACAAACTTCTGGACCCCACAAAAATTGTAACTTTGTGGAAAAAAAAAGAAGGGAGGGGAAGAGGGAAGGAATCCTTTTTCTAGCATCACAGAAAAGACTTGCATCTGGCACTAAAACAGGGTCACGGCTTTTAGTTGTTACAGAAAGCAACTTCATGCTAAAAGTTTTCATCATTTTAAAATGTGTTTTTATGAAGAGGGAAAAAAAACCCTGCTAACATCTACTTTTACATACCTAAAATTGCAACACCAAAGGGTGCAAGAGACACAGATACTGTGAATAAAGTAGAATATTCAAGTATATGAGGAGGGCGTATCACAAATGACCACAGAGAAATATATATATCTATAATACTGTATTAAACAGATGGAAAGGATGTGAAACTGGTGGTGCGTACACAAATCTAGCCGCTTAACCAACTTTCTAATCAGACACAAGTCCGTTGGGGTGGAAGTGCTTGCTTTCAGTAGCTTTTTTACGTCACTTCCCCAAGCATTGTTCGGATGTTTTCAACTACTAGTTTCAGTTATTAGTTAAATAATTTATTGGCTTTTCAGCTATACACTGACATAATTACCCAGGTCCAAAAAAAAAAAAGTTAATAACTTAATTCAACTTTTGTTCTACTTATTTATATAAAATAACACTTTTTTTTTTTTTTTTTAAATTAAACTTGAATTTCTCTATACGCCCTTCCTTCTGGTAAGCAGACTCTTAATCTAACCTGTAATAACTTACAATGGGCAACTTTTTTTTTTTCTTTTTCCCCCATCTATCAACAGAACAGCAAAATGAGCAACTTGGGATATTAACAAGGCTCTTCAGAAAGAGGTGGATGGCCTTCAGGCACATGAAAGGTAAAAATGCATTTTATCATAGTACGGTACTCCATGCAAGACAGAGCAGAGCAACAATAATTGTCCAATGTAACATACTGCAGTTGTATGCCCATATAAAGCCAGTGTCTTCCTGTTGTAAATGGAGATCAGGCCAATTTCTGCATCTATTTAATTATTTTTTTCTTTTTTTTTTCTTTTTTTTTTTTCTCTTAACTGTATGATAACTACAAGTCTTGGGATGTGACGTAGTTTTAGACATGGTAAAGAATGAATGTAACACCTGCTCTGAGCCCATTCCTGCCAAGAGCTCATGCCTAAATATTATTACTTCATACAACGCAAAATGAGCAAATTCATAAGCCCTGCTTAGCAAGGGCTGCCGTGACATCTTCAGCGAGGGTAGCAAGCTGGGGCGATTCAAGCAGGTTGATGCTTCCAGAGGACGAGACGTTGCTGAGTCTGCGTGGTGAGGCCACGCTGGACCTGCCTGGTGACTGCGTGATGATCTCAGCCCCGTGATCAACACGGGCTTTAGCGTGCTCTCTGAAGTTTAGTTTCTGGCTGTCAATCTGTTCCAGAAAAGCAAAGAATTTAATGCATTATATATTCACAGCAGTTTCTCATTATAGATTATCATTTGGGTCTCCTTTTGTTTATTTTTAAGAACTTTTAAGAGGATTGAAGCTTCTTCAGTCCCTAGAAGGATTGAAACTGAACGTTTTTTTACCTTGTTTAATGCATCACTGGCTCACTATGCTACGTCTTCTCTTACTATTTCTGTCTCCCATGGGTGCCCTAATGAGCACTACCACTGTTCTTAGCTGTATGAATGTAACAGACATTTTATGGGCATTGTGATTTGTTTCTGAAATCTGTATTTTCAAATGCTTTTGGGGGTGACCTTACTTTCAAGATGTTTTCCTCATGTTTCACACAATAGTCCTGATCTTCTGGGATATCCACACTATAAAATATTATTATATCATGCCTGTGCTATACAGAGGTCCTAAGTAAGGTTTTTCTTCAGATGGAAAGCCAGTGCACAAACTACAGGAGGTTTCACCGTAAGGTTCAAATTTATCTTAGATGTGGATGTGAGCTTGATCATTCCAAATTCCAGAGGGAGCAAATGGCATGTGAATGAGCTCGATGCTGAGCAAACGTTCCCCACTCAGCTTAGAGCCACCACTGAATTCACAGCTCCGGTAACTGGTCATTTCACCACAGAATTTGGGCCAGGGCACAGTGGTAGCCTTTTCCCTGAGGGCTGTCCCCTTACCTTGACATTACCACCGCCAGGTACATGGTGGGCATTTTCAAGTGAACCAACTTTAGCCTGAGCTTTCTCTTTGAAATCCAGTTTCACGCTCTCAATTTTCACACGCCCACCTCCTACACAGAAAAAGGAAACAAAGAGGGGAATGGCTCAGGAGAAAGTCTGACATGATGCATGCGGGTACATTCAGATTAGTTCCTTTTTAGTTGGGGTCTAGTGATTTTAGAGAAGCACAGAATAACATGGAAAAACAGAAATCCTTTACTATGAGGGTGGTGAGGCCCTGGCACAGGCTGCCCAGAGAAGCTGTGAATGCCACATCCCTGGAAGTGCTCAAGGCCAGGCTGGATGGGGCTTTGGGCAACCTGAGCTGGTGGGAGGTGTCCCTGCCCATGGCAGGGGGGTTGGGATTAGATGATTTTAAGGTCCCTTCCAACCCAAACCATTCTGTGATTCTAACACACTGCACATTTAAGTAAAATCTAAAATCTTCAACACATTCAAACTGCAAGCATGTGCTGCAGTCCTATTGATTTTCAGAGGATCTAAGCATATGCTTAAGTATTTTGCCAACTTCAGTCTGCGTATCAGTATTTTATCAAACTGACATCATGTCTGCAGTATCCTTCCGCACTGTTTTATTTTAATCTCATCTCTAAACCAGGTGGTCCCAGATATTTGTCTGTATACATTTAGTTAAGTAGAATATTATTTGTATTACGTAAGTGTATTTATTTTCTTTTGGACTATAAAAGAGAATGGTATCATCCGTGTTTTTTCCTGCACATACAATATTAGTCTTTCCTTTGTCCCACACCCCATAAATTCCTACGTTACCTGGCTTGTGATGGATGTTCTTGAGTGAGCCACACTTGGAAGTCACATGACTCAAGTCAATCTTCTTGGTTACGATCTGTACCTGTCAAAAGCACACACAAACACAGATTACAAGAATGAAAGGAACAGAATACATAAAGAGCCAAGGCCTGCAGAGGAAGAGCCAAGCCCCTGGAAAAGGAGAGATGGTTAGTAGAAAACAGACCATGCCACAAAGGAGGAAACACCTGGATTAATACAGCAAGATTCCTTTCCACCTAGGGAAATCACAGAGCTGGGTTAAGCTTTTCTATTAGCAAAATGAAGAGGAGGATGAAGCAAATCAGCTTGTAGGTTCTTTTTAAAATGTTCCTGAGCCTCCTTTCAGGGCAGATGCTCCAAAGCCCTGCATGCAGCAGGACCTGCCCTGTTTGGTTCTGCTTTTTGAACATGCATCCTGACAACTGGGAATATTTTGGTGACTGCTTTTTTCTTGGCCATCTGTTTCATGTTTTTCTCCGGCTAAACAGAGTATGCATTTCAGCTCAATCTGCTGCAGGGAGCCTGGTGAGTCTACAAATGCGACTCCTGCAGCTGCACCTGCGCTGGTGCTGTCACCGGCAGCAGTGGCACTGCACTGCTCAGCCAGGCAGCAGCACGGGCACCCTCCGTCTCCTTCTGCAGCACTGCGCCCTGTGCTGCCGTGGCTGCAGTGAACCCATCTCGGGAACAGCTACAGCAAGGCTCCTGCTTTGCTCCCAGGTGTGGCTGTGTTAGCAGGCCTTAAGAAGCTGCAGCCCTCCCAGGCCAGGCCACGCAGGGGCTCCAAGCTGACTGCAAACTGCTGGTTTGCTCTTCTATTTGAGGAGAGATCATTTTCACCAGAGGGGTCAAACCCTCCTTATGCTATTCCAGTGTGACTGCTGGATCACACCCTGAGCAACCTCAGCTGGTTACGCTGGAATGATGCTGCAGTGTTAGCACTCAGCACGCTAACTGATCACACCCATTCTCTGAGCTTTCTTTGTCCTCGTGTTTTCTTTCTTTTCTTTCTCTCTGATGACTCTCGTAACCAACAAGGTTAGCTGAGGAAGGGCTGACATGCTGGGGGACGACCAACTGGGAGCTGGAGTGTCTTTTGGAAAAGACTTTCTCAGGCCACTGCTATGAAAGGCACTGGACCATTTTGGCTCGCACTGGACTTTAACTGACAGCACCCTGGGGGATTTAGAGATAACCAAACTTTTAAATTTTCTTTTCCTGGCCAGGTCCTGGCAATGTGTTGTGCTCTGTGGAGGAAGATCAGAAGGCCACCACTGCAAACACAGGGCTCACACGACTACCAGACCAGACTCACATGTGAGAACAGCAGTAAGAAGGAAAATAGTGCTCAGAGGAAGGGAGACAGGGGGGCTGGCTGTGCAAGGTGGGTCACCACAGTGGAGATGCCTGCTCACAGGCTGTCTGTGCTACTTACATTTCCTCCCCCCGCAGAATGTTTGATGTTATCTCTGGAACCACACCGGGACTGAATATCGCTAAAATCGATCTTCTTGTTTAAAATCCTAACCTAAAAGGAATCGGAGGTAACTTACTATATGTAATACACACACTCCATCGGGGTGCAGGACAAGGGAGCCAGAGTAATTCTGCCTCCTGCTGTGACTCCTTCTTCTGACACTTGTATTGAAATGTGAGAAAGTCAGCCACACCAATCTCTGTGCTTAGGATGCTAACGCAGCATATGCTCTTTTTCTACCTCCTGAAATGGCAGTTACATGTAAATGCAAAGGAGAGAGGTTTTATACTGGGAGAGATGAGAGGTGGCTTTTCCTTGAAAAGCTCAAAGAATCCCTTACTTGCCTGGACATAGTCCTTGGAAAGCCTGTTATAGGCTCTCTAAGTGATGGCCAGTGTTCCTGCTGAACTGGACACGAGCAGATGGAAACCCTCTTTCTCAGAGCTCAGCACTCCAGCCTTCAACGCAGCAATCTGAGACCCAGCCAGCTCAGGCACTGGCTGAAATCCTGAGGTATCTCACCCCTCTTCCTGCCACACAGCCCTAACAGTGTCTGCATTCACACAGCAGACCTCTGATCTCAGTGTGTCCTGTTAAAGGTGACTGACAAATGGCTTAAGCTGAAGTCAGAGCTCACTGCTGCTCTCTCTCTCCTGTCTTCTACCAAAGGGCAGTGCAGAAAACAACAACACCTGGACACTTCTTGCTGCAGCCCCTGTTCCTTGATCCTCAGCGCTGCCTGTACTATTTGGTGGCCACGACTTGCTGGTGCTAGCAGCATTGTGCCTCTCCTCCCCCAGGGACTTGTTTTTTGGCAGAAATGCCACCTGACTTTCCCGTGATGGTGCCAGCCTCCCTTACAGATGCCAGGGGCCTGTATTTCTCCTGTGTCACCTTAGCCACGGAGGCACTGCAGGCACATGACAGTGCCTGGAGGGAACTCTTTGAAGGACAGGCCAAGCCCCGCTGTCCCACCTTGACCATCAAACCAGTCCCTCCACCTAGCAGATGTCAGGTGCCACCAGTGATTGTGCTCCCAGGGAACGATGTGCTGCTGGGGACAGTTAGCAGGAGGCAGGGGCACCTGGGCACACACCTGGGTGACACCACCTCCAGGCTCCTGTCTGAGCAAGGGCAGGGGACTGTGCTCATCTGCATTAGGCTTTGCAGGTGTGTGAGTAGGATTTCTAGCCAGGCCTTCTTTGTACCAGGAGCTTTTACTTACTCAAAGAGTGCTGCTGGTGCAGCGTATTCTCTTCTCTGGGTTAAATATGAGGTCATTACTCACATATTATGGTGGATTTTATTCATTCTTATCTTACTAATATGCAATATGAATTCATACTCTCTTTCCTGTACAAACCATATTCATTTGGGCATTATCTATTCATTATTAAATGACACTTCTATTGCCTTCAATAATATCATTTAGCACAGCTCTGTCGGCTGCTGTTTTAGGTAAAACTACAGGGACTAACTGATATGTAGGAGAGAGACAGGCACAGATGTATGGGTTACCTTCTTCCTGCTTCTCACCACCCAGCAACACAAAGCAGCTGCACACCAGCTGAAGTGCTCAGTAGGAGGAAGAACCCCATGCAGTTTCTGCCTCCTGGTTTCAGGTCCCCACACTGCTCCAGGCTCCCTGTTAGACCTCTGAAAGAAATCACTCACTTCCTCTGTGCCTCACCTCTCCAAACTAGGAAAAGACAATACACCTGCCTCACAGGGACATCGGATTTTGCAGTTCTTGCAGTGGGGATAGTGCCACACCTAGATACCGAGTCAAATATCCTCTGGCACTGAGCAGCTGGAGTGCTACTCTTAACTTGCGTCCAGTAAACTCCAAGAAGAAGCTTCCCGAGGGCCACACTTTGCAGCTAATGAAAAGGATTTCTTCACAGAAAGCTGTTCCGTGGGTCCCCCTCATTACGTATCGTGTAACCACTACATCAGTCAAACCCATTAGGACATTAAATGCTTCCTGGCCTAAACTGTTAGAGTTTGGTAATGGCACACTCAGCAGTGATGGCGATGACAGCACCAGAAAGCTCCACAACTGGTAGGTCACCTTCAGCCCTTCACAAGGGCATCTTCAGTAGGCAAGCTGATTTCTGTCTTTCTCCCGTCTGCTTAATCCATGTAAGTAAACCAATGCACACTGAAACGTGAAAGGAAATGCCACTGGAATTTTAGGCTTGTTTTATTTCAATATACCATTGGTTTAAAAAATGTACCCCGGTACCATACGCGATAGGTGTCACATTAGTTACTGAGACACACATCAAATGTGCAGTCAGATCGCGGTCTCAGAGAGCTTCGGGCCAGACAGAACTGGGCAAAACAGAAAGCCTCCCTAGCACTTTCTGAGCACATCTCTCAGCAACGGATCAGCAGCACCTCTTCACAATGGCCACAGGGATGAATTTGCTCTGAAAATGCTGACTTTGGTCATGACAAGACCTCTGTGCTGTGGACTGGGGGCCTGTAGCTTAAAAGTGAAGCCAAAGCAAGGTGATGAGCTGAGAGGGCACCTTTGATCGAGTGCCTGAAGGTTGATTTGCACCCACAAGTCTGACAGATTACGAGTCTCATGGCCCATGGACCCAGCTAGCAGATACGCAGTGGAACAATCATCTCAATTATCCTCTCTGTCTCACTGGGTGAGATGTGCCCCTGCGTAGAGGGGCCAGCAGGAGACCTATGTACCACTTATGTCCTGTGCTGAGGGCTGAAGTGAGATGAGTGACATGGACGTGCTGGTCACCCAGCACAGGCAGGAAGCACGCTGAGCCAGGGTTTTCCTCATGATCTGTTTCTCCCTTCCCTGGAATACATCAATAACCCTGCACATGTTCACATCACGACTGCCCTCTACAACAAAGCATGCTACGAACTGATTAATCCTACAGATTAATGCCTTTAACCACGTAATCCCTCCATCCTGTATTCCTGAGCAAGGCCTACCCCTCCTGCCAGCAATACCCACCTAGCTTCTCTCAGCTCTGTTAGCCTGGGCAAGCAGGAGCCAACGTCTCTGACTGTGCAGCAGGGGCTGAGGTATCACTGCCTTTTCCCCAGTGGCGCTGTGGGGCTGGGTCTGTTTTGTATCAATCAACAACTATCACCCAACTTGGCTGGACTACATCTGTTTGTAACCCCTGCTCCCCTACCAGCACTATTTGAAATTGGCCAACAAGTTACAAATGAGTTGAGGATGGCTGGGACTGCCAGCCAGACAGCATGACTGCATGAGCTTTGTTTCCTTTGGGAAATCGGGCTATAAACATCAGAGGGAAAGTACCAGAGAGGGACAGGCACCATTTAGGCTAAAGAGAATCTTTGGCTTGCAAACAAAGAGCATAAACGGACTGTGAATTATTTGAAGCTGGAATCTAGAGGGAAATTTAACTATCAGAGCAGGGAGGCTCTGAACTGCCTCCCGAGGGAACAGAGCTACAAAAAGAAAATGGTAAACTTTCACGATGGCACTTGATGAAAGGAATTAAATGATGCATCTGCCTGGGATAGAGACAGCACAAATACCATGACTCACCAGGAAGGTCTCCATGTTCCTGAACGCGTATGTACATCTTGTGTGGGGGTGGAGGTGTGCTAGAGATGTATGTATAATTCTATATTCTAATATACACGCGCATTAAATGAAAGATCAAGCCTGCTTGTGCTCTCATTCAGGAAAGGGAACATTTTACTTTGCAGCAGGAACGGGACTGCCTTCTCTTCACACCCACTAAACAGCCCAACTGGCTAATATCCTGACAGACTCCCTCATAGCCCCACTGCCCCACCAGTCTGAGATGGGTAAATTCTCTTCTACTGATCTGATGCTGGGTTGTCAAAATACGCTGCACAGGGACGGGATGGTAGGATTTTAATTAGAACAAGGTGAGGTTCCTCAGCGTTTGTCATAGCCAGGTGAAGTGAAACCACAGTGGAAAAATTAAGCCTTACAGACAATGCTGGGTTTATTCCACAAAACCACGTTGTCCAGCCTCTGTGCTCCAATGCCTTCTGTGCTGTTTGAAAGCTGTCTGACCAAGTGCTGGGAGATGCACGGCATTCATGGGTAGGCAGCTAAGAAGCCAAGTGTTGAACATACCTTTCTCAGAGTTACTGAGATGAAGTCTATGTCGACCTGCACACAGCAGGGTAAACTTCAGCTTCCTACACACAGTGGCCTGGCTAGCAATCTAAGCAGGAAGGGGCTGTGGTCTGAGAGCCACGTCTACACTAGACCAGGAGGGATTTTTGGGGTTAAGCTGACCGATGGGACAAGAAGCAACTCGCTGGCAATACTTCTGAATCTCCCAGTGAGATATATGGCTCCCTACGGCTGTTCACAGAAAGTGAATTTGGATTTCAAAGTCTTAATGTACAACAGCCTCCTGCTGGGGGCCTGGAGCAGGCGTCCTCTGACAGTACCACATCTCTGTATTCACCAGGAGCAGGAATTTGAGGAAGCTCTGAGTGGAAGGCAGAGAAATGCAAGAGAGAATTTGGTTCAGCTGTGCCCCACTGCTACAGAAAGCAATGTTTGAAAACAGCTTATGAAAAACAAAGAATTTCATTGCTGCCTCTAATCATTCAGTTCAACTTTCCCAACAACAAGGGAAGCCCACAACTTACCAGTGTCTGGGCAGATAATCCATAAAAAACCTTCTCTCCTGTGGCTTACTGGTGCACACCAAAACGAAGATACTCAGAGAACAAAAACTGAGAAGCTGATAAAATTACAGGCTCTGCATGCATTTTCCAAGAAGCTGATGATTTATGTTCTCCCTGCCATGCAATTATGGTCTTTGAGAAGTTCTACCACAAACACTGAGCCTAAAGCATTTAAAATTACTCTAGCCTGGTTCCGCTTGTCATTTGAACATGCTGTGTGGGGCTGTGATCCTGGAAAAAGCTCAGATTCCTAACAACTTATCAAAGAAGGCAGGTTCCTCCTACTTAGCACAGCATCACAGTCATTTGACACAGCTGCACCCCAGGAACTAGGCATTATTTCAGTGTTTGCTCTGCTGGTTAACAAAGGCATTTAATAAGACAAGAGTTTGTTGTGCATGGGAAGTGAGGGTAAGTTCAGCACCTGATTAGAATCAAGAAGCAGTTTTAATTGCTTCCGCATCCCTACGCTCCCACGGACAAATGATACTACACTTTTGATGCTCCTGGCAGAGGCTACAGGTAGAGGAAAGGGAGAGCAAGGGTATTTCCTTGACCTAGCAAAGCCCCTGAAAAGAAAGTGGGTGCCCCAGACTTTCCACATCTGCACACAGAGCTTGAGATGATGTTCAGCCTCTGTTACTGAATTTACTCACAAGAAGTTGCTGGTTGCACACACCAGCAAAGCTGCCAGCCTGAGCACCAGTGAGATTCAAAATAAAAGGCTGCACTGGACACTGCATGGAGAAAACAATGTACCATCCTCATCTGATTCTTAGCAAAGGGTGAGCAAAATAGGTTCATTTCTGACCTTTGAAAACATAGCCAGAGGCAGACACTGGCCACGTAGTATTTTGGCCTGAACAGCTGAACTGTAATAAAACAATTACAAACTGAAAATAGATACTTTTGATGAGAAGTGTCAATAAAATAAAAGAAAAGCCTTGCAATCAACCATGTCTTTAGTACTTGCATGGGATAATGAGGGCTGATTTACATCTCTCACTGTGAAGAACTTGCAAGCTTCTTTCCACCCATCTGCACATCACAGGATTCATCTAATTAATAAGGTGGCCACATTGATCTAGGCATGTCAGTATAAGTAAAGGGAAGAAAAGCCACCATCAGCATAACACAAGAGCAAAAGAAATATTTTCTGAGGGCATCTTTACTACCAAAATCTCATACTTTAAATAAATTTGAATATTTCTATCATGGCCACTGATTAATATGACATACATGTATAAGTTACTAATTGCCCCAAGCACATAGATTTCTGTTAGAAGATGTTTTCATATTTATCACAGAGAAAAAAAACAAATGTGATCGTCTCTTAAAGAATTAATCACTGAAACAGAAAGTAATATTTTACCTTTAAATCTAACATCTACCATGGTAAACTTTGTTCTGATTGCATGATTATGGTAGAAATACTGGGAGGTTTTGTGTAATTGTGCTAGAAAATGCAAAGCAGAAAGACCACTTCCTATGCTGAAGAGTTTACAGTCAAGAGACAAAAGCTCAATCTAACAGACAGCTCCAGGAACTGCAAGATCCAGGGCAGATACATTTTAACAACTGCTCTGTGATTATACTTCTCACTAAATCTGGGGAGCGGGTGAAATGAATGGAAAAGGAAATCGAAAGAGATTCATGTACTGCAAGTAAAAAAAAAAAAATCCTAGGAGCAAAATTAATTCATCTAAAACCCAAGGATTTTACTGATTTGTGTTTTAGTACTGCCATAAACAAACAAACAAATAAATAAATAAAACAATACAAAATAGATTATGCTAGACAGCAGTATTTGATCCTTAAATTTTAGAAGGAGTGGTTGCTATTCATGAAAGGAGTACTGATAACCTCAGGTATCAAAGTATCAAGGTTTTTAAAACACTTCCACAGCTTTAAAAAATGAATTTTGAGTCACAATGCCTGGGCTTTCTTTACTCCAGCATAATGGAGAAAATTAGGCTGGTCAGTCCAAGTCAGAAAAACATCTTGTGTTTTATTTTTTTAAGCAAGCTGGTTTTCTCCAAGCTAAGCAGACCCTTAGCATTTCTTTTCCTTGTCCAAATCCAAAATTCCAAGACAACAACTAAGGTTTTTATCCTTTCCTTTCCTGTCCCTTTCCATCCAGCATTAAACTTTTTTTCATTTTCCCATGCAAGATAGAACGCTATTAGATAACTAAACAGCTCTGGTCCAGACTGTGTATTGCCTGAGCATTTTCCCAATAAGAACAGCGTTCGCTATTTTATTGCCAAAATCTAGGCTCCCTAGAGAAGAGTTGAAAATGCCTCCTGTGCTGAACTTGCTGCTGGGATGACTCAGGCTGTCAGAGGAATGTATGTCCTGGTACCTTCAACCTACCCCAGGAAATGGTACATTTAAGCTACTTAATGTAGCTTCTCCCCTTGCTACATTAAGGAGACCAACAGGGTATGGTACATCGCGGCCAGGATTTGTCTCTAACGTTAGCCAGCTGCTTAAGCTGCTGCTGTGGTAAGTGGATTTTGGGGTTTTCTGTTCAAAAAGTGGTTCCCAGTCCGTCCTCCATGAGTGTGATGCACATTTCACAGATGGCTGAGGCATGGCAGTGAAGTTATTCTCCTCCAGCCATAGATCGAGTGAACGTCAGACCTGGACTGAAAGTCCCAATTCCCTGCTCATTTCTACCAACCAAACACCTTTACACCTTTCCTCAAATAAACTTTCTGAAACTTGCTAGGGCCTGGCAGTGATTGCCACTTTTTTTTTTTTTTTTCCTAAAATATAACTCAGAAAAAAGGATCTTTTTTTTTTTTTTTTCAGAATAATTCAAGGCTTAACTATACACAGGCAAGCTTTCCATTAAGTGAGTGTAATCTGAACACAGGAGCTGCAAGATGTTATTTCTGTACAATAGGCAATGATCAGCCAAAATTATAAATTTCGAAAACTTAAAAATTATGTTTTTGAGCTGTGAGAGAGTGTTGAAATTGTGCCTGAAACTCCTAATTTCTCTTTGCATTTGTAGATCTGCAATTAACAAGGGATGGATTAGTTTCTAATTTTAAACGTAAACAGGCAAACATACAAATTGACAAACAGCTACTCATCATTTCCTACATTTCCCCTAATTTTCAGTCTAGAACAAATCCTGTAAATGTCTTCTGAATCCACAAAACGTGGAATGTATAAATGAAACGAAAACAGACTGACAGAGATGAAATTACCTTATGGTTAAGAAGTGTTGACTTGGTAAATTCACAAACTGATTTCAATGAACGCAGCTAACAGTGTGGAAACAATTCCCTCCCAGCCCCTCATTAGCCAACTCCTCAACCAGCAGCCAGGTTACAACGTGCAGGGAGCCGACCCACCTCTCCCTGCAGATGCCTCCCGTGGTCCTGGTTTTGGAAAGCACCAATGCCTGGGATTACCTTAAACCTTAGGGCTTATTTATGTTCATCACTTTTGTCCTGAACAGAGAGGCTCTTAACTTGAGCCAAAGTGCTTTGGACTTATCTATGTAGCAGACTGCAACAGATAAGCAGAAAAAGTGCCAGAAGGAAATGAGAGAGAAGGGGACTAAGTAACAGTTCAGACCGCAGTTTTTGCTGTGCCTGTATTCTCCACTGTCTTCCAGGATGCTTTTCATCAGCCGCTGCACTGATAGCACAGAATC
Source organism: Aythya marila (assembly GCF_965140915.1). Classification (NCBI taxonomy): domain Eukaryota; kingdom Metazoa; phylum Chordata; class Aves; order Anseriformes; family Anatidae; genus Aythya; species Aythya marila. Next base: position 6,626,256 of record NC_139047.1, on the reverse strand, counting down.
TAGATTTTCAGATTGATTTTTGGGCCATCATCAGCGTTTGTAACTTGGCACAAAGACATGAAGCAGAAGGAAGAGGACTTACGAGATGATGTCTCAAGGGGAACTTGCTGAATACCCTCCTGACCTGCAGCTCTCCCAGGAGGTGTTCCAGCTGTTGGTGGGCCACCAACACGTCTGTCTCTGCTCTGGCTTTGCAGCTAAGGCAGGGAAGACGTCAGGAGCCCACTGTTCTCTGCAGACCAGGTCATCAATTGTGATAATGGGGCAATGTGTGTTTGTGCACTGGGGGGGAATCGCTCCTGCCAACCACACGGATCTTGAAGCTAACAGGGAAGGACTCAAGCAAAAAAAAAATGTGCAAAGACAGTGACATCTATTCAAGCCTCCTCTTCTGCCCAGCTCTGAGGTGTCTTATCCTTCCATGTACTGGTCTCTTTTATCATTTCATGCTGATGCCTGTTAATTTTTGCCAGCATTTTTGTGGTTTCTAAACAGGTTCTGCTGAACAGTGGTGTCATCAATTTATTCAGACTTTCTGACCCATAACTAAATGCACCTTGTTTTCTACAGTTTAGGGAAAATGGTGAAGTTCTCTCTTTAATCTTCCTAGAAACCTTCAAGGAACATTTAATTCTCCAACACAGTGGGGGATTTCATTTTAATACATGTCATCTTACTCCTTACAAGGCCCCTGGCTGTTACCATAGTTAGTGATATTTTTGACCTTATGTACAGCATTCCAGTCTGTACAGCCCTGCTCACTTTTATGGGGCTGTGCTGATTCACAACCACTGAAATTCTTGCCCATGGCTGAGATTTATATCTAAATTTCAAGGTTAAATTAAAAGAAATCTAAGTTGGCTTTATCCTTGGTTGCTGGCCTATGATGCTTTATAAATACCCTACCTGGTCAGTAACAAAAAGATTCAGTTGACGACTTTTGTGCGCTGACATGGCACAAACCACATCCATAGGCAGAATTTCGAGATGACAAAAAAATCAAACAGAAAAGCAAAACCCAAGTCTTGGCATGTGCAACAGATTTCCAACCCTTCCCCCAGCTCCCCCCATGCTTCCCTTAGGCTGTCTGAGAAATAACAGATGCAAATGGGTTACTTTTGAAAGCACAGCATTTCCTCCACAGCTGATGCAGTGCTAAAATCCATCTGAAGCCCAGCAGACATACCCATGAGCAAATCGCCTCTGAGCCTTGCCAAGAATGATCCATTTCACCATACTTTACTATAAAGAGAAAACCAGACAACCACCTACTGGCTGCATCACAGCACAGAGCAGCCCTCATTTCTCCAGACTGCAGAACAGCAATTAAACACATCTCAAGCGATCTATTCCTCACAGGAGCTCAATGCAGGAGCTCAATGCACCGCAGTGTTGGCTTGCTTCTTCCCCTAGACGTGTTTTTTTTTTTTTTTTTTTTTTTTTTTTCCTGTCAGGTGGAGTAATTTCTCTCCTTTGTTTCCGTGGCTGGCAAGTTAAAGCTGAATTAAAATCAGTCTGCTGGCTGACGAGCTTTTGATGAAATTCAAGGCTGAAGCACTGCACTTCTTTCATTTAGCATTCAAACCTCCCCTGCTGTTTCAGTTCTGCACCTCAGCCTCTGGCAGTTTCACAGCGCGGCTGCTTTCTCTAGGACAGCTGTAAGCTAACAAAAGACCTTGTGCTAGGTTAAGATATGCCTCTGGTAAAAGGATAGTCTGTCTCCAAATGACAGTTTTGGGCTGCATATCTGTATTCCTTTAGCGATTTGCATGTCATGTTTATGTACTTAACTTGCCCAGATATATGCTGGCTTTTTGTCTGCTAGTTTTTCCTGTGGTTACTGCTATCAGCACTTCCAGTTCAGGTTATAAAACTTGAGCAGCCTTCTGTTTGTTTCATGTATCATCACTAAAAGCAGATAGCAGATAACAGCTCATCTTAGCCAGTGCAGTACTTGCCACCAGGCGTTAAGGAAGCGAGCAGACACAAGGAAATGAAATTAGCTTTCATGTGTTCCTCTGACAGACCATATACAATTCAACTGCATAAATTGGAAAAGAATTAATCCTAAAACCTTTTGTCTAGACTGAGCAACCATGGCATAAAGGAAACACAAAGCCAAAACTCCATGAGTCTTCCTCTGCCCAACCCACAGCTCAGTGGCCACCCAGCAGTGGGAATTAAAAAACGCTTTGGCTTCCGTGACATTATGTCCTCTCAGCAGATTTCCCCTGTGATCCCCAGAAGGGTGAAATGCCCACTGCTGTGCCATTCTTCACTACGCAGCATAGACTGTGGGCAACTGTCAAACTGCTAAGCTGTCTGGGCATGGTTTTTACCCAGGAATACAATTCGCTGTGGTCCTCTAGCGCTCACGATCCACAGAGAGCACCAGGAAGGAGGAGGTTAGGCTAACGTGGTGCTGGTTTTAAGCCCCATGCCCAGCAGCTGGGCTTGTTACGAGGATTGCCAGTCCAGAAGCGCTGTCTGAACTTCTCTTCCAAGCCCCTGTGCCCCGACCATCTGCTATGCAATATGTCAAGTAAGAGCTGGCCTCATACAAAATAGTTATACCAACACTTGTCAAAATAAAGGCAGAAGAACCTTTGCTGAGGCATTATCTTCTCAACTTTATCTGAGCAACTGGCTACTGTCCAAATCCTGGGAAGCACTGAATGTGTTAATTTACCATGAAAACAGGATCAATGCTTAAGAGATACCTTACTGTTTAACACGAGCCTGCTTTTTTCTCTGGAAGACCAGCCGTAGGCATAGGTTAGCAACATCAAAAATATTTTTTTTCATTTGCTTGTTTTTTTTTGAGGCAGCATTAGGCAAACCTTACTGTTCTGTATGTTCCACTGTGTATTCCAAAACCCAGATATTTATAGAAGTATCTGATCTGGAAACACTGTGCAACCCAGCTTCCCAGGATGACTAGCTTTGAAGACAGCTGAATGGGGAAGCATGTTAATCACCCTGATGTCCTGTCCCTGGAGGTGGCTGAGAAGCGAACCTGTGCAGAATCCACTCACATTGACAGTGCCGTAACTCAACGGTCCAAGGAAAGTGAAAGGGAGCTGGGGACACAGAGCGTTTTCATGGTGGGGTTGTGCCCACAATCAATATGAAAGGGAGATCTATGGTATTCCCTATCTGTTCTTTCCGCAGTCTTCACAAGCTCCTGCTTACCTTGAAAGCCTCTATGTTTCCTGTCCCTTTCAATGCCTAGTAAGTTCTGCCTGTAGCAACAGGATTTTCTTACCCTACATACACGTTCAGTCTTTAGCGGACAGCAATGCTCATGATAATATGCTTCAGGGCGTAACTGTACAAGGTATGAGAAACTTTATCATTTTTTCAGCTTTTAATTTCATCACCGTGCCCGTGAATTCTTCTGCTTTCAGAAAGTGAGAACAGAAAATCGCCATCTGCCTTCTTACACATTCACCTTTTCTAATTTTATATGCCTTCTCCAGTTTATACAATTTAAGTCCTATGCCTGCTCATTCACACTCTGAAGCAATAAAAACAGCTAAGTCTAATATCTGTCTCCTCCCATCATCTTCAACTTGGGGTGGATTTACCATGTTGGAGGCTACAACTCTCATTAACACTGCCCAACACAATGCACATGGCATGTAAAATGCCACAGGGAAAGGTCATGGTGCTGTGCAATCCTGCTAACATCTATCTAGGTAGACGCTGAACTTGCATGAATTAAAGCAAACCTCCTTATTTTTCTGGTATCAGTGAAGATTAAAGAAGCAACAACTGCTCGTACTCAGGCTAAAACATATTTATGGCATGGAGTACCATCTCTTGTTTGAAACTTCTCCCCTGATCTCAGTGAGGCACTGCTAGTCTTCAGCTGGCAAGATAATTTTTCTGAGGACAGTCCCGACCCCTGCAATTTAATGTCACTTAAATGCATTTGTGAGGAAACTCAAAATGGCTCCCATCCCATACCCATCCTGAAGGTGCACACGTGAGGCTAAATAACATATGGATGAACAGAAAGACTAAAATCCTTACCTGCCCTCCCTTAGGCTGGTATTTGATGTTATCTGTTGATCCAATTTTGGACCTGACGTTCTTGAGGTCAGGTAGAGGCTGATTAATAACTCGCAGCTGCTTTGGAGTGGCTGGAGATTTAGGAGGAGTGCGAATTATGGCAACTTTTTTCTCAGTTGGTACCAGTATGGCAGATTTGGGGGTCCCAGGAGTGTGTGGGGTTCTGGAGTAGCTGGGTGTCCCTGGAGTGCCCGGCGTACGGGAGGAATAGCTTGGTGGTGTCCCTGGAGTGATGGCAGTGGAGCCAGGAGTAGTGGGGGTAGAAGTTCCGCTTTTTCCTGTTCTGCTACGAATTGGTTCTGATCCTACGTGCAAGAAAAACAGCATTAGACTCACAGAAATACAGCGTTGCTTCTTTATGTGCCTCCTGAGACTGCAGCCAGAAGCACCATCTGAATGCAGCCTTCAGGACTTGGCCTGGCAGCCTGACTCACCAGGAAGAACTGCATCACCAAGGTCAGTGGATTTGGGGGTTAAACCAGACTGGTGAAAATTTTGATGCTAATCCCGAAACTCTAGGTGTATCACCACTGGGCAGCTGCTCTCTGCAGCTGAGCCCCAAGCAAGCATTCAGCTGATGGTGAACACGTCTGTTGTGTGGACGGGCAGATGTCTCTCACGTTCAATTGCTATTTTCAAGTAGTGCAGTGAAACAAAGCAGCTACAGAAGCCAACCTTGATTAAAAGTCATATTCTAGTTACACTGACAAGCAAGTTAAAAATATATAAGTAGTGGAACATTTTGTAGCAGCTCCATTCCCTGTTAATGGCATTACCAGTCCTTTTCACTGAGGACAAAAATCAGTTTAACAGCGGCATTGTGCTTTCTGCAGCCCACTCTGCTGGTAACTCTCAAAGGCGAATGAACAGAAGCTGAGATCTCACCATAAGCTGCTTAAAGGAAAGCTTGGCTAAGAATACTCAGGGAGAGAAAGACCAAACCAACCCTCAAAGCCAGCGAACCCCAGCGCTGAGCAGGTGTTATGCATTTTCACCTTTAAAAGGTTTGGGAATTATAAATGCAATGGGCCTCTCTAAGGCAGTGTGACTAATCAAAATCCCAGTTAAGTGATTGTTAATCATTCTGTTTATTTCATGCCACTTAACAAAAACAACAACAAAAAGAGGCAAATTCTTTACATGACTCACCAGATAGATTGAACATACTCCAATCCCACCTTCAGTTTTCCCTGAACAGTTTCTTCCTTTCCCAACCAACCTTAAACCAGAACCTTTTCACTACATCAACTGAGATAGAAAGGGAAACTTTTTTTTCTAATTCTCTGTAGTTTTGGTATATTCAATTTTCATCCCTCAGCCCTTCACCGCATTGGCAAATACTCCATGGCCTCTCAGCCTAGAGAATGGGCTGCTGTGCCAGCTGGCAGTCACTCTGTTTTACCCTTGGAGCATCACCCAAGAATTTCAAAGGACTTCTTTTTTGGTAGAATTTAATCATCTACTTCCCTTAGGTTCTCTTAAAAAGGTCTGAAATTGTTTCCTAAAGCTACAGGAATTCCTACTGGAAAGTAGGGAGTCACATCCAATTTCTGAGGCCTAGGCTGAAATCAATCTAGCAAAAAGTTATGGGAGTATTTATTAAAATTCTCATTGTCCTGTAATTCCTTTTGGCTTCTGAGTTAATATAATTAGTCCTGATAAAGGGACCTGGCTGGTTTACTATCCTCACTTCCTTGAGTCACTCCACTGGCCAACATCTTCGCATTTCTCACCTGAGAGGGTTTTTACCCTAGGACTAGAGGCGCAGGGAGATCGTTACTGTGAAGCAAGAAATTCACAACTTTAACTCTTATGTTCACTTTTCTAAGATACATCAGAATATTTTGCGTTGCCCACTTCACATTTGTCTCATTTTTGTTGTGGAAGACACCCATAGCAGTAGGAGAGAGTTAACATGCAAAAAACATACGGGTGGTCCGTCGTACTGAAGAGGAAAGGGATGCTGTGAGGGAGAGAGAGTTCTCCTCTCTGTCTCTGTCTCCTGATACAGCTCTTCGAGGAGGAAGGATAGAGGAAGGTCTTGGTAAAGAGGAACGTTTTTCAGGACTCTTGCTTACTCCATCCTAATAGTAACAAAATAAAAAGAGGTTTAGTTTTCAAAATGTCCCACTCCATCCCGTGATTTCTCTCAACCTATACACAAAGGGGAAGCCTCATTCTCTGGGCCCAGTTTACTATTCATGCAGGAAGCTGTGGGATCTGGCCACTTCCCATGCTCTGATCAGCTCCTCGCTGCTTCTTTACTGCACGAAAACGCTCACTAGGAGAAGTCTGGCTCTGGTACCCAGTACGGACAGACTTCTGTTTTTTGGAGAGAGATCTCCCTGCGTATTTCCCAAATGTCGTATTTTGCCAGTCTCACCCTACCTTGAACAAGCTCCTGCTTCCTCAAAATAAACCCTCCCCTTGTAGCAGGCAAAGCCCTTCTTCTACAGGTTTGACTGAGCACCTATCAGTGACTGGTTTTACTCCCACTGAAGGCAAAGCTGTATCTCCCAGGGACTGCAGAGGATGCTAGTGGACTACTGGATTAGGATCTAAATCCCTGGGAAGCCATCATAGATATCATCTCCGTCAAAACAAAGGCAATCATCTACTGATCTGAATATGGATGGGTTCAGCATTTGGTTCCTTGGTAAAGGTGTTTTTTTTAGTACAAACAGAAAGTAAAAGAACTCCTCTGGTGCTCAGTGTGAAATTCATATGTGAATTCACCTGCAAAGTACCCGCAATACTGGGACACCACACACTATGTTATTTGGTGATGTGTGATTTGATGATGATGAAGTATAACGATGGCCCCAACCAGTACGAGACATGCCAAGCAGAGTGAAAACAGCTTTTAAATGATGTAACAGTCATCAGCTCAGCATCAACATTTGTAAGACGAGCGAACAGTAAACACGGGGAAGCTCGGATGAAGCCAACCATCTCTTTAAACTTATACTGCAACTTCCTGAACTTGGTCCTAGGCACAGACCAAAAAGCCTATGGTCCTAAAACCTTTGGCTTCTGCCCTTGTTGCTGGTGATAAGAACTGTACGCTCTTACACTGGGGATTTAATTGGTTTTCAGAGTATTAACTGGTTGAAATTCGCCTTTTAAAATTTTCTCCTGGAAGACAAATTAGTACTGCTGGTTTTGATTCTTACCCATGTGCAAAATGGGTGCAACTTCTCAGCAGTCAATGAAGCAGCATCCATATCATCAACAGAAAGAAGACATCTCTTGCTAGTTATAGGAAATTTCACTTATGTTTCCTCTGGAGAATTTGCTTCATTTTTACCTATTTGCAGCACAGATAACGTAGCCTGGTAATAAATTTTCCTGCCACTGGAAATTAATCCCAGGTAAACTTCACAGATAACTACCCAGATGTAGTGGGGAGAGAACATGATCCAGGGAATTTACCTACACATCTCCGAGCTACCTCTCTCTACCAACTCTGCTACCTTACCTTAGCATCTGATTTTGAGTAGGGCAGGCAGTCTCTTGGGCCTGCTGAGGAGGGCCGTACATAATAACTGTCTGTATCGAGAAAAGTGGCCCTTTTAGCAGTTAATGAGCAAGCTGAGCTGGGTCTTGGAGGAAGCAATGACTTTGCTTTAGACTTTGAGGCAGGAATCTTTGACAAAGAGGCAGTCTAGTCACGAGAAAACAAAAGAAAACAGAACGTGAAGCTGGACAAAAGGAAAACACATGCAACATGGACCAAAAAAAATGCGAAGCTATGAATTAATACTTTTCCTGTGTCTGGTAATGGTGTCTATGCAGTTCTGACACGCGAAGTTTGAGTTCTGTGATGTTTGACTGAACCCATCTGTGTCTGGACAGACTTACTGATTCTAGAGAGTGCCTTTTTGTGTAAATGCTATTTTTGCCATGTGTTAATAGGACAAAACTGGTGCCAGGCACAGCACTTAGCTGGTACAACTGCTGGCTGGCTGCATTAGGAGCCAGTGCAAAACTACAGGAGCACCAACACATCCTCGTCTTTTAAAACTAAGTTGTGCATTTGTAATATATCCCTCCCGGCTACACTCAGGGATAAAACAGTGGGAGTCTGAGAACAAGGTTACAGCAGCATTCCCAAGATGGCAGAAGGACGTGACAGCAGAACTTCTTATGCCACTGCATGCACACAAACATCTCCAGCGCACCACAAACACTGTATTTTGTGCATCTGGTGTCATAACAGGAATTTGTAAACCTGTTTTGACAACGTGGGGTACTGGGATAATGAAAGCTTTATATGCTTGAAAGGCTGACATCATATGTCATTTTGGTCAGGTACTGCTCTGATTCTGCATAACGGTAATATCCCACTGAAGGAACAACTAGGCACCAACAAGGCAGACTGCAAATTCTTTGTTGATGCTTCGGAGACGTAGCTGCTCTGCATAAAGAAATTTCCATGAAAGAAAAGAGGGCTACTTGATTAAGCAACACTGTTCTTTCTCCTACAAGGATAACTTATATGACAAAGCACAATTGCAAGGCTGTTGTCTTGGCAATGTAGTCCTGATTCTCTCTGTATTCATAGAAGCATGAAGTTACTAATAGGAGCAATCTCATTGTAAGTATGGGATTTAGTAGGGAACTTTAGCCAGGAAAAATTTGGCATTTGATCTCAGCCATTCATCTAGATTTCCTCAACGTTCGGAAAAGATGCACAAGTTACTCCTTGTCTTTTTTAGAAAATGAGAAAAACAAGAAATCCATTCAAAGGATCGGAGTGCTTCACTAGCAAGAAAGTATTTCTAGAAAAAAACTCTGCAACATATTTATCTTTTAATAATGAAAATAATTATTTTAAACAGAAATTGAACGGTGTGTGTTTCTGTCACAACAAAGGCTTCTCCAGGCTCTGACTGATGTGTCATAATTGAATTTACAGGTACCATCCACTTGAGAAAATTTGGGCTGTATTTCTAAGAACACTAATGCTGAAACTATGTAGAAGCATAGCATCTGTCTTGTGTGGCTCCAAAAAGCAGACGTTATGCCAGCACTTTTCACCAGGGTTTCTGAACGTGGGATATAACTGAGCACACACAGTCTGAGGCCCAAATGTTCATTCAGCCATTTTCAACTTTTCCAACTTGAGGGCCATGCAACAAGACCCTGGTGAGACTGGAAAGTCCTTGCAGTAGATCCTAGGCACAGTGCAATCTGGGAGACCCCATCCTTTTCACTCACAGTGCGTGGTGTCCTCCATGAATATGTGCGTCTAATGGGGATGCTAAAGATGGACGAGACCCAGATCTTTCAATGGAAAGCCTGGGGAAAAGGCATGACCCTGAGCTCTGGCATTAACACAATCTGGATCCGCTCTGTTACTTAGCAAGCAAGGCACTTTTTAGTATCAGTAAGAGCAGCAGAGTCTGGTCCAAACAGATTTCAGTGACATGCTCAAGACTGCTAGAGCAAGCAAAGAAACCAAATGCTTCAATCCCTTCCTGCACTTTACCCAGAACACTATTCCCATTACGTTAGCAATAGATGACATGTAACCTCTGCTGTAATTCGTACTGCTGGACATGCCAGCTGTCCACAGGACAAACATCTATGTAACCCTGGCCAAGACCCAGTGATTCGGGGACTGCTGAAGCTGGGAGGCAGAAATCTCAGTTTATTTCAGAGGCACTGCTAAGGCATGGCCGATGTTCTCAGCATCTCACTACCACAGGTACACAGCTCCTTCCAGCAGATGGAACTGCTTAGCCTTTCCTGATCTTGTTCTGCAAAGCACTATGAAAAATGTGGTTTGAAGACGGGTAACAAACTGACTGGGTTGGATATCTAACATTACCAGCAGCGAGGAAAAGGCTGCACTTGAAGGACATAAAGCTGAAAATCAGGAAGGAACACAACAACAAAAGGGAAGAGGACTTTACAAAAGCAGAGGTGAAGACAAGGCACAAAAGAGAAAACATCCAAGAGATAAGTGAACATGGCAATCAGAGAAGGGAAGCAACAGGGAGAAAAAGTAAAGAAGGACTAGACTTCTAATCTTTGCCATAAGGTAAAGGACAGGAATAAGAAAGGTGCATAGAAAACAGATCATTTCAGAGAGGGACTTCGCAGTGCTTGTCCTTAAAGCACTCCATGATCACAGAAGGCTCTGAAAATGGGCTAGTATCGACTTCGCTCAGGTGTTGATCAGCCCCTGAGAAAAGACAGTCACAAACCATGCTTTTGACTAAGGAGCAAAGCCCACCCAGATATTTCTTATTGTTCTAGGAAAGAACTTCTAACAGTTTCCCAGTTATGAGCTGAAATGGGCCAGACATCTCAAATCACATGAAATCCTAGCATCCATGGCCGAATTCAGGCCTAAATTTCAGCGCTGCTTCACAGCCTCAAATCAGCTACGCTGCTTTCATCATTAACAATTTCTTATGATTCATAACTAGTGTGTAGCACTTTAGAAGACATAGATTTTTGTTCCCCAAATAAACGACAATCTGGTTAGACAGATGAAATAAATCAGCCATGGAATATATTAGGAAATACAGGGGAATCCTAAGGAACAGCCACACTGTTTATGATGCCTAGCAATGACAGAATATTGTCACATTGCAGATGTAAGTCAGTTTGTGTCAGTGTCATGAAAGAAAGAATTGCATAGGGGATAGTGAAAGAAGGACAAATTGCTGGGGATTCTGGAATAGTGGGCTAGAAAGAGCACAGGGTCAGCAGAGGAGCAGGGCAGAGAGACACTTTGCTGTAGTACTGCTGTATTTCTGTAGTGTTTGCAATATTTACTGATGAAAACTCAGCAGAGGAGAGGCAGAAGCGGGGAGCAGAACAGGCTGCAGAGCAGCTGAAGGCAGGGCACAGGATTGTCAGAGTAAAACAGACAGAAATCAGTGCTCCAGAAACTAGTCTATCCAAAAGCACTTATTCGCGTGTAAAATGCTACCGGCCAATAATTTCCACACAGGCAGGGTCTCTGCAGAATGCAAGCATATGTAATGGTGCATCAAAATATACCCAGTGAGTCCTGGGGAGGATTTCTGCCTAGGTGGCAATACAGCAAGGTGGCAGCACGAGCTGGGTGCTGTGGAAAGGTCCAAAGGACACAGCTTATCCCAGAGGATGACCTTGTTCCAAACGCTGAACAACATTCAGCTCCTGCAGCTTGGAGTCTGTGTGCCCCCTATAGATCTGCAAGCTGTCATCATCATCTACCTGGGCTGTAAGTCAGAGCTAGTAGAAATTATTATTCAGGAAAGGTGGGTTTAATTACCTTTTTAAATGAATAATGAGTATGTCAAACAAATTCTAAATGGAACACACAATGAAGGACTGAATTAACACAGGAAGATCTGAAATAAGGACAAAAGGAGATTGTAAAGATGGGCAAGAAGATGATTTTACTCACTGAGAGTTTTTCCTTTGCTTGTTTAAATACACCAGGAGCCTGGTTTGTTTCACCACCTGCTGCTGAGAGACCCAAAGAAAGACTTGATGGTTAAAAATAATAATAATAAACATTTCCACTTAGCACACTTGTTAGAACACTCATATACGTTGGAACTACCATGTAAAACAATTACCTCGTGAAGCAGTCTCAGTGAACTGTATATAGGAATGTGCTTACCTTAAAAACGTCCTGTATTCATTTTACTTGAGGTAAAGTGGCATTCTATGTATTTCAAACAAATCCAAGTTTTGTACTTATGTCCCTGGAAATCTAGGAACCACAGTAAAGTTCAAAGAACAGCTGACAGGTGTAAGAGACTATAGTTCTGAAGGTCCATCCAAAGATACCTTATCACCCTGATTTTCAGAGAGTTCTGAACTGTCCTCTGAAAAGCAGGTTCCTTTAAGCAATCCACAAATGAAAATTTTAAAATAAAGGACCTGAAATCATCGCTTTTAAAAATATTAGCCAAAATTTGTAATGGAAAGAGAGCGATTGACTACTGAATTACCACTGCAATTGTGTCAATAAGGTCAGTGTGCCATGGCTCAATCAAGCCCTCAGACTTTAGCATTCACATTACACCTGGGACATCAAGTATAATAATGCACCATTTCATTTATCTGATACACCATGATTCGAGATGAGATTTTTCTTTCTGACTTAGATTCTGTCCTTACAAACTTGTGGAACAAGGGAGCTTTTCAGAAAGCAGGCTATGAGATCCACTCCAACACCACTGTTCAGGAAGTGATTTGCCTCACAAAAGCTATCTAGATGTGACATCCCTTGGCATCTGTGCCAAAAAAAGCCCTTAGTAAATACAGAAGCAGGGTAGTAGACACAGATGACAATCTCTAGGATGTCTTCTAACTGTAAAACCAGCCCTAACACAGTGTACGGTTCAGAAACAATTGATTTTCTCCTCTCCTTGTATCCCAGGAATGGTGAGGGGATCCCTGTTTTTCTGCCACACTTCCCACTCAGTAGTTCTGCCCTCTTAATATAATTTCCTTGCTGCTTTTCTAAACTGAAGGAGGAGGAGAGAAAACTTTTCAGGAGGAAATTAATATATGTGGCCGCATACAACACTTCTGAATTTGTACCAGGCTTAAGTACAGCAAAGCCCTCCTGTATCGCATTTTACCCCATCTGTTACTGCTGGTTTTGGTGTGTTTCGCATCTCTTCTAAATAATCACAAATAATATATTCCTTCCTTCCTTCAGTATTGAACACAAATCAGCCACCAGTACGAAGTGGAAGGCATAGCTGTGCCGCTTCTACTGACTTACCTGGCAGCACCACAACTTCTCCATCTGAACAACAGATCTCTCTGTGCTCTGCTACCAGTTTAAGTACACAACCAACACGTTTTGCCTCAGTGGGTGACCCCAGAACTGCAGACATGGAGCAGAAGTGCCCTGCATACTGACTCCTGCTCATAACCGGGCAGTTGGCCTGGCCTTGCCCCTGTCATCACTCCTCTCATGGCACAACAGCAGCAGCATCTCACAGCCACAGAGCACGAGCCGGATTGAGGTTTCACTCCCGTAGCTACATCAGGCAAGGCAAAGATTTCACTACTCTTTCCTTGGAGTTGGCCATGCAGTTTCTTTTCCAAACGGCAAGGATGAATCTCAAACAGCAGTCCCTCCCTTGAGGATATGGCAGCGTATGTTACCAGTACTTGCCAGTGCTTACCTCACAGTGACATGGGAAGGTTTTTTTTTCCCTGCTATTGAGGGCAATAGATGAATGATTTCATTTCCTGCACAACTACATAGAAAATATGAGCGAATACTAACTTCTTGTTGTAGACTATTCCATCTTATGACTGGACATACTTCATTTTAAAGATGCAGAAAATGCAACATGGAGATCTTAAACACCTGGAATATACTCAAAGCTGTGGACTACACTGTGGAGGTAGTTTTGGTGGGGCTCACACATCACAGCAGTTAACAGGGCCATTCCAAATAGGACATACTGACAGCTGGCTTCAAGAAATGGTGCTGTATAAATTGTATTACATAAAAAAATAAAAAGGGAGGGAAATAACATCCCTGTAAGTTCCAGATACATAGAAGAAAATAAGGGAGAACTGAGTTTTCCAGCAACACTGAGTATGGTGAAACATTCTAGATATATTTTTATTCACTTTGTGGTATGATTCAAGCTATTTTGCTTTAGAGCCCAAACCAACCTTCCTGCAAATTTTAAGATCAGAGTCCCTCTTTTTGGTTGCTCTCTGTCTGAGTTTTTAAAATGCACTGGGAGGTTGTTCTTGTATTACATTTTTCACTTCCACTAATACATCTGCATCACTACATATCAAGAAGGAGAGGAAAAAAAGCTCTGACTGTTGCCAGGCAGCACACATTTCAGGCACTGAACAGATTTCCTTATGCAAGTCTATCAGTATGCCTCAGGTCTCTGAGATGCTGCTGGGCCAGAAGAGTTCTGAGGAGGTAAGAGTATCAGAGGGCAAGACAACGCTGACCACATAGCTGTAGAAGTGCAGTCAGAGTTAGAAAGCTGCAAAACCGACACTTTTGTGACATGAAGAATCAACTCCCCATTACCACTGCTCATCAACCCCCCCCCCCCTTTTTTTGTTTTTTTTTGCTGTGCTCCAACAAACAGTAAAAAAGATAGCAGGAACTGTTGTTTTAATCTCTTTTAAATTTTAATTCCTTTAACCTTCCTCTACCAAATATTATTATTGCTTTTTGTTTGGAATCCATTCGTAGTGTGAGCCCAGATTTCTTCTCTCAGCTCCACGCTGCATGTGGCTGGACTCCCCCTGTGGATTTTGACTGTACATCATAAACATCAGTAACAGACTGTGACACGTGAACGTGGATAACATCAATCAACAAAATATAAGTCCGAAACGCTTCTTATTATGCATGAGAGTAAAAAGCAAAATAATGGAAATGCATACCATGGTTTAAGCTGTCAACATTTTCCCACCAGAAAAAAAAAAAAAAAGCATAATAAAAATAATTAGAAAAAGAACAAAATGATGAGCAGAGATTCCTACAACAACACACTATAAGCACAATGCCAAGATACAACCACAGCACTTGGAGGTCCAAGCAATGACAAGCATACATGATCATGGCCTCCATTAAATAAACAAATAAATGCCGGGAAAGAAAGAAGAAAAGAAAAATGATAAAAAACACTAAAAAAGCAACACTATTTGTGAAGATACTCTTGGAGGAAAAATTAAAAAGTAAAAATAAAAAACAGAGAAGCTGCCATAGCCATGAGATTTAAAAAAATAAAAATAAATGTCTATGTTTGCCAGCCACATTGCATAACTGAACAGAATGCAGTCACCTGTCTGCTTCCGTTTAACACAGGAGAGATGAGTTGGTCTAGTATATTTGATAGCAGGTTTTAAAATGATTTTCCTGGAGGGAGAGTGGGCCTGAACTTCAGTTTTTTTAGCAAGTTCAGCTTTCTTATACACTGCTATGGACAAGAAAACACAAAAACACACAATCAGGAGAAAAAAACAGCAAAGTTTCATACGACAATACATCAAGTGGCAGGCCCACTGCTCCACAACTGCGACCCAAAGCATTGCTTCTACTGGGGCGGACAATTCCTTGGTCAGGAGAGAGGGAGCACTTGTGCATTAACCTCAGGTGTGCTACCCAGTGACCTGTAGGGGTGCATAGAGTAAAACGGGACTGGTGGAGCAGTGAGCCTTGCACGTGGATTCTCACAGAATTGTACAATGTCTCATTAAAAAGCACCGCACTTAATACTGTTAAGGTGCATCCACAACAGAGTAACCTGACAGTACTGCACGATAGTACAAAAATATATAAATATATTGTAATAGGGAGTGTTAAATGAACCTTTTTTCCTTCTCACTTCATCTCTGGAGAGTGTGCTAGGTTCCTTTTTAGCTATTTTCCTTTCAGGAGTAGAAATCCTGCCTCGCCCAGTTTTAAAAGGTTTTTCTTTTTTATGCTTATCAAGAGATGGTCTTCGCAATTCTCTGTCTGCCTTCTCCTCTTTAGGAACAGTCTCTAACTGTTCAGTCATGATGCTCCTATCATCATCTGTAGGATCAGAGCAAATCGTAATAAACAAAAGATTAGCAACAAATGTTAACAATACTGCAGCTGATGCAGCGTAAAAATAGTTGAAGACCGAGCAGACGGATTAATAAAAGAAAAAAAAGCAGGCTATTTCATATTTTTTTGAAACATGCTGAGATTACTGGTACAATTATAGTAACTTTGCTTTTTGATCATTATAATTTGGAAGCAAAAATACTTAACACACAAAACAAAAAGGATAATGCACACCTTGAGTATCTGCCCAGAGACTGTCTGTGTCCATGATGGAGTCGTCGATTGTTGTTTCATCTTTGTAATCATCACACGTCTCTGTTTTGTAGTCGGTGAGCAAGATTTCTTCTCTCTCAGGTGAAGCAGGAGCTTCTGGGGAGCCCTCCTTGGGCTCCGCGTGAATGTCAGCCACTTCCTCAACCTCCAGCTCCTCTTCAGCCTGGGAGTCCACAGTTTCGATGTCTTCCTGCTGCGTAGCAGCGAAGCGTACACTGTGAGACGCAGATTCGCCCTCATCAACTGTTGTCTGCACCACTGTGATAAAGTCATCCTCTACTGTCACCACGGATTCAATAATGCCTTTCAGTTCAGGTAGTGCTTCTGGGCAAACCTTGGCTAGCATTTCTTCACTGCTAGGTTTCCCAAGGTCCATTTCTTGGGGCATTTCTGGTGTAAGATGTTGTTTATCCTCTTCTTTTTCTTCTTGTCCCCCTTCTACCTCTTCTTCCTCACGCTCTTCCCTTCTTGCGGCCCCAGCTGTCACTTCGGATGGCAGCACTGTTTGGATTTCTGTAGGTTTCACAGCTGTATCAGGAATCTTTTCAGTTTCCTCTGTAGGCTGTGGTATGCTCTCCATCTGAATCTCAGCAGGCTCTTCTTGGGGAGGCTCGGTTTTTGGAAGGAGGAGCTCCATAGAAGGCTCCTTTGCTGGCAACTGTGCAGGCACCTCTTCCCCACACACAGTAGGTTTTGGAGATTCTCCTTTGATATCCTCTTGTTTCAAGGGTTCTCCATTCAAACCTTCCTGGGCTTGATCATGCTCTCCACTAGATTCATAAGATTCCTCTTTATCAACTGCCTCTTGATGTACAAGATCGGGCTTAGCTACTTTTTCCTTAATTTCTGTCTCAGACAGTTTGGTGCTGTCCTTCACGTAACTAGGCTCGGTCTTGGAAAGTACATCAGCATCCTTTGCTTCTCTGGACAAGATGGTCTGGTCTTTCTGTTGAGTCTCTTTGGGTTCAGGCCCTGCTCTTTTAACAGGGGCTTTGTCCTTCCCTGAAGGCAGAGAGCCTTCACCGATCTTACTTTCTAACTGACTTTGATATTCTTGGTCAGCTCTCCTTGCGGCCACTTCCAAATCATGCTTTATAGCATTGTAATCTGGTTTTACTGGAGCTTCTATCTCAGCCATTTCAGGAACAACACTAAGAGTCTTCTCCTCCATCAGGAAAGAAACAGCATCTTTTTCTGCTGTTGCCTCTGCAGACAACATTCTGTCATACGTTGTATCAGCAGGTACGTGAACTTTGTCAGCCACACTTTCTTCTTTCATTTCTAAGATTGCCTCAGGTCTTGTCCTCTCTGACTCTGCACCTTTAATGGGACAGACCTCTTTAGAGTCAACTTGATCTTCACTTTTTTCTAGCACAGTATCCAGCTTCTCTTTCTTCTCCTGCTCGAAGTCCCTCCCCAGAACGGACTCACCGGCAGCATGCTGAGCTAAATCTTTTTCACTGAGGAATTCTTCTTTCGATTTTTCAGCTGCTGCCAGCTTCACTTCTATTAAGGACAGGTCAGGAGCTAGGCTGCGTCTCAATTTTTCATCCGTGCCTTCGTAAAAGGGACAGGTTTCGCTTGTTAAATTCTCACTGTCCTGAACTGGAGAAGGGAGTGGGACTGTGTACTTATTGAAAACACAGTAGCCCAAGTCTTCGAGCTGGCTTTCAGCTTTTAGAGTTACATGGTTTTCATCTGTCACAGGTGGCAGGGCTGCGCTGCTGTCTTCCAAAACAGTGTCAGAAGGAACTGACTTCTTTTGCGCCACCTCAGCATCTGCACTCACAGATGCTAATCTGGATCTTGTCCCTGCTAGGTCTAACATTTCGGGCAGGTCGGGAGCCAAGACAGCCCCGTTTTTGTAATAATCTTTGGCTGGGAAAGGCGATTCAACCGAAGTCTCAGGCTGGACTTTTTCTTCTGCCATTGCTTTTTCTTCTTCAACGTGCTCATCTTCCTCCCTACTATCAATGGGGAAGCAAGGGGCCTTCTCTAATGCTGGTGTGGTTGCTGGCAAGTAGTCGTCACCTTCGTCCATACTGCCGCTAGTGTTAGTTAGAATATCTGAAGCCAGGGGAGAAAGATCATGTGCGCGGCCAAAGCTAAATCCTAGAGCTATAGAATCCAGGCAGGACATGGGCAGGTTAATAGACATGCTTCTCTGTTCAATTGCAGATCTCCCCCCAAGTCCCAGGCTCCTGCTCAGAGTTAGGTCATCTTTATTTTTACTGTGGAGCTCTCGTTTGTCCCCATAGACTTTGGGGTCAATAGTGAACATTCGTTCTGTCGGGGAACTTGGTTCTTCAGATTTGTCTGGCGTATAGCTCTGAGCCAGAGAACTGTACCCTATTTCATGAGCAGGCATGCCCTGCTGTTGGCCCAATTCTGTCTGCAATTCTTCCTCCTCTTCCTCTTTGTCTTCAGGTATTAGGCGACCTGTCTGATAAGGCTCATAAGCACTCTCTTTAGTGTCACTTAGCTCATAGTAATCACTGCCTTGTTTCAGAGCGTCTGCTTTGAAGGCTTCCTCTTTTAGTGCAGAGGTTTCAAAATACTTCGACATTCCTGATCGATCCACTTCTGCTTTCATTTCAGGAGTAGCCGAAACACTTGTCTTATCATCCTTGGTATCCTTTTTAACATCTTTCTCTTGAGAAGGTTCTAGAGAAGGAGTCTTATCTGTGGTTAAACTTTGTGCCTCAGGGGTCTTCTCTGTTGTTCGGGATAACTGTGTGGTATCAGGGTGCTCTGCTGTTTTCTCAAGGGTCAGTTCAGGGCTTAACTTGCCTGGGGATACCTCTGTGCTTGGCTGCAAGTCTTTTTTCAGGTCTACTGTTGCTGGAAGCCCACTTTGGTCCATTCCTTTTTCTGCTTTGAAAAGATCAGATGACATTTTAGCTTCAGCATCCTTTTGAAAGTCTGCTTTGTCTTGGGAAAGGGCCTTAACTTCAGGTTTTGTGGCAAATTTACCATCGTCTAATATTCGAGCCTCCCCTTTATCATAGAAGTCATACCTTTCTTCCTCATCACTCTCCTCCCTAGTCATGTCCTTTTCCTCCCCCCATGCAGGGATTTTCTGGGCGCTTGGTGTTTTCAGGCCATCTACAGCTACTTCTTCATGCAGAGCTAGGGTCATGTCTCTGTGGATCTGTTCATCTTTAGCGAGATCTTTGGCAAACAGGTGGTCAGTGGGTTCCTGTTTTGTTTTGGAACTGTCTTTGAGGGAAAGCTCCTGGGGGACAGCAGGAGATGGGCCTGAAGGTAGTTCACTTTTGGCTGCCTCTGCCTTGGGTTCTGACAGCATCAGAGAACTTCCCTCATGGCTGATGGCAAGATCTTGGACATCTTTAAGGTCATCTTTAAATGTCATAGACATAATTTGGTTGGATGATGAGGGCACATCTGCAGTCCTTTCTTCTGTTTTGCTCCCTTTAGGCAGTTCAGATGGCAAATCCTTTTGTTCTTGAAAACCAGGAAGCTTGGAGGCAGGTTCTGCAAAACCGACTTCCCCTTTCTTCTGTGAATCAGTTTCCGAGATCTGTTCTGTTGGATGTGAAGGCATTTTTTCTTTGTCTTTGCTCGGTGAATCCTTTTTATCCTCTGTTTTTGCTGGCTGTGGAACTAAGGCATCGTGTTTAGGTTGCTCAGTCTTACTGTCTTTTCCAGATTCCTGGCGCTTTGTGTCTAATGGTTCTGTTGTGAAAGGGCATGTGCCCTCCTGGACACGGAATTCCATCTTCGTGGCTGCAAGTAAATCTGAAGTAGTTTGTTTGGGTTTTATAACACAATTATTTAAAGCACTTACAGGCAGGCAGTCATGTGGCGTACACAACATCTTGGTATGAATGATGGAAAGGAGAGGGAGGAAGATGCAAGCATGCAGCAAGGCTTTCCACATAGAAATCTGCTCTAAAGCATTAAATCCTAGTTTCCTTTCAATATATGATGCCCTATAGTGAAAATGTAAGTTGTACACATCTACATATGTGACCACTGAAATGAGATGATTTCATGTGACTTCATCTTCACGGTTTGTATACAAAAATAAAACCAGAAATAATCCTCACTTCATTGGTATGTTCCACTGGGCTATGAAGCTTATGCTAGATTTGCTTTAGTAAGGTCTGTAATGAACCTGGCATGTATAAATCACCAGCAGAGCCATTAATGGTCACAGATCTCACAGGCCTCCTCTTCAAAACGGGCAGCCATCTTCAACTGTACTCAAAGAATACTGGGCATGTTTCACTGACTGTAGCACAGACCCCAGTTAATTTAAAACTTAAAATGCCATACTTACAACCTGCCACTATATTTGTATGGAGTAATACCTAGTTAAGGTAATACCTATCCATGCTTTGTTAATCATTAATAGCATGTTCTTTTTTAATACCCTATGGAAAACAATCATTCTTATCATCATATATAAAAAACACAAAGAGGTACTACAGAATGTGGTAGAACTTTCTGCAGTAATCTGTAAAAAAAAAAAAAAAAAGAAAAAAGAAAAAAAGAAAAAAAGAAAAAAAAGAAAAAAAGATTTTTTTCCCCTAAAACTTGTCACAGTAAGTATTAGGCCAAATCTGAATACCTGATTTAAAGACCATGGAGCCATCTTCTGACTCATATGATATGAAGTTTTAAAAATAAATAATATCAAAATATTGGTCATTCTTTAAATATTTGCATATGTTAACCTTTAGTTAAAAAGCTACTGCTGTTCTACACTCTGCAGGTACAAGAGAATTCTACAACTATAGTAATTATCATCTTTTACGCTTTCAAATTTGTTGACTTGCAAACCCTATGATGAATAGAAACAAGGCCACTGAGCTGATTTTATCCTTGTTTCACAGAAATCAATGAGCTACATGCTGATTTTTCTTATGTATTCTATCATGCCTCCTAATGTAGCGCCAATGAACGAGACCAATGGCAAAAAAATAAATTCTGATTGCCAAGGGAATTTGATCTTCTTTATCTGGGCCAGCCCAAAAACCAGCCTCCCAAACACGGCACTTCTCAGTCAGGTACTGCACTACTCCATACAATGCGTCTTTACACCCTGTTGCACTGACTAAAGAGATACACCCTTGCAAGGCCTATCTTGAAGCCTCGTTCTCATGGACTGAAAAACAATTGCTTGGAGTAAACGTTTTGCCCTAGAAACCAGATCAGAACTTCACACACCCAACCCTGTACTTCATACAAAAGGCAAATATCTCCGTGGAAGTGATGGGTTTTTGTCTCAGCAGGGCACTCCAGCCAAGCTAAACATTTGTAATAAGGCAAGGCACACAAAAAAATCAGAGTTCTGGCAATGATCAAGGAGAGAAGGGGTGGACTGCAATGAATGGCAAGGATATGACATAAGAAGCAATAGCTTTAGGGAAGCTAAACCAGAATGCTGAAGCACACACACACAAAAATACTGCACGCTGCAAATGAAAACATTTCTACAGTTTAAGCCTCTTTATGTCATAGTCAAAGTCAATAAATCTACTTTTTGAAAGAAAAGCAGATGAATCTCTGCACCAAAAAGAAAAAAAAAATATACACAGATTAGCAATGTGACTGGCAAACACATCTGAGATGGGGGGAAAAAGGCTTGCGCAGAGGAATCAGCTTAGCTGCAAAGCATTTGTATCATGGCAAAGTAAAAAAAAAAAAAAAATTAGGAATCAGCTGCAGTGGTGGGAAACCATGTTGTCATACAGCACCTATGCAATCATAGTATCTGCTACACACTCTTCAGGCATAATAACAAGAGCAGTCATACTGATAAATGGGAAGAACAGGAAATGAAGCAGCCTCGGAAAGCACTGGAGAAGCTGGAGGATTCACTGGCAGCAA
This sequence comes from Aythya marila, assembly GCF_965140915.1. Lineage (NCBI taxonomy): Eukaryota > Metazoa > Chordata > Aves > Anseriformes > Anatidae > Aythya > Aythya marila. Next base: position 6,604,508 of record NC_139047.1, on the reverse strand, counting down.
ACGCATGCAATCCTAGGGAGGACACACCTTCCTCGGCCAAGGAAGGGGATGTGTCTCTCAGAGGCGTTTCCGCCACAACCGTTACGCTCGCCCTGCTGGATGCCACACTCGGCACTTTGTCTTCGTGACACACTTTGGCCTCCAAACCAGATTCCGACTGCCCCCCACCGAGGCCCTTGGCCTGGTCTGAAGGCTCAGCAGGCCCGTGCTCTTTCCCCACTTGCTTCCCAGGAAGAGCAGCAGGTTTCACTTCCACAGCCATCGGACTCTCTACAGGTTCTTCTTCTTGGGGATGGAAAAAGGAGGCGACATCAACACCAACAGTAAACACCAAGCACAAAGCTCAAAGGACTGGTTTTACATAACACTTTCAGCTCTGAACAATTTAGATTCGTGTGTCAAAGGTTCACTAGAATCCAGCCCATATTAATCACAATGGAACTGAATTTTCCCAAGGGAAAAAAAAAAAAAGAAAAAAAAAAAAAAACACAAAAAAGCCCTGTCCCCAGCAAAGCATATTTATGCTCTAAGATGAGAGCTGAAAGTGTTTTATAGATATACCTCTTCCAAAAATGGCTGTGAGTCAAATATTCATTGCAAATGGAGATGATATTGAATGATGGATGGCTCTGACAACACCAATGCATCAATGCGCACAGAAAGTATGCTGATTTTTTTTTTCTGATGGATGTGCTGTTTAATCCAGTACAAGACATTCAGCTGAGGTGGGGGAAGGTATGAGTCATTAATTTCTTTCCATTGACCTTGGTGATAATGACTGCTAAATGCCAGCAAGTCTGTCCTGGATTTGGCAAAATATCCAGCCACTTGAACAGCCTTAATAAGCCCTGCACATAGCTGGTAACTAACGGTTTCACAAGAATTCAGCCAAGATACTTACACTGAATGGGTTTATAAACCATTGCTCCCTTAGGCTGCATGAGGTCTGAACTCTATGCACAAATCACAGGTTTAACACAAGGACTCTTCGTTTGCTTTTCTGTCTCCCTCATTAGCCCCCAGGCTCCTCATCACCAATTAAATTAGAGAAATCAGTGAGTGCAATATAACTATTTGTTCATCTGAATTTCTGAAACACATTACTCGGCCCACAGGCTGTTAGGATCAGTACACTAGTGCCAACAGTGGTCTTTATTCTACTCTCGCCATGACAGAAAGTCTCCTTTCTGGACTGAAGTCTTGCCATTGCTATTCAGACCAATATTACCCTACTCCGTTGGTGTCCCCTCTGACTGGAAAGTAGTATTAAGTGTGAAACATTTGATTCAGCAAAATCTTTAAGCAGCTGACCACCAGCCAATCTGAAGTCAACCTGATGACCTCTCTGGGTTTTTAAGGACGTCCCATGTTTAAGGATTTTGTCGAATCGGACTGAGAACGAATATCTTAAAGGCATAGAAGCCAAAAGATTCAGAATCAGAACTGAAGCAATGCCTGAGTGTCACAGGGATATTTACTCAAAGGCAGACTGTAAAAGCAGCCTAGCACAACAGCAGGTATCCAGCTACAAGAGGCCCCTGCTCAAGTAACTTGCTTTACTTCTCTTTGTCCAATTTTATGTAGTTGTATTCATTCCCTTCAGTTAAAAATAAATAAATAAAGCCTCTCATTTTATCTCATTTTTATGGCAGTTACTTCACTCAGTGCCACGTGATGATAACTAATTACTCAGCAAAGCAGGAATAATTCTCTTCCTTTTTTTTTTTTTTTTTTTTTTTTTTTTTTATTAGCTGAAAGCTCTGCATACCTAGCTTGAAATGTCTAAAGTTTAGGCATCCAGTGCAAACAACTGTCTAGGTTTCCTCTAAGGAAGAAAAAGCCTTCAGAGGGCAAATCATCTTAGCTATGTTAGATACCCATTTTGGCAAGTTATTACACGAGGTACAGAGCTCTGAAATGGTTAGGATCAGGAGAGATTAATCCCATCCTGAATACCAATGCAAAGAGAACATTGTGATTCTCTCAGCATTATTACAGCTCATCAGATAAACATTTTGAGAATATAGACACTAAAAAGAAAAGAAACATTGAAAAAGAACTTGCATGAAGTAAGTGGACTTCATTGCAGTTGTCGTAAAAGCCCTGGCAATAGCTGCAGATGAGAATGTTTTCTAGAAGGGATAAGCACACGTCTACCGAGGCAAACAACTGAACACGCATAAACACTGCTATGGATATTAAAAGTTTGCCTGAGCTCAGAAACTGGAAAAAAGACATCATCTCCAAGCTGCAAACTGGAATCTCAGTGCATCCTTGGGGAAAGCATCGTTACATGACTGCACTGCCCCTGTGGTTTTCTCCAAGCAAATGCTGCTGGCTGCTGTCAGCTAACTGCCTGGGCAGGCTGCTGGTCGGAGCTGGACGTCCTTCTTATGTTCCCCTGCACCTGCTCCGAGCAGGTCAATACTTAGATTAAGTATTCAGTATTCCAATAGTATTTTTCTCCTGAAAACATATTTACCTCATTTCTACCGACTGAATCATATCCTGTTCTTCCATGGTATGGCAGTAAGCTGTTGGTGTCTTAATGAAGGAATCCTACAGAGACTCCCTTTGGGCAGCAGACTCTCTTGTGCCAAACAGACTGCTTACGCACAGGCAGCAAGTGAGGGGGGATTTATAATGCCTACCTTTTCACTGATAAACCAGTTTATTTCCTTTTTTTCCAATTTCACTAGACATGGAGGCATATGACTGAAATGGATGCTGCTCCAGAGCTAAACAGTGCAGGAAAGTTTTCATTACAGATATAGGCACCCAGCTATAGCAAGGCCTCTCCTGCCATTTTCTGCCTCCCCCAGCTTCAGGCAGCCATCCTGACACAAACAACCTGCAGTTATTAGCACTGATCTCATTCCGGTGCTGCTGCAGTGCTGGGCTACGTTACCCTGTTAACTCTGGACAACCCTGGTTTTCTCGAAATGCCCCACTGAGCTCTTTGAGTCACATACCTCTACCTTCCCGAGGCACAAATCCCTGCAGAATTCAGTACTGTTTTTAACTTAACCTCCTGTGTCCCAGGATTGAGTTAATCAAATGCTGTGTGATGAAACATGATTCATTTTGCTTGGAGAAGAAGCCAGAATTCCTGCTAGTCACTGAAATAGATTCTCCCTTGATCCCTCAAAAAACATTTGACTTTTATGTAACCCCCACAGCTAAAATAATACTTCCTGATGTGCTCGGGCCATAGACAGAGGGGGTACAGAAACACAGTAAGAGTGAAGTTCTTAAAATGTCTGCCTTGGTTGCAGTCAGTTGACAGAGTTTTACTGGGCGCAGCCACAAAATACCCAGAGATCAAACATGACCCAGCACTGCCTTTAGTCACCAGCGTGTACTGGGGAAAATGTTGTTTTCCTTTGCCCAGTGGAGAAGTAAAGATCTCCCACTACTAACTCTGGTGTAGACATGAGGTGTTCCCATTGTGTTACCAACTCAGCTGCCTTACCTCCAGTAACAATCTTTTGGCCTATTCTGCACACTGATCCTGGCAGTGGTTCTCTGGCACAGAAGAAATGAGCGTATGCTGCTTCTACCTAGCTGCTCCTCTTGCATCCGCTCTAAGCCCGGCCTGAGAGCCCTGTTTGAGCAGGGACCGTGCTTCCACTGACCCCAAAGCTGCATTCATGGCTCATGCTGCAGCTCTGCTTTGAGACGGAGGGACTCTGGAGGGGCATCATTTCCGTGTGGGGAGAGCACACATCTTCCCTCCCCAGAAAGCCGCAACCCCAGGCACATACATAATGGAATGGATGGCAGGTGGGGAGAGGGGAAGAGGAACAACATGGGACCATGCTCAGTTCACCTTCATCATGGCCCAACAAGACCTCTGTGCTCTTCACTGTGGCACTGGGACGTGTACTAGAGCCAGTCCACTCCGAGCTGAACAAAGGGTGTTCATAGTACTCCTCATCCGAATTGTAGGGCTCATCATCAGGCACAGACACTGAGATGGAGGGGGCCAGGCGTTTACGCCACTCCCTGCTGGCAGTGGGCCCGCAGCCGGGGCAGTGGCGTAGCGGTCCCACCTTATCCTCCGCCCCTTCATCTACAAATAGACACACACAGACAAATACTGCAGGACAGACAGACAGACAGAGACAAGACAAGACAGGATGGACGCATGCACTAGCGACACTAGCCACTGCGTCGTACTGCAGAGTGGATGGAACCAGGCAAGCTGCAAACTGATGCCGGATGGAGGCATGGGCAGTGCATTGTAACACGGGGGCTGTCTGTGGCACCTCCTGAACACTGGAAACCAGCTACTGCAATAAATGCATTTCAAGACTATTCACTCAGCATTTAGAGGAATATATATTGTACGCAAACCACAACTTGCATCGAGAATCGTATGTGTTTTACAGCTGGAGTGACTGTTTTAGAAACTTCTGAAGTGTCCTGACACACTTGTATCCTTTGTGGTCATCGGGTGAGGTACTTGAAGATGTAAACGAAAAAAAAAAGTCCTTTAATTGAAAGTGGTTTGCTTTTTGTCAGTGACAATCTTATTTCTCATTTTTATGTATTTCAAACTTACTTCTTTCCTTTTTCTACAACTAAGTATCATGTAAACAAAGAAAAAAAAAAAAAACACAAACAAACAACCCTTCCTCTAGTTGCTAGCTACCTTTTTTCCTGAAAAAGGCCATGCAGAGCTGCTCACAGCACTCTGTTAGTCCTGCATTTAATGCTGTTGTGTCATGTTTCTGTTGGTGAACTAGCTCCCACCTCTGAGTTTGCCAATACTTCAGAATGACAGCTTTATTCACCCATCACTGCAGCATCACAAATAATCACTTAATCATTTCAGGACTACACCAGCTACTGACAGCTACAGCGAGGGGGAGCTTGGGTTTGTTTTTCTAAGACAAAGAAAAAAATAGAGCACGATTAAAGTGACTGGCCTGCCATCTGACCCATACACACCTGAAGGGGAGACCTGAGAGCTTGTGCAAGCTAAGGAGCTCTCAGACTACTAACTGAGCCATGAAAAACTAAAAACTTCTAATCCTAGAGAAAATACATTTAAAGTCCCTTCTCTGTAACTCCTCGGTGCCTGTAGCAGCTGCTGCTGCTAACCCTCTGGATTTCCTACTAGCTGCAAGGAGTCCATGCTCAGTGTCCCTGGCCTTTCTCCAAGCAATTACAACTTAAAGAGCTTCCAAAACCTTCCTCTCAGATCCAAAACACCGAGTCAGAAAGCAAGGCTCTAACACAGACAGTATAACCGACATTAACCACATCTCTGTGAGACCCTGAACCAAGAAAGCTCATGACTGCTGCTGTTACTACCATTACCCAAGCCTTGGAAGGTGATTTTTATCCATCTGTATCACCAGATTGCATATTGTGACCAAACCAATTCCATCTATAGGAGCTCTGCGCTTCTTCCTGGCATACAAAGGTAAGTTTCAAGTTTCTTTCTAGAGCACACCATAACAAGACAACACCTGTGTCCTTAAATAAAAAGGCACCCTCTGCTTTCTGCAGCAATGTGGCAGCAAGTGTCCTGTAATGTAATGACATCTGCTTCTTCTGCCCTGGAAAAGGATGCTGTAACTTCAACCCAGTTAGGCTCAACCAATGCAGAAAAATATATGTATATGCATCAAATGTAATATTAGAAGCTCCAACATGTCTCATCACGCTGCCAAAGGATGATTATCCACATTTAAGAATCTGTGACAGCCCTGAGGTGGGCCAGCAATGAATGTATGCTACGCACACCTGTGCACATACACGAATACTGCCCACAGAACTTAAGAGAATTATTTCCACAATTTCTTTCAGGGGACAAAGAGCGCCTTCAACTACGGATAATTTAGAGGCTTTGCCCTTGTAGTGGAATCTAAACCGCAGATTCGGTGGTTGATGCATGTTTAAAAGCTAGGTGTGGAAAGATAAGCCATCACCTGCCTCTGCTGAGCAGGCAGCTCTGCAGAGCACTGAAATAGGAGATGCTAAACACAGGCCTGAACCTGAGCTCCCTGCCTTTTTCCTAGTACTTATGAGTAAGCAATAAGGTTGCAGCGAAGCATCTTCACATTTAATCCACTTGCAATGCAAAACCTGCAGATTTCTTCTCTATATAAGCTTCTATAAAATTCAGGGACAGATTTGAGGTGGCTGACTGTTTGCAAAAGGCTTGTTCCAGAGGGTGAAGCTGTGTCTCAGCGTGTGACAGACCAGAAGTCAGCTCCCTCCTAGACCTGAGAACATTCAAGACTACAACTCCCACTTCTGTGCAGGGTGCCCTCACGCTAGTTTATGCATCACTGTGAGCAAGAGCAGAAAGCAGGGGGATGCACTTGCCATCTCTTCTGCTGGAACTGGTACATGGTGGAGGAAAGAAGAGAGGTTGAAGAGGTAAGAAGTAGAAGAGGGAAGGAGGAGGCGGTGCATTATGGAGATGGAGGTGCAACTGGAAAAGGGGAGGCTCTCCTTCCAGCTGTAGGTCATATTTATCCAGGGACTCTTCAGAAGTAAAATGCACCAAGAATGAAGATGGAAGTCCAGGACTTCTCTATATTGATGCAAACAGGGCTGGAAATTGCTTCTGCATGGGATGTGGGGAGGAAAAAAGCACACAAAAACAACCAAGCCCTGCCTCTGCTCCTTTACATTACAGCAACTGACAACAGTAAAGATGCTCAATGCACAGAAATGTGATGGGCCAAAATCATTAGGAGTGCAAAGTCTAGCTGGAGCTATTATGTCTGTGTCTACCACACATCTACATCGTTTATCACTTTCAATAAAGATATTTGCAAACTTACTGCAGATAATTTCATTAACATGACAATTCATTCTTTAAAGAAGTCCATGCTTTCATCTCTGCAACAAGAAAATTCCTTTGCTGTTGTAGTCCCTTCTAATAGTTTCCATGTCAAAGTGTGGGAAAAATTCCCAGTGTATTCTAAAGACCAAGATTAAAATCACTTCTCACAAAGGCCAATTCAGCTTGAGCTTCCAGGTATCTTTTCAAAAAGCCTTTCATGGAATAATTTTTACTGTAAATGGATTTTTTTTTTAGGACACTTGGCTCCTTTCAATTTGCAGTGCTCTTATTTGGTACAGAAAACTTACCCTGAAACACCTATTTCAAAATGGAAGGCAGTCCTTCAAGGCATCATCCTATCTTGTAACATTTAGAAGATTTTTTACATGAAGACGTTTCTAACCATTGTCAAAAGGTGCAGAGCAAAAAAGAAATGCCACATTTGCAAGAGAACACTGCATCAGCCCTGAATGAGCAGATACAACCGATAAAAGGATTAGACAGCGCTAGGGAAAATTTCATTTCCTGAGCAAAATTATGTTACAGTAGGTGAAATAAATGAAATAATGTCAATAGGGCAAATTAGTTATCTTACCTTCTGCAGCAGTAAAAAGGAACAGGCTCATCTGAATGATTTTCTGCAGCCAAATGAGAGAAAGAAACCTACATCCACTGACTCCTTTCTCTCATGAAATACACTTGACCCACAAACCTCTCTGCCTTTTCTACCTTTTTTTTTCCTTTTAATTTGTGTTTGCTGCATGGCTGGCCACATCCACCTTTGTCATGTCTACAGCGGTGATTTCTTTCTGACTATGACTGAAGGAAGCCTCTTTTGGATTCAGTGCAATGCAACACACACTGACAAGCATGTTAGGAAAATATTCTCTGAGAGAAGAGGGATGAAGTAAGCTGAGACAGATCCACACACCAAATACTCGCCTTTTCTTGTTCAACAACTTTAGAACTGAGTTAAATTCATAAATTGTAAGCTATTGAGCAGAAAGATAGACAGACAACGTAAAGGTGCATGGGGATGGATAGCCAGACAGTATAGGAAACGGAAGGCTGAAGCAGGTACAGTACAAATTGGGTCAAAACCTGATGAGGTAAACTCTCCCGAATGGGAGCTCTGCCTGAATGAAAATGACAGGACTGGCTCCCTCAAGTCAGCAAAAGCCCCACTTACCCACAGAAAATAAGGATGACATCTTCCAACACGGAGCAGAACACAAGATCTTGTGTTTCTTCTGGCCTACTAACTACACTAAAAGTTGACAACACTGATACTTTGGGCAAAAGCAACTGAAGTGCTATTATATTAACTCTAAATGCAAGGAAGGAGAAAAACACCAATGTTAAGTGATGTGCTGAGCCATACACACACTGGGAACACCGCAGTCCTGTAGCTAGTTGATGATAAAGTCAAGTTACATAGCTTTTTGCCACCTTCTTGTCGTAGTACTAAGCAGCAAGACGTGCTAGGGGACAGTTTTTAACCTCCTGTCAATTAATCAATATGGTTGCATTATAAAATCCTAAAATACTAATAATACTGCCAATACTTAGAGCTGATCCTAAACTAAGAGTAATGGCAGAACCTTGACATTTGCCTGAAGCGGAAGAACAAGCCCCTTATTGTAATAGGAAAAATCAAAAAAAGCATATGCTGAACTACTCAAGTGAACTGTACAAAAACAGAAAACAGCGGTGAAAACCTTGGTAACAATCCTAAAAGCATTTGTTAATGCCCTACTAGCTTCCTTTTCAGTTCATAGTTTTGATTGCCATTACTTCTTGGTGATAAGTCAAGAATCGTCAGAGTATTTTATTCAAAACACACACAAAAAAAAAACAACCACTCAATGAATCAAATTTGATATCCTGGTTGCTGACCACGTACACTGGGTATTTCCAGTACAGTGGACTGCCAAATGATGTTGTTGTTAGCACAGCCTGTAATTGCATTATCTCAAAACTGACCCAAGGATTGAACATGCTGAATTGCAGTGCCCTGATAACTGAGAGTCAGACTACGTTAGCACATGAAGTAAAATTAATAGAAGCTCTGCGTTAAAACACTAACGAAGTTTGGTCAGCAGATGATGATAAATTATTTCCATGCTCTTATTGAAAAAAAAAAAAGAAAAAAAATGAAGGAAGTAAATGGACACACATAAATGCTGTTCACATGGCAGAGTTCAGCTGACAGCCCCCTGCAGAATCTGAACCCAAATACTTTCCTCAGACTGACAAGACATGGCTCAGTATTGATATATTGCTGTCTCTTACACTGATGGCCTTGACACAGCACTCTTGCTGCTGAACAAAGCCCTGCCATATATCCTTACCATTGTGACAACTGCTTAAAATTAAGCAAACGCTTAAGTTCTTTGCTGAAGGGGATCTTAACAGGAGGAAAAAAGCAGAGATCATGGGCTACTGAAACTGGATATTCACAGTGCAGAACAGAGTACAAATTTGCTTTGTGAGACTAGAATTTGACTCCCACACTCTGCATACAAACCCCCAATACATGTAGGCACTGAAACACGAATTACAGGCTGAAGACCAACGAAACGATCCAACTCTGAATCTCCTCACTTTCAAGCATTTAAGATTCCAAATACAAAATTAATGACTTTAAAAAAAAAAAAAAAGCCAAACAAATCCTAAGAAAACAAAAATTACCTATACTGAATCACAGTTTTGGTGAGCACATTGGGATAGCAGTCATCTTTGCTCATGTTGCATGTGACAGATAAAGAAGTTATCATCACCATTTTTGTTGTTGTTTAGTATGGATGTACTTAGCCTGTCAGTTACCTCTGTGCATGTGTCTACCTCACCCATACGTTGCAGTTGGTTTGCAGATGGGGAGTTATTGGGGGGAACGCCTTATCTTTCCACATGAAGCTGCAGTATCACCATTTTCTGATTTTCCCCTCCTTTAGACTCATGTCTCATCCCTCTGCTGACAGCTGGATACTGCAAGGTCCGGGAGACCCTTACCTTCCTCCAGAGCTCCAGTTTGCTCAGAAGCTGGTGATGGAGGCGGGGAAGGAGGCAGGTTGGCTGACTCTTCGACTGCTGCAAATCAAACAATGAAAACGAGATACAGCAATTAATTCCCAGGAGATCAATGCTTGATAGCCTGTGCTGCCCAGCTGAGAGAATCAGTCGATGGGGACTGGTACACCAGGGATTTTCAGGAGGAGACCCTTCTTTACCTGGATTGTTAAAGCTATATTTAAAGGATTTATTTTTCCAGATGAAAGGCATTATTTTCAAAATTCTGGTCACAGAGTACAATACAGAAATGAAGTACAAAATCATTGTTTAGATCAATGTTGCCACTTAAAAAGCCTTCAGTTATTCAAAGCAACAACAAAACAGCATCTGTGCAGGAGAGATTTTATAAATTCAGGCTGATTAACTGTAACGGTGAGAAACTAATCTCTTCAGTTTACCTTGAGTACATGAACAAGAAACACTCTGCAAGCTTTTTTCTTTTCTTGATACTGAGTTCAAGGTTAATCACAGAATACATGCAAATACTCTTCATCTAAATACAAAAGACATCAGCACAAGGAACTTATGTCAGCCATGACTTATTAATGATTCAGCTGAGCGAGGTGCTGTGAAATCTTAGATTCACTAAGGTTACATTTTAGATTTGTTCCCAGTCACAAGGCTAGATGCTGAAACCAGATGATGTTTTTCCAATGATTGCAATAGAAGCACGACAAATCCTGAACAAGCTGCTTCTTAAATGAACTCAGCATAATCTCCACATCTGATTTCATACTAATCATTCTGAGAGGTTTTTTTTTCTTTAAAACCAAACCCACTACTGGGAATTAACCTGTTTTGGAGAAAAAAAAAGAAAAAAAAAAAAAAAGAATAAAAAGGGAAAAAAGTAACAAGTCTGTTTTACAGCCTGTGTTACAAATGTCACCCCTCAACAAGCAGATCAAAGTTTCTGATGCAGGGCTTCTTCCCAAGCATAGAAAGGCCAATTTCAGAAGCCCTAGAAGAATTGTCCTGGCTTCCTTTCTATTGATGTCAACATGGTTTGGAAGACAGACCTATGTGACTTATCCTTAAGATTTGCTTGTCTAGGGACAGAGTATTTCTGTCTTCATTACAGTGCAATTCCAGCTGCATTCACGTACTAGTGACTGACCACAGAAACTGCAACACCAGCATTTGCTAACTGTAGATGTACTTCTCCCAATATGTTTAAAATCTCTTACCTAACCAGATGTAACTGAATACTCATTTTGCTCCATGCAGGCCCCAGTGAAGCACTCAAGACTTAAATATGTATGAAATGTTTTGTGAAATTGGGGTCTTTCACGTAATATCGAGCATTTGTAAAGAAGGAAATTATCAAGCTACACATCTCTCTGTTGTACTTCCAGCTCAAAATTAATTCAGTGAAGCAGAAGACCTTGGGAACCAGATTTACAACAAGGATTTTTAATTACTCATTGACTTTAATTCATTCCTAAGCAGGGTCCAGCTGCTGCACCAAATAAAGTGAAGTGCCTGTGGGAAAAATACCACAAGGTACTATTCCGATTTGATCACAACATACATGTGCTCAGCAGAACTTATCCCAGGGGAAGGCTTGCAAGACATTCACTACCCGAGGACAGCATATGGCCTTTCTCTGCCCTTTGGTGTACATGCTCAGGGCTACCATGGAAGTTCTCTGGCAGCGAGGAAGCACTGTAGGTATGAAGGGCTGAATACTTACTCATATACATACACGCTTGGATTTCGGAGAGATGTTCCGCAAAGGAGCCAGCAGGAGGACGAGGAAGCAGCACGGACAGTGGTACCACCACCAGTCTGGACCACTGGCGTTTGCTTCCACCCACTGTCACTCCCTCTCTCTAACCCGGCTGACCACTATCCCCTCTCCCATCCCCTTCTATGGTGCCCTCTTCCTCTCTGCTTCCTGTCGAGGTGCTCTTCCTCCATCTTCTGGAGCAGCTACCACCAACCAGTAAAACCTTGCCATCTTTTTACATGTCCCTCCCATAATCTTTGCCTCTTCAGATATCAGCCTTCCTCTCCCAGAGCTGAACACAAAGGGGCTCTGAGCACTGCTTGGTCCCACCAAACCCAACGATAACAAAACCACAGTTGCAGCTGCTCCACTTGGCAGTCAGACACCAGGTAGAAAGCTGCTGCTACAAGCACAGAGTGAATGAGACAGCCAAAGGGGCACGAAGAACTGGGGCAACAAGGGTAACTCTACTATGTAGTCCTTTGCTTTACTCAAGACTATAACCTACTTGAATCCACATTTGTATTTTTCTTTATAAAACACATATAACATTTGCAGACACAAGGATATTTTCAATACGTTTTATCTTGTTTTACCTATAGGTAGAGGTCCAGGCTGCTCTTTGTGCTGGGCTTCTTTTTCCTGTTCTCCTTTTAGGACTGCTACAGCTTCAGCTGTTACTACTTGTACTATCCTTGCAGACACCTCTTCTGTGGTAGCAGAAAAAAAAAAAAAAAAAAAAAAAAAAAAAGAAAAATATGCTAATTAGAATGTTTTTCTTAAATTGCAAAAGTTAGCTCAAAAAATAGAGACTGACTTGATTTTGAAAGAGGCGATCTTTTTCCTGAAATATAAGCAAATCATTAAAAATGAAATAGAAGGACCAAAAAAACAGTGGAAAATGCTGAGTATTTATGAAAACCAGGATGCTAGCCTTTGCAGCAAGGTGCACAAAAAATTGTTATTAAATGCTCTTTCTTATGTCTGTTAGGGACAATGTGCAGCGACAGCAAAATTTTAAGGTGATTATTTATTAAACGCCTTGCAACTTTTTTCCCCACATACTGTTTTGCAGACAGGGGTAGAACGGGCTGCTGAGTAATGGGATTTCTTGACATTTAATGTATGGAGTCAGTGTCACTCTCACGTGTACTGGATGATATTTCTTCCCCATCAGCACGCAGTTAAGAGGCAATAAAGGCACTTCCCAGACACATCTAAGGATGTGCTGCTGAGGGACTTGAAACAGAAGCGCCAAATAACATTTTAATATGATACAAACATATGCTTTGTCCTCCTCGCCCCTTTTAGGACTGCAACATAAAGCTTTCTTCAACACAAACGGGTTGCGGTGGGTAACATCTGCAGTGTCGGATGGGTTTGCAGCCCTGGACCTGGGACTCTGGCGTGGCTCCTGGATGCTCAACAGAGCCAGGTGCCAGGGGACCTGTGCTCAGCTCCTCCCCACCACCACCAGCGTGCAACAGGTCCAGGAGGGGTGAGGAACCCTTCTGTGTTGCTCCATCCCGCGGGTGCACAGAGCCCCCATTAATCATCCCCCCGGACAGAAATAAAAGCTCTCTGCTCACCCCTCACTGCTTCCTTCAGGCAAAGGAAGGGAAAAGATACTTAAACCAGTGCCCTAGATGTAATGTTACAGCAGCCATCCTAACAAGGGACGCTGCCTGTTAGATTAATGGTGATTTCTTTCTGGCAGAATTCCTTGGTGCTTTTAATGTAAAGTCCTTCCTCTTCATTTGTCCTCTGGAAAAGCTGATTTTTTTCTCCCAGGAAGCAGAGCTGCATGTTACCCGACTTTCACGGTCGTGTTTGTCTAAAAACAACATGCTACGTTAATCTCTCTTTTGCACAAACTGAGTACGTAATGAGATATTAAAAAACCAACCCACTGGCAAAGAACATTCATAATTGTTGGTATTTATATCTCACAATCCACTTCCCTCTTGACTGGTCGCCAGGAGGGCAGGGACCGCAATACAGCGTTACTGGCTGCAGCCAGTAGTGAGAGCTGATGGATGAATATGTCAGAGCCACCACCGAGCAACGAAAAAATAAGCTGGTTTAGAGAACTGTTAGCCCAAGAATAAATGAGCACAAACTTGCCAAGGATAAATTCAGACGAGAAATCAGATGTTTCCCTGCTCTCAGGGGTGTGAAGTTCTGGCACAGATTTCCCCATAGAAGGAAGAAAACTTGACTGATTTTGAGATGGAGCTGGGTACATTCAGGAAAGGAACTACACAATATGGATGTCTGCATCAGCAGGAGGCTGGGCATGGCAGCTCTGCTTCTCTGTCCCTTTGGTGCACAACGTGCCCTCAGTGAATTAATGAGACTCCACTTTGTTGTCACGTAGATCGAACCAAACAACTTAATCAAGCCACGCATGTGGCTAGTCGGAGGCACCAAAGAAGAGCCAGGTCAGTTCAAAGCCCATCAGTCTCCCCAGCTGCCTTTTAGTGCCCTGTACCTCATGTCGGGGTTTTGAACTTCTCCCACTGAAATGCTTGCTGGGGGTGCTTCTTGGCACCTCTCGGTGAGGACCAGGGAACAGACACCCTACAACCCCTCCCGGGCTGTTACAGGGACTGGACACAAGCGGTCCCTTGCCATCTGTGCGGGTCCTGGCAATTCCCTGTGTCGCGAGGCAGCCGCAGACTGCAAAGCACAAGGAACACAGGAGAAAAGGGGAAAAAGTGCCCTGCAGATCGGCCCTTCCTCTTCCTGCAGGTGCCTCTGCCCTCTCCCATGCCTCAGCACACAGCTGGCACGCTGCAGCACCGTTCCCCAGGCAGGAGGTGCAGGAGGAAACGAGCCTCCCCTCCACAGGGCATCCTTCAAAAGGTGCTTCTGGGGTGCAGGTGGGCTCCCCAAGGCCCCCTCAGCTCTCTTCCCGATCTAATTAGCCTGGGACAAACGTTATGTTCATCAGGGAGAAGCTGCTGGGGTACGAGGTTGCCTCCTGAAAAATGGTCATTTCAGACCATGCAGAATACACACATAAAAATATAATGGCCTGTGGTTGTGTTTTTTTTTTTCCTTTTTAAAATCAAGAAAGGCTCACTTTGAGCACTCTGCTGATGGATATTTTGGGTGACACAGGAGGCACAGGCAGTTCGCCAGAACAGCAGTGTTTTTGCTATACATGATGTCTGCAAAGGGACAGGCATTTCTGTACTAATGGACACTATAAATAGCAGATCCGATGGGTAAGTCAAATCCTCACAGGGCAGCTATTGAGACTGTTCATAGTTTCCTTATGGTTCAGTTAAAGTTCAAGGAAGCCTAATGATAAAAGAACAAAAAAAAAAAAAAAAAAAAAAGAGAAAGAAAATGGAGAGTTAGCCAGCCTGGATGCCAGGCACATTCCTCACAGCCTATAAACTCTGGCTTCATTAGAGAGTTTTGTTTGTAGGGTTTTGTTTTCCCTCTTTAACCAGGTAGACGTTGGCTGTTTCTGCCTTGTGCTATAGGAACAGCAAGCAGCAAGTAACACCAGGGGTGTGTTTCTTGAAGGCAGCGCAGACCTGGGTTTCAGCTGTGGCTCCAGCACAGCAGAGGAGCAGCAGCACAGTTTCCCTCGGCAGTCCTGCAGAGTGAAATGCCGCTCCTTTTACCAAGCTGCTCGTGGTACAGGACGCAGGCTGAGTTTCCCACTTTGGGTACAGGCAGTGCAGCCCCCAAAAGCCCAGGTGGCCCTCGGTTACAATATTACCGACCAGAGGACGGCTACGGCAGCCAGAGATGTGGGACCAGACCCTGGAGAAGGCCAAAATGTCATTTCCCAGCCCTCCTTCATTTCTTATTGATGCTGCTGCAGTCAGCGAGGGACTGCAGATGTCTCCGCTGGCACCTGAATCCATTACTGACATTACTTCCATTTCCCAGGAAACCTTTCCAGTCCATTAAGTTGTTTAACACACAGCTTTACCAGCCCCAGTGACAGATGTATGGATGGCCACAAAACTCTTTGAAAAACATGTCTGAGCTTTCACCAAGCATTTCCAGAAAACTGTTCGAAATATCTGGAAGCGGTCATGGCAAGAGCAAAAATTAGATCTGTGGCAGATCTGCGCAGCGATGCAGGCTGTGTCTGCTCCCTTTGTGCCCTTTCTAATGGTTCACCTCCAGCCCCGGGCACTTTCTCCTCTTTCAGGCTACCATAACCTGGGGCTCAACCCATTGAGGAAATGGGTTGTGAATGCCCCTTCCTCCACGGAGCTGCTCAGGCCCTGAGAGCTCCCATCCAGCAGAAGCTCACTGACACCTCCCCTGTCTCTGCAGTGCAGTGGGGTTATTCTGAAGGCTGGGTTTGATGGGAGAAACTCCCAAATTGCTGTTCCCACAGCATCTTCCTGCCTTGCAGGCAGGTGCCCCATGATTTCACCTCCCCATAGGAGCAGCATCGCCCCTCGAGGCTTTATCTTACCCTGCTACGGTGGCAGCAGATCTTCAGAGCCAGCTGGGCTCTGCAAAGCAGAGCTCATCCAGGGCGTAAACAAGCTTCGACGTGCTGGAACTGCATGGCACACCGATGCTCCAGGAGAAAACCCAAGGAAACGGATGACAGGAAGGAGGGATAGAGGGGAGGAGACTGAAAATTGTGTCAAAACTTCCCAGGCACTCACAGTGTCATCCCTCAGACGCCGACCAAGAAAATTAACAGTGAGCTTGTTTAAAGCAAAGGGTAATTAATGCTCGCAGAGGGCTGAGGCTAAAACAGGGAGAAAGAAAGATGCAAACAGATGGGAAGGACAAAATAATATGTTTCACTAATTTTGCTGCGTTTTCGGCAAGGAATACAGGCAGGGCACAGCAAAAGGATTAGCTACATGTGTGCTCGCAGAATTGGGAAAACAAAGCAATTTCAGTCAAAATGTGCCTGTCAAAATCCTCAGCAGGGTGCAGAGCAGTTTCCAAGGTAACCAGCACTAATTGTTGGCACAACCGGCTCGAGTCAACAACAAAAGCACCGAGGAACCTGTGCTGCTCAGCAAAGCAAAACACCCCGACCATATTCCCTGCAGAAAAGGAAGATCCAACGCTGCCTATTTGCTATCTTGGACAATTTGCAACGCTAACAGGGCCTATGGATTTTTTTCCCCTGGGTGCTGCAGGACTACAAACCAAGCAGCTATTGGATTTGTGTGCAGCCATCAGGCAGTCCCCTCAGGACGGGTCCTGACTTCTCTCAGCTCTGCGGAGGCTGCTGGGACTGCTGAGACACGGCAGAGAGACCGGGGCCTCCGCTGGTGGCTTTTCTGATGTAGAATCTGAGACATGCCTTGGACTTTATCACTGCAATTCCTAAAACCTCAAAGCAGTGCCTTTTGCACTTGGATTAAGACAGAAATTCACAGTAGAAAGCGAAGTGGTATGAATAAGTCGTCTAAAACACAAATAATGCCAGCAGATTAGTGCTTGCGGTTGAAGAAAAAAAAAAAGCAGTAACACAGCGCTCCAGAATTCAAATATTTGCTCTCCCATGGCTTTTGTGAGTGCAAATATTTTGCCGCAAGTAGGTCCTTGATCTTGATGTTGGCAATATCAACAGTAATTGGCAGGAGGCATGAAGGGAAATAATGGAAACATCAGCTTTTAAATTAAATGAAACCACAACACAACTGACAAGCATCACTTCCCTAATAAACTCATTGACTTTAAGCTGCTGCAGCATCAGTGAGGGTGGTGACAGATTAAATTAATCAGCAGGACTTACCAGCTCGCCAACTGAACGGGTCAAAAAAGGCTCATGTTTTGGGAAAGAAAAACCCCTGAATTGCGTAACACAACAAACCCCAAAGGTGTGGGGGCTCAGGACTGCCTCTGGGGGAAGATGCACTGCAGTGACTGCGTGCAAAGAGCAGGCACAGGGGAAGCTGCGGCTGGCAGGAGCCGTGTGGCCCCGGCTGCTCCGCAGAGGTCAGGAAAGCAGCAGCCCAGGGTCGGGGCTGCCCATCCTTGCACTGCTTCCACACCTTCTGCCTTTACTTCGGCTCCGCAGCATTTTCCCAACCATGCTCCCAGCGAGAGCTGAGCAGACAGCTCAAAGCTCAGCAGCATGCGAGTGGCAAAATCCAATGGCAAATCTGTACCGGGAGCAACTCCGAGCTCCAGAGAGCCCTCCTCCAGCTCCCAGACACACGTGCAGCAGGCAGGGGCCTCTGCCACGCTGTCTAGCCGCTGGAAAACAAAACACCGAGGGATCGGTGCCTGCACACGCACACCCTTTAAATATGAAACGCCGCTAAAAAGCAGCCACACAAATGTCAGCACAATAAAGCAACGCTTTATAAATGAGCCCTCATTACCGCAAATACTTGCTCCCTGCACATCCCCTGAGTCGTATCTTCTTAAGTTTACAGTCTGGAACAAAATATTTACTACCGTCAGCATTTCCCAGCCAAGCCAGAGGTGGGAAGAGCTAATCGCTCCTGGTTTGCCTGACGCATTTTACATGCAACGCGATTTACAGCTGATGTGCGACACTGGAGCAGCCACCGTGAGCCCCCCAGCCAGGGCGATGCAGAGAGCTCCCACTGCCTCTCCCGGGACGTGCTACCGGCTGAAAAGCAGCACTTGCATGAAATAAGCAGATATATTTATCCTTCATTAAAAAATGAACTCCTTGTAGGACTCATGCAGGAAGAAACCACTTGAGGTTCAGAGCAAAGCACCGGATGTTTAATCCTTTGAGTGTGAGTAAATATGCAGAACAGGTACCTCGCTTCTAATTCAGTACTTGTTTGGGACTTCAGTACGTGTTAACATTTTAAATAAGCACACTTTTAAGAACTAATTGTTTTTAGCATAAGTGAACAATGCACAGAAGCCAGTAGAGCTACAGCAACCTACGGCAGAAGAGGACGTGTCCCTCCAGTTCTCCTTTTTAATACAGCTCTGACAGTGCTTTCTGTGATCTTTAAAACAGAAGAAAAAAAAAAGCACAACAAAGTATGCTACACAAGCTGTGCTGAATTTAGGATTAACATTAGCAATAACCCGTACACGCTTTGTGTGGGGCTTCCAGTCGTGCCCGGGTCGGCATAACCAGAGACCCTTCTGCCAGTGCAACGCAGTTCAGGCTCGTCCCGTTGGGGGACCCGGTGACACCAAACACAGTCAATCAGTGTGCTCTCGCCCTCAGGCTCACGCTGCCAGTCAGAGCCTGCCCCAGCTCTGCAATGCAGCAGCAGCCGTGCTGCTCATCTGCTTCCCGGCCGAGCCCCTGCCTGCACGCAGAAAGGAGTCTGTCTCGGGGTGGCCCTGCGTGCTCACACGAGGTGCTGAACCTCCCTGGAGGCAGGCAAAATAAAGAAGACCCCATGTCACAGCCAAATTCATCCCCAAGTTCTTGATTTGGGTGAATTGCTGGAGCAGCTGCAGCCCTGCTCAGAAGCTCTGCACTCCCCCTCTCCTCTGGCAGCATCCCAGCAGAGGTGAGTCTTGTCCCTGCCAGGTCACCGCCTCTGAGCAGCCCTTCCTCTGGTTATATGAAGTGCTTGGGAAAGGGACGCACCCACTCCTCTAGACTGAAGGTGCAAAAGAGGAGGAGGAGGAAGAGATGACAGAGCAACTGTCTGGAAGGACAATACACTCCTAAATAAGAAGGAAGAGAAAGCAACTCCTGCACAGACACAGCAAAGGATCAGCTGCTTCCCAGCTCCCCAACACCCTGCACAGGCTCACTGCCCTGCATGTGGCACAGACCCTGGCTTCTGGGGAAAAAACTGCAGCTCCAGCTGAAGTCGTTTTCTTCTCTCCCCTGCAGGGATGTGAGCAGTTTTGCTAAGTCAGCCAGGCTGCCACATCCAGGCAGCACCAGCAGCTGGTACTCTGCTCCTCTGCATCAAGGCACCTGCCCGGGCAGCCCGCGGGCTGTATGAAGTTTCCTTCGAGCTGCTGCAGGCAGCAGGGCTTGCTGGGACCTGCCCCAAACCAGGCGTGTGCTGCTACCAATCAGTCTCAAGGAAAGAAATATGAACAAAAAAATGAAATACCTGGGGTTTATGTTCCCTTCCCAAAGTATATGTTCCTTCTAAGTGAATTTGATTTCCGTGAAGTATTCAATTTAGCCAGTCCTGAATGAGAACGACTCTCTGGAAAGCAGTTACCAGGTTTGCCTGCCTTGGAGATAATGGCATCTCACAATTCTTTTCCACATGCTGCATGCAGTTAAAGATGAAGTGCTCAAGTTCTGTGCCAGTATTTGCCTCACGCAGGAGAAGAGCTCATGCATGTGATCTCACTCATACAGCGGGGGTGACTTGAGTTTCCTGCATTGTTGGCATGTCTCGAGTAAGAAATCAATAACAACAACCCCCCCCAAACAATCAAGGCTGCATTTCTAAACCATCACCTCAAAATGAGCTTTCTGAGTACCACTGGCTCTGCTCCGCAGTCGGTCTGCACAACAGCACAGGGAAATGTAAATGTTTTGCTCAGAATCTCCCGAAGAGCAAGCGATGGAGTCAAAACCAGCACGCAGTCCTCTCGCTTTGAACCTTGCCTTTGAATCTGCAGATGAACCTTTTCACAGCTGGTGCGGACAGGCACTGGATTAGCAGTGCTCACATGCCAGCTAATGCCAGCTGCTTTATGCTGATTTCCATCCCTTCGGCTGGCAAAGGCAAGCAAACCTGTATTAATTATCATTATAATGACTTAAAGCGAGCAGTTAATCTACCAGTAGCAAACAGGAGGAACCCAAGCCAAAGCACCAGTACTTAACTACTGGTTTTGCTGTCCTAATTCAGGATATGAATGTTGTGTGAGACAAGACGACTTGTTTCTCTGTATATTAACCTCACGGCTTAAAACAGCAGGGAAGACAAAGCCAGGTGTTTTATCCCTGGCTCCCTCCTAATCTTTCATTTGAGCTCCTTGCTTGAATTAAAACCCAGCTTGCTTTGCCTTCCCATTTTAATACCGAGTAGCTCATTAGGGTTAGTTGAACCAAGAAATGCGTGCATGTCCATATATCTGTATATCAATGCATCTCACGCACATCTGTCTTGCACCACAAATGCCCCCCAAAGCAACACGTCCCTCTGGTTTTCATGGAAGTTGTGCCTCAGCGAGGTCCCTCCGCGTGGTGCTCCCAGTCTCTCTCCCCATCTAGAGAAGCAAATTTGGGAGGAGAAGGGAAAACCGAAAGGAAGCCTGCTCCTTCCCTTTGTCAGACAGCCTGGCTGTGCCGCGGAGCCGTTACAGAGAGGCTGTGCACTCCTGAATGCTAAATAAGCTCCCAGGCTACAGACTCTCTCTCAGCGGAGCTTAAGGAGAGATCTGCCTCGGCACAGGGACCAGTTGGCATGGCAACGTGGAAAAAGGCAGCCAGCAGCGCCTGGCACTCCTCGCAGTAGTAGCAGCGGGCTCGTGTTTTCGTAGCCACTCTGACGGCAGCGGGGTCAGCCCCGCAGCGCCCGCGGGGAACGGGCCTGGCCTCCAGCAGGCACGGCCACGGGGAGCTCAGCGTAGCCACGGCTGGGCACCAGGCCACGCACAGGGGGCTCTGTAACGGGAAAAGGGGAGGAAGAGCACAGGCTGTCGCACCTGAGAACCTGCCGCTTCCCTTTCAAGGTGACTTTGGGGAAGAAGTTGCCATTTCAGCTGTGCCTGAAACACAGGGGCTGTGTGCCTGCCAGACAAGGCTCTGTTGTTTGTTAGAGAACCCTCCTCCAAACCTTCCTGCCCTTGGATCGGAGCTGGAACAGAAGAGCTCCCTCTCACGAAGCTCCTGGTGGCACAAGAAAACACCATGGTGCAGCAGAAAGAACAGGGGCAGGAAGGAAGGGGCTGCTGGTGCCGTCCCTCGACCCTGGTCCTCTGCTGCCTCCACCGATGCTCCCTCCAGCAACATGCCTCGAACGTGTCTAAAACATTCCAGTAACGAGTCCCAGAAAACGACACCTGTATTACTCTTAACACAAAGAAGAGAAGTTTCTGAAGTCTGGTACGTTTGCCTGTCTCTAAATTGGCAAAGACGATGGTGCACGGTAATTACTGTCACATTTCCTGGGCGAAGTGAAGGAGATCAAAATGCCCAATTAACAGCTTCTGTCCCAAGGGAGCTCTCAGTGACACGGTAAGATGCAGTCTTCGAGCTTTGCAAAACAAACAGCAGATACGGGACGAGCATGGCAATCGCATTCATCCCTCAGCATCCCTCATTTTGCGTCCTGCGATGCATTTTGTCTGCAGTGCTCGGGACATGCTGGCTGCCGAGAATGCCCACCTGAGGGAGGCACCCCTGGGAAACAGGCAACCAGGGGGCACTTGGGCAGCAGCAGGACAGCCAGTGCCAGCAGCCAAATGAAAAGGAGAGCTGTGACAAAGCGGTGCTGTTGGGAAGCAAGGCTAAAAGGGCCTCTGCAAGAAGAAGGCCTGTTGATATGTTTACTGGCAGTGCCATCTGTATCATAAAAAGAGACAGACAAACATGCAGAGGAAAGAAGATTGAATGACAAGTCCCTGGCAGGGGACACGAGACACTAACACGTCCCAGGACCGAGCACTGACCTGCCTGCTGCCATTTCAGCATGGAGAGGCCGCAGTGATTGCTGACCCCGCGCACAGCTGGATGCAGTGCCTGGAGCCAGCAGGACTAGGGGGCACAGTGACCTTCTAGCCGTGCAGGAGTGCTGAGGACGGTGAGGAAGAGCCTCTCTGCCTGGCGACGGGCTGCTACAAGGCTAGGCAAGACACTGGGACGGAGATGGTTTCCCTGCAGTGCTGCCAGGCGGCTGGAACACGCACGGTCCCTACCTGCAGCACCACTGCTCTGCACACACAGACTGAAGGGACCCCACATCTCTGCTCATCTGCTCCCCGGCTGTGGCAGGGCACTCCTGCAGGCTGACGTTCCCTGCAGCTTGTTTCAATATGTTTTTTAAGGAGTAGTTGGTCATGGGAACACATTTGGTGCAGACGCCCAGTTAGTCTGGCTGCACAAAGCCTTAAAACAAACGGCTGAGTTAGGACAGACCGTACCCAGGGCTGCAACTTGAATCACCCCTCCCCACTTTCTTCCTCAGTTATTCCCTGTAGACACTGCCATTCCCTGCTGTCTGAGTCCCCTCCTCTCCGGGGCAATACTTGCCATCACGCAAAGGATGCGTTGGCTCAGGATGAACAGATGAAACCGAGCCACTTTCCACTCTCCTTTTCTTCCATTTTTCCATCTTTCCCTGCCACCTCCTGCCTCTGCTTTGCTCCCTCGTGTCTTTCCTCTCACCAGTTCTCTGCCCACCACCTCTCCTCACTTTCCCAGTGCTGGGTCTGGTCCCTCCCTCGGTCCCTCATGCCTCCCTCAGCTCAGCACTGCCCCTTTTTCATCCCTCTCCATGGGCCTAGGGCTCTCTCCTCTTTCTGTTTCTCTTACAGACTAACCCAAACCCATCTCTGGGTCTCCACAGCCACCAAAAACACTTGCCTCTCTCATTTATCTGGCCTGACCTTCCTCACATCCACCTTTCCCATGACTCAAAGGCTCTGAAAAACAACGCAGGAGAGCTCAACCTGCGATGCCCTGTGCTGTCTCATGAAGTCTGCTCCAATTTTCCAGCAGTCTTTTTGCATCCCACGCAGTTTGGGTACTCTGCCAATTAATGAAGAGCTCTGTCACTTTGGCAGGACACGTTCCTGTCCTTAATATCAACTGACACGGGGATGGAGCCACTGTCCTGCGGCTCTGACGATAGGATTTCAGGAAATGCCTTCCCTTAATCTGTCAGAAAAATAATTCATCAGATAACTGTGTGGGTAACCCCCCCCTCTGATTATAAGCCTGCGTTTGGAATATAATGAAGAAAGCACTCAATCAGCTGAGTCACTGTACAGAGACAGAGCAGAGAAGATGCTCCACAACACAGCTAACTGCTCTCACCCCTAATTATATCCATTTGACAGGTTAGTCATTACATTACTGAAAAGAAAAATAAATGCGTTTTAAGTGCAGAAAAACAAACCTTTGTGGCTTGATGCTCCTTGCAAGTCAAACACGGTGTTGAAGCGCTGCTTCCCAGGGGCTGCTGAAGCACACCTGCACTGCTCCTCGCTGCTGCCTCCCTACGAGTTGACCACGACGCCTCGGGAAGCCAAGAAAAGGCTGCCACGCTCACACTGCTTTACAAGCCCTACACATCCTGTGCTCTACCACGGCTCCAGTCCAAAGCTTCCCACATCAGCCCACTTCACAGTGAGTTTCCAGAGAGTCCACCATCAGGCCCCCCGTGCAGCACACGTCTCGCGTGACGTGGAAATGTTTGGCTTGACAAAAGCTGAGCCCCGATCCTCCACGCTGAAGACCCACAAGATCCTCAGCGAAGATGCTGTGCGTGCACGCACACGTGAGCAAGAACTCGAAGAGGCAGGGATCAGGGAGAGGGCGTTAAAACTTGGTGGGGTGCTGCAGGCTGCCCAAGGGGCAGGTGCCTTCAGGAACAACTCGGGAGCAGTGTGGGACCTGTGGTAGCCCAACCCCGTGTACACACACACACAAACGAGTATCTGCTGTAGCACCCTTCCTTATATCACATCCATAACAGCCACCCGTGCGTCGTGCCAATGACCCAGGGCCATTCTCTCACACATATTCGCCTCTGAATTCAGCCAGATCAGGCCCGGGGCTGCCGTGCCCGCAGCGCTGAGCGCTCTGCCACGTTCCCGTGGGCCCCTTAGAAAGGGGAGCATTGACGTGGCTCCGTAATGCAGCCATTACCAGCACGATGCAGAGGCAGATCAATCAAAGGCAACACAACAGCCAGATTCAGAGGACTCCAAAATTGAGGTCAGACTCAATAACTCTTCGACAGACGCCAAGAGGGAGAGACACACACATTTCTACAGGAAGGCGAATTTTAACTGCGCAAACCCAAAAACGTCACTCGCAGTGATAGATTGGATGTGTTTTGGCAAGAACTCTGCTCTCCTCCCCCACCAGCACCCCTCGCCTCCACATTAGTGTTGGCATAAGATGCCTTTGTCCTTGTGGCTCTGACTTTCCCCTGAACACACAGATTGTACAGCACGAGCCCTGCAAAGGGGTGCCCCGGCGCGGTACGGCGCTGCTGCTGAACGCCTCCCCCTGCGGGATGCTCATTTCATGAACAAATCCCAGCTCGTGGGGCAGTCGGTGCCGGGGAGCTGATGCGAAATGCCTTGAACCACACCTGAAGTCTCACCAGCAGGGATCGGGGAGCGTGCAGCTGCCCTGGGAAGTGCCCTGCTCGTACCTGTGCTGCATTTGGATGAGCTTCTTCTTGCTGATACTGGGGTTTATGGGCTCTGACACAAAGGCTGAGAAACCAGAGCAGCCTAGGTTATTGGTCTGGGCTTACACCAGGGAAAACAAAATCCCTATAAATCCACAGAAACTCACAGTGTGGCTTAATTATCTCGGTCGACCTTGGCTTCCTGTGCATTTTCTCCTCAGCTGTTTGGAGCCAGCAAGCTACTACAAATGATTAAATGATTTGCATTATTGGTAATTATGTGTATCACAGTGGCATTTAAATGTCGTATCTGATACAACACCCCACTGCAGTTACAATTTACAAGCAAACAGAGCAAAGATGGCTGAAGTCAGCGGCAAATGGCAATCCTGGTTTCAAGATCAAACTCTGAATCAAATTGCTTCGTGATGCTGTAAGTATGTCCTGCTAGCAAACACCAGTGTGGCTTTGGCAACCCACACCCCTCTTCATTTCTGTCACCGCCCTAAATTGCTGACAGGTTTCTCCTGATGGCCTTTAAAAGGAATGAAATGATTAAAAATATATCTTATGTACCCTAAGATGCTTTACCTTGCATTAATGTTCTTCTAAGTCGGGGCTCAAGGATTTGAATTTCCAGAGAGCTAGAAATTCAGGCGTGAAGGCAAGCAGTTTTAGGGACTTCTGGTTTTCAAGGACAAAGAAAGATGCCATGAAATAAGCTATATTAAGCCTCCCTAGCAATAACTGCATGTATTGACAGTAAGTCCCCACACAAGAGATCTTGCAAACTAAGTAGACAGTGAGAAAAAAGCAGGGGAGGAGGAAACGAGGCCACAAAGTGGTGATCGAAGCGAACTTCACAGGGATCAAGAGCAGTCTCGTTCCCTCAGTAAGTGTACTGCTCTGGTCCCGCTGCCACATTTGGATTTGTTCTGCTCTTTAATCCCCCATCTGAAAAAACGATGTTAAAATACACGACTGCAATGCCCACTGATTTGCTGCACTGGGTTCCTGCTTCCTCTCAGCCGTTAGCTGCAAATTCCCCAATTAAACGTCCACGTCTCTGAGATGCTGCCCCAAGCTTTGAGAGCACCTGAGAAGAGTTTTTCTCTTCTCCTTTTATAAGGAGACGAAATTCCTCTTCATTCTGTCAAGTTATTACTTCTCCATTTGTACGGGTGACTTCTCCAAGGCTGTTTGAAACATCTGTGGCAAAGGAGACAAACACTCCAGCCTCTCCACAGCCCTAAGAACTGCAGCATCTTACCTCTGTGATCCTGTACAGCTGCTCCTGCTTATTTGCTGTCTAAGCGCAGTACAAAGTTAGGTTAGAGCAAAGGAAAGAGGTCTTGTTATCACCCTCCTGAACCATCACCACCAACACACTCACCTGAATGCTTACACAGAATTTCTTTTACTGATGGCTTTCTAGTTTTGGCTATCCACAAAAAGAGACTCTTAAAATCCACCCCCATTTCCTTGCAGCGGAAGTATTCATTTCTAGTAGAATTGCTTTTGAAATGACTTTAGGGTCTGAGAGCCTTAACATTCTCCAGCTGCTGAGAAATTATGGATAACATCTCAAAGTGCTGTCAACAGCCAACAAACATTGCTAGAAAGATCTCTTTAGCATGCATGGATGGATGCATCAAGGGCACTAGCGCCTGTACAAGAGACATTCCTCTTGCATTGTGCATTTGGGGTTTAAAGAGGGAGCTCTGCACAGAGTGAATTAGCATTTACTTCTAAAACAGGAAACTTGCTTTGCATATTTCATTTTGACACAGTCACACTTTTTTTCTCCCCCAAATAACAAGCTGAATCCTAAAATCCTAACATAGTTTACAAATAGGCAAGGCTACAGAGAGCATCCCATGAAATACGCCTAGCCAGTGGTGGATAAATGCTGAATGTGCTATTCCTGGCCAGATCAATCAACGTGTTATCTGCAAACAGTCGGTGGCTTTCTAGAAGTTGTTACTTGTGAGCAGCAACAGCAGAAACCGAAGTTTCCACACACACAGCCCTGTGGTTCCTGTGCACTGGCTGCTCTCCCCATCCCCAGTGAGGTGACCCCCTCGCATTTACCAGGATGCACTAAGCCACCCTTCATGGCTTTCCTAAAATCTTCTCAGAGCGCTGCCCGGTGTTCAGCTGTGTTGAGCTGCAGGGTGTTGAGGTACGTTACCTGCGGTCTCCCTGTCCCCTGCTGACAGCTCTCCATTGATCCCGTTCTCTTTGGTCTGAGCGTACGGCCCCGGCTGCTCCCGGCCGCCCAGCCCGTGCTCCTCGTCTTCTTGGTAGGGAAACCCATTGGCACTTCTGACCAGTCCGGCACCCGCGCCACCCTGTTCCTTGATTTCGGGTGAATGCGGGTGTGAAGAAGCCTCTGTTAACTGACCCGAAGTCCAGTGCGGTGCCTTGGCTTCGTCTTTCCTATCCTCCGCCATTTCTCCTCTCCTTCACCGCTTGTCCTGTAACGACACGAGCAGGAGAGATCAGCACCGAGGGGGCGACTGTGCCCCAACCAGCACACAGCCACCAGGGGTGTCACATAGGGGTGCTACCAGCAGCTCCTGTCCTGCAGGTGAGAGAGGGCTTAAATGCAGAAGTGTCTCTGCTTGCCTGTCCTGGCCATGGGTGAGCTGCCTTTGAAACCAACACAAGCCATGAGTGGCAAAAAAACAGGGGTCAAATCCTCCCTGCCCCCCAGGTGCTACTAACACTGGTTTCTGGAGGGCTGCCTTTTGTTCTTTTGATTTTAACTCATTAATGACAGTGAAATGTAAGTCCTTAATGAGAAGTGAATCGGTATCGGGATGCAACGACGTCTTCCATGGTTACAGAAGGAATGCAGGATAAATACAGAGGATACGCCAGGGCAGAGGGATCAGCTTAGAGACATGGAGCTGCCAGTAACTTGTGACTGCAGCGAACATGTAATGGGTGCAGCCGAGAGCTCAGCCTTCGCCTAACAGGCTCTGCAGGCCCAGGATCCGTCCTGTACAGCCCCTGCAGCCTGCTGTGAGCTGCGACAGGGACAGCACCGAGCACATTCACTGGGCTCCCCAACACATGCGCCGCCTGACCCTGCGTGCATCCCCTCGCTGCTCTGGGAGCAGTCGCACCCATTTGCTTTGGTCCCAAACCGTGCGTGGGAAACATTTGTTTCCCATACAAGCGTTTGCCTTCGCCTATGACTATCAGTATTTACACATAAACAAAACTAATAATTATTCGCTACTTTACATGTTTTTCACTGCTGTTAATTAGCTCGCATTTGTCCAAGCCAGGCAAGAAGCCATTGCACAAGCCACAGGCTTTGGCTGAGCCTCATGGACCAGTAGCTCCTCAGCAGGTATGCCGAGGAAGACAGCATATTGCCATCTGTGTTCCCATGATAAGGTAACAGATAAGGGGGGAGAAAGGCTTGACCTTTGCCAGCAACGTCAAACTGAAACCCAAACCCAAACCCAAACCAAAAAAACACCTGAAAGAAATCAGCTGAATGTGGTCGAGCAACCAGGTATTGCAAAGGCTGAGCAGTCTAGAGACAAATGCAGAACACTTACACAGTGCATGTTTTCTGCAGACACTGAATTAAAATCCCACCACAACAGTTTGCACAGAGCCAAGTCAATTTGCAGAAAGTATCTAAGCATGATGAAGGACTATTATTATTTGTCTTATAATTAGTCACCATTGATAACTCAACCCCCTTCTGATCAGATATTGTTTAATAATAATGGCCTTCCATGCTGCTTTAAATTAAAAATCACAGTGAATCATGAACATGGTATTTCATTCATAATAAAGGTGTGACTCAAACTCTAATTCTAGCCCTAAAAGGAGTAACAACTCTTTCTCCACCCAGTGAAACCCTGTGGGTTTGGGAGGTGCGGCTCTGCTCCCACACCCACCCAGCACCGTTCCCTGGGGATATGGAACTGCACGAAGACTGCAGGAGGTGGTGAAAACTCAAACCCAGCATTTGTCTGAGCTGTAATGAAAAGGGTGGGCTGAGCAGTGTCACGGAGCTCGGCGGCCCCGAGACGTGCCCCTGTGGGACGCAGACATCACACATCCGCACCCCTTTGCCTTCCCTGTCCCCTTTACCCCAGCCATCAGGGAGCGATTCTGCACGGACAGCCACAGCCTCGATGCGAGAGGGTAACGTGAGGCACGACCACAGGGAAACGCATCTCTGAAAGTCCCTTGGATGAAGGTAACAGCTCTGACCCCACCGCCACAGCCTGGAGGCTGTTACCTCTGAAGTGCCCTTCCCTGTCCCAGGCAGACACTCCCCGCTTCTCTTCAAGCTCTTGAGGAAGGATATTCACATCCTTACAATGGACTGTGTCACAGAAGTCCTCTGTGGAAGCAACAGAAGTGCTTTTATCTTTAAAAATAAATACAGTGGGCAGGCTTCAATGAGAGCTGTATGTATCTGGAGGCAGGATTTGGCTCGGTATTTACAATAGGCCGTTATAGAGTGAAACATGGATGAATTCATTCTTGACTCTCTGTTATTCATCAAGTGCTCTCAGAGTTTATAATGGTAGTAGAAACACTGCAAGTGAGTCACACAGAGCATCTCTGTGCCCGGCAATCCCGCAATGGCTGCTGCACGGCGTCCTTCATGCGTGGCTCAGGTTCCCAGCCGGCACACAGGTGGGCCTTATGCCACCAGGTCACTTGGTTTTCTGTCATATTTTACCTGAAATTCATGTCCTCCTAACTCATGCAGGGCATCTGGGATGGCATTATGGATCTGAGCTGGATATTCTGCCTTCTGAACTAACAGCTTGTACAGGAATGGGGGTAAAAACTGACTGCCTCATCCTTTTCAGCCATTTGGGAGCTGTAGAGAAAAGGGAAATACTTAAATTAAAGCTCTACGTCTAAACGTCTTTTAAAGACTTCCAGGGATGGTGACTCCACCACTTCCCTGGGCAGCCTGTTCCAATGCCTCACAACCATTCTGGTAAAGAAGTTCTTCCTAACATCCAACCTAAAACTCCCCTGGTGCAACTTTAGCCCATTCCCCCTCGTCCTGTCACCAGGCACGTGGGAGAACAGGCCAAACCCCACCTCGCTACAGCCTCCTTTGAGGTACCCATAGAGAGCGATAAGGTCGCCCCTGAGCCTCCTCTTCTCCAGGCTGAACAAGCCCAGCTCCCTCAGCCGCTCCTCGTAGGACTTGTTCTCCAGGCCCCTCACCAGCTTCGTCGCCCTTCTCTGCACCCGCTCAAGCACCTCGATGTCCTTCTTGTAGCGAGGGGCCCAAAACTGAGCACAGTACTCGAGGTGCGGCCTCACCAGAGCCGAGTACAGGGGGACGATCACCTCCCTAGCCCTGCTGGCCACACTGGTTCTGATACAAGCCAGGATGCCGTTGGCCTTCTTGGCAATGAACACTGCCGGGGCGCCTGTTTCACATGCAACCTCCAAGCATCTAGCAAACAGGAGGGCCGATTTGGGATGCCGCTAAGAACCACAGCAACACACGAAGAGATCCATGCTGAATTTCACCCTTTCATTTCTGTTAACATGGGGCCTTTTCCCAAACTACTTGAGTTCCTCGCACGGCTCAGAGAGAAGGGCAGCAACCAGACCACGAACGGGGAGGAAGCCTCGCGGCGTCTGGCAGGAGCTGCCTTCGCCTCCCTCGTGCTCACACGTTCAGCCACTGCCCACGAGGCTCACCAGTTGATCCGAGACATGTTCGTACCATAATTCCAGTAATATAATGTATTATCAGGACAAATTAAACCTCTCTCTCAATTGGAGCCACTCTACCTCTCAAGCCTAGCGAAGGACAAATAGGTTTCTCTGTTAATTTATAACAAATATGATTTATTTCTTCCTTGCCTGTTCCTTGAGTTATTAGCTTGCAGCTAGATCTCTCTTTCTAGACAATGCGAGCAAGACAATCCTCTTAAACACCACCTGCATCTGTTACAAATACAGGCAGTGTTCATCTGCTCCATCTATATTAGCTTCCAGGGCTTGTAAAAGCTTTGCCAACCCTACACCGCAGACCATTAGCCGACAGCCTAATTTTTTGTAGAAAATTCCTTCCCTCGCTCTTCTGGTCGTACCTTGAGCTACAATACTGATGAAAAAGAGTGGCCGATGCCTGGACCCCGGGCAGAACAAAGGCAGCTGGCTGTGGGAAGAGCAAGAAAAGGCACTGCAAGCTGCAGCCCTGCCAGCGCTGGAAACAAAGGCTGGCTCCAGCCTGCGCAGCAGCCGAGCTGACTGCCAGCACGGGCACTGCAGAGGGCCAGCAGGGAGCCGGAGGAGCTGCCCAAGCTTCCCCTCTCCTCCTTGCCCTGTGCCCTCCCCCAGGGTGCGGGGATTGGGATTTATCTCCCTCTGTTCCCATGGTCGGCAGGGAGCTGGGGGCAGGAGGCCACACTCAGCGCAGGAGCCTCCCCTCGCTTTGCCACGGGTGGGAATGGCCACAGGGCTTAACCCCAAACCCACCTAACTCAGCAAAATACTTTAACGTGCATCAGGCCAGGCATAACTAAGCTCCATCCAGACGAGCCTAAAAAAAAACAACTCAGTTAAGTCTCTGGACAGTCCTCCCGGCACACAAAATTCAAGTCTGCAGAGCAATCGCTGCTGAAACGTTTCCTCAGTGGAGAAGTTCCCTTAAATCCAGGAACTGAGTGCCACCTGATTTCATAACTTCCCTTCGGATCAAAAGGGAAGCCAGCACCGCTGACAGGGTGGGGACAAACAGACCCGTGAAAGCCCCAAGTGCCATCCGAGTCCAGAAAGGGCCCTGATATTAGCGGAAAAAAAACGAATGTGGCTTTAGAAAAGCAGCATCCTTCAGGCATGGGAAGCACAACCTCCAACGCTGCTGTGATGGTTTAGCAGGCAGGCAGCCCATCACCAGCAGTGCCAGGTAACTGGTACGTCCTGGTCTGCAGGCACAACGCTCGCTGGAGCACACGAAGTGGGGGAATGATTCCCCCTGCAGAAACACGGCTCCTGACAAACTCCCCCTGCTCCACACCAAGCCCAGTGATGCAGAGGCGGGCCGAGAGGCAGCACCGCTCTGTTCCTTGGTGAATGCAGTAGGAAGACATTTTTTAAGCAAAGGTTTTTGCCTGGCGAGTACCTCCGAACAGGATGCTCTGGCTCCTCCCTGCAGCGCAGCACGGCCAGGACTGCAGCTCCTTTGGCAGCAGCTGGGTCCTCCCCGCCGCGGGGACGCAGGAGCAGGTGAGGGGATGAGGAGGATCCTTTCAGCTGCCACTCCTGCCCGACACAGCTCTTCCTTGCTGGGGAGGGTATTAATTCCCCGAGGCTGCTGGAAAGGAGCTTAGAGCATGACCAAGCCAGGCTGCCATCGGCTGCTGCCCTCCAGGCACGTGGCTGCCCCTGCCCCTGCGCCCAGGGACTGCACAAACCCGCTCAGGCTCCCAAAATGCAAACCCAGGCACCTCTGCGATTGTGCAATATGGCACCAGCAGCTTCTGCCTTGAAAAAAAAGCATCCACCACGGGGCTCAGCTCTAGCCCAAAAGCTCCGTGAATCCCCACCCACCCGCTCCTGCGCCACCACCACCCCTTTTTGACAGTTTCCATCCAGGATGCTGCATTTTTACACCGTTTCCCATTCATCAAACACGCTCCCAGGCACGCAGCTATCACTAGCCATGATTGCTTCCTGCAGGAGAGAGGAGAGGTGCTTTAGCTGGTGGAGGAGCTGGTAACCATGACAACAGTGCCATGACAACTCTAACGGATATCTGCAATGAGAAAGAAGGCAAAAAAACTTATTACCTATAAATTTGGTCCCTGCTAAGGATGGCAAAAACATCAAAGAAGCCAGAGCAGCCAGTAACGGCGCTGACACCGGATTGAATCACGCCCAGCCCTGCGGCTTTTAGGCACCACGAGCACTTCGTCCTCTCCTGCTCAGTAGCAGAGGGCAGGCCTTGCTCCATCCTGCTGACATCCTCCTCTTCCTCCTCCTCCTCGCCCTCCCAAGGGGCTGAGGGGTGAGGCCGGAGGCCTGGCAGCTTTCCGCAGGAGCTTGGTGCTTGCCCCCGAAGCCAGCTCTCAGCAAGGCCAGGATTGCTCCCATGGAGCATCTCTGAGCCCAACTCCCCACCTGTTCTTTCTACCAAGCAGGCACCAGGAGCCTCTCCTCGTGTTTTTGGGAAGGAATTGCCTTTGGCAGGCTTGTTGAGGGTCCCCAGGCCTTAGCTAGTGCCCGCAGGTGCTCCGTTGGGAGCCGCTCACCGGGATGCTCAGGAGGCAGCGCTCAAGTGGCCTTTCCCCATAAACATCTCGTGGCACCCTCTGAGCAGCTTTCCTCTCCTGGCCTCCTTGCTGCTGAAAGCTCTTGAAATCCAAACTTTCCATGTGGCGTGCTTTGGTTCCTCCAAACAAATGGAGATTTGCAACTGTATGTTAAGGAGTTAGTACAATGAACACTCGTCTCCACAACGCCGTCCTTGTTGGCGTTCTTACGGTCTGCTTCTCCCCACTGAACTGTAACCAATCTGCCTCACTTATTGCACGTAAGGTTTCAAGAAAGACTGGATGAAACCTTTAGCTTAAGATGATTTTAAACCATGACAAAGGGCAAAGGAGACCCAGCAAGCACTCAGGAAGCATCTCCAATAGCAAACGAGGTCTGTGCGTTTCTTCCTCCCCCCTTCCCACAGCGGTCACTCCAAGCCTTGGCAAGAAGAAAGCTCAGGAGGCCTGACACCACCCCTGAGCTGCAGGAGGAGCTGCAGGAGCCACCCCATGTCCAGAACAGCACCAAGGGAGCAGTTCTTCAGCAGCCAGGAGCACACAGCTTTGTACAGTCACGGTAGCCTGGGAACGAGCCTGGGGATAAAAGGTAGCACCAAGCAACCCATGTACTTGCCATGGCTGCTGCAAACAGGCTTTGGAGCCGCGTGCCTGCTCTGCTCGCAGCTCATGCCATGGCACCTCCATGTCAAAGCCCACAACAAGGCAAGGAGACAACGCTGCAAGGTTTCTTTTTTCCCCACAGTGACCTTGCTAAGATGCATTGATTTGATGCCACATCTCTTCTCTGGAGAGGCTCCGTGATGGATGACAGCTCCAATTAGGTAGCGAGGGTTATAATTAACTCTGCTGCTATGTGACTTGCATCCTGGGCGTGCAGGACAGGTCAGTGCTCTCACCCACATCGGCGGGGCCACTCTGCGTGCTGGAGTGCTGAGTAGGGAGGTGCCACACAGGTGACTGCTAAGCAAAGCTCACGTAAGCAGAATCTCACCCAGAACAAGCACATCATCTACACTGGGGAGTCTTGTCCTTCTCCATATCCCTTGTTTAATGAGGTCTTGGCACAACTGAAAGAAATGTGACGTTTTCCCATGATCTTAACTTTACTCCATGAACTTCTAATAAAAATAAATAAATAATAAAAAAGCTGCCTCTCTAAATGTGCCTGCATTTTTGGTTTTTCAAAGGCCTTGTCTAACTTTCAGGACTAATTCTGTCCCTGCTGCAGCACAGTCTTTGAACTACCCAGATGCTATCTTTGGAGCATCGTCACGTCAGCTCCTAGAAATGGTAAGACGGATGTCCTGGGCTAATTTCAGGCAGGCTCTTCTCCGTAAATACATGCAGGAGAACCAGCCCGTGGACAAGACTCTGGAAGGCTGCTTTTGTAACCTCTCCAGGGCCACGGAGCCCCAAAGAGGGGCTGTTCGGTGCCTCCAGAGGCAGATCTCCTGCTGCAGCCACAGTCTCAGCTTATTTCTGCCCTCCCATGCACTGAGGTTAAGGATCGCTGTGATTATTCTGCAACTGAGCAAGCAACACAAGGATGCTGACATGAAAACGAAGCACTGAAATGGTAACAGGAAAGGATCTTCAAGGCCGTGTGCTGCTCCAGTTTGTACGGGCAAGTCTTGGCTCACGTGAAGAAGGTTTTCTCCCCAGGTCAGGGGCAGATTACTCTTTTGCTAAGAGTGCTTTTAGCTTCACTTCACAATGCTCAGACACACCAGGCAATCATGCCAGGCTCACAGCGGAAGCAGAAACATCTTACTGTCGAGCAGAAGCATTGTTTATTCATGCTGAAAAAGAGCATCAGACAGAAGAAAGCTTGTTCAGAGGTCCCTCCGTCCAGACTCACTTAAGCATCTCTGATTCTCCTTGTCGCGGTTAGCAAACCTTGGAGGCAGAGGCCCAGGACCCATTACAGCCAACAGAAACCGATGCTTTTAACCGCAGCACAAAACATCTAACTGCAAATAAATACACAAAAAGGAAGGGACAAAGGCTTGCAAAGCTGATGGGAAAAGAGGTTATTTGCAAAACCTGCTCGCTTCTATGTTTGCAGCAAGCTTGGCACGGGGCAGCTCGCACCCGAGTTGTCTTTCCTAGGGAACGTCTGAGCAGCGCCTGCTGTGCTGCAAAACCTGGGTCCTACCCAAGTGGTAGGATTATTTCATCTCTTCACCCTATTTGCTAACTAACAATGTGACAAACAAAAGAATTCTATTGACTTAAATATCCCCTCATGCTTGTAGGACTCACAAATATGCCATCCAGCCACCCACTCTTCTGACCCACGGCTCTATACCCTGGCAAATACAACACTCTCTCCCTACCTGGAAATGAGAACACCCAGAAAGCTTTTGTGCTTTTAAACACTTCGGACAGCGAAATCACAATATTTGGGATGCAATCTTATCACGTGATAGCTTTTCCCTGCCAAATCTTTACTCAACCAACCCTACTGCTAACAAGAGGAAAGAAATGGAGCAGCCACTCCCCAGCCGGCACGGGCCCAGGGGGCGCAGGGCAGGGAGGACGCAGCAGGTAATGCAGGAACCCAAAATCGCAGTGGTGATTTTGCAGCCCTCACTTTCAGAGGTATTTTTTCCCCTTGAAAGGTCTTCAGTTAAGATCTTGGGGTGTGCACTGAAACAGAACCAGGAGTTTCCGTGCCCTGGCTTGTATTTTAACTACAAGGCTTCTTTTTAATTTTAAACTCCCTTTTTTTTTTTCTGAGTTAGAAAATTAAGGTATTAATGTGTAAGGAGGAACCAACTCACTGAGTCATTCAGTCTTTCTGAAATCTTAATTGCAGGACTTGCTGTCACAGCAAAGGCCTATTTCAGAGCCTCGTTTCCTCCCCGGGCTCCCCCGGGTGCGTGCAATTACCTTCTTCTTGCTACAGGTTGGGTTTAACCTTGTTCTGCTGCCACACTGCTCCCACCCCGTGCCGAGGGGCTGACGTACGTGTGTGAAGTCAGTGGTGTTCTCCTGGGATAACACGAGGAATGAATGAGTTTTGTGGGAGGCAAGAAGCAAGCCCAGGGCCAGGGAAGTGCAAGGAAGTTGCGTTGGGTGCAGAAAGCGCGTGCCAGGAACGCTAAGACTGAGTGGTGAACACGTTCAGTAGCTGAGGAAGACGTCAGGAAACAAGGCTCTGCGTGGGGCTGAATGAGTGGTGTTTTAATGTAAAGAGACAGCCAAAGGATGTTTTGAGACATACCAGGATCTAACACGTGAGGATTTAGGCCACTCCTGATTTCCTCTGGATTTTGTCTTTTGCAGTCTTTCAGCAGCACCAATACTGCTGTTGGTTTAGGATGTCTGAAGGCATTAAGTATTAATCACGACTGAAATACTGGCAGCCTGGAAAGGTGCAGAGAGTGCAAGCAGGGTGATTAAAGATCCAGAGAAGCTTCTGTGCAAGGAATGGCTAAACAGGCTGAGGCTCTTCCTCCTAGGGAAGGGGAATGGGACAGGGGTCTAAAAACCACATGCAGCACAGAGAAGGCAAGAAGAGGAAACCAACGGCCCCTCTCTCCATGTAGAGTAAGAGTGCAGCAGCCAGAGGGGATTCTGCCCACTGCAGGGAATTACTCTGGGATGAGCTGCTGCAGAAAGCTCCTACGAGAAGAGTTCACAGAGGTTCAAAAGGCACCTGCTGAGTTTGCCGTCCATTAATCTGCTCACGGTTTCTCTATACAAGAGCCTTTTCTGGCAGAGGACTGTTTTTAACCACACAAATAAAATGTAGATCATATGTGGCTCGGGGCCTTTACTTGCTAATCTAATATGAATATTAATTAACTGCATGGTTTCTTGCCACTGCCTTTTAAAGAAGGGGTGGAATATCGCCAAGAGGGCTGGAATATCACAGCTCCTTGCTGAGCACCGCAACGCTTAGTAACCTGCACAGGAAAATGCCCAGCACCGAGCGTGTCACACTGCAAATAAAAAACCACCTATCGCTAGCAATGGACAGCTTTGCTGCTCTCCTAAGTTTCTGACTGAAACAGGGTGCTACAGCTCGGATGCACGGCCATCCCTCTGCTGATGCAGCTGAACAAGCTCTGAGGGCGACACCGTGCCACCTGCCTGGGGCTGGCTGAGAGGGGGTGCTCCTCTGCAACCCGTCCTGCAGAATCAGCCCCACCTCCTCCTGCTCCACTCTGCGGCCAAGACTCTGACCCGGAGCTGATGGTTGGGCTGGGGCCGAACGGGAAGAGCAGCTGAGGGAACAGGCTGGGGCAGGGGTGTCTGTGAAGAGAACAGGCATGTGAGGAGACAGGAGGACAGATGGCCCTGCCAGAAGGACCTGGTTACGTACCCAGAGCTGCCCCGTCGAAGAGGTCCCACGAGATGCCACACGTAAATGTTTTATAGGCGAGATGCTCAAAGCTGCAGCAGCGTAAGCAGCGCCTCGGATGTTTGCTTTTTCATTTAGGGCAAGCAGTCTGAAACACATGCCCTGCCACTGACCTCAGCTCCGACCCAGAGGGGCTGTGTCTGCTCGGGAGGATGATTCATTCGCTGCTGCAAGGGCTGCATGAATAGGCAGCATTCACTGCGCAGGACGCTCAGCGCCTGGGATTCCCTCAAAATTTAGGTCTGACAGGACTGGGTCAGTAACCACGCACTTTTGTTCCCATCTCCTTGAACAGAAAACGTCTCTTTGCATCCTTCAGTGGTTCCCACAAATCAGGTCGATTTTTATGGCTTGCTAATTATTACTGCTAGACTTCAGGACGAAAAGAAGAAAATTTCTGAAGGCTCAGGGCGCAGAACTTACAGAATAAATCACCGTCTATCCAGCAGCAATGAAAGCCAGCCGTGGCAGCCGCTTACTTACACATCTGGACAGTGCTGAACTTCGTTTGTTTAGGGATGGAAAGTTTTGTTCTGCTTCTGTTGACGAAGAACATTAAAGACAGCCCAAAAAGGCTAAGAAAAAAACCCTCTGTCACAAAGCAGATTTTGTCAAGAGGTGCCTCAACATACATCACGCACACAAAGCCATCTGCAAGGAGGTTGGGGTTGCAAGGTTACATCTCGAGTTTGGCTGCGGAAGAAATCAGAGATGATGGCAGAGTCCTAACTGGGTCCCCTTGTGCATATGTTCCAGGTTTGTGCCCCACTCAGTAGACAGGTTTTATCCTTGCCGCTCCCTCTGCCTACATCATCCCAGCCTGGGCATCACCCCCGGGGGCTCCAGTCCCGCACCCAGGGCCTGTCCACGTTTGCTGTCCAGATTAAACATTTCACTGTTGCACACTTAAATGCGTTATCCTCCTCAAACCGGGAGCAGGCATCAAGTCCTCTCCTGCAGCTCTCATCCCAAGCAGCATTTTCCTCATTCCTATTCCTCTGTTATCTTCTAGTTTTCCTTCCTGAACTTCTTGCCCGGTTTCTTCTCTACAATCTGCCTAAAAACCCTCCCGAGGCTCCTCGCAGCCCGGGGAGCAGTGCCACGCAGAGGGACGGACAGCATGAAGGACAGAGGGGCGCCCTGCTGCTGGGTGCAGACACCCAAAGCTGCTCTGAAGTGAGAAACAGCCATCGCCCTCTGCACTGAGACGCACCCCGTGCCAAACACTACGCATCTGTACAGAGCTGTGAAGACACATCCCTAAAGAATGCTGAAGATGGTACCTATATATTATATACAGGAGGCCTCTGCTGCTGCCCTTGTAGCTGTTTGCAATCTGAAAGCGTTTGCAGGAGCGAGGCTGCAGCACAACCTAGAAGAATAAAACCCCAAAGCTCCTTTTCCCAAAGCGCTGCTAAGATCAAACCCTGCTGCGGGCCCGTCAGCCAGCAGAGATTTCCAGGCAGGATTTATGCTGGTGCTGTGTCAGGGCTCTCTGGGAACACTACAGCAGTCAGGAGATTCTTCCTGAAGCAAATATTTACTTGTCCTTCAAAGAGGCACTTCATTCGACACGGAAGGGTTTGATAGGAGAGGACACTCCAACACTGCAATCCTCGTTATGTTTCGGTTGTCTTTTGCATTTCGGAACATTTTAGAGGGGCTTTCCTTGGTGAACGGGGAATTGTTAACATCAGGCCAATGAAGACTACAATACCCAGATCATTATCTTTGACATAAAGCCCACGATCAAGTGCAAAAAAATTATCATTTGAAAGGTGCGGTTGGCATTTCAAACACCGACCACTCAAAGGACGTGCTGCTTTGAAGAAGGCACCGAGCTTCCCTGTGCTCTGCAGCTCCCAAGGAGCGCTGCTCACAGCCACCTGCAGCTTCTGAAAGGAGGGGGGCTTTCTGCCTCTCTGCACTGCAAGAAACCACTGCTGAGACAAGGTGTCTTTAAAGGGAAGGCTTCTTCCCATCAGTACATCTCTTGACCTCTCTCTGCTGCTTTACCTGTTCAGAATCCCAGGAGGCTTTAACGTGAATGATTTCCAAAGTCTGTCAGGAGATTGAGGAACGCTGCCCAGTGCTCCCCGAACAGGCCAGAACAAGCTGCTGCTGCGAGAGAGGAGCAGGAGGATGCAGGAGGAGCTAGTCTCGTGGTGGATCTGTGCAGCATTCAGTCTTCTGCTGAAATTCCCAGAGCAGCTCTCAGTCAGTGGTATAGAAAACGGCCGGGGAAATATCCTGATGGCACAGCATTAAGTCACTTTTTGCTCCAGGTCTGAAGAAGTCAGATTAAAAATTCCTTCTGACTCGATCCCTGACATCCATCTCTCCATTGCAGCAGCTGCTGACGAAGGCAGTTAGGAGATCACAGAAAGGGAGGGCGGCAGCAAAGCGATGCAGCCGCACTAGAGAACACGGGAGGGTCCCCTGGCTGTCCCATTTCTGCAAACCACTGGGGAGTGTTTATGCATGGCCAAGTTAGACAGGAAAGGGTAAAATTGAACCCTTATACACCACAAAGAAAAGACCAGCCCCTTTGCAGCAAAAGGTCTAAGCAGCCGACGTGTTCTGGAGGAGGATGTAGAGCAGCCCCAGTGCACAGCAGATGAAGAACTGGGGAAGCCCAGGGAGACTCCAAGTCCTTTCTTCCACGTAGCCGGGATGGTTTTGTCCTTTCCCAAAGCCTCGCTGCAGCATTCTGTCTTACAGCCAACCTTACCTCTCTAGATTTTATTTTCAGTGCTTCTTTGGGGGTGTGGGCTTGGCCTTACTGACAAAGCCAGGGATGGGAGGTCACCAGCAGGCCTCAACCTTCCCCCAAAGGCAGCTCCCCAGACAAGGCTGTAATTCTGCAGGTGAGCTAGGCAAGGACACGGGGAAATAGCAGTAGCCTCCTGCAGGCAGGCTGTAGTTTAAAAAACAGAAGTTCATTTCCACGAGTATTTAAGAGCAGGAAATAGCCA
Source organism: Aythya marila (assembly GCF_965140915.1). NCBI lineage: Eukaryota > Metazoa > Chordata > Aves > Anseriformes > Anatidae > Aythya > Aythya marila. Next base: position 6,564,035 of record NC_139047.1, on the reverse strand, counting down.
AAACAGTTTCAGAGTGGAAACCAACCTCTTGCTCAGCAAAGAGCAAGTTGCCTCTTACGTCTTCTGACACCCTGCAGAGTTACTGCCCTGCCTTCCCGCGTGCCCTGCCTATCTGCCACCCTAAACACATCCCAGTGTAACTCCCTTAGGTGTAGCACACACAGCACGAAATGCAATGGAAGCGTTCACATCGGACAGCCAAGCAGAACACCTAGAGGCCAGACACGAGCGCCTCATTCCCAGGAGCTCGCAGGTTGAAGCCGTGTGGTGCTTTCAAGCTCAATTCATTACCACTCGATTCAGACCCTCCCCGATTTCCCTTTAACCCCTTCCTGCTGCTCCTCTCTGCAGCTATTCGCATGCACCACGACAAACGACAGCCCCGTACGCGGTCTTTTTTTTTTTTTGGGGGTGTTTTGATGGAGGGTCGTGCTCTCGGCAGTGAATCAAAGCACCTGCCAGCCAAGCTGCCTCCTGATCGCAGACACAGCGTAAGCGTGATGCTGGAATACAGCTAAAGGAACCAGAAAGCCCCAGAAGGAGCACCTTACACATCGCTTTAATTGCGCCCTCTTTACAGAAAAGACAACAACAGAACCCGGTAAAAAGCAGAGCACGATTTTCTGCACTCAGCAACACTTCCTTCCACGTCCCTTCCCTTGTCATCTCTGCACCAGCAGTACTGAAACAAGCAGCATCACTGCAGTTGTAATGAGTTAACACCCACCTCGAGCACATACAGAAAAAGACTAATTTAGCAGGCTTCAGTGCTTTTAAATTATGTTTGTTACCATGAGAACTTGATTAAAATGCCACCCACAAGCTTGCAGAAAGGGGGGAAAAACAACAACAACAACAACAATCTACTTTTAATCAGTGGTAGTACACTTGCTGCATTGCAGCATTTTCGTGAGCTCCACAACCTCCTGCAGTAAGAGGCAGCAGAGATGCCCAGCCAGATATATTTTGCTGAATGCTTTATTCTGGAAAAAACGTAGCTGACAGCATGGTTGTCACCCACTACTATTACCCAATATTCCATTCACGGAACATAAAGCACATCTACGTGCTCTGTTCGTGCTACAGATTGGAAAACCAGAGATTTACGTGTTTGTGCGAGGCGGAGGCAACCCTGACGGCCGCTTGGGACAGAAGTTTATTTCTGGCGAGATCTGAGACAAATCAAAGCTACGTAGCACTCTGGATTCTTCTCCATTTGGTCCATTTGCTAGTTGTATAAAATTAGGCTGATTTTTACGTGTATATACATCTCTGGGCATTCACATGGTACCACTGTGCCTGCTTGCTTGTTGTGTTGAAATTCACAGCCCCGCGGCCTTTGGATTAACAGCTACGGGCACTCCATTACTGCAGGCTGACTAGGAGGCACCCCGAGCCTGCAGCCACTTCAGAGCAGCTAATTAGCACTGTGGCTTAATCAAGAGCCAGTAATAAGCTGCATAAATTAGCTTGTTCAGTAGGGTATGTTTTAAATGCAGGAGCTGATGCGGATGCTGATGGCACGAGAAGGGGGAAGAGTTTCACACCTCAGATTAGAATAACTGACTAGCCCTGTACTCAAGGAGTCATCTCATGCAGCTCTTGAAGCAGACACTCATTTACCCGTCCTTGGGACAGAAACTGACGTTATTCTAATTAAGAGAAGGGCCAGAGCGCATCCCGTCTGAGCTGGGAACAGAATGAACCTTCCCAGGAAAGATCCATCACCCTCTTGAGGACACTGTCCCCGGCACAGCTCTGGGCATCCTCTGCACGACTTCACCCGAATCAGCCCGATCCAGCAGCTAACAGCAGCAAACCTGGGACCACGCCCCCACAGGGTTACAAAAAGAGGAAAAAGAAGGGCACAATTAGCCAGACCTCCCTGTGATGAAAACATAACCGCTCTACTTTGTGTTCAAGCAAAAGCTTGGCTTCCTTTTCATAGACATGTATTTTCCAGGAGATTAATATCGTTCGTAATTATAAAGTACTCTGAATGAGGAGATTTCCCTTTTATTATCTACGGGCTGCTGAGATTGTGATTGTCTCGCCTCTTCTCTGGATTAATGTAATTATTATTTGCTGGCAATTTGTCCTCTTCCAGCGGGTATTAGCTGCACGCAGTTCGTTGAAAATTGACCAAAGGAGGACAAAATCCATGCACTGATTTAAATGCCTATCAGATCATCTCAAATAGAGTTTTTCTTTCTCCTACCGCTGTGGCATAACATGTGCGTGTTTCTACAACCATGAGGATCTTTCCAAGGGCACTGAGCTGCAAGATCAAAGTTGAGTCCAGGGATCTGCTGTTGACCTGCTCCACAACCTTGAACTTATGGAAAAATAAGCCTGTGCCTCGCCTCAGCTCTCCCAGCTGTAAAAGAGGGACTATGATGTTCACGCTGTCCATTACTTGCCTGTTTGCGCTGCAAACCCTTCGGGGCAAGGGCTGTCTCTTGTTATCTGTGTGAGGATGCTCTGGCTCCCAACCGATGCCTTCACATCCAGATTTCAGGAAGTTTTGCTCGAGGAAGGACGCTGCCCAGACGCAGCATCTGCCTGGAGGCAGCACGACTAACTTTTTCGGCACTAACCCAAGAGGAGAGGATTGCAACACTTGCCTCGGAGATCTGAGCTTCAGCTGCTGCTGCCTGGGCACGCTGGGGCAGCAGAGGGGGCCAGGATGCCACCAGCCTCCTTGGCTGCCCAACAGCTCCGGCCCCTGGGAGCCCAAAAACTCTGCTCAGGCCCCTGGTGCTGCTGGAAGGGATCCTGAGGCCTTAAAAGCCTCGACAATCAGCCAGCACAGGCAAGAATAACCTGTTTAAAAACACATCTTTGAACTCTCTGATGAAGGTTGCAGCCCGCACACCACATTAAGGAGCCCCCGTTATTGATGTTGGCATAAAAAAATCAACAAAAACAACAACAGCTGAAAATGCAGTGTCTTCCTTCAGCTCTGTAGGGCTGCCGGCCCGGCCAAGTGGATTGTCTCTAAGTGACTTAATTCCTTCACAGACTCTCCCTAACACTTTCCCCCTCTTTCCTCCAGGGAGCTATATAAAGCTTTCTGCATTTCTCCTTCTGATGGCTGCTCGTTACTAAAAATACTTTTTACAAAGAACTGCCTTGGGTCGCAATTAAAAATGTGGCACATTGTAGTGCCAGAACCCACTTAAGCAAACATAAATCACAAGGTATGCACCAAGTCCCTGATAGCAGCCTCTCCCCACAGCGACATAACAGGTCCTTAAAATTTCTCCCTGCCACGGAAGCAGCACTGCCAGCCCCCTGCTCCATGGCGCTGCTTAGCTCAGCTGAAGATGTGTGAATGTGCAAGCAATCCAAAAATACTTGCTCCCTAATTCTCTCCTGATATCTGTGCTGCTGCTGCCTGTCTCTGCTGTGTCTACCCAGGCGCAGAATTGTGAATCACACCGGCCCGTTTCCATCATGTTTGACAGAAGACACCGAGCTCCTACCTACCACCTCAGGAAACCTCCAGATGGGTAGAGGAGATGGAAGGCATTAACGCCTCTGGGGACAGAAGGAGAAGAGCTCAACCCTTATTCCTTCTGTTTGGCAGCGTCCTGCTGGTCTACTCAGCAGATGCGGAGCTCACACGGCCACATCCTCTGCTGCTTCTGGCCCAATTCACTGTCTGAGCAGGGACAGGTAGGGGATGAACCCGGTGCTGGCTAAGCTGCAGGGGAAAGGCACTGCAGAGGGGTCCTGGAGAGCTGCCGAGGAAATGCTGCTTGGAACTGAATTAATTCAGGGCCCCCGATGGTCCAGGGAGTGAATGGGGATAGCAAATGGAGATATTTTGGTGAACAAGCAGAAAAAACATGGGGGAAGAGAGCTGGGGATGAAGGGAAGAACCAGGTGTTGTGGGGCTAAAGAATCACAGGAGAAGGCGTGAACCTTCCACGGGCTGCCAAGGGGATGAGGAAACCGGTGATACCCAGGGAGGGAGCAGCAGGGCTGGAGAGCAGAGCGCAGGCAGCGCAGTGCAAGAGGTCAAACCGTGAGAGCTGGCACTGGGCTCCAGCCCACACTGCCAAATTATGCCAATCGCTTCAATTTACAAAGCTGCTTAATTGGCCAATTCCAGCAACAAGCTGAACTCAAACCAATATGGAGACCCAACTTCTGGCATTTCAAAGCAGCTTTGCCCTAAAAGGCACAGGAACAGCTCAGTTTCAGAAAGGAGGCTTTACCACATCTTCCCCACTTTGTTCAGGCCAGAAAAAAAAAAAAAATAGCTTTTCTTGCCTTAATTGGGTGCTTTTGTTACTAGCTGAAGCCCGTTACCTAAACATTCAGATCCTAGGGGGGGGGAGCAAAAGGGTAGCATCTGATTCCATTTCAAGACCAACATTTGGAGCAGTTTACAATGGAGCTGAACTGGTTTGCCCATTTGCTACAAGGGCTGCACTAGTAACTGCTCTGCTGCTGTATCAGAAAAATATTCCCAGTGGAAAACATGCGAAGCAGCAGAGACAGACTGAAAATGAAGCCAGCAGCGTGGATTTTGTAACTCATAATACACTCGATTTTAAGTCAAAACCAAAACAAAACAAGTGAAAGAGTACTAGGTCCCACGTCAGCTGCATAACGAACGTGCTTTCGTGCTGATACGTCCCAGGTGAACTGCATCACGTGAGAACTGATTTCCCAGCGTCAGCTATGGGGTCTCTAAGCCAGTAATTACACTGGCAAACACAGTCTTACCAGCCTGCTGCTCACACCTCCACGTCTCTTTGTAGACCTGTAAGCTCTTTGGGGTCTGGAACAACTGCGCCGTTTGAGCAGGCGGCTCCTCACACAGCAGTGATCTAATCCAGACTTGGACAGCTCGCCGCTAATATTATGGCAGCTACAGCAGTGAATCAGAGCGCTAACGAGAGTCACAGCAAAAGCTGTTGCACACAGTAGCGAGCTCCCAGGCACCCCGCCATTAGCCCTGGACTCGATCCTGTTGCGTCTCATTTTGTTTTCATTCCACCCCTAAAGCAGAACCCTAATTCTTCTCTTACGTTTCTTCACGGCAGAATTACGCAAGGGTAATTGTATAAGCAAAATATATTTTTTTTTGCACAAAATAACTAAAATAAGGGTGCCAGGGAGATTTTATGGAGGGTATGCTGCAGAGACACCTTATGGATGTGGGCAGGGGTAACATTATGAATTAACTACAGGGCTGCTGAGCAGAGCACCTTGAAACCTGCCCTGGATATCCCATGCAAACATGGCAAAAGGCTGAAGAACAGGCACACTAACAATTTTATTAGAAAACTGCCCTGAAGCCTTCTGACAAAGAATTTGAGGGTGATTAGGAAAAGGAAGAAGAGAACAAGCTGTCTGTCAGGATTACCCTCTACACACGAAGCCCTCAGCAGGACGTGACTCGTGCCGTGCACCCTGTCCCTCTCCTGGTGCCGCTGCCCCAGCTGCCCACCGCATCTTAGCCAGAGCCTGGGCTGAGCGGTAACTTCCTGCTTTGGGAGGGACCGAAGCCTCACAGGGATTAGAAACGAGGGAAAAAATGACTCAAGGATGACAACTAGAATATCTTCGGTCACGATTATGAAGAGTTTTCTTTCATCAGCTGCGCTGGGAAGAACATTAGGAACAAACATCTGCTCTTCGCATGAGCCTCGCTGCTCAACACAAACGAAGCTGTGCCTCTCTCTCGCAGGCTCCTCTCCTGCCAGAAGGCACACAGCACTCCCTTTCCTCCCCCTGGCTGTTTTAAAAGCATGTTTACCAACATGCCTGCTTAAATACACCTGACTCGGGCTGAATTCTGAGCATCGGGCTCTCCAGCACTGAACCCGAAGGGGCTGGTAGCGCTTAAGCAGCCGGGGACTCACACTACAAAGCCATTTAAAGATAGCAAGCCGGGATGGGATCATTTTTTCCATGCTTGCCTTGCAGTGATTCCAGCCCCCGGTGTTGATGTGCAAGAGCAGAGCCCCGTGTCCTGACACCAGCCAGAACCAGATGCTTCGCAGGAGAGTTCAAGAGAACTTGGCACCACGAGCCGGGGATAAAGCTGGCTTTAGGCAGCAGCAGCGTCTGCTGTGGGAGACAAACAGGGGACACCTGGTAGGTCAGGCTACACGAGGAGGCCAGCAACACGAGGCTTCCTTCACCAGCTCACTGCCCCAGGTGCACCTCGACAGGTTTGGTTTTGCAACTCGTTGTTTCTGCAACTCCTTCTTCACACAGACGCGAACCTCTAATCCTTAGAAAATGATATGTTTTTAAGAGAAAGCCCATGGCAAAGCTTCAGCTGACTTTAGGAGAGCTGAGCTCCTGCTCCCTGGTGTGGAGTTCTCTCTCCAGATGTGATTCAGGAGACAAAACTTGCAGCTGGGAAAGCTCAACATGAGCACACTGGGCCGGTTCTCGAGCTGCAGGAAGCACTCTGTTGATTTTACTGTCAGAAGTGCAAAAGAAAATATGCTTCTCATCTCCTGAAAGCTTTCACATGAGTGAAAAACAGCTCACCTTGCTTATTTTGGTTTCTCTGTGCAGGCAGGGCAGCATTATGGCACAGGAGGGGAAAGGCGAAGCACTGGGGGCAGCTGCTGAGCCTGAGAGAAGCACCGAGCACTCTGACACAGCACGGTCCCAGCTTTGCTTCCTCACCAACCCCTCCCTGCAAATGAACCTGTCACCACTCATCATCACAGAGGGGAAAGTGAGGGTGACATCTCCCTCCTCCTCTCCCCTCCGGGTCTCTCCGACCCACCTCCCGCGTCCAAAATACTCACCAAGAAGCTGCAGCAAGCCACATAGTCCCCGCCTGCCAATTCCTGCCTCAACCCTCTCGGTGCTTGGCTGTAAACAAGTGTTAAGCATCTAGCAGTGACTCAGCCCAACAGGTAGGCTTATTACCACCAGCAGCGTGATTTACTAGTGACAGGGGACATTCGCCCTCCTTTCCATCACTCACCAACCACGCCCGAGGCCTTTCACGATGCAGCAAATGCTGATGACGGGGTAAGGACAAGTAACAGGGTGTTCTGCTTTCACGGCTGCTGTTCAAAACAGGTGTTTGCAAGCAGGAGAGCAGAAAATGGCTATTAAGATGATCAGAAGAAAGGAGGAAGAGGCAGGTTGATCATAAAATCAATGACGGTGCTGCCTGCGAAGGAAGCAGCAGGTAGGTTGATGACAAGGGTAAGCACGAGGCAGCTAAAAGCACAGGCTAGCTGGGTACAGGAACGCTGTGGCTGTTGACAAATTTTAGCTGGAGGCTAGGGAGAGGTTTCCAGCTAGCAGGGGGGTTGCAGAGCAGCCTACGGGGCAGAGACTATTTTTAAGAGGGCAGCTGATGAAGGCAGGTTGGGTGCGGGCATGCCGAGAGCCTCCTTCAGCCCTGTGCCACAGCACCCAGGCGGGGACACCCAGGTGGGGACACCTCCCTGCAGCCCTCCCGAGGCTGAGCAGGAGCCACACAAACCCGTGGCATGGGGAAAAGAGAAGACAGAGCCAGTAACACCGCCTGGATGCATCTTGTGCCCTGCCCACACTGCACCTTTCTGTTCCTTGTCCTCCCCACCCAAGAGCCCAGCCCTGGAGGATGCCAGAGAAACTGTGAACACAGTAAAATCGCTTGTTACTTTAAGTCTTTGGAGCGGATTTCATCCTTCGCTGGACACTTGCAAGGGTATCGCAGGGCCATGGGAAAATTCCTGAGGCATTCAGGGTCGCTGTGAGCGGCCTCGTGCTGCCCTCCGCCCTGGCAGGGGCTGGCAGGCAGCCGGGCCCAACGGGGAGGCCGGCGCTGCTGACCCAGCTGCTGGGCTGCCCCGAACAGACAGACAGACAGACCGACCTCCTGTGGGTTAGGGTTAAAATGCAGCCAGCAAGTCCTAGTGCAGCCAGGGGTGGGCAGCCCTGCGCCCCCTCGCCAGCAGCATCCCTCGGGGCCAGGAGAGGCTGGCACACAGCTCTCATCTGCCTTTTTTCTGGCCTGGGTTAATACAGCTTGCCAGAGAGAATAAATAGCTGAGAGAGAGAGAGGAGAGTGCTCAGCACTTCTGTGTGTTCTTCATGCACCCTCAAAACCCGGAGGGACAAATGTGATCCCTGATTTCCTTTTCCTTAAAACCCTCAGGGCCAGGAGCGACGGCACGCAGATGTAAACTAAGGGGTTGTTCAGGCAATGAGTACCTTTATGGATCTATAAGAGCTGAAAAAGGCCAAACGCAGCCTCAGACCCAATGCATGCACTTAGATACGCAAGTCCGTGTGTGCACGTATACCCAGATGCCAGATCTCACGCTATCAATGCTTTTGCATTCTGTACTATCAGCTTGCTTTCCTTTCAAGTTGTTTGACATTTTGCCTTTTTCATCATTGAATATCTGGGCAGCCTCAGAAGCACGGCACAGGCTACTCAGCGGGAATAGGGGAAACTCATCTGGGTCAGAAAAGAGCAGAAAAAACATGAGAAGTTTCAAAATACTCCATGCCTCCTTAGTCTATTCTGTATAAACAGAATTGCTGCCATGCTATTGCGACGTCAAAAAATGGCAGCTTGCAGGATTTCGGTGAAACAAAGCCCAGAACAGCCTGCCCACTGGCTCGTGAACATCGCTCATTATCGGTTCTCCCCCCTTAAGTACAATCTCACAGAAGGAACACAGAGGAGATAACGTTACTGGCTGAATAAAATGTTTGTTTCCACACTCCACGGATGCAGAGCCTGAAGTGAGCTTTCTGAGCCGACAGGAGGCCCTGGGAAGATGTCTGCCCTCCCAGTACGCCTTACATCTGTCACTGTACTACAGGCATCCCCTTCATCTTCCTGAAAGCCTTGTTTCGCTCGTGCTGCAAGGCCAGGGTGAACACAGCCAGAAGAACAGCAATATTTCACCCTACCCAGTCCAAGTGTAGTCAAGGCAGCGGAAACCCAGGCACTTTGGCACCCTGTTTGCTCTGCGCTACTGCATTTCTCCCTTATGCTTCGTAGGAAGTCTTATAAATGAAAGCCATTCCCATGGCAGCAACACCGTCACCTCTCTCAGATGCCCTCCTTTAGCACCAACACCACTGTAACACTCTT